>NC_140588.1:250497877-251122877 GCF_964204655.1 Triturus cristatus
GAGTTCTCTGCTTCTTTTTTGCATAATTTATTCGTCACTCTATGCCTGAAAGGGTATTTATTTGACTTATACTGGGTGCTCCCTTGTGTCTGGACAAAGCTATACTTCTCTGAAGAGCTCTAATTAGAGCGAAACACTGTGTCAGGGGTTGCTTTTGCTCATTTCAGGTTGGCTTGATTGGTATTTTACCAATTTAAAGCTGTAATCCTGTGCCTGGAGTGGTAATTGGCTTTTGTCATTTTACAGCTCGGCAAGGACAGCACTGTGCTAGTCCTATGCTTAAAGACTTTGCTGTACAAATGGCAAAAGACTTTGTCCTTTTCTATCTCGGTGTGGATGGCACTGTGCTAATCCTATGCTTAAAGATTTTGATAGAAAAACAGACATTTGAGGTGAGCAGATCTAGATTGTCGCTGGTGTTGAGAATGCTCCATGCAGGAGCTGCTTTCCACCTAAACTTGAGAACTACGTAGAGTTCTCTGCTTCTTTTTTGCATAATTTATTCATCACTCTATGCCTGAAAGGGTATTTCTTTGACTTATACTGGGTGCTCCCTTGTGTCTGGACAAAGCTATACCTCTCTGAAGAGCTCTAATTAGAGCGAAACACTGTGTCAGGGGTTGCTTTTGCTCATTTCAGATTGGCTTGATTGGTATTTTACCAATTCAAAGCTGTAAGCCTGTGCCTGGAGTGGTAATTGGCTTTTGTCATTTTACAGCTCGGCAAGGACAGCACTGTGCTAGTCCTATGCTTAAAGACTTTGCTGTACAAATGGCAAAAGACTTTGTCCTTTTCTATCTCGGCGTGGATGGCACTGTGCTTATACTATGCTTAAAGTTTTTGATAGAAAAACAGACATTTGAGGTGAGCAGATCTAGAGTGTCGCTGGTGTTGAGAGTGCTCCATACAGGAGCTGCTTTCCACCTAAACTTGAGAACTACCCAGAGTTCTCTGCTTCTTTTTTGCATAATTTATTCGTCACTCTATGCCTGAAAGGGTATTTCTTTGACTTATACTGGGTTCTCCCTTGTGTCTGGACAAAGCTATACCTCTCTGAAGAGCTCTAATTAGAGCGAAACACTGTGTCAGGGGTTGTTTTTGCTCATTTCAAGTTGGCTTGATTGGTATTTTACCAATTTAAAGCTGTAATCCTGTGCCTGGAGTGGTAATTGGCTTTTGTCATTTTACAGCTCGGGAAGGACAGCACTGTGCTAGTCCTATGCTTAAAGACTTTGCTGTACAAATGGCAAAAGACTTTGTCCTTTTCTATCTCGGCGTGGATGGCACTGTGCTAATCCTATGCTTAAAGATTTTGATAGAAAAACAGACATTTGAGGTGAGCAGATCTAGAGTGTCGCTGGTGTTGAGAGTGCTCCATACAGGAGCTGCTTTCCACCTAAACTTGAGAACTACCCAGAGTTCTCTGCTTCTTTTTTGCATAATTTATTCGTCACTCTATGCCTGAAAGGGTATTTCTTTGACTTATACTGGGTGCTCCCTTGTGTCTGGACAAAGCTATACCTCTCTGAAAAGCTCTAATTAGAGCGAAACACTGTGTCAGGGGTTGCTTTTGCTCATTTCAGGGTGGCTTGATTGGAATTTTGCCAATTCAAAGCTGTAATCCTGTGCCTGGAGTGGTAATTGGCTTTTGTCATTTTACAGCTCGGCAAGGACAGCACTGTGCTAGTCCTATGCTTAAAGACTTTGCTGTACAAATGGCAAAAGACTTTGTCCTTTGTTATGTCGGCGTGGATGGCACTGTGCTAATCCTATGCTTAAAGATTTTGACAGAAAAACAGACATTTGAGGTGAGCAGATCTAGAGTGTCGCTGGTGTTGAGAGTGCTCCATACAGGAGCTGCTTTCCACCTAAACTTGAGAACTACTCAGAGTTCTCTGCTTTTTTTTTGCATAATTTATTCGTCACTCAATGCCTGAAAGGGTATTTCTTTGACTTATACTGGGTGCTCCCTTGTGTCTGGACAAAGCTATACCTCTCTGAAGAGCTCTAATTAGAGCGAAACACTGTGTCTGGGGTTGCTTTTGCTCATTTCAGGTTGGCTTGATTGGTATTTTACCAATTCAAAGCTGTAATCCTGTGCCTGGAGTGGTAATTGGCTTTTGTCATTTTACAGCTCGGCAAGGTCAGCACTGTGCTAGTCCTATGCTTAAAGACTTTGCTGTACAAATGGCAAAAGACTTTGTCCTTTTCTATCTCGGCGTGGATGGCACTGTGCTAATCCTATGCTTAAAGTTTTTGATAGAAAAACAGACATTTGAGGTGAGCAGATCTAGAGTGTCGCTGGTGTTGAGAGTGCTCCATACAGGAGCTGCTTTCCACCTAAACTTGAGAACTACCCAGAGTTCTCTGCTTCTTTTTTGCATAATTTATTCGTCACTCTATGCCTGAAAGGGTATTTCTTTGACTTATACTGGGTGCTCCCTTGTGTCTGGACAAAGCTATACCTCTCTGAAGAGCTCTAATTAAAGCGAAACACTGTGTCAGGGGTTGCTTTTGCTCATTTCAGGTTGGCTTGATTGGTATTTTACCAATTCAAAGCTGTAATCCTGTGCCTGGAGTGGTAATTAGCTTTTGTCATTTTACAGCTCGGCAAGGACAGCACTGTGCTAGTCCTATGCTTAAAGACTTTGCTGTACAAATGGCAAAAGACTTTGTCCTTTTCTATCTCGGCGTGGATGGCACTGTGCTAATCCTATGCTTAAAGATTTTGACAGAAAAACAGACATTTGAGGTGAGCAGAACTAGAGTGTCGCTGGTGTTGAGAGTGCTCCATACAGGAGCTGCTTTCTGCCTAAACTTGAGAACTACCCAGAGTTCTCTGCTTCTCTTTTGCATAATTTATTCATCACGCTATGCCTGAAAGGGTATTTCTTTGACTTATACTGGGTGCTCCCTTGTGTCTGGACAAAGCTATACCTCTCTGAAGATCTCTAATTAGAGCTAAACACTGTGTGAGGGGTTGCTTTTGCTCATTTCAGGTTGGCTTGATTGGTATTTTACCAATTCAAAGCTGTAATCCTGTGCCTGGAGTGGTAATTGACTTTTGTCATTTTACAGCTCGGCAAGGACAGCACTGTGCTAGTCCTATGCTTAAAGACTTTGCTGTACAAATGGCAAAAGGCTTTGTCCTTTTCTATGTCGGCGTGGATGGCACTGTGCTAATCCTATGTTTAAAGATTTTGATAGAAAAACAGACATTTGAGGTGAGCAGATCTAGAGCGTCGCTGGTGTTGAGAGTACTCCATACAGGAGCTGCTTTCCACCTAAACTTGAGAACTACCCAGAGTTCTCTGCTTCTTTTTTGCATAATTTATTCGTCACTCTATGCCTGAAAGAGTATTTCTTTGACTTATACTGGGTGCTCCCTTGTGTCTGGACAAAGCTATACCTCTCTGAAGAGCTCTAATTAGAGCGAAACACTGTGTCAGGGGTTGCTTTTGGTCATTTCAGGTTGGCTTGATTGGTATTTTACCAATTTAAAGCTGTAATCCTGTGCCTGGAGTGGTAATTGGCTTTTGTCATTTTACAGCTCGGGAGGATAGCACTGTGCTAGTCCTATGCTTAAAGACTTTGCTGTACAAATGGCAAAATACTTTGTCCTTTTCTATCTCGGCGTGGCTGGCATAGTGCTAATCCTATGCTTAAAGATTTTGATAGAAAAACAGACATTTAAGGAGAGCAGATCTAGAGTGTCGCTGGTGTTGAGAGTGCTCCATACAGGAGCTGCTTTCCACCTAAACTTGAGAACTACCCAGAGTTCTCTGCTTCTTTTTTGCATAATTTATTCGTCACTCTATGCCTGAAAGGGTATTTATTTGACTTATACTGGGTGCTCCCTTGTGTCTGGACAAAGCTATACTTCTCTGAAGAGCTCTAATTAGAGCGAAACACTGTGTCAGGGGTTGCTTTTGCTCATTTCAGGTTGGCTTGATTGGTATTTTACCAATTCAAAGCTGTAATCCTGTGCCTGGAGTGGTAATTGGCTTTTGTCATTTTACAGCTCGCCAAGGACTGCACTGTGCTAGTCCTATGCTTAAAGACTTTGCTGTACAAATGGCAAAAGACTTTGTCCTTTTCTATCTCGGCGTGGATGGCACTGTGCTAATCCTATGCTTAAAGATTTTGATAGAAAAACAGACATTTGAGGTGAGCAGATCTATAGTGTCGCTGGTGTTGAGAGTGCTCCATACAGGAGCTTCTTTCCGCCTAAACTTGAGAACTACCCAGAGTAATCTGCTTCTTTTTTGCATAATTTATTCGTCACTCTATGCCTGGAAAGGTATTTCTTTGACGTATACTGGGTGCTCCCTTGTGTATTGACAAAGTTATACCTCTCTGAAGAGGTCTAATTAGAGGGAAACACTGTGTCAGGGGTTGCTTTTGCTCATTTCAGGTTGGCTTGATTGGTAATTTACCAATTCAAAGCTGTAATCCTGTGCCTGGAGTGGTAAATGGCTTTTGTCATTTTACAGCTCGGCAAGGACAGCACTGTGCTAGTCCTATGCTTAAAGACTTTGCTGTACAAATGGCAAAAGACTTTGTCCTTTTCTATCTCGGCGTGGATGGCACTGTGTTAATCCTATGCTTAAAGATTTTGATAGAAAAACAGACATTTGAGGTGAGCAGATCTAGAGTGTCGCTGGTGTTGAGAGTGCTCCATACAGGAGCTGCTTTCCACCTAAACTTGAGAACTACCCAGAGTTCTCTGCTTCTTTTTTGCATAATTTATTCGTCACTCTATGCCTGAAAGGGTATTTCTTTGACTTATACTGGGTGCTCCCTTGTGTCTGGACAAAGCTATACCTCTCTGAAGAGCTCTAATTAAAGCGAAACACTGTGTCAGGGGTTGCTTTTGCTAATTTCAGGTTGGCTTGATTGGTATTTTACCAATTCAAAGCTGTAATCCTGTGCCTGGAGTGGTAATTAGCTTTTGTCATTTTACAGCTCGGCAAGGACAGCACTGTGCTAGTCCTATGCTTAAAGACTTTGCTGTACAAATGGCAAAAGACTTTGTCCTTTTCTATCTCGGCGTGGATGGCACTGTGCTAATCCTATTCTTAAAGATTTTGACAGAAAAACAGACATTTGAGGTGAGCAGATCTAGAGTGTCGCTGGTGTTGAGAGTGCTCCATACAGGAGCTGCTTTCCACCTAAACTTGAGAACTACTCAGAGTTCTCTGCTTCTTTTTTGCATAATTTATTCGTCACTCAATGCCTGAAAGGGTATTTCTTTGACTTATACTGGGTGCTCCCTTGTGTCTGGACAAAGCTATACCTCTCTGAAGATCTCTAATTAGAGCGAAACACTGTGTCAGGGGTTGCTTTTGCTCATTTCAGGTTGGCTTGATTGGTATTTTACCAATTCAAAGCTGTAATCCTGTGCCTGGAGTGGTAATTGGCTTTTGTCATTTTACAGCTCGGCAAGGACAGCACTGTGCTAGTCCTATGCTTAAAGACTTTGCTGTACAAATGGCAAAAGACTTTGTCCTTTTCTATGTCGGCGTGGATGGCACTGTGCTAATCCTATGTTTAAAGATTTTGATAGAAAAACAGACATTTGAGGTGAGCAGATCTAGAGTGTCGCTGGTGTTGAGAGTGCTCCATACAGGAGCTGCTTTCCACCTAAACTTGAGAACTACTCAGAGTTCTCTGCTTCTTTTTTGCATAATTTATTCGTCACTCAATGCCTGAAAGGGTATTTCTTTGACTTATACTGGGTGCTCCCTTGTGTCTGGACAAAGCTATACCTCTCTGAAGAGCTCTAATTAGAGCGAAACACTGTGTCTGGGGTTGCTTTTGCTCATTTCAGGTTGGCTTGATTGGTATTTTACCAATTCAAAGCTGTAATCCTGTGCCTGGAGTGGTAATTGGCTTTTGTCATTTTACAGCTCGGCAAGGACAGCACTGTGCTAGTCCTATGCTTAAAGACTTTGCTGTACAAATGGCAAAAGACTTTGTCCTTTTCTATCTCGGCGTGGATGGCACTGTGCTAATCCTATGCTTAAAGTTTTTGATAGAAAAACAGACATTTGAGGTGAGCAGATCTAGAGTGTCGCTGGTGTTGAGAGTGCTCCATACAGGAGCTGCTTTCCACCTAAACTTGAGAACTACCCAGAGTTCTCTGCTTCTTTTTTGCATAATTTATTCGTCACTCTATGCCTGAAAGGGTATTTCTTTGACTTATACTGGGTGCTCCCTTGTGTCTGGACAAAGCTATACCTCTCTGAAGAGCTCTAATTAAAGCGAAACACTGTGTCAGGGGTTGCTTTTGCTCATTTCAGGTTGGCTTGATTGGTATTTTACCAATTCAAAGCTGTAATCCTGTGCCTGGAGTGGTAATTAGCTTTTGTCATTTTACAGCTCGGCAAGGACAGCACTGTGCTAGTCCTATGCTTAAAGACTTTGCTGTACAAATGGCAAAAGACTTTGTCCTTTTCTATCTCGGCGTGGATGGCACTGTGCTAATCCTATGCTTAAAGATTTTGACAGAAAAACAGACATTTGAGGTGAGCAGAACTAGAGTGTCGCTGGTGTTGAGAGTGCTCCATACAGGAGCTGCTTTCTGCCTAAACTTGAGAACTACCCAGAGTTCTCTGCTTCTTTTTTGCATAATTTATTCATCACGCTATGCCTGAAAGGGTATTTCTTTGACTTATACTGGGTGCTCCCTTGTGTCTGGACAAAGCTATACCTCTCTGAAGATCTCTAATTAGAGCGAAACACTGTGTGAGGGGTTGCTTTTGCTCATTTCAGGTTGGCTTGATTGGTATTTTACCAATTCAAAGCTGTAATCCTGTGCCTGGAGTGGTAATTGACTTTTGTCATTTTACAGCTCGGCAAGGACAGCACTGTGCTAGTCCTATGCTTAAAGACTTTGCTGTACAAATGGCAAAAGGCTTTGTCCTTTTCTATGTCGGCGTGGATGGCACTGTGCTAATCCTATGTTTAAAGATTTTGATAGAAAAACAGACATTTGAGGTGAGCAGATCTAGAGCGTCGCTGGTGTTGAGAGTACTCCATACAGGAGCTGCTTTCCACCTAAACTTGAGAACTACCCAGAGTTCTCTGCTTCTTTTTTGCATAATTTATTCGTCACTCTATGCCTGAAAGAGTATTTCTTTGACTTATACTGGGTGCTCCCTTGTGTCTGGACAAAGCTATACCTCTCTGAAGAGCTCTAATTAGAGCGAAACACTGTGTCAGGGGTTGCTTTTGGTCATTTCAGGTTGGCTTGATTGGTATTTTACCAATTTAAAGCTGTAATCCTGTGCCTGGAGTGGTAATTGGCTTTTGTCATTTTACAGCTCGGGAGGATAGCACTGTGCTAGTCCTATGCTTAAAGACTTTGCTGTACAAATGGCAAAATACTTTGTCCTTTTCTATCTCGGCGTGGCTGGCATAGTGCTAATCCTATGCTTAAAGATTTTGATAGAAAAACAGACATTTAAGGTGAGCAGATCTAGAGTGTCGCTGGTGTTGAGAGTGCTCCATACAGGAGCTGCTTTCCACCTAAACTTGAGAACTACCCAGAGTTCTCTGCTTCTTTTTTGCATAATTTATTCGTCACTCTATGCCTGAAAGGGTATTTATTTGACTTATACTGGGTGCTCCCTTGTGTCTGGACAAAGCTATACTTCTCTGAAGAGCTCTAATTAGAGCGAAACACTGTGTCAGGGGTTGCTTTTGCTCATTTCAGGTTGGCTTGATTGGTATTTTACCAATTTAAAGCTGTAATCCTGTGCCTGGAGTGGTAATTGGCTTTTGTAATTTTACAGCTCGGCAAGGACAGCACTGTGCTAGTCCTATGCTTAAAGACTTTGCTGTACAAATGGCAAAAGACTTTGTCCTTTTCTATCTCGGTGTGGATGGCACTGTGCTAATCCTATGCTTAAAGATTTTGATAGAAAAACAGACATTTGAGGTGAGCAGATCTAGATTGTCGCTGGTGTTGAGAATGCTCCATACAGGAGCTGCTTTCCACCTAAACTTGAGAACTACGTAGAGTTCTCTGCTTCTTTTTTGCATAATTTATTCATCACTCTATGCCTGAAAGGGTATTTCTTTGACTTATACTGGGTGCTCCCTTGTGTCTGGACAAAGCTATACCTCTCTGAAGAGCTCTAATTAGAGCGAAACACTGTGTCAGGGGTTGCTTTTGCTCATTTCAGATTGGCTTGATTGGTATTTTACCAATTCAAAGCTGTAAGCCTGTGCCTGGAGTGGTAATTGGCTTTTGTCATTTTACAGCTCGGCAAGGACAGCACTGTGCTAGTCCTATGCTTAAAGACTTTGCTGTACAAATGGCAAAAGACTTTGTCCTTTTCTATCTCGGCGTGGATGGCACTGTGCTTATACTATGCTTAAAGTTTTTGATAGAAAAACAGACATTTGAGGTGAGCAGATCTAGAGTGTCGCTGGTGTTGAGAGTGCTCCATACAGGAGCTGCTTTCCACCTAAACTTGAGAACTACCCAGAGTTCTCTGCTTCTTTTTTGCATAATTTATTCGTCACTCTATGCCTGAAAGGGTATTTCTTTGACTTATACTGGGTTCTCCCTTGTGTCTGGACAAAGCTATACCTCTCTGAAGAGCTCTAATTAGAGCGAAACACTGTGTCAGGGGTTGTTTTTGCTCATTTCAAGTTGGCTTGATTGGTATTTTACCAATTTAAAGCTGTAATCCTGTGCCTGGAGTGGTAATTGGCTTTTGTCATTTTACAGCTCGGGAAGGACAGCACTGTGCTAGTCCTATGCTTAAAGACTTTGCTGTACAAATGGCAAAAGACTTTGTCCTTTTCTATCTCGGCGTGGATGGCACTGTGCTAATCCTATGCTTAAAGATTTTGATAGAAAAACAGACATTTGAGGTGAGCAGATCTAGAGTGTCGCTGGTGTTGAGAGTGCTCCATACAGGAGCTGCTTTCCACCTAAACTTGAGAACTACCCAGAGTTCTCTGCTTCTTTTTTGCATAATTTATTCGTCACTCTATGCCTGAAAGGGTATTTCTTTGACTTATACTGGGTGCTCCCTTGTGTCTGGACAAAGCTATACCTCTCTGAAAAGCTCTAATTAGAGCGAAACACTGTGTCAGGGGTTGCTTTTGCTCATTTCAGGGTGGCTTGATTGGAATTTTGCCAATTCAAAGCTGTAATCCTGTGCCTGGAGTGGTAATTGGCTTTTGTCATTTTACAGCTCGGCAAGGACAGCACTGTGCTAGTCCTATGCTTAAAGACTTTGCTGTACAAATGGCAAAAGACTTTGTCCTTTGTTATGTCGGCGTGGATGGCACTGTGCTAATCCTATGCTTAAAGATTTTGACAGAAAAACAGACATTTGAGGTGAGCAGATCGAGAGTGTCGCTGGTGTTGAGAGTGCTCCATACAGGAGCTGCTTTCCACCTAAACTTGAGAACTACTCAGAGTTCTCTGCTTTTTTTTTGCATAATTTATTCGTCACTCAATGCCTGAAAGGGTATTTCTTTGACTTATACTGGGTGCTCCCTTGTGTCTGGACAAAGCTATACCTCTCTGAAGAGCTCTAATTAGAGCGAAACACTGTGTCTGGGGTTGCTTTTGCTCATTTCAGGTTGGCTTGATTGGTATTTTACCAATTCAAAGCTGTAATCCTGTGCCTGGAGTGGTAATTGGCTTTTGTCATTTTACAGCTCGGCAAGGTCAGCACTGTGCTAGTCCTATGCTTAAAGACTTTGCTGTACAAATGGCAAAAGACTTTGTCCTTTTCTATCTCGGCGTGGATGGCACTGTGCTAATCCTATGCTTAAAGTTTTTGATAGAAAAACAGACATTTGAGGTGAGCAGATCTAGAGTGTCGCTGGTGTTGAGAGTGCTCCATACAGGAGCTGCTTTCCACCTAAACTTGAGAACTACCCAGAGTTCTCTGCTTCTTTTTTGCATAATTTATTCGTCACTCTATGCCTGAAAGGGTATTTCTTTGACTTATACTGGGTGCTCCCTTGTGTCTGGACAAAGCTATACCTCTCTGAAGAGCTCTAATTAAAGCGAAACACTGTGTCAGGGGTTGCTTTTGCTCATTTCAGGTTGGCTTGATTGGTATTTTACCAATTCAAAGCTGTAATCCTGTGCCTGGAGTGGTAATTAGCTTTTGTCATTTTACAGCTCGGCAAGGACAGCACTGTGCTAGTCCTATGCTTAAAGACTTTGCTGTACAAATGGCAAAAGACTTTGTCCTTTTCTATCTCGGCGTGGATGGCACTGTGCTAATCCTATGCTTAAAGATTTTGACAGAAAAACAGACATTTGAGGTGAGCAGAACTAGAGTGTCGCTGGTGTTGAGAGTGCTCCATACAGGAGCTGCTTTCTGCCTAAACTTGAGAACTACCCAGAGTTCTCTGCTTCTCTTTTGCATAATTTATTCATCACGCTATGCCTGAAAGGGTATTTCTTTGACTTATACTGGGTGCTCCCTTGTGTCTGGACAAAGCTATACCTCTCTGAAGATCTCTAATTAGAGCTAAACACTGTGTGAGGGGTTGCTTTTGCTCATTTCAGGTTGGCTTGATTGGTATTTTACCAATTCAAAGCTGTAATCCTGTGCCTGGAGTGGTAATTGACTTTTGTCATTTTACAGCTCGGCAAGGACAGCACTGTGCTAGTCCTATGCTTAAAGACTTTGCTGTACAAATGGCAAAAGGCTTTGTCCTTTTCTATGTCGGCGTGGATGGCACTGTGCTAATCCTATGTTTAAAGATTTTGATAGAAAAACAGACATTTGAGGTGAGCAGATCTAGAGCGTCGCTGGTGTTGAGAGTACTCCATACAGGAGCTGCTTTCCACCTAAACTTGAGAACTACCCAGAGTTCTCTGCTTCTTTTTTGCATAATTTATTCGTCACTCTATGCCTGAAAGAGTATTTCTTTGACTTATACTGGGTGCTCCCTTGTGTCTGGACAAAGCTATACCTCTCTGAAGAGCTCTAATTAGAGCGAAACACTGTGTCAGGGGTTGCTTTTGGTCATTTCAGGTTGGCTTGATTGGTATTTTACCAATTTAAAGCTGTAATCCTGTGCCTGGAGTGGTAATTGGCTTTTGTCATTTTACAGCTCGGGAGGATAGCACTGTGCTAGTCCTATGCTTAAAGACTTTGCTGTACAAATGGCAAAATACTTTGTCCTTTTCTATCTCGGCGTGGCTGGCATAGTGCTAATCCTATGCTTAAAGATTTTGATAGAAAAACAGACATTTAAGGTGAGCAGATCTAGAGTGTCGCTGGTGTTGAGAGTGCTCCATACAGGAGCTGCTTTCCACCTAAACTTGAGAACTACCCAGAGTTCTCTGCTTCTTTTTTGCATAATTTATTCGTCACTCTATGCCTGAAAGGGTATTTATTTGACTTATACTGGGTGCTCCCTTGTGTCTGGACAAAGCTATACTTCTCTGAAGAGCTCTAATTAGAGCGAAACACTGTGTCAGGGGTTGCTTTTGCTCATTTCAGGTTGGCTTGATTGGTATTTTACCAATTCAAAGCTGTAATCCTGTGCCTGGAGTGGTAATTGGCTTTTGTCATTTTACAGCTCGCCAAGGACTGCACTGTGCTAGTCCTATGCTTAAAGACTTTGCTGTACAAATGGCAAAAGACTTTGTCCTTTTCTATCTCGGCGTGGATGGCACTGTGCTAATCCTATGCTTAAAGATTTTGATAGAAAAACAGACATTTGAGGTGAGCAGATCTATAGTGTCGCTGGTGTTGAGAGTGCTCCATACAGGAGCTTCTTTCCGCCTAAACTTGAGAACTACCCAGAGTAATCTGCTTCTTTTTTGCATAATTTATTCGTCACTCTATGCCTGGAAAGGTATTTCTTTGACGTATACTGGGTGCTCCCTTGTGTATTGACAAAGTTATACCTCTCTGAAGAGGTCTAATTAGAGGGAAACACTGTGTCAGGGGTTGCTTTTGCTCATTTCAGGTTGGCTTGATTGGTAATTTACCAATTCAAAGCTGTAATCCTGTGCCTGGAGTGGTAAATGGCTTTTGTCATTTTACAGCTCGGCAAGGACAGCACTGTGCTAGTCCTATGCTTAAAGACTTTGCTGTACAAATGGCAAAAGACTTTGTCCTTTTCTATCTCGGCGTGGATGGCACTGTGTTAATCCTATGCTTAAAGATTTTGATAGAAAAACAGACATTTGAGGTGAGCAGATCTAGAGTGTCGCTGGTGTTGAGAGTGCTCCATACAGGAGCTGCTTTCCACCTAAACTTGAGAACTACCCAGAGTTCTCTGCTTCTTTTTTGCATAATTTATTCGTCACTCTATGCCTGAAAGGGTATTTCTCAGAGTTATACTGGGTGCTCACTTGTGTCTGGACAAAGCTACACCTCTCTGAAGAACTCTAATTAGAGCGAAACACTGTGTCAGGGGTTGCTTTTGCTCATTTCAGGTTGTCTTGATTGGTATTTTACCAATTCAAAGCTGTAATCCTGTGCCTGGAGAGGTAATTGGTTTTTGTCATTTTAAAGCTCGGCAAGGACAGCACTGTGCTAGTCCTATGCTTAAAGACTTAGCTGTACAAATGGCAAAAGACTTTGTCCTTTTCTATCTCGTCGTGGATAACACTGTGCTAATCCTATGCTTAAAGATTTTGATAGAAAAACAGACATTAGAGGTGAGCAGATCTAGAGTGTCGCTGGTGTTGAGAGTGCTCCATACAGGAGCTGCTTTCCACCTAAACTTGAGAACTACCCAGAGTTCTCTGCTTCTTTTTTGCATAATTTATTTGTCACTCTATGCCTGAAAGGGTATTTCTTTGACTTATACCGGGTGCTCCCTTGTGTCTGGACAAAGCTATACCTCTCTGAAGAGCTCTAATTAGAGCGAAACACTGTATCAGGGGTTGCTTTTGCTCATTTCAGGTTGGCTTGATTGGTATTTTACCAATTCAAAGCTGTAATCCTGTGCCTGGAGTGGTAATTGGCTTTTGTTATTTTACAGCTCGGCAAGGACAGCACTGTGCTAGTCCTATGCTTAAAGACTTTGCTGTACAAATGGCAAAAGACTTTGTCCTTTTCTATCTCGGCGTCGATGGCACTGTGCTAATCCTATGCTTAAAGATTTTGATAGAAAAACAGACATTTGAGGTGAGCAGATCTAGAGTGTCGCTGGTGTTGGGAGTGCTCCATACAGGAGCTGCTTTCCACCTAAACTTGAGAACTACCCAGAGTTCTCTGCTTCTTTTTTGCATAATTTATTCGTCACTCTATGCCTGAAAGCGTATTTCTTTGACTTATACTGGGTGCTCCCTTGTGTCTGGACAAAGCTATACCTCTCTGAAGAGCTCTAATTAGAGCGAAACACTGTGTCAGGGGTTGCTTTTGCTCATTTCAGGTTGGCTTGATTGGTATTTTACCAATTCAAAGCTGTAATTCTGTGCCTGGAGTGGTAATTGGCTTTTGTCATTTAACAGCTCGGCAAGGACAGCGCTGTGCTAGTCCTATGCTTAAAGACTTTGCTGTACAAATGGCAAAAGACTTTGTCCTTTTCTATCTCGGCGTGGCTGGCACAGTGCTAATCCTATGCTTAAAGATTTTGATAGAAAAACAGACATTTAAGGTGAGCAGATCTAGAGTGTCGCTGGTGTTGAGAGTGCTCCATACGGGGAGCTGCTTTCCACCTAAACTTGAGAACTACCCAGAGTTCTCTGCTTCTTTTTTGCATAATTTATTCGTCACTCTATGCCTGAAAGGGTATTTCTTTGACTTATACTGGGTTCTCCCTTGCGTCTGGACAAAGCTATACCTCTCTGAAGAGCTCTAATTAGAGCGAAACACTGTGTCAGGGGTTGTTTTTGCTTATTTCAAGTTGGCTTGATAGGTATTTTACCAATTTAAAGCTGTAATCCTGTGCCTGGAGTAGTAATTGGCTTTTGTCATTTTACAGCTCGGGAAGGACAGCACTGTGCTAGTCCTATGCTTAAAGACTTTGCTGTACAAATGGCAAAAGACTTTGTCCTTTTCTATCTCGGCGTGGATTGCACTGTGCTAATCCTATGCTTAAAGATTTTGATAGAAAAACAGACATTTGAGGTGAGCAGATCTAGAGTGTCGCTGGTGTTGAGAGTGCTCCATACAGGAGCTGCTTTCCACCTAAACTTGAGAACTACCCAGAGATCTCTGTTTCTTTTTTGCATAATTTATTAGTCACTCTATGCCGGAAAGGGTATTTCTTTGACTTATACTGGGTGCTCCCTTGTGTCTGGACAAAGCTATACCTCTCTGAAGAGCTCTAATTAGAGCGAAACACTGTGTCTGGGGTTGCTTTTGCTCATTTCAGGTTGGCTTGATTGGTATTTTACCAATTCAAAGCTGTAATCCCGTGCCTGGAGTGGTAATTGGCTTTTGTCATTTTACAGCTCGGCAAGGACAGCACTGTGCTAGTCCTATGCTTAAAGACTTTGCTGTACAAATGGCAAAAGACTTTGTCCTTTTCTATCTCGGCGTGGATGGCACTGTGCTAATCCTATGCATAAAGTTTTTGATAGAAAAACAGACATTTGAGGTGAGCAGATCTAGAGTGTCGCTGGTGTTGAGAGTGCTCCATACAGGAGCTGCTTTCCACCTAAACTTGAGAACTACCCAGAGTTCTCTGCTTCTTTTTTGCATAATTTATTCGTCACTCTATGCCTGAAAGGGTATTTCTTTGACTTATACTGGGTGCTCCCTTGTGTCTGGACAAAGCTATACCTCTCTGAAGAGCTCTAATTAAAGCGAAACACTGTGTCAGGGGTTGCTTTTGCTCATTTCAGGTTGGCTTGATTGGTATTTTACCAATTCAAAGCTGTAATCCTGTGCCTGGAGTGGTAATTAGCTTTTGTCATTTTACAGCTCGGCAAGGACAGCACTGTGCTAGTCCTATGCTTAAAGACTTTGCTGTACAAATGGCAAAAGACTTTGTCCTTTTCTATCTCTGCGTGGATGGCACTGTGCTAATCCTATGCTTAAAGATTTTGACAGAAAAACAGACATTTGAGGTGAGCAGAACTAGATTGTCGCTGGTGTTGAGAGTGCTCCATACAGGAGCTGCTTTCTGCCTAAACTTGAGAACTACCCAGAGTTCTCTGCTTCTTTTTTGCATAATTTATTCATCACGCTATGCCTGAAAGGGTATTTCTTTGACTTATACTGGGTGCTCCCTTGTGTCTGGACAAAGCTATACCTCTCTGAAGATCTCTAATTAGAGCGAAACACTGTGTGAGGGGTTGCTTTTGCTCATTTCAGGTTGGCTTGATTGGTATTTTACCAATTCAAAGCTGTAATCCTGTGCCTGGAGTGGTAATTGGCTTTTGTCATTTTACAGCTCGGCAAGGACAGCACTGTGCTAGTCCTATGCTTAAAGACTTTGCTGTACAAATGGCAAAAGGCTTTGTCCTTTTCTATGTCGGCGTGGATGGCACTGTGCTAATCCTATGTTTAAAGATTTTGATAGAAAAACAGACATTTGAGGTGAGCAGATCTAGAGCGTCGCTGGTGTTGAGAGTACTCCATACAGGAGCTGCTTTCCACCTAAACTTGAGAACTACCCAGAGTTCTCTGCTTCTTTTTTGCATAATTTATTCGTCACTCTATGCCTGAAAGAGTATTTCTTTGACTTATACTGGGTGCTCCCTTGTGTCTGGACAAAGCTATACCTCTCTGAAGAGCTCTAATTAGAGCGAAACACTGTGTCAGGGGTTGCTTTTGGTCATTTCAGGTTGGCTTGATTGGTATTTTACCAATTTAAAGCTGTAATCCTGTGCCTGGAGTGGTAATTGGCTTTTGTCATTTTACAGCTCGGGAGGATAGCACTGTGCTAGTCCTATGCTTAAAGACTTTGCTGTACAAATGGCAAAATACTTTGTCCTTTTCTATCTCGGCGTGGCTGGCATAGTGCTAATCCTATGCTTAAAGATTTTGATAGAAAAACAGACATTTAAGGTGAGCAGATCTAGAGTGTCGCTGGTGTTGAGAGTGCTCCATACAGGAGCTGCTTTCCACCTAAACTTGAGAACTACCCAGAGTTCTCTGCTTCTTTTTTGCATAATTTATTCGTCACTCTATGCCTGAAAGGGTATTTATTTGACTTATACTGGGTGCTCCCTTGTGTCTGGACAAAGCTATACTTCTCTGAAGAGCTCTAATTAGAGCGAAACACTGTGTCAGGGGTTGCTTTTGCTCATTTCAGGTTGGCTTGATTGGTATTTTACCAATTCAAAGCTGTATTCCTGTGCCTGGAGTGGTAATTGGCTTTTGTCATTTTACAGCTCGCCAAGGACTGCACTGTGCTAGTCCTATGCTTAAAGACTTTGCTGTACAAATGGCAAAAGACTTTGTCCTTTTCTATCTCGGCGTGGATGGCACTGTGCTAATCCTATGCTTAAAGATTTTGATAGAAAAACAGACATTTGAGGTGAGCAGATCTATAGTGTCGCTGGTGTTGAGAGTGCTCCATACAGGAGCTTCTTTCCGCCTAAACTTGAGAACTACCCAGAGTAATCTGCTTCTTTTTTGCATAATTTATTCGTCACTCTATGCCTGAAAAGGTATTTCTTTGACGTATACTGGGTGCTCCCTTGTGTATTGACAAAGTTATACCTCTCTGAAGAGGTCTAATTAGAGGGAAACACTGTGTCAGGGGTTGCTTTTGCTCATTTCAGGTTGGCTTGATTGGTAATTTACCAATTCAAAGCTGTAATCCTGTGCCTGGAGTGGTAAATGGCTTTTGTCATTTTACAGCTCGGCAAGGACAGCACTGTGCTAGTCCTATGCTTAAAGACTTTGCTGTACAAATGGCAAAAGACTTTGTCCTTTTCTATCTCGGCGTGGATGGCACTGTGTTAATCCTATGCTTAAAGATTTTGATAGAAAAACAGACATTTGAGGTGAGCAGATCTAGAGTGTCGCTGGTGTTGAGAGTGCTCCATACAGGAGCTGCTTTCCACCTAAACTTGAGAACTACCCAGAGTTCTCTGCTTCTTTTTTGCATAATTTATTCGTCACTCTATGCCTGAAAGGGTATTTCTTTGACTTATACTGGGTGCTCCCTTGTATCTGGACAAAGCTATACCTCTCTGAAGAGCTCTAATTAGAGCGAAACACTGTATCAGGGGTTGCTTTTGCTCATTTCAGGTTGGCTTGATTGGTATTTTACCAATTCAAAGCTGTAATCCTGTGCCTGGAGTGGTAATTGGCTTTTGTTATTTTACAGCTCGGCAAGGACAGCACTGTGCTAGTCCTATGCTTAAAGACTTTGCTGTACAAATGGCAAAAGACTTTGTCCTTTTCTATCTCGGCGTCGATGGCACTGTGCTAATCCTATGCTTAAAGATTTTGATAGAAAAACAGACATTTGAGGTGAGCAGATCTAGAGTGTCGCTGGTGTTGAGAGTGCTCCATACAGGAGCTGCTTTCCACCTAAACTTGAGAACTACCCAGAGTTCTCTGCTTCTTTTTTGCATAATTTATTCGTCACTCTATGCCTGAAAGCGTATTTCTTTGACTTATACTGGGTGCTCCCTTGTGTCTGGACAAAGCTATACCTCTCTGAAGAGCTCTAATTAGAGCGAAACACTGTGTCAGGGGTTGCTTTTGCTCATTTCAGGTTGGCTTGATTGGTATTTTACCAATTCAAAGCTGTAATTCTGTGCCTGGAGTGGTAATTGGCTTTTGTCATTTAACAGCTCGGCAAGGACAGCACTGTGCTAGTCCTATGCTTAAAGACTTTGCTGTACAAATGGCAAAAGACTTTGTCCTTTTCTATCTCGGCGTGGCTGGCACAGTGCTAATCCTATGCTTAAAGATTTTGATAGAAAAACAGACATTTAAGGTGAGCAGATCTAGAGTGTCGCTGGTGTTGAGAGTGCTCCATACGGGGAGCTGCTTTCCACCTAAACTTGAGAACTACCCAGAGTTCTCTGCTTCTTTTTTGCATAATTTATTCGTCACTCTATGCCTGAAAGGGTATTTCTTTGACTTATACTGGGTTCTCCCTTGCGTCTGGACAAAGCTATACCTCTCTGAAGAGCTCTAATTAGAGCGAAACACTGTGTCAGGGGTTGTTTTTGCTTATTTCAAGTTGGCTTGATTGGTATTTTACCAATTTAAAGCTGTAATCCTGTGCCTGGAGTGGTAATTGGCTTTTGTCATTTTACAGCTCGGGAAGGACAGCACTGTGCTAGTCCTATGCTTAAAGACTTTGCTGTACAAATGGCAAAAGACTTTGTCCTTTTCTATCTCGGCGTGGATTGCACTGTGCTAATCCTATGCTTAAAGATTTTGATAGAAAAACAGACATTTGAGGTGAGCAGATCTAGAGTGTCGCTGGTGTTGAGAGTGCTCCATACAGGAGCTGCTTTCCACCTAAACTTGAGAACTACCCAGAGATCTCTGCTTCTTTTTTGCATAATTTATTAGTCACTCTATGCCGGAAAGGGTATTTCTTTGACTTATACTGGGTGCTCCCTTGTGTCTGGACAAAGCTATACCTCTCTGAAGAGCTCTAATTAGAGCGAAACACTGTGTCAGGGGTTGCTTTTGGTCATTTCAGGTTGGCTTGATTGGTATTTTACCAATTCAAAGCTGTAATCCTGTGCCTGGAGTGGTAATTAGCTTTTGTCATTTTACAGCTCGGCAAGGACAGCACTGTGCTAGTCCTATGCTTAAAGACTTTGCTGTACAAATGGCAAAAGACTTTGTCCTTTTCTATCTCGGCGTGGATGGCACTGTGCTAATCCTATGCTTAAAGATTTTGACAGAAAAACAGACATTTGAGGTGAGCAGAACTAGAGTGTCGCTGGTGTTGAGAGTGCTCCATACAGGAGCTGCTTTCTGCCTAAACTTGAGAACTACCCAGAGTTCTCTGCTTCTTTTTTGCATAATTTATTCATCACGCTATGCCTGAAAGGGTATTTCTTTGACTTATACTGGGTGCTCCCTTGTGTCAGGACAAAGCTAAACCTCTCTGAAGATCTCTAATTAGAGCGAAACACTGTGTCAGGGGTTGCTTTTACTCATTTCAGGTTGGCTTGATTGGTATTTTACCAATTCAAAGCTGTAATCCTGTGCCTGGAGTGGTAATTGGCTTTTGTCATTTTACAGCTCGGCAAGGACAGCACTGTGTTAGTCCTATGCTTAAAGACTTTGCTGTACAAATGGCAAAAGACTTTGTCCTTTTCTATGTCGGCGTGGATGGCACTGTGCTAATACTATGCTTAAAGACTTTGATAGAAAAACAGACATTTGAGGTGAGCAGATCTAGAGTGTCGCTGGTGTTGAGAGTGCTCCATACAGGAGCTGCTTTCCACCTAAACTTGAGAACTACCCAGAGTTCTCTGCTTCTTTTTTGCATAATTTATTCGTCACTCTATGCCTGAAAGGGTATTTCTTTGACTTATACTGGGTGCTCCCTTGTGTCTGGACAAAGCTATACCTCTCTGAAGAGCTCTAATTAGAGCGAAACACTGTGTCAGGGGTTGCTTTTGCTCATTTCAGGTGGGCTTGATTGGTATTTTACCAATTCAAAGCTGTAATCCTGTGCCTGGAGTGGTAATTGGCTTTTGTCATTTTACAGCTCGGCAAGGACAGCACTGTGCTAGTCCTATGTTTAAAGACTTTGCTGTACAAATGGCAAATGACTTTGTCCTTTTCTATCTCCGCGTGGATGGCACTGTGCTAATCCTATGCTTAAAGTTTTTGATAGAAAAACAGACATTTGAGGTGAGCAGATCTAGAGTGTCGCTGGTGTTGAGAGTGCTCCATACAGGAGCTGCTTTCCACCTAAACTTGAGAACTACCCAGAGTTCTCTGCCTCTTTTTTGCATAATTTATTCGTCACTCTATGCCTGAAAGGGTATTTCTTTGACTTATACTGGGTGCTCCCTTGTGTCTGGACAAAGCTATACCTCTCTGAAGAGCTCTAATTAGAGCGAAACACTGTGTCAGGGGTTGCTTTTGGTCATTTCAGGTTGGCTTGATTGGTATTTTACCAATTTAAAGCTGTAATCCTGTGCCTGGAGTGGTAATTGGCTTTTGTTATTTTACAGCTCGGGAGGATAGCACTGTGCTAGTCCTATGCTTAAAGACTTTGCTGTACAAATGGCAAAAGACTTTGTCCTTTTCTATCTCGGCGTGGCTGGCACAGTGCTAATCCTATGCTTAAAGATTTTGATAGAAAAACAGACATTTAAGGTGAGCAGATCTAGAGTGTCGCTGGTGTTGAGAGTGCTCCATACGGGGAGCTGCTTTCCACCTAAACTTGAGAACTACCCAGAGTTCTCTGCTTCTTTTTTGCATAATTTATTTGTCACTCTATGCCTGAAAGGGTATTTCTTTGACTTATACTGGGTGCTCCCTTGTATCTGGACAAAGCTATACCTCTCTGAAGAGCTCTAATTAGAGCGAAACACTGTGTCAGGGGTTGCTTTTGCTCATTTCAGGTTGGCTTGATTGGTATTTTACCAATTCAAAGCTGTAATTCTGTGCCTGGAGTGGTAATTGGCTTTTGTCATTTTACAGCTCGGCAAGGACAGCACTGTGCTAGTCCTATGCTTAAAGACTTTGCTGTACAAATGGCAAAAGACTTTGTCCTTTTCTATCTCGGCGTCGATGGCACTGTGCTAATCCTATGCTTAAAGATTTTGATAGAAAAACAGACATTTGAGGTGAGCTGACCTAGAGTGTCGCTGGTGTTGAGAGTGCTCCATACAGGAGCTGCTTTCCACCTAAACTTGAGAACTACCCAGAGTTCTCTGCTTCTTTTTTGCATAATTTATTCGTCACTCTATGCCTGAAAGCGTATTTCTTTGACTTATACTGGGTGCTCCCTTGTGTCTGGACAAAGCTATACCTCTCTGAAGAGCTCTAATTAGAGCGAAACACTGTGTCAGGGGTTGCTTTTGCTCATTTCAGGTTGGCTTGATTGGTATTTTACCAATTCAAAGCTGTAATCCTGTGCCTGGAGTGGTAATTGGCTTTTGACATTTTAGAGTTCGGCAAGGACAGCACTGTGCTAGTCCTATGCTTAAAGACTTTGCTGTACAAATGGCAAAAGACTTTGTCCTTTTCTATCTCGGCGTGGCTGGCACAGTGCTAATCCTATGCTTAAAGATTTTGATAGAAAAACAGACATTTAAGGTGAGCAGATCTAGAGTGTCGCTGGTGTTGAGAGTGCTCCATACAGGAGCTGCTTTCCACCTAAACTTGAGAACTACCCAGAGTTCTCTGCTTCTTTTTTGCATAATTTATTCGTCACTCTATGCCTGAAAGCGTATTTCTGTGACTTATACTGGGTGCTCCCTTGTGTCTGGACAAAGCTATACCTCTCTGAAGAGCTCTAATTAGAGCGAAACACTGTGTCAGGGGTTGCTTTTGCTCATTTCAGGTTGGCTTGATTGGTATTTTACCAATTCAAAGGTGTAATTCTGTGCCTGGAGTGGTAATTGGCTTTTGTCATTTAACAGCTCGGCAAGGACAGCACTGTGCTAGTCCTATGCGTAAAGACTTTGCTGTACAAATGGCAAAAGACTTTGTCCTTTTCTATCTTGGCGTGGCTGGCACAGTGCTAATCCTATGCTTAAAGATTTTGATAGAAAAACAGACATTTAAGGTGAGCAGATCTAGAGTGTCGCTGGTGTTGAGAGTGCTCCATACGGGGAGCTGCTTTCCACCTAAACTTGAGAACTACCCAGAGTTCTCTGCTTCTTTTTTGCATAATTTATTCGTCACTCTATGCCTGAAAGGGTATTTCTTTGACTTATACTGGGTGCTCCCTTGTGTCTGGACAAAGCTATACCTCTCTGAAGAGCTCTAATTAGAGCGAAACACTGTGTCAGGGGTTGCTTTTGCTCATTTCAGGTTGGCTTGATTGGTATTTTATCAATTCAAAGCTGTAATCCTGTGCCTGGAGTGGTAATTGGCTTTTGTCATTTTACAGCTCGCCAAGGACAGCACTGTGCTAGTCCTATGCTTAAAGACTTTGCTGTACAAATGGCAAAAGACTTTGTCCTTTTCTATCTCGGCGTGGCTGGCACAGTTCTAATTCTATGCTTAAAGATTTTGATAGAAAAACAGACATTTGAGGTGAGCAGATCTAGAGTGTCGCTGGTGTTGAGAGTGATCCATACAGGAGCTTCTTTCCGCCTAAACTTGAGAACTACCCAGAGTTATCTGCTTCTTTTTTGCATAATTTATTCGTCACTCTATGCCTGAAAAGGTATTTCTTTGACTTATACTGGGTGCTCCCTTGTGTTTGGACAAAGCTATACCTCTCTGAAGAGCTCTAATTAGAGAGAAACACTGTGTCAGGGGTTGCTTTTGCTCATTTCAGGTTGGCTTGATTGGTAATTTACCAATTCAAAGCTGTAATCCTGTGCCTGGAGTGGTAATTGGCTTTTGTCATTTTACAGCTCGGCAAGGACAGCACTGTGCTAGTCCTATGCTTAAAGACTTTGCTGTACAAATGGCAAAAGACTTTGTCCTTTTCTATCTCGGCGTGATTGGCACTGTGCTAATCCTATGCTTAAAGATTTTGATAGAAAAACAGACATTTGAGGTGAGCAGATCTAGAGTGTCGCTGGTGTTGAGAGTGCTCCATACAGGAGCTGCTTTCCACCTAAACTTGAGAACTACCCAGAGTTCTCTGCTTCTTTTTTGCATAATTTATTCATCACTCTATGCCTGAAAGGGTATTTCTTTGACTTATACTGGGTGCTCCCTTGTGTCTGGACAAAGCTATAACTCTCTGAAGAGCTCTAATTAGAGCGAAACACTGTGTCAGGGGTTGCTTTTGCTCATTTTAGGTTGGCTTGATTGGTATTTTACCAATTCAAAAATGTAATTCTGTGCCTGGAGTGGTAATTGTCTTTTGTCATTTTACAGCTCGGCAAGGACAGCACTGTGCTAGTCCTATGCTTAAAGACGTTGCTGTACAAATGGCAAAAGACTTTGTCCTTTTCTATCTCGGCGTGGATGGCACTGTGCTAATCCTATGCTTAAAGATTTTGACAGAAAAACAGACATTTGAGGTGAGCAGATCTAGAGTGTCGCTGGTGTGTAGAGTGCTCCATACAGGAGCTGCTTTCCACCTAAACTTGAGAACTACCCAGAGTTCTCTGCTTCTTTTTTGCATAATTTATTCGTCACTCTATGCCTGAAAGGGTATTTCTTTGACTTATACTGGGTGCTCCCTTGTGTCTGGACAAAGCTATACCTCTCTGAAGAGCTCTAATTAGAGCGAAACACTGTGTCAGGGGTTGCTTTTGCTCATTTCAGGTTGGCTTGATTGGTATTTTACCAATTCAAAGCTGTAATCCTGTGCCTGGAGTGGTAATTGGCTTTTGTCATTTTACAGCTCGGCAAGGACAGCACTGTGCTAGTCCTATGCTTAAAGACTTTGCTGTACAAATGGCAAAAGACTTTGTCCTTTTCTATCTCGGCGTGGATGGCACTGTGCTAATCCTATGCTTAAAGATTTTGATAGAAAAACAGACATTTGAGGTGAGCAGATCTAGATTGTCGATGGTGTTGAGAGTGCTCCATACAGGAGCTGCTTTCCACCTAAACTTGAGAACTACGTACAGTTCTCTGCTTCTTTTTTGCATAATTTATTCATCACTCTATGCCTGAAAGGGTATTTCTTTGACTTATACTGGGTGCTCCCTTGTGTCTGGACAAAGCTATACCTCTCTGAAGAGCTCTAATTAGAGCGAAACATTGTGTCAGGGGTTGCTTTTGCTCATTCCAGATTGGCTTGATTGGTATTTTACCAATTCAAAGCTGTAAGCCTGTGCCTGGAGTGGTAATTGGCTTTTGTAATTTTACAGCTCGGCAAGGACAGCACTGTGCTAGTCCTATGCTTAAAGACTTTGCTGTACAAATGGCAAAAGACTTTGTCCTTTTCTAGCTCGGCGTGGATGGCACTGTGCTAATACTATGCTTAAAGTTTTTGATAGAAAAACAGACATTTGAGGTGAGCAGATCTAGAGTGTCGCTGGTGTTGAGAGTGCTCCATACAGGAGCTGCTTTCCACCTAAACTTGAGAACTACTCAGAGTTCTCTGCTTCTTTTTTGCATAATTTATTCGTCACTCAATGCCTGAAAGGGTATTTCTTTGACTTATACTGGGTGCTCCCTTGTGTCTGGACAAAGCTATACCTCTCTGAAGAGCTCTAATTAGAGCGAAACACTGTGTCTGGGGTTGCTTTTGCTCATTTCAGGTTGGCTTGATTGGTATTTTACCAATTCAAAGCTGTAATCCTGTGCCTGGAGTGGTAATTGGCTTTTGTCATTTTACAGCTCGGCAAGGACAGCACTGTGCTAGTCCTATGCTTAAAGACTTTGCTGTACAAATGGCAAAAGACTTTGTCCTTTTCTATCTCGGCGTGGATGGCACTGTGCTAATCCTATGCTTAAAGTTTTTGATAGAAAAACAGACATTTGAGGTGAGCAGATCTAGAGTGTCGCTGGTGTTGAGAGTGCTCCATACAGGAGCTGCTTTCCACCTAAACTTGAGAACTACCCAGAGTTCTCTGCTTCTTTTTTGCATAATTTATTCGTCACTCTATGTCTGAAAGGGTATTTCTTTGACTTATACTGGGTGCTCCCTTGTGTCTGGACAAAGCTATACCTCTCTGAAGAGCTCTAATTAAAGCGAAACACTGTGTCAGGGGTTGCTTTTGCTCATTTCAGGTTGGCTTGATTGGTATTTTACCAATTCAAAGCTGTAATCCTGTGCCTGGAGTGGTAATTAGCTTTTGTCATTTTACAGCTCGGCAAGGACAGCACTGTGCTAGTCCTATGCTTAAAGACTTTGCTGTACAAATGGCAAAAGACTTTGTCCTTTTCTATCTCGGCGTGGATGGCACTGTGCTAATCCTATGCTTAAAGATTTTGACAGAAAAACAGACATTTGAGGTGAGCAGAACTAGAGTGTCGCTGGTGTTGAGAGTGCTCCATACAGGAGCTGCTTTCTGCCTAAACTTGAGAACTACCCAGAGTTCTCTGCTTCTTTTTTGCATAATTACTTCATCACGCTATGCCTGAAAGGGTATTTCTTTGACTTATACTGGGTGCTCCCTTGTGTCTGGACAAAGCTATACCTCTCTGAAGATCTCTAATTAGAGCGAAACACTGTGTCAGGGGTTGCTTTTGCTCATTTCAGGTTGGCTTGATTGGTATTTTACCAATTCAAAGCTGTAATCCTGTGCCTGGAGTGGTAATTGGCTTTTGTCATTTTACAGCTCGGCAAGGACAGCACTGTGCTAGTCCTATGCTTAAAGACTTTGCTGTACAAATGGCAAAAGGCTTTGTCCTTTTCTATGTCGGCGTGGATGGCACTGTGCTAATCCTATGTTTAAAGATTTTGATAGAAAAACAGACATTTGAGGTGAGCAGATCTAGAGCGTCGCTGGTGTTGAGAGTACTCCATACAGGAGCTGCTTTCCACCTAAACTTGAGAACTACCCAGAGTTCTCTGCTTCTTTTTTGCATAATTTATTCGTCACTCTATGCCTGAAAGAGTATTTCTTTGACTTATACTGGGTGCTCCCTTGTGTCTGGACAAAGCTATACCTCTCTGAAGAGCTCTAATTAGAGCGAAACACTGTGTCAGGGATTGCTTTTGGTCATTTCAGGTTGGCTTGATTGGTATTTTACCAATTTAAAGCTGTAATCCTGTGCCTGGAGTGGTAATTGGCTTTTGTCATTTTACAGCTCGGGAGGATAGCACTGTGCTAGTCCTATGCTTAAAGACTTTGCTGTACAAATGGCAAAATACTTTGTCCTTTTCTATCTCGGCGTGGCTGGCATAGTGCTAATCCTATGCTTAAAGATTTTGATAGAAAAACAGACATTTAAGGTGAGCAGATCTAGAGTGTCGCTGGTGTTGAGAGTGCTCCATACAGGAGCTGCTTTCCACCTAAACTTGAGAACTACCCAGAGTTCTCTGCTTCTTTTTTGCATAATTTATTCGTCACTCTATGCCTGAAAGGGTATTTATTTGACTTATACTGGGTGCTCCCTTGTGTCTGGACAAAGCTATACTTCTCTGAAGAGCTCTAATTAGAGCTAAACACTGTGTCAGGGGTTGCTCATTTCAGGTTGGCTTGATTGGTATTTTACCAATTCAAAGCTGTAATCCTGTGCCTGGAGTGGTAATTGGCTTTTGTCATTTTACAGCTCGCCAAGGACTGCACTGTGCTAGTCCTATGCTTAAAGACTTTGCTGTACAAATGGCAAAAGACTTTGTCCTTTTCTATCTCGGCGTGGATGGCACTGTGCTAATCCTATGCTTAAAGATTTTGATAGAAAAACAGACATTTGAGGTGAGCAGATCTATAGTGTCGCTGGTGTTGAGAGTGCTCCATACAGGAGCTTCTTTCCGCCTAAACTTGAGAACTACCCAGAGTAATCTGCTTCTTTTTTGCATAATTTATTCGTCACTCTATGCCTGAAAAGGTATTTCTTTGACGTATACTGGGTGCTCCCTTGTGTATTGACAAAGTTATACCTCTCTGAAGAGGTCTAATTAGAGGGAAACACTGTGTCAGGGGTTGCTTTTGCTCATTTCAGGTTGGCTTGATTGGTAATTTACCAATTCAAAGCTGTAATCCTGTGCCTGGAGTGGTAAATGGCTTTTGTCATTTTACAGCTCGGCAAGGACAGCACTGTGCTAGTCCTATGCTTAAAGACTTTGCTGTACAAATGGCAAAAGACTTTGTCCTTTTCTATCTCGGCGTGGATGGCACTGTGTTAATCCTATGCTTAAAGATTTTGATAGAAAAACAGACATTTGAGGTGAGCAGATCTAGAGTGTCGCTGGTGTTGAGAGTGCTCCATACAGGAGCTGCTTTCCACCTAAACTTGAGAACTACCCAGAGTTCTCTGCTTCTTTTTTGCATAATTTATTCGTCACTCTATGCCTGAAAGGGTATTTCTCAGAGTTATACTGGGTGCTCACTTGTGTCTGGACAAAGCTACACCTCTCTGAAGAACTCTAATTAGAGCGAAACACTGTGTCAGGGGTTGCTTTTGCTCATTTCAGGTTGTCTTGATTGGTATTTTACCAATTCAAAGCTGTAATCCTGTGCCTGGAGAGGTAATTGGCTTTTGTCATTTTAAAGCTCGGCAAGGACAGCACTGTGCTAGTCCTATGCTTAAAGACTTAGCTGTACAAATGGCAAAAGACTTTGTCCTTTTCTATCTCGTCGTGGATAACACTGTGCTAATCCTATGCTGAAAGATTTTGATAGAAAAACAGACATTAGAGGTGAGCAGATCTAGAGTGTCGCTGGTGTTGAGAGTGCTCCATACAGGAGCTGCTTTCCACCTAAACTTGAGAACTACCCAGAGTTCTCTGCTTCTTTTTTGCATAATTTATTTGTCACTCTATGCCTGAAAGGGTATTTCTTTGACTTATACTGGGTGCTCCCTTGTATCTGGACAAAGCTATACCTCTCTGAAGAGCTCTAATTAGAGCGAAACACTGTATCAGGGGTTGCTTTTGCTCATTTCAGGTTGGCTTGATTGGTATTTTACCAATTCAAAGCTGTAATCCTGTGCCTGGAGTGGTAATTGGCTTTTGTTATTTTACAGCTCGGCAAGGACAGCACTGTGCTAGTCCTATGCTTAAAGACTTTGCTGTACAAATGGCAAAAGACTTTGTCCTTTTCTATCTCGGCGTCGATGGCACTGTGCTAATCCTATGCTTAAAGATTTTGATAGAAAAACAGACATTTGAGGTGAGCAGATCTAGAGTGTCGCTGGTGTTGAGAGTGCTCCATACAGGAGCTGCTTTCCACCTAAACTTGAGAACTACCCAGAGTTCTCTGCTTCTTTTTTGCATAGTTTATTCGTCACTCTATGCCTGAAAGCGTATTTCTTTGACTTATACTGGGTGCTCCCTTGTGTCTGGACAAAGCTATACCTCTCTGAAGAGCTCTAATTAGAGCGAAACACTGTGTCAGGGGTTGCTTTTGCTCATTTCAGGTTGGCTTGATTGGTATTTTACCAATTCAAAGCTGTAATTCTGTGCCTGGAGTGGTGATTGGCTTTTGTCATTTAACAGCTCGGCAAGGACAGCACTGTGCTAGTCCTATGCTTAAAGACTTTGCTGTACAAATGGCAAAAGACTTTGACCTTTTCTATCTCGGCGTGGCTGGCACAGTGCTAATCCTATGCTTAAAGATTTTGATAGAAAAACAGACATTTAAGGTGAGCAGATCTAGAGTGTCGCTGGTGTTGAGAGTGCTCCATACGGGGAGCTGCTTTCCACCTAAACTTGAGAACTACCCAGAGTTCTCTGCTTCTTTTTTGCATAATTTATTCGTCACTCTATGCCTGAAAGGGTATTTCTTTGACTTATACTGGGTTCTCCCTTGTGTCTGGACAAAGCTATACCTCTCTGAAGAGCTCTAATTAGAGCGAAACACTGTGTCAGGGGTTGTTTTTGCTCATTTCAAGTTGGCTTGATTGGTATTTTACCAATTTAAAGCTGTAATCCTGTGCCTGGAGTGGTAATTGGCTTTTGTCATTTTACAGCTCGGGAAGGACAGCACTGTGCTAGTCCTATGCTTAAAGACTTTGCTGTACAAATGGCAAAAGACTTTGTCCTTTTCTATCTCGGCGTGGATGGCACTGTGCTAATCCTATGCTTAAAGATTTTGATAGAAAAACAGACATTTGAGGTGAGCAGATCTAGAGTGTCGCTGGTGTTGAGAGTGCTCCATACAGGAGCTGCTTTCCACCTAAACTTGAGAACTACCCAGAGATCTCTGCTTCTTTTTTGCATAATTTATTAGTCACTCTATGCCGGAAAGGGTATTTCTTTGACTTATACTGGGTGCTCCCTTGTGTCTGGACAAAGCTATACCTCTCTGAAGAGCTCTAATTAGAGCGAAACACTGTGTCAGGGGTTGCTTTTGGTCATTTCAGGTTGGCTTGATTGGTATTTTACCAATTCAAAGCTGTAATCCTGTGCCTGGAGTGGTAATTAGCTTTTGTCATTTTACAGCTCGGCAAGGACAGCACTGTGCTAGTCCTATGCTTAAAGACTTTGCTGTACAAATGGCAAAAGACTTTGTCCTTTTCTATCTCGGCGTGGATGGCACTGTGCTAATCCTATGCTTAAAGATTTTGACAGAAAAACAGACATTTGAGGTGAGCAGAACTAGAGTGTCGCTGGTGTTGAGAGTGCTCCATACAGGAGCTGCTTTCTGCCTAAACTTGAGAACTACCCAGAGTTCTCTGCTTCTTTTTTGCATAATTTATTCATCACGCTATGCCTGAAAGGGTATTTCTTTGACTTATACTGGGTGCTCCCTTGTGTCTGGACAAAGCTATACCTCTCTGAAGATCTCTAATTAGAGCGAAACACTGTGTCAGGGGTTGCTTTTACTCATTTCAGGTTGGCTTGATTGGTATTTTACCAATTCAAAGCTGTAATCCTGTGCCTGGAGTGGTAATTGGCTTTTGTCATTTGACAGCTCGGCAAGGACAGCACTGTGTTAGTCCTATGCTTAAAGACTTTGCTGTACAAATGGCAAAAGACTTTGTCCTTTTCTATGTCGGCGTGGATGGCACTGTGCTAATACTATGCTTAAAGACTTTGATAGAAAAACAGACATTTGAGGTGAGCAGATCTAGAGTGTCGCTGGTGTTGAGAGTGCTCCATACAGGAGCTGCTTTCCACCTAAACTTGAGAACTACCCAGAGTTCTCTGCTTCTTTTTTGCATAATTTATTCGACACTCTATGCCTGAAAGGGTATTTCTTTGACTTATACTGGGTGCTCCCTTGTGTCTGGACAAAGCTATACCTCTCTGAAGAGCTCTAATTAGAGCGAAACACTGTGTCAGGGGTTGCTTTTGCTCATTTCAGGTTGGCTTGATTGGTATTTTACCAATTCAAAGCTATAATCCTGTGCCTGGAGTGGTAATTGGCTTTTGTCATTTTACAGCTCGGCAAGGACAGCACTGTGCTAGTCCTATGTTTAAAGACTTTGCTGTACAAATGGCAAATGACTTTGTCCTTTTCTATCTCGGCATGGATGGCACTGTGCTAATCCTATGCTTAAAGTTTTTGATAGAAAAACAGACATTTGAGGTGAGCAGATCTAGAGTGTCGCTGGTGTTGAGAGTGCTCCATACAGGAGCTGCTTTCCACCTAAACTTGAGAACTACCCAGAGTTCTCTGCCTCTTTTTTGCATAATTTATTCGTCACTCTATGCCTGAAAGGGTATTTCTTTGACTTATACTGGGTGCTCCCTTGTGTCTGGACAAAGCTATACCTCTCTGAAGAGCTCTAATTAGAGCGAAACACTGTGTCAGGGGTTGCTTTTGGTCATTTCAGGTTGGCTTGATTGGTATTTTACCAATTTAAAGCTGTAATCCTGTGCCTGGAGTGGTAATTGGCTTTTGTTATTTTACAGCTCGGGAGGATAGCACTGTGCTAGTCCTATGCTTAAAGACTTTGCTGTACAAATGGCAAAAGACTTTGTCCTTTTCTATCTCGGCGTGGCTGGCACAGTGCTAATCCTATGCTTAAAGATTTTGATAGAAAAACAGACATTTAAGGTGAGCAGATCTAGAGTGTCGCTGGTGTTGAGAGTGCTCCATACGGGGAGCTGCTTTCCACCTAAACTTGAGAACTACCCAGAGTTCTCTGCTTCTTTTTTGCATAATTTATTCATCACTCTATGCCTGAAAGGGTATTTCTTAGAGTTATACTGGGTGCTCACTTGTGTCTGGACAAAGCTATACCTCTCTGAAGAACTCTAATTAGAGCGAAACACTGTGTCAGGGGTTGCTTTTGCTCATTTCAGGTTGTCTTGATTGGTATTTTACCAATTCAAAGCTGTAATCCTGTGCCTGGAGAGGTAATTGGCTTTTGTCATTTTAAAGCTCGGCAAGGACAGCACTGTGCTAGTCCTATGCTTAAAGACTTAGCTGTACAAATGGCAAAAGACTTTGTCCTTTTCTATCTCGTCGTGTATAACACTGTGCTAATCCTATGCTTAAAGATTTTGATAGAAAAACAGACATTAGAGGTGAGCAGATCTAGAGTGTCGCTGGTGTTGAGAGTGCTCCATACAGGAGCTGCTTTTCACCTAAACTTGAGAACTACCCAGAGTTATCTGCTTCTTTTTTGCATAATTTATTTGTCACTCTATGCCTGAAAGGGTATTTCTTTGACTTATACTGGGTGCTCCCTTGTATCTGGACAAAGCTATACCTCTCTGAAGAGCTCTAATTAGAGCGAAACACTGTGTCAGGGGTTGCTTTTGCTCATTTCAGGTTGGCTTGATTGGTATTTTACCAATTCAAAGCTGTAATCCTGTGCCTGGAGTGGTAATTGTCTTTTGTCATTTTACAGCTCGGCAAGGACAGCGCTGTGCTAGTCCTATGCTTAAAGACTTTGCTGTACAAATGGCAAAAGACTTTGTCCTTTTCTATCTCGGCGTCGATAGCACTGTGCTAATCCTATGCTTAAAGATTTTGATAGAAAAACAGACATTTGAGGTGAGCAGATCTAGAGTGTCGCTGGTGTTGAGAGTGCTCCATAAAGCAGCTGCTTTCCACCTAAACTTGAGAACTACCCAGAGTTCTCTGCTTCTTTTTTGCATAATTTATTCGTCACTCTATGCCTGAAAGGGTATTTCTTTGACTTATACTGGGTGCTCCCTTGTGTCTGGACAAAGCTATACCTCTCTGAAGAGCTCTAATTAGAGCGAAACACTGTGTCAGGGGTTGCTTTTGCTCATTTCAGGTTGGCTTGATTGGTATTTTATCAATTCAAAGCTGTAATCCTGTGCCTGGAGTGGTAATTGGCTTTTGTCATTTTACAGCTCGCCAAGGACAGCACTGTGCTAGTCCTATGCTTAAAGACTTTGCTGTACAAATGGCAAAAGACTTTGTCCTTTTCTATCTCGGCGTGGCTGGCACAGTTCTAATTCTATGCTTAAAGATTTTGATAGAAAAACAGACATTTGAGGTGAGCAGATCTAGAGTGTCGCTGGTGTTGAGAGTGATCCATACAGGAGCTTCTTTCCGCCTAAACTTGAGAACTACCCAGAGTTATCTGCTTCTTTTTTGCATAATTTATTCGTCACTCTATGCCTGGAAAGGTATTTCTTTGACTTATACTGGGTGCTCCCTTGTGTTTGGACAAAGCTATACCTCTCTGAAGAGCTCTAATTAGAGAGAAACACTGTGTCAGGGGTTGCTTTTGCTCATTTCAGGTTGGCTTGATTGGTAATTTACCAATTCAAAGCTGTAATCCTGTGCCTGGAGTGGTAATTGGCTTTTGTCATTTTACAGCTCGTCAAGGACAGCACTGTGCTAGTCCTATGCTTAAAGACTTTGCTGTACAAATGGCAAAAGACTTTGTCCTTTTCTATCTCGGCGTGATTGGCACTGTGCTAATCCTATGCTTAAAGATTTTGATAGAAAAACAGACATTTGAGGTGAGCAGATCTAGAGTTTAGCTGGTGTTGAGAGTGCTCCATACAGGAGCTGCTTTCCACCTAAACTTGAGAACTACCCAGAGTTCTCTGCTTCCTTTTTGCATAATTTATTCGTCACTCTATGCCTGAAAGGGTATTTCTTAGAGTTATACTGGGTGCTCCCTTGTGTCTGGACAAAGCTATACCTCTCTGAAGAACTCTAATTAGAGCGAAACACTGTGTGAGGGGTTGCTTTTGCTCATTTCAGGTTGGCTTGATTGGTATTTTACCAATTCAAAGCTGTAATCCTGTGCCTGGAGTGGTAATTGGCTTTTGTCATTTTACAGCTCGGCAAGGACAGCACTGTGCTAGTCCTATGCTTAAAGACTTTGCTGTACAAATGGCAAAAGACTTTGTCCTTTTCTATCTCGGCGTGGATGGCACTGTGCTAATCCTATGCTTAAAGATTTTGATAGAAAAACAGACATTTGAGGTGAGCAGATCTATAGTGTCGCTGGTGTTGAGAGTGCTCCATACAGGAGCTTCTTTCCGCCTAAACTTGAGAACTACCCAGAGTAATCTGCTTCTTTTTTGCATAATTTATTCGTCACTCTATGCCTGAAAAGGTATTTCTTTGACGTATACTGGGTGCTCCCTTGTGTATTGACAAAGTTATACCTCTCTGAAGAGGTCTAATTAGAGGGAAACACTGTGTCAGGGGTTGCTTTTGCTCATTTCAGGTTGGCTTGATTGGTAATTTACCAATTCAAAGCTGTAATCCTGTGCCTGGAGTGGTAAATGGCTTTTGTCATTTTACAGCTCGGCAAGGACAGCACTGTGCTAGTCCTATGCTTAAAGACTTTGCTGTACAAATGGCAAAAGACTTTGTCCTTTTCTATCTCGGCGTGGATGGCACTGTGTTAATCCTATGCTTAAAGATTTTGATAGAAAAACAGACATTTGAGGTGAGCAGATCTAGAGTGTCGCTGGTGTTGAGAGTGCTCCATACAGGAGCTGCTTTCCACCTAAACTTGAGAACTACCCAGAGTTCTCTGCTTCTTTTTTGCATAATTTATTCGTCACTCTATGCCTGAAAGGGTATTTCTCAGAGTTATACTGGGTGCTCACTTGTGTCTGGACAAAGCTACACCTCTCTGAAGAACTCTAATTAGAGCGAAACACTGTGTCAGGGGTTGCTTTTGCTCATTTCAGGTTGTCTTGATTGGTATTTTACCAATTCAAAGCTGTAATCCTGTGCCTGGAGAGGTAATTGGCTTTTGTCATTTTAAAGCTCGGCAAGGACAGCACTGTGCTAGTCCTATGCTTAAAGACTTAGCTGTACAAATGGCAAAAGACTTTGTCCTTTTCTATCTCGTCGTGGATAACACTGTGCTAATCCTATGCTTAAAGATTTTGATAGAAAAACAGACATTAGAGGTGAGCAGATCTAGAGTGTCGCTGGTGTTGAGAGTGCTCCATACAGGAGCTGCTTTCCACCTAAACTTGAGAACTACCCAGAGTTCTCTGCTTCTTTTTTGCATAATTTATTTGTCACTCTATGCCTGAAAGGGTATTTCTTTGACTTATACTGGGTGCTCCCTTGTATCTGGACAAAGCTATACCTCTCTGAAGAGCTCTAATTAGAGCGAAACACTGTATCAGGGGTTGCTTTTGCTCATTTCAGGTTGGCTTGATTGGTATTTTACCAATTCAAAGCTGTAATCCTGTGCCTGGAGTGGTAATTGGCTTTTGTTATTTTACAGCTCGGCAAGGACAGCACTGTGCTAGTCCTATGCTTAAAGACTTTGCTGTACAAATGGCAAAAGACTTTGTCCTTTTCTATCTCGGCGTCGATGGCACTGTGCTAATCCTATGCTTAAAGATTTTGATAGAAAAACAGACATTTGAGGTGAGCAGATCTAGAGTGTCGCTGGTGTTGAGAGTGCTCCATACAGGAGCTGCTTTCCACCTAAACTTGAGAACTACCCAGAGTTCTCTGCTTCTTTTTTGCATAGTTTATTCGTCACTCTATGCCTGAAAGCGTATTTCTTTGACTTATACTGGGTGCTCCCTTGTGTCTGGACAAAGCTATACCTCTCTGAAGAAGCTCTAATTAGAGCGAAACACTGTGTCAGGGGTTGCTTTTGCTCATTTCAGGTTGGCTTGATTGGTATTTTACCAATTCAAAGCTGTAATTCTGTGCCTGGAGTGGTGATTGGCTTTTGTCATTTAACAGCTCGGCAAGGACAGCACTGTGCTAGTCCTATGCTTAAAGACTTTGCTGTACAAATGGCAAAAGACTTTGACCTTTTCTATCTCGGCGTGGCTGGCACAGTGCTAATCCTATGCTTAAAGATTTTGATAGAAAAACAGACATTTAAGGTGAGCAGATCTAGAGTGTCGCTGGTGTTGAGAGTGCTCCATACGGGGAGCTGCTTTCCACCTAAACTTGAGAACTACCCAGAGTTCTCTGCTTCTTTTTTGCATAATTTATTCGTCACTCTATGCCTGAAAGGGTATTTCTTTGACTTATACTGGGTTCTCCCTTGTGTCTGGACAAAGCTATACCTCTCTGAAGAGCTCTAATTAGAGCGAAACACTGTGTCAGGGGTTGTTTTTGCTCATTTCAAGTTGGCTTGATTGGTATTTTACCAATTTAAAGCTGTAATCCTGTGCCTGGAGTGGTAATTGGCTTTTGTCATTTTACAGCTCGGGAAGGACAGCACTGTGCTAGTCTTATGCTTAAAGACTTTGCTGTACAAATGGCAAAAGACTTTGTCCTTTTCTATCTCGGCGTGGATGGCACTGTGCTAATCCTATGCTTAAAGATTTTGATAGAAAAACAGACATTTGAGGTGAGCAGATCTAGAGTGTCGCTGGTGTTGAGAGTGCTCCATACAGGAGCTGCTTTCCACCTAAACTTGAGAACTACCCAGAGATCTCTGCTTCTTTTTTGCATAATTTATTAGTCACTCTATGCCGGAAAGGGTATTTCTTTGACTTATACTGGGTGCTCCCTTGTGTCTGGACAAAGCTATACCTCTCTGAAGAGCTCTAATTAGAGCGAAACACTGTGTCAGGGGTTGCTTTTGGTCATTTCAGGTTGGCTTGATTGGTATTTTACCAATTCAAAGCTGTAATCCTGTGCCTGGAGTGGTAATTAGCTTTTGTCATTTTACAGCTCGGCAAGGACAGCACTGTGCTAGTCCTATGCTTAAAGACTTTGCTGTACAAATGTCAAAAGACTTTGTCCTTTTCTATCTCGGCGTGGATGGCACTGTGCTAATCCTATGCTTAAAGATTTTGACAGAAAAACAGACATTTGAGGTGAGCAGAACTAGAGTGTCGCTGGTGTTGAGAGTGCTCCATACAGGAGCTGCTTTCTGCCTAAACTTGAGAACTACCCAGAGTTCTCTGCTTCTTTTTTGCATAATTTATTCATCACGCTATGCCTGAAAGGGTATTTCTTTGACTTATACTGGGTGCTCCCTTGTGTCTGGACAAAGCTATACCTCTCTGAAGATCTCTAATTAGAGCGAAACACTGTGTCAGGGGTTGCTTTTACTCATTTCAGGTTGGCTTGATTGGTATTTTACCAATTCAAAGCTGTAATCCTGTGCCTGGAGTGGTAATTGGCTTTTGTCATTTGACAGCTCGGCAAGGACAGCACTGTGTTAGTCCTATGCTTAAAGACTTTGCTGTACAAATGGCAAAAGACTTTGTCCTTTTCTATGTCGGCGTGGATGGCACTGTGCTAATACTATGCTTAAAGACTTTGATAGAAAAACAGACATTTGAGGTGAGCAGATCTAGAGTGTCGCTGGTGTTGAGAGTGCTCCATACAGGAGCTGCTTTCCACCTAAACTTGAGAACTACCCAGAGTTCTCTGCTTCTTTTTTGCATAATTTATTCGACACTCTATGCCTGAAAGGGTATTTCTTTGACTTATACTGGGTGCTCCCTTGTGTCTGGACAAAGCTATACCTCTCTGAAGAGCTCTAATTAGAGCGAAACACTGTGTCAGGGGTTGCTTTTGCTCATTTCAGGTTGGCTTGATTGGTATTTTACCAATTCAAAGCTATAATCCTGTGCCTGGAGTGGTAATTGGCTTTTGTCATTTTACAGCTCGGCAAGGACAGCACTGTGCTAGTCCTATGTTTAAAGACTTTGCTGTACAAATGGCAAATGACTTTGTCCTTTTCTATCTCGGCATGGATGGCACTGTGCTAATCCTATGCTTAAAGTTTTTGATAGAAAAACAGACATTTGAGGTGAGCAGATCTAGAGTGTCGCTGGTGTTGAGAGTGCTCCATACAGGAGCTGCTTTCCACCTAAACTTGAGAACTACCCAGAGTTCTCTGCCTCTTTTTTGCATAATTTATTCGTCACTCTATGCCTGAAAGGGTATTTCTTTGACTTATACTGGGTGCTCCCTTGTGTCTGGACAAAGCTATACCTCTCTGAAGAGCTCTAATTAGAGCGAAACACTGTGTCAGGGGTTGCTTTTGGTCATTTCAGGTTGGCTTGATTGGTATTTTACCAATTTAAAGCTGTAATCCTGTGCCTGGAGTGGTAATTGGCTTTTGTTATTTTACAGCTCGGGAGGATAGCACTGTGCTAGTCCTATGCTTAAAGACTTTGCTGTACAAATGGCAAAAGACTTTGTCCTTTTCTATCTCGGCGTGGCTGGCACAGTGCTAATCCTATGCTTAAAGATTTTGATAGAAAAACAGACATTTAAGGTGAGCAGATCTAGAGTGTCGCTGGTGTTGAGAGTGCTCCATACGGGGAGCTGCTTTCCACCTAAACTTGAGAACTACCCAGAGTTCTCTGCTTCTTTTTTGCATAATTTATTCATCACTCTATGCCTGAAAGGGTATTTCTTAGAGTTATACTGGGTGCTCACTTGTGTCTGGACAAAGCTATACCTCTCTGAAGAACTCTAATTAGAGCGAAACACTGTGTCAGGGGTTGCTTTTGCTCATTTCAGGTTGTCTTGATTGGTATTTTACCAATTCAAAGCTGTAATCCTGTGCCTGGAGAGGTAATTGGCTTTTGTCATTTTAAAGCTCGGCAAGGACAGCACTGTGCTAGTCCTATGCTTAAAGACTTAGCTGTACAAATGGCAAAAGACTTTGTCCTTTTCTATCTCGTCGTGGATAACACTGTGCTAATCCTATGCTTAAAGATTTTGATAGAAAAACAGACATTAGAGGTGAGCAGATCTAGAGTGTCGCTGGTGTTGAGAGTGCTCCATACAGGAGCTGCTTTTCACCTAAACTTGAGAACTACCCAGAGTTCTCTGCTTCTTTTTTGCATAATTTATTTGTCACTCTATGCCTGAAAGGGTATTTCTTTGACTTATACTGGGTGCTCCCTTGTATCTGGACAAAGCTATACCTCTCTGAAGAGCTCTAATTAGAGCGAAACACTGTGTCAGGGGTTGCTTTTGCTCATTTCAGGTTGGCTTGATTGGTATTTTACCAATTCAAAGCTGTAATCCTGTGCCTGGAGTGGTAATTGTCTTTTGTCATTTTACAGCTCGGCAAGGACAGCGCTGTGCTAGTCCTATGCTTAAAGACTTTGCTGTACAAATGGCAAAAGACTTTGTCCTTTTCTATCTCGGCGTCGATAGCACTGTGCTAATCCTATGCTTAAAGATTTTGATAGAAAAACAGACATTTGAGGTGAGCAGATCTAGAGTGTCGCTGGTGTTGAGAGTGCTCCATAAAGCAGCTGCTTTCCACCTAAACTTGAGAACTACCCAGAGTTCTCTGCTTCTTTTTTGCATAATTTATTCGTCACTCTATGCCTGAAAGGGTATTTCTTTGACTTATACTGGGTGCTCCCTTGTATCTGGACAAAGCTATACCTCTCTGAAGAGCTCTAATTAGAGCGAAACACTGTGTCAGGGGTTGCTTTTGCTCATTTCAGGTTGGCTTGATTGGTATTTTATCAATTCAAAGCTGTAATCCTGTGCCTGGAGTGGTAATTGGCTTTTGTCATTTTACAGCTCGCCAAGGACAGCACTGTGCTAGTCCTATGCTTAAAGACTTTGCTGTACAAATGGCAAAAGACTTTGTCCTTTTCTATCTCGGCGTGGCTGGCACAGTTCTAATTCTATGCTTAAAGATTTTGATAGAAAAACAGACATTTGAGGTGAGCAGATCTAGAGTGTCGCTGGTGTTGAGAGTGATCCATACAGGAGCTTCTTTCCGCCTAAACTTGAGAACTACCCAGAGTTATCTGCTTCTTTTTTGCATAATTTATTCGTCACTCTATGCCTGGAAAGGTATTTCTTTGACTTATACTGGGTGCTCCCTTGTGTTTGGACAAAGCTATACCTCTCTGAAGAGCTCTAATTAGAGAGAAACACTGTGTCAGGGGTTGCTTTTGCTCATTTCAGGTTGGCTTGATTGGTAATTTACCAATTCAAAGCTGTAATCCTGTGCCTGGAGTGGTAATTGGCTTTTGTCATTTTACAGCTCGTCAAGGACAGCACTGTGCTAGTCCTATGCTTAAAGACTTTGCTGTACAAATGGCAAAAGACTTTGTCCTTTTCTATCTCGGCGTGATTGGCACTGTGCTAATCCTATGCTTAAAGATTTTGATAGAAAAACAGACATTTGAGGTGAGCAGATCTAGAGTTTAGCTGGTGTTGAGAGTGCTCCATACAGGAGCTGCTTTCCACCTAAACTTGAGAACTACCCAGAGTTCTCTGCTTCCTTTTTGCATAATTTATTCGTCACTCTATGCCTGAAAGGGTATTTCTTAGAGTTATACTGGGTGCTCCCTTGTGTCTGGACAAAGCTATACCTCTCTGAAGAACTCTAATTAGAGCGAAACACTGTGTGAGGGGTTGCTTTTGCTCATTTCAGGTTGGCTTGATTGGTATTTTACCAATTCAAAGCTGTAATCCTGTGCCTGGAGTGGTAATTGGCTTTTGTCATTTTACAGCTCGGCAAGGACAGCACTGTGCTAGTCCTATGCTTAAAGACTTTGCTGTACAAATGGCAAAAGACTTTGTCCTTTTCTATATCGGCGTGGATGGCACTGTGCTAATCCTATGCTTAAAGATTTTGATAGAAAAACAGACATTTGAGGTGAGCAGATCTAGAGTGTGGCTGCTGTTGAGAGTGCTCCATACAGGAGCTGCTTTCCACCTAAACTTGAGAACTACCCAGAGTTCTCTGCTTCTTTTTTGCATAATTTATTCATCACTCTATGCCTGAAAGGGTATTTCTTTGACTTATACTGGGTGCTCCCTTGTGTCTGGACAAAGCTATACCTCTCTGAAGAGCTCTAATTAGAGCGAAACACTGTGTCAGGGGTTGCTTTTGCTCATTTTAGGTTGGCTTGATTGGTATTTTACCAATTCAAAGCTGTAATTCTGTGCCTGGAGTGGTAATTGTCTTTTGTCATTTTACAGCTCGGCAAGGACAGCACTGTGCTAGTCCTATGCTTAAAGACGTTGCTGTACAAATGGCAAAAGACTTTGTCCTTTTCTATCTCGGCGTGGATGGCACTGTGCTAATCCTATGCTTAAAGATTTTGACAGAAAAACAGACATTTGAGGTGAGCAGATCTAGAGTGTCGCTGGTGTGTAGAGTGCTCCATACAGGAGCTGCTTTCCACCTAAACTTGAGAACTACCCAGAGTTCTCTGCTTCTTTTTTGCATAATTTATTCGTCACTCTATGCCTGAAAGGGTATTTCTTTGACTTATACTGGGTGCTCCCTTGTGTCTGGACAAAGCTATACCTCTCTGAAGAGCTCTAATTAGAGCGAAACACTGTGTCAGGGGTTGCTTTTGCTCATTTCAGGTTGGCTTGATTGGTATTTTACCAATTCAAAGCTGTAATCCTGTGCCTGGAGTGGTAATTGGCTTTTGTCATTTTACAGCTCGGCAAGGACAGCACTGTGCTAGTCCTATGCTTAAAGACTTTGCTGTACAAATGGCAAAAGACTTTGTCCTTTTCTATCTCGGCGTGGATGGCACTGTGCTAATCCTATGCTTAAAGATTTTGATAGAAAAACAGACATTTGAGGTGAGCAGATCTAGATTGTCGCTGGTGTTGAGAGTGCTCCATACAGGAGCTGCTTTCCACCTAAACTTGAGAACTACGTAGAGTTCTCTGCTTCTTTTTTGCATAATTTATTCATCACTCTATGCCTGAAAGGGTATTTCTTTGACTTATACTGGGTGCTCCCTTGTGTCTGGACAAAGCTATACCTCTCTGAAGAGCTCTAATTAGAGCGAAACATTGTGTCAGGGGTTGCTTTTGCTCATTCCAGATTGGCTTGATTGGTATTTTACCAATTCAAAGCTGTAAGCCTGTGCCTGGAGTGGTAATTGGCTTTTGTCATTTTACAGCTCGGCAAGGACAGCACTGTGCTAGTCCTATGCTTAAAGACTTTGCTGTACAAATGGCAAAAGACTTTGTCCTTTTCTAGCTCGGCGTGGATGGCACTGTGCTAATACTATGCTTAAAGTTTTTGATAGAAAAACAGACATTTGAGGTGAGCAGATCTAGAGTGTCGCTGGTGTTGAGAGTGCTCCATACAGGAGCTGCTTTCCACCTAAACTTGAGAACTACCCAGAGTTCTCTGCTTCTTTTTTGCATAATTTATTCGTCACTCTATGCCTGAAAGGGTATTTCTTTGACTTATACTGGGTTCTCCCTTGTGTCTGGACAAAGCTATACCTCTCTGAAGAGCTCTAATTAGAGCGAAACACTGTGTCAGGTGTTGTTTTTGCTCATTTCAGGTTGGCTTGATTGGTATTTTACCAATTTAAAGCTGTAATCCTGTGCCTGGAGTGGTAATTGCCTTTTGTCATTTTACAGCTCGGGAAGGACAGCACTGTGCTAGTCCTATGCTTAAAGACTTTGCTGTACAAATGGCAAAAGACTTTGTCCTTTTCTATCTCGGCGTGGATGGCACTGTGCTAATCCTATGCTTAAAGATTTTGATAGAAAAACAGACATTTGAGGTGAGCAGATCTAGAGTGTCGCTGGTGTTGAGAGTGCTCCATACAGGAGCTGCTTTCCACCTAAACTTGAGAACTACCCAGAGTTCTCTGCTTCTTTTTTGCATAATTTATTCGTCACTCTATGCCTGAAAGGGTATTTCTTTGACTTATACTGGGTGCTCCCTTGTGTCTGGACAAAGCTATACCTCTCTGAAAAGCTCTAATTAGAGCGAAACACTGTGTCGGGGGTTGCTTTTGCTCATTTCAGGTTGGCTTGATTGGTATTTTACCAATTCAAAGCTGTAATCCTGTGCCTGGAGTGGTAATTGGCTTTTGTCATTTTACAGCTCGGCAAGGACAGCACTGTGCTAGTCCTATGCTTAAAGACTTTGCTGTACAAATGGCAAAAGACTTTGTCCTTTGCTATGTCGGCGTGGATGGCACTGTGCTAATCCTATGCTTAAATATTTTGATAGAAAAACAGACATTTAAGGTGAGCAGATCTAGAGTGTCGCTGGTGTTGAGAGTGCTCCATACAGGAGCTGCTTTCCACCTAAACTTGAGAACTACTCAGAGTTCTCTGCTTCTTTTTTGCATAATTTATTCGTCACTCTATGCCTGAAAGGGTATTTCTTTGACTTATACTGGGTGCTCCTTGTGTCTGGACAAAGCTATACCTCTCTGAAGAGCTCTAATTAGAGCGAAACACTGTGTCAGGGGTTGCTTTTGCTCATTTCAGGTTGGCTTGATTGGTATTTTACCAATTCAAAGCTGTAATCCTGTGCCTGGAGTGGTAATTGGCTTTTGTCATTTTACAGCTCAGCAAGGACAGCACTGTGCTAGTCCTATGCTTAAAGACTTTGCTGTACAAATGGCAAAAGACTTTGTCCTTTTCTATATCGGCGTGGATGGCACTGTGCTAATCCTATGCTTAAAGATTTTGATAGAAAAACAGACATTTGAGGTGAGCAGATCTAGAGTGTCGCTGGTGTTGAGAGTGCTCCATACAGGAGCTGCTTTCCATCTAAACTTGAGAACTACCCAGAGTTCTCTGCTTCTTTTTTGCATAATTTATTCGTCACTCTATGCCTGAAAGGGTATTTCTTTGACTTATACTGGGTGCTCCCTTGTGTCTGGACAAAGCTATACCTCTCTGAAGAGCTCTAATTAGAGCAAAACACTGTGTCAGGGGTTGCTTTTGCTCATTTCAGATTGGCTTGATTGGTATTTTACCAATTCAAAGCTGTAATCCTGTTCCTGGAGTGGTAATTGGCTTTTGTCCTTTTCTATCTCGGTGTGGATGGCACTGTGCTAATCCTATGCTTAAAGATTTTGATAGAAAAACAGACATTTGAGGTGAGCAGATCTAGAGTGTCGCTGGTGTTGAGAGTGCTCCATACCGGAGCTGATTTCCACCTAATCTTGAGAACTACCCAGAGTTCTCTGCTTCTTTTTTGCATAATTTATTTGTCACTCTATGCCTGAAAGGGTATTTCTTTGACTTATACTGGGTGGTCCCTTGTGTCTGGACAAAGCTATACCTCTCTGAAGAGCTCTAATTAGAGCGAAACACTGTGTCAGGGGTTGCTTTTGCTCATTTCAGGTTGGCTTAATTGGTATTTACCAATTCAAAGCTGTAATCCTGTGCCTGGAGGGGTAATTGGCTTTTGTCATTTTACAGCTCGGCAAGGACAGCACTCTGCTGGTCCTATGCTTAAAGACTTTGCTGTACAAATGGCAAAAGACTTTGTCCTTTTCTATCTCGGCGTGGATGGCACTGTGCTAATCCTATGCTTAAAGATTTTGATAGAAAAACAGACATTTGAGGTGAGCAGATCTAGAGTGTCGCTGGTGTTGAGAGTGCTCCATACAGGAGCTGCTTTCCACCTAAACTTGAGAACTACCCAGAGTTCTCTGCTTCTTTTTTGCATAATTTATTCGTCACTATGTGCCTGAAAGGGTATTTCTTTGACTTATACAGGGTGCTCCCTTGTGTCTGGACAAAGCTATACCTCTCTGAAGAGCTCTAATAGAGCAAAACACTGTGTCAGGGGTTGCTTTTGCTCATTTCAGGTTGGCTTGATTGGTATTTTACCAATTCAAAGCTGTAATCCTGTGCCTGGAGTGGTAATTGGCTTTTGTCATTTTACAGCTCGGCAAGGACAGCACTGTGCTAGTCCTATGCTTAAAGACTTTGCTGTACAAATGGCAAAAGACTTTGTCCTTTTCTATCTCGGCGTGGATGGCACTGTGCTAATCCTATGCTTAAAGATTTTGATAGAAAAACAGACATTTGAGGTGAGCAGATCTAGAGTGTCGCTGGTGTTGAGAGTGCTCCATACAGGAGCTGCTTTCCGCCTAAACTTGAGAACTACCCAGAGTTCTCTGCTTCTTTTTTGCATACTTTATTCGTCACTCTATGCCTGAAAGGGTATTTCTTTGACTTATACTGGGTGCTCCCTTGTGTCTGGACAAAGCTATACCTCTCTGAAGAGCTCTAATTAGAGTGAAACACTGTGTCAAGGGTTGCTTTTGCTCATTTCAGGTTGGCTTGATTGGTATTTTACCAATTCAAAGATGTAATCCTGTGCCTGGAGTGGTAATTGGCTTTTGTCATTTTACAGCTCGGCAAGGACAGCACTGTGCTAGTCCTATGCTTAAAGACTTTGCTGTACAAATGGCAAAAGACTTTGTCCTTTTCTATCTCGGCGTGGATGGCACTGTGCTAATCCTATGCTTAAAGATTTTGATAGAAAAACAGACATTTGAGGTGAGCAGATCGTGAGTGTCGCTGGTGTTGAGAGTGCTCCATACAGGAGCTGCTTTCCGCCTAAACTTGAGAACTACCCAGAGTTCTCTGCTTCTTTTTTGCATAATTTATTCGTCACTCTATGCCTGAAAGGGTATTTCTTTGACTTATACTGGGTGCTCCCTTGTGTCTGGACAAAGCTATACCTCTCTGAAGAGCTCTAATTAGAGCGAAACACTGTGTCAGGGGTTGCTTTTGCTCATTTCAGGTTGGCTTGATTGGTATTTTACCAATTCAAAGCTGTAATCCTGTGCCTGGAGTGGTAATTGGCTTTTGTCATTTTACAGCTCGGCAAGGACAGCACTGTGCTAGTCCTATGCTTAAAGACTTTGCTGTACAAATGGCAAAAGACTTTGTCCTTTTCTATCTCGGCGTGGATGGCACTGTGCTAATCCTATGCTTAAAGATTTTGATAGAAAAACAGACATTTGAGGTGAGCAGATCTAGAGTGTCGCTGGTGTTGAGAGTGCTCCATAAAGGAGCTGCTTTCCACCTAAACTTGAGAACTATCCAGAGTTCTCTGCTTCTTTTTTGCATAATTTATTCGTCACTCTATGCCTTAAAGAGTATTTCTTTGACTTATACTGGGTGCTCCGCTGTGTCTGGACAAAGCTATACCTCTCTGAAGAGCTCTAATTAGAGCGAAACACTGTGCCAGGGGTTGCTTTTGCTCATTTCAGGTTGGCTTGATTGGTAGTTTACCAATTCAAAGCTGTAATCCTGTGCCTGGAGTGGTAATTGGCTTTTGTCATTTTACAGCTCGGCAAGGACAGCACTGTGCTAGTCCTATGCTTAAAGACTTTGCTGTACAAATGGCAAAAGACTTTGGGGCAGATTTATATCGGACTTGCGCCACTTTTACGCAGCCGTTGCGTCACTTTTGTGACGCGGCGGCGTAAACCCTGCGCCATGTTGCGCCCCATTTACAACGTGACGCATCTAGGGAGATGCGTCACGTGGTAAAGCTTGTGCCACATGTGGGAATACCTGCACAGGGGGGGGGCATTCCGGCGCAGGAACGCCTCATGAAAGTGGCTGAGTGAAATCTACAAGATTTTACTCAGTCACTTTTGAGCCCATGCTGCGTCAAAACCCTGCGCCTGCTTGAAGCAGGCGTAAGGATTTACGCAGCATTGCAACCATAGGGCTCCCCAGAGCATTGCTGGAGCTGCGTCGCGCTTGCGACACAACTCCAGCAATGCGCCACTTTTACGGCACAGATGCGTCACGCATCTGTGCGGTTTTTGCCCCATGGTGCGCCGCATTGTAAATGCGGCGCATCCATGGTGGCGGAGCTGTGGCGCACAATAACTGGCGCATCCCTGCTGATATGCAGGGTTGCGCCAGTCGTCATAAATCTGCCCCTTTGTCCTTTTCTATCTCGGTGTGGATGGCACTGTGCTAATCCTATGCTTAAAGATTTTGATAGAAAAACAGACATTTGAGGTGAGCAGATCTAGAGTGTCGCTGGTGTTGAGAGTGCTCAATACAGGAGCTGCTTTCCACCTAAACTTGAGAACTACCCAGAGTTCTCTGCTTCTTTTTTGCATAATTTATTCGTCACTCTATGCCTGAAAGGGTATTTCTTTGACTTATACTGGGTGCTCCCTTGTGTCTGGACAAAGCTATATCTCTCTGAAGAGCTCTAATTAGAGCGAAACACTGTGTCAGGGGTTGCTTTTGCTCATTTCAGGTTGGCTTGATTGGTATTTTACCAATTCAAAGCTGTAATCCTGTGCCTGGAGTGGTAATTGGCTTTTGTCATTTTACTGCTCGGCAAGGACAGCAATGTGCTAGTCCTATGCTTAAAGACTTTGCTGTACAAATGGCAAAAGACTTTGTCCTTTTCTATCTCGGCGTGGATGGCACTGTGCTAATCCTGAGCTTAAAGATTTTGATAGAAAAACAGACATTTGAGGTGAGCAGATCTAGAGTGTCGCTGGTGTTGAGAGTGCTCCATACAGGAGCTGCTTTCCGCCTAAACTTGAGAATTACCCAGAGTTCTCTGCTTCTTTTTTGCATACTTTATTCCTCACTCTATGCCTGAAAGGGTATTTCTTTGACTTATACTGGGTGCTCCCTTGTGTCTGGACAAAGCTATACCTCTCTGAAGAGCTCTAATTAGAGCGAAACACTGTGTCAAGGGTTGCTTTTGCTCATTTCAGGTTGGCTTGATTGGTATTTTACCAATTCAAAGCTGTAAGCCTGTGCCTGGAGTGGTAATTGGCTTTTGTCATTTTACAGCTCGGCAAGGACAGCACTGTGTTAGTCCTATGCTTAAAGACTTTGTTGTACAAATGGCAAAAGACTTTGTCCTTTTCTATCTCGGCGTGGATGGCACTGTGCTAATACTATGCTTAAAGTTTTTGATAGAAAAACAGACATTTGAGATGAGCAGATCTAGAGTGTCGCTGGTGTTGAGAGTGCTCCATACAGGAGCTGCTTTCCACCTAAACTTGAGAACTACGCAGAGTTCTCTGCTTCTTTTTTGCATAATTTATTCGTCACTCTATGCATGAAAGGGTATTTCTTTGACTTATACTGGGTGCTCCCTTGTGTCTGGACAAAGCTATACCTCTCTGAAGAGCTCTAATTAGAGCGAAACTTTGTGTCAGGGGTTGCATTTGCTCATTTCAGGTTGGCTTGATTGGTATTTTACCAATTCAAAGCTGTAATCCTGTGCCTGGAGTGGTAATTGGCTTTTGTCATTTTACAGCTCGGCAAGGACAGCACTGTGCTAGTCCTATGCTTAAAGACTTTGCTGTACAAATGGCAAAAGACTTTGGGGCAGATTTATATCGGACTTGCGCCACTTTTACGCAGCCGTTGCGTCACTTTTGTGACGCGGCGGCGTAAACCCTGCGCCATGTTGCGCCCCATTTACAACGTGACGCATCTAGGGAGATGCGTCACGTGGTAAAGCTTGTGCCACATGTGGGAATACCTGCACAGGGGGGGGGCATTCCGGCGCAGGAACGCCTCATGAAAGTGGCTGAGTGAAATCTACAAGTTTTTACTCAGTCACTTTTGAGCCCATGCTGCGTCAAAACCCTGCGCCTGCTTGAAGCAGGCGTAAGGATTTACGCAGCATTGCAACCATAGGGCTCCCCAGAGCATTGCTGGAGCTGCGTCGCGCTTGCGACACAACTCCAGCAATGCGCCACTTTTACGGCACAGATGCGTCACGCATCTGTGCGGTTTTTGCCCCATGGTGCGCCGCATTGTAAATGCGGCGCATCCATGGTGGCGGAGCTGTGGCGCACAATAACTGGCGCATCCCTGCTGATATGCAGGGTTGCGCCAGTCGTCATAAATCTGCCCCTTTGTCCTTTTCTATCTCGGTGTGGATGGCACTGTGCTAATCCTATGCTTAAAGATTTTGATAGAAAAACAGACATTTGAGGTGAGCAGATCTAGAGTGTCGCTGGTGTTGAGAGTGCTCAATACAGGAGCTGCTTTCCACCTAAACTTGAGAACTACCCAGAGTTCTCTGCTTCTTTTTTGCATAATTTATTCGTCACTCTATGCCTGAAAGGGTATTTCTTTGACTTATACTGGGTGCTCCCTTGTGTCTGGACAAAGCTATATCTCTCTGAAGAGCTCTAATTAGAGCGAAACACTGTGTCAGGGGTTGCTTTTGCTCATTTCAGGTTGGCTTGATTGGTATTTTACCAATTCAAAGCTGTAATCCTGTGCCTGGAGTGGTAATTGGCTTTTGTCATTTTACTGCTCGGCAAGGACAGCAATGTGCTAGTCCTATGCTTAAAGACTTTGCTGTACAAATGGCAAAAGACTTTGTCCTTTTCTATCTCGGCGTGGATGGCACTGTGCTAATCCTGAGCTTAAAGATTTTGATAGAAAAACAGACATTTGAGGTGAGCAGATCTAGAGTGTCGCTGGTGTTGAGAGTGCTCCATACAGGAGCTGCTTTCCGCCTAAACTTGAGAATTACCCAGAGTTCTCTGCTTCTTTTTTGCATACTTTATTCCTCACTCTATGCCTGAAAGGGTATTTCTTTGACTTATACTGGGTGCTCCCTTGTGTCTGGACAAAGCTATACCTCTCTGAAGAGCTCTAATTAGAGCGAAACACTGTGTCAAGGGTTGCTTTTGCTCATTTCAGGTTGGCTTGATTGGTATTTTACCAATTCAAAGCTGTAAGCCTGTGCCTGGAGTGGTAATTGGCTTTTGTCATTTTACAGCTCGGCAAGGACAGCACTGTGTTAGTCCTATGCTTAAAGACTTTGTTGTACAAATGGCAAAAGACTTTGTCCTTTTCTATCTCGGCGTGGATGGCACTGTGCTAATACTATGCTTAAAGTTTTTGATAGAAAAACAGACATTTGAGATGAGCAGATCTAGAGTGTCGCTGGTGTTGAGAGTGCTCCATACAGGAGCTGCTTTCCACCTAAACTTGAGAACTACGCAGAGTTCTCTGCTTCTTTTTTGCATAATTTATTCGTCACTCTATGCATGAAAGGGTATTTCTTTGACTTATACTGGGTGCTCCCTTGTGTCTGGACAAAGCTATACCTCTCTGAAGAGCTCTAATTAGAGCGAAACTTTGTGTCAGGGGTTGCATTTGCTCATTTCAGGTTGGCTTGATTGGTATTTTACCAATTCAAAGCTGTAATCCTGTGCCTGGAGTGGTAATTGGCTTTTGTCATTTTACAGCTCGGCAAGGACAGCACTGTGCTAGTCCTATGCTTAAAGACTTTGCTGTACAAATGGCAAAAGACTTTGTCTTTTTCTATCTCGGCGTGGATGGCACTGTGCTAATCCTATGCTTAAAGATTTTGATAGAAAAACAGACATTTGAGGTGAGCAGATCTAGAGTGTCGCTGGTGTTGAGAGTGCTCCATACAGGAGCTGCTTTCCACCTAAACTTGAGAACTACCCAGAGTTCTCTGCTTCTTTTTTGCATAATTTATTCGTCACTCTATGCCTTAAAGAGTATTTCTTTGACTTATACTGGGTGCTCCCCTGTGTCTGGACAAAGCTATACCTCTCTGAAGAGCTCTAATTAGAGCGAAACACTGTGTCAGGGGTTGCTTTTGCTCATTTCAGTTTGGCTTGATTGGTATTTTACCAATTCAAAGCTGTAATCCTGTGCCTGGAGTGGTAATTGGCTTTTGTCGTTTTACAGCTCGGCAAGGACAGCACTGTGCTAGTCCTATGCTTAAAGACTTTGTCCTTTTCTATCTCGGCGTGGATGGCACTGTGCTAATCCTATGCTTAAAGATTTTGATAGAAAAACAGACATTTGAGGTGAGCAGATCTAGAGTGTCGCTGGTGTTGAGAGTGCTCCATACAGGAGCTGCTTTCCACCTAAACTTGAGAACTACCCAGAGTTCTCTGCTTCTTTTTTGCATACTTTATTCGTCACTCTATGCCTGAAAGGGTATTTCTTTGACTTATACTGGGTGCTCCCTTGTGTCTGGATAAAGCTATACCTCTCTGAAGAGCTCTAATTAGAGCGAAACACTGTGTCAGGGGTTGCTTTTGCTCATTTCAGGTTGGCTTGATTGGTATTTTACCAATTCAAAGCTGTAATCCTGTACCTGGAGTGGTAATTGGCTTTTGTCATTTTACAGCTCGGCAAGGACAGCACTGTGCTAGTCCTATGCTTAAAGACTTTGCTGTACAAATGGCAAAAGACTTTGTCCTTTTCTATCTCGGCGTGGATGGCACTGTGCTAATCCTATGCTTAAAGATTTTGATAGAAAAACAGACATTTGAGGTGAGCAGATCTAGAGTGTCACTGGTGTTGAGAGTGCTCCATACAGGAGCTGCTTTCCACCTAAACTTGAGAACTACGCAGAGTTCTCTGCTTCTTTTTTGCATAATTTATTCGTCACTCTATGCCTGAAAGGGTATTTCTTTGACTTATACTGGGTGCTCCCTTGTGTCTGGACAAATCTATACCTTTCTGAAGAGCTCTAATTAGAGCGAAACACTGTGTCAGGGGTTGCTTTTGCTCATTTCAGGTTGGCTTGATTTGTATTTTACCAATTCAAAGCTGTAATCCTGTGCCTGAAGTAGTAATTGGCTTTTGTCATTTTACAGCTCGGCAAGGACAGCACTGTGCTAGTCCTATGCTTAAAGACTTTGCTGTACAAATGGTAAAAGACTTTGTCCTTTTCTATCTCGGCGTGGATGGCACTGTGCTAATCCTATGCTTAAAGATTTTGATAGAAAACAGACATTTGAGATGATCAGATCTAGAGTGTCGTTGGTGTTGAGAGTGCTCCATACAGGAGCTGCTTTCCACCTAAACTTGAGAACTACCCAGAGTTCTCTGCTTCTTTTTTGCATAATTTATTCGTCACTCTATGCCTGAAAGGGTATTTCTTTGACTTATACTGGGTGCTCCCTTGTGTCTGGACAAAGCTATATCTCTCTGAAGAGCTCTAATTAGAGCGAAACACTGTGTCAGGGGTTGCTTTTGCTCATTTCAGGTTGGCTTGATTGGTATTTTACCAATTCAAAGCTGTAATCCTGTGCCTGGAGTGGTAATTGACTTTTGTCATTTTACAGCTCGGCAAGGACAGCAATGTGCTAGTCCTATGCTTAAAGACTTTGCTGTACAAATGGCAAAAGACTTTGGGGCAGATTTATATCGGACTTGCGCCACTTTTACGCAGCTGTTGCGTCACTTTTGTGACGCGGCGGCGTAAACCCTGCGCCATGTTGCGCCCCATTTACAACGTGACGCATCTAGGGAGATGCGTCACGTTGTAAAGCTTGTGCCACATGTGGGCGTACCTGCACAGGGGGGGGCATTCCGGCGCAGGAACGCCTCCTAAAAGTGGCTGAGTGAAATCTACAAGATTTCACTCAGTCACTTTTGAGCCCATGCTGCATCAAAACCCTGCGCCTGCTTGAAGCAGGCGTAAGGATTGACGCAGCATTGCAACCATAGGGCTCCCCAGAGCATTGCTGGAGCTGCGTCGCGCTTGCGACGCAACTCCAGCAATGCGCCACTTTTACGGCACAGATGCGTCACGCATCTGTGCGGTTTTTGCCCCATGGTGCGCCGCATTGTAAATGCGGCGCATCCATGGTGGCGGAGCTGTGGCGCACAATAACTGGCGCATCCCTGCTGATATGCAGGGTTGCGCCAGTCGTGATAAATCTGCCCCTTTGTCCTTTTCTATCTCGGTGTGGATGGCACTGTGCTAATCCTATGCTTAAAGATTTTGATAGAAAAACAGACATTTGAGGTGAGCAGATCTAGAGTGTCGCTGGTGTTGAGAGTGCTCCATACAGGAGCTGCTTTCCACCTAAACTTGAGAACTACCCAGAGTTCTCTGCTTCTTTTTTGCATAATTTATTCGTCACTCTATGCCTGAAAGGGTATTTCTTTGACTTATACTGGGTGCTCCCTTGTGTCTGGACAAAGCTATACCTCTCTGAAGAGCTCTAATTAGAGCGAAACACTGTGTCAGGGGTTGCTTTTGCTTATTTCAGGTTGGCTTGATTGGTATTTTACCAATTCAAAGCTGTAATCCTGTGCCTGGAGTGGTAATTGGCTTTTGTCGTTTTACAGCTCGGCAAGGATAGCACTGTGCTAGTCCTATGCTTAAAGACTTTGTCCTTTTCTATCTCGGTGTGGATGGCACTGTGCTAATCCTATGCTTAAAGATTTTGATAGAAAAACAGACATTTGAGGTGAGCAGATCTAGAGTGTCGCTGGTGTTGAGAGTGCTCCATACAGTAGCTGCTTTCCACCTAAACTTGAGAACTACCCAGAGTTCTCTGCTTCTTTTTTGCATAATTTATTCGTCACTCTATGCCTGAAAGGGTATTTCTTTGACTTATACTGTGTGCTCCCTTGTGTCTGGACAAAGCTATATCTCTCTGAAGAGCTCTAATTAGAGCGAAACACTGTGTCAGGGGTTGCTTTTGCTCATTTCTGGTTGGCTTGATTGGTATTTTACCAATTCAAAGCTGTAATCCTGTGCCTGGAGTGGTAATTGGCTTTTGTCATTTTACAGCTCGGCAAGGACAGCACTGTGCTAGTCCTATGCTTAAAGACTTTGCTGTACAAATGGCAAAAGACTTTGTCCTTACTATCTCGGCGTGGATGGCAATGTTCTAATCCTATGCTTAAAGATTTTGATAGAAAAACAGACATTTGAGGTGAGCAGATCTAGAGTGTCGCTGGTGTTGAGAGTGCTCCATACAGGAGCTGCTTTCCACCTAAACTTGAGAACTACCCAGAGTTCTCTGCTTCTTTTTTGCATAATTTATTCGTCACTCTATGCCTGAAAGGGTATTTCTTTGACTTATACTGGGTGCTCCCTTGTGTCTGGACAAAGCTATACCTCTCTGAAGAGCTCTAATTAGAGCGAAACACTGTGTCAGGGGTTGCTTTTGCTTATTTCAGGTTGGCTTGATTGGTATTTTACCAATTCAAAGCTGTAATCCTGTACGTGGAGTGGTAATTGGCTTTTGTCATTTTACAGCTCGGCAAGGACAGCACTGTGCTAGTCCTATGCTTAAAGACTTTGCTGTACAAATGGCAAAAGACTTTGTCCTTTTCTATGTCGGCGTGGATGGCACTGTGCTAATCCTATGCTTAAAGATTTTGATAGAAAAACAGACATTTGAGGTGAGCAGATCTAGAGTGTCGCCGGTGTTGAGAGTGCTCCATACAGGAGCTGCTTTCCACCTAAACTTGAGAACTACCCAGAGTTCTCTGCTTCTTTTTTGCATAATTTATTCGTCACTCTATGCCTGAAAGCGTATTTCTTTGACTTATACTGGGTGCTCCCTTGTGTCTGGACAAAGCTATACCTCTCTGAAGAACTCTAATTAGAGCGAAACACTGTGTCAGGGGTTGCTTTTGCTCATTTCAGGTTGGCTTGATTGGTATTTTACCAATTCAAAGCTGTAATTCTGTGCCTGGAGTGGTAATTGGCTTTTGTCATTTAACAGCTCGGCAAGGACAGCACTGTGCTAGTCCTATGCTTAAAGACTTTGCTGTACAAATGGCAAAAGACTTTGTCCTTTTCTATCTCGGCGTGGCTGGCACAGTGCTAATCCTATGCTTAAAGATTTTGATAGAAAAACAGACATTTAAGGTGAGCAGATCTAGAGGGTCGCTGGTGTTGAGAGTGCTCCATACGGGGAGCTGCTTTCCACCTTAACTTGAGAACTACCCAGAGTTCTCTGCTTCTTTTTTGCATAATTTATTCGTCACTCTATGCCTGAAAGGGTATTTCTTTGACTTATACTGTGTGCTCCCTTGTGTCTGGACAAAGCTATACCTCTCTGAAGAGCTCTAATTAGAGCGAAACACTGTGTCAGGGGTTGCTTTTGCTCCTTTCAGATTGGCTTGATTGGTATTTTACCAATTCAAAGCTGTAATCCTGTGCCTGGAGTGGTAATTGGCTTTTGTCATTTTACAGCTTGCCAAGGACAGCACTGTGCTAGTCCTATGCTTAAAGACTTTGCTGTACAAATGGCAAAAGACTTTGTCCTTTTCTATCTCGGCGTGGCTGGCACAGTTCTAATCCTATGCTTAAAGATTTTGATAGAAAAACAGACATTTGAGGTGAGCAGATCTAGAGTGTCGCTGGTGTTGAGAGTGCTCCATACAGGAGCTGCTTTCCACCTAAACTTGAGAACTACCCAGAGTTCTCTGCTTCTTTTTTGCATAATTTATTCGTCACTCTATGCCTGAAAGGGTATTTCTTTGACTTATACTGGGTGCTACCTTGTGTCTGGACAAACCTATACCTCTCTGAAGAGCTCTAATTAGAGCGAAACACTGTGTCAGGGGTTGTTTTTGCTCATTTCAGGTTGGCTTGATTGGTATTTTACCATTTTAAAGCTGTAATCCTGTGCCTGGAGTGGTAATTGGCTTTTGTCATTTTACAGCTCGGCAAGGACAGCACTGTGCTAGTCCTATGCTTAAAGACTTTGCTGTACAAATGGCAAAAGACTTTGTCCTTTTCTATCTCGGCGTGGATGGCACTGTACTAATCCTATGCTTAAAGATTTTGATAGAAAAACAGACATTTGAGGTGAGCAGATCTAGAGTGTCGCTGGTGTGTAGAGTGCTCCATACAGGAGCTGCTTTCCACCTAAACTTGAGAACTACGTAGAGTTCTCTGCTTCTTTTTTGCATAATTTATTCGTCACTCTATGCCTGAAAGGGTATTTCTTTGACTTATACTGTGTGCTCCCTTGTGTCTGGACAAAGCTATACCTCTCTGAAGCGCTCTAATTAGAGCGAAACACTGTGTCAGGGGTTGCTTTTGCTCATTTCAGATTGGCTTGATTGGTATTTTACCAATTCAAAGCTGTAAGCCTGTGCCTGGAGTGGTAATGGGTTTTTGTCATTTTACAGCTCGGCAAGGACAGCACTGTGCTAGTCCTATGCTTAAAGACTTTGCTGTACAAATGGCAAAAGACTTTGTCCTTGTCTATCTCGGCGTGGATGGCACTGTGCTAATACTATGCTTAAAGTTTTTGATAGAAAAACAGACATTTGAGGTGAGCAGATCTAGAGTGTCGCTGGTGTTGAGAGTGCTCCATACAGGAGCTGCTTTCCACCTAAACTTGAGAACTACCCAGAGTTCTCTGCTTCTTTTTTGCATAATTTATTCGTCACTCTATGCCTGAAAGGGTATTTCTTTGACTTATACTGGGTGCTCCCTTGTGTCTGGACAAAGCTATACCTCTCTGAAGAGCTCTAATTAGAGCGAAACACTGTGTCAGGGGTTGTTTTTGCTCATTTCAGGTTGGCTTGATTGGTATTTTACCAATTTAAAGCTGTAATCCTGTGCCTGGAGTGGTAATTGGCTTTTGTCATTTTACAGCTCGGGAAGGACAGCACTGTGCTAGTCCTCTGCTTAAAGACTTTGCTGTACAAATGGCAAAAGACTTTGTCCTTTTCTATCTCGGCGTGGATGGCACTGTGCTAATCCTATGCTTAAAGATTTTGATAGAAAAACAGACATTTGAGGTGAGCAGATCTAGAGTGTCGCTGGTGTTGAGAGTGCTCCATAAAGCAGCTGTTTTCCACCTAAACTTGAGAACTACCCAGAGTTCTCTGCTTCTTTTTTGCATAATTTATTCGTCACTCTATGCCTTAAAGAGTATTTCTTTGACTTATACTGGGTGCTCCCCTGTGTCTGGACAAAGCTATACCTCTCTGAAGAGCTCTAATTAGAGCGAAACACTGTGTCAGGGGTTGCTTTTGCTCATTTCAGGTTGGCTTGATTGGTAGTTTACCAATTCAAAGCTGTAATCCTGTGCCTGGAGTGGTAATTGGCTTTTGTCATTTTACAGCTCGGCAAGGACAGCACTGTGCTAGTCCTATCCTTAAAGACTTTGCTGTACAAATGGCAAAAGACTTTGGGGCAGATTTATAACTGACTTGCGCCACTTTTACGCAGCCGTTGCGTCACTTTTGTGACGCGGCGGCGTAAACCCTGCGCCATGTTGCGCCCCATTTACAACGTGACGCATCTAGGGAGATGCGTCACATTGTAAAGCTTGTGCCACATGTAGGCGTACCTGCACAGGGGGGGGGCATTCCGGCGCAGGAACACCTCCTAAAAGTGGCTGAGTGAAATCTACAAGATTTTACTCAGTCACTTTTGAGCCCATGCTGCGTCAAAACCCTGCGCCTGCTTGAAGCAGGCGTAAGGATTTACGCAGCATTGCAACCATAGGGCTCCCCAGAGCATTGCTGGAGCTGCGTCGCGCTTGCGACGCAACTCCAGCAATGCGCCACTTTTACGGCATAGATGCGTCACGCATCTGTGCGGTTTTTGCCCCATGGTGCGCCGCATTGTAAATGCGGCGCATCCATGGTGGCGGAGCTGTGGCGCACAATAACTGGCGCATCACCTGCTGATATGCAGGGTTGCGCCAGTCGTCATAAATCTGCCCCTTTGTCCTTTTCTATCTCGGTGTGGATGGCACTGTGCTAATCCTATGCTTAAAGATTTTGATAGAAAAACAGACATTTGAGGTGAGCAGATCTAGAGTGTCGCTGGTGTTGAGAGTGCTCCATACAGGAGCTGCTTTCCACCTAAACTTGAGAACTACCCAGAGTTCTCTGCTTCTTTTTTGCATAATTTATTCGTCACTCTATGCCTGAAAGGGTATTTCTTTGACTTATACTGGGTGCTCCCTTGTGTCTGGACAAAGCTATACCTCTCTGAAGAGCTCTAATTAGAGCGAAACACTGTGTCAGGGGTTGCTTTTGCTTATTTCAGGTTGGCTTGATTGGTATTTTACCAATTCAAAGCTGTAATCCTGTGCCTGGAGTGGTAATTGGCTTTTGTCGTTTTACAGCTCGGCAAGGACAGCACTGTGCTAGTCCTATGCTTAAAGACTTTGTCCTTTTCTATCTCGGCGTGGATGGCACTGTGCTAATCCTATGCTTAAAGATTTTGATAGAAAAACAGACATTTGAGGTGAGCAGATCTAGAGTGTCGCTGGTGTTGAGAGTGCTCCATACAGGAGCTGCTTTCCACCTAAACTTGAGAACTACGCAGAGTTCTCTGCTTTTTTTTTGCATAATTTATTCGTCACTCTATGCCTGAAAGGGTATTTCTTTGACTTATACTGGGTGCTCCCTTGTGTCTGGACAAATCTATACCTCTCTGAAGAGCTCTAATTAGAGCGAAACACTGTGTCAGGGGTTGCTTTTGCTCATTTCAGGTTGGCTTGATTGGTATTTTACCAATTCAAAGCTGTAATCCTGTGCCTGAAGTAGTAATTGGCTTTTGTCATTTTACAGCTCGGCAAGGACAGCACTGTGCTAGTCCTATGCTTAAAGACTTTGCTGTACAAATGGTAAAAGACTTTGTCCTTTTCTATCTCGGCGTGGATGGCACTGTGCTAATCCTATGCTTAAAGATTTTGATAGAAAAACAGACATTTGAGGTGAGCAGATCTAGAGTGTCGTTGGTGTTGAGAGTGCTCCATACAGGAGCTGCTTTCCACCTAAACTTGAGAACTACCCAGAGTTCTCTGCTTCTTTTTTGCATAATTTATTCGTCACTCTATGCCTGAAAGGGTATTTTTTTGACTTATACTGGGTGCTGCCTTGTGTCTGGACAAAGCTATACCTCTCTGAAGAGCTCTAATTAGAGCGAAACACTGTGTCAGGGGTTGCTTTTGCTTATTTCAGGTTGGCTTGATTGGTATTTTACCAATTCAAAGCTGTAATCCTGTGCCTGGAGTGGTAATTGGCTTTTGTCGTTTTACAGCTCGGCAAGGACAGCACTGTGCTAGTCCTATGCTTAAAGACTTTGTCCTTTTCTATCTCGGTGTGGATGGCACTGTGCTAATCCTATGCTTAAAGATTTTGATAGAAAAACAGACATTTGAGGTGAGCAGATCTAGAGTGTCGCTGGTGTTGAGAGTGCTCCATACAGTAGCTGCTTTCCACCTAAACTTGAGAACTACCCAGAGTTCTCTGCTTCTTTTTTGCATAATTTATTCGTCACCCTATGCCTGAAAGGGTATTTCTTTGACTTATACTGTGTGCTCCCTTGTGTCTGGACAAAGCTATACCTCTCTGAAGAGCTCTAATTAGAGTGAAACACTGTGTCAGGGGTTGCTTTTGCTCATTTCAGGTTGGCTTGATTGGTATTTTACCAATTCAAAGCTGTAATCCTGTGCCTGGAGTGGTAATTGGCTTTTGTCATTTTACAGCTCGGCAAGGACAGCACTGTGCTAGTCCTATGCTTAAAGACTTTGCTGTACAAATGGCAAAAGACTTTGTCCTTACTATCTCGGCGTGGATGGCAATGTTCTAATCCTATGCTTAAAGATTTTGATAGAAAAACAGACATTTGAGGTGAGCAGATCTAGTGTGTCGCTGGTGTTGAGAGTGCTCCATACAGGAGCTGCTTTCCACCTAAACTTGAGAACTACGCAGAGTTCTCTGCTTCTTTTTTGCATAATTTATTCGTCACTCTATGCCTGAAAGGGTATTTCTTTGACTTATACTGGGTGCTCCCTTGTGTCTGGACAAATCTATACCTTTCTGAAGAGCTCTAATTAGAGCGAAACACTGTGTCAGGGGTTGCTTTTGCTCATTTCAGGTTGGCTTGATTTGTATTTTACCAATTCAAAGCTGTAATCCTGTGCCTGAAGTAGTAATTGGCTTTTGTCATTTTACAGCTCGGCAAGGACAGCACTGTGCTAGTCCTATGCTTAAAGACTTTGCTGTACAAATGGTAAAAGACTTTGTCCTTTTCTATCTCGGCGTGGATGGCACTGTGCTAATCCTATGCTTAAAGATTTTGATAGAAAAACAGACATTTGAGGTGATCAGATCTAGAGTGTCGTTGGTGTTGAGAGTGCTCCATACAGGAGCTGCTTTCCACCTAAACTTGAGAACTACCCAGAGTTCTCTGCTTCTTTTTTGCATAATTTATTCGTCACTCTATGCCTGAAAGGGTATTTCTTTGACTTATACTGGGTGCTCCCTTGTGTCTGGACAAAGCTATATCTCTCTGAAGAGCTCTAATTAGAGCGAAACACTGTGTCAGGGGTTGCTTTTGCTCATTTCAGGTTGGCTTGATTGGTATTTTACCAATTCAAAGCTGTAATCCTGTGCCTGGAGTGATAATTGACTTTTGTCATTTTACAGCTCGGCAAGGACAGCAATGTGCTAGTCCTATGCTTAAAGACTTTGCTGTACAAATGGCAAAAGACTTTGGGGCAGATTTATATCGGACTTGCGCCACTTTTACGCAGCCGTTGCGTCACTTTTGCGACGCGGCGGCGTAAACCCTGTGCCATGTTGCGCCCCATTTACAACGTGACGCATCTAGGGAGATGCGTCACGTTGTAAAGCTTGTGCCACATGTGGGCGTACCTGCACAGGGGGGGGGCATTCCGGCGCAGGAACGCCTCCTAAAAGTGGCTGAGTGAAATCTACAAGATTTCACTCAGTCACTTTTGAGCCCATGCTGCATCAAAACCCTGCGCCTGCTTGAAGCAGGCGTAAGGATTGACGCAGCATTGCAACCATAGGGCTCCCCAGAGCATTGCTGGAGCTGCGTCGCGCTTGCGACGCAACTCCAGCAATGCGCCACTTTTACGGCACAGATGCGTCACGCATCTGTGCGGTTTTTGCCCCATGGTGCGCCGCATTGTAAATGCGGCGCATCCATGGTGGCGGAGCTGTGGCGCACAATAACTGGCGCATCCCTGCTGATATGCAGGGTTGCGCCAGTCGTCATAAATCTGCCCCTTTGTCCTTTTCTATCTCGGTGTGGATGGCACTGTGCTAATCCTATGCTTAAAGATTTTGATAGAAAAACAGACATTTGAGGTGAGCAGATCTAGAGTGTCGCTGGTGTTGAGAGTGCTCCATACAGGAGCTGCTTTCCACCTAAACTTGAGAACTACCCAGAGTTCTCTGCTTCTTTTTTGCATAATTTATTCGTCACTCTATGCCTGAAAGGGTATTTCTTTGACTTATACTGGGTGCTCCCTTGTGTCTGGACAAAGCTATACCTCTCTGAAGAGCTCTAATTAGAGCGAAACACTGTGTCAGGGGTTGCTTTTGCTTATTTCAGGTTGGCTTGATTGGTATTTTACCAATTCAAAGCTGTAATCCTGTGCCTGGAGTGGTAATTGGCTTTTGTCGTTTTACAGCTCGGCAAGGACAGCACTGTGCTAGTCCTATGCTTAAAGACTTTGTCCTTTTCTATCTCGGTGTGGATGGCACTGTGCTAATCCTATGCTTAAAGATTTTGATAGAAAAACAGACATTTGAGGTGAGCAGATCTAGAGTGTCGCTGGTGTTGAGAGTGCTCCATACAGTAGCTGCTTTCCACCTAAACTTGAGAACTACCCAGAGTTCTCTGCTTCTTTTTAGCATAATTTATTCGTCACTCTATGCCTGAAAGGGTATTTCTTTGACTTATACTGTGTGCTCCCTTGTGTCTGGACAAAGCTATATCTCTCTGAAGAGCTCTAATTAGAGCGAAACACTGTGTCAGGGGTTGCTTTTGCTCATTTCAGGTTGGCTTGATTGGTATTTTACCAATTCAAAGCTGTAATCCTGTGCCTGGAGTGGTAATTGGCTTTTGTCATTTTACAGCTCGGCAAGGACAGCACTGTGCTAGTCCTATGCTTAAAGACTTTGCTGTACAAATGGCAAAAGACTTTGTCCTTACTATCTCGGCGTGGATGGCAATGTTCTAATCCTATGCTTAAAGATTTTGATAGACAAACAGACATTTGAGTTGAGCAGATCTAGAGTGTCGCTGGTGTTGAGAGTGCTCCATACAGGAGCTGCTTTCCACCTAAACTTGAGAACTACGCAGAGTTCTCTGCTTCTTTTTTGCATAATTTATTCGTCACTCTATGCCTGAAAGGGTATTTCTTTGACTTATACTGGGTGCTCCCTTGTGTCGGGACAAATCTATACCTCTCTGAAGAGCTCTAATTAGAGCGAAACACTGTGTCAGGGGTTGTTTTTGCTCATTTCAGGTTGGCTTGATTGGTATTTTACCAATTTAAAGCTGTAATCCTGTGCCTGGAGTGGTAATTGGCTTTTGTCATTTTACAGCTCGGGAAGGACAGCACTGTGCTAGTCCTCTGCTTAAAGACTTTGCTGTACAAATGGCAAAAGACTTTGTCCTTTTCTATCTCGGCGTGGATGGCACTGTGCTAATCCTATGCTTAAAGATTTTGATAGAAAAACAGACATTTGAGGTGAGCAGATCTAGAGTGTCGCTGGTGTTGAGAGTGCTCCATAAAGCAGCTGCTTTCCACCTAAACTTGAGAACTACCCAGAGTTCTCTGCTTCTTTTTTGCATAATTTATTCGTCACTCTATGCCTTAAAGAGTATTTCTTTGACTTATACTGGGTGCTCCCCTGTGTCTGGACAAAGCTATACCTCTCTGAAGAGCTCTAATTAGAGCGAAACACTGTGTCAGGGGTTGCTTTTGCTCATTTCAGGTTGGCTTGATTGGTAGTTTACCAATTCAAAGCTGTAATCCTGTGCCTGGAGTGGTAATTGGCTTTTGTCATTTTACAGCTCGGCAAGGACAGCACTGTGCTAGTCCTATCCTTAAAGACTTTGCTGTACAAATGGCAAAAGACTTTGGGGCAGATTTATAACTGACTTGCGCCACTTTTACGCAGCCGTTGCGTCACTTTTGTGACGCGGCGGCGTAAACCCTGCGCCATGTTGCGCCCCATTTACAACGTGACGCATCTAGGGAGATGCGTCACATTGTAAAGCTTGTGCCACATGTAGGCGTACCTGCACAGGGGGGGGGCATTCCGGCGCAGGAACACCTCCTAAAAGTGGCTGAGTGAAATCTACAAGATTTTACTCAGTCACTTTTGAGCCCATGCTGCGTCAAAACCCTGCGCCTGCTTGAAGCAGGCGTAAGGATTTACGCAGCATTGCAACCATAGGGCTCCCCAGAGCATTGCTGGAGCTGCGTCGCGCTTGCGACGCAACTCCAGCAATGCGCCACTTTTACAGCATAGATGCGTCACGCATCTGTGCGGTTTTTGCCCCATGGTGCGCCGCATTGTAAATGCGGCGCATCCATGGTGGCGGAGCTGTGGCGCACAATAACTGGCGCATCACCTGCTGATATGCAGGGTTGAGCCAGTCGTCAAAAATCTGCCCCTTTGTCCTTTTCTATCTCGGTGTGGATGGCACTGTGCTAATCCTATGCTTAAAGATTTTGATAGAAAAACAGACATTTGAGGTGAGCAGATCTAGAGTGTCGCTGGTGTTGAGAGTGCTCCATACAGGAGCTGCTTTCCACCTAAACTTGAGAACTACCCAGAGTTCTCTGCTTCTTTTTTGCATAATTTATTCGTCACTCTATGCCTGAAAGGGTATTTCTTTGACTTATACTGGGTGCTCCCTTGTGTCTGGACAAAGCTATACCTCTCTGAAGAGCTCTAATTAGAGCGAAACACTGTGTCAGGGGTTGCTTTTGCTTATTTCAGGTTGGCTTGATTGGTATTTTACCAATTCAAAGCTGTAATCCTGTGCCTGGAGTGGTAATTGGCTTTTGTCGTTTTACAGCTCGGCAAGGACAGCACTGTGCTAGTCCTATGCTTAAAGACTTTGTCCTTTTCTATCTCGGCGTGGATGGCACTGTGCTAATCCTATGCTTAAAGATTTTGATAGAAAAACAGACATTTGAGGTGAGCAGATCTAGAGTGTCGCTGGTGTTGAGAGTGCTCCATACAGGAGCTGCTTTCCACCTAAACTTGAGAACTACGCAGAGTTCTCTGCTTTTTTTTTGCATAATTTATTCGTCACTCTATGCCTGAAAGGGTATTTCTTTGACTTATACTGGGTGCTCCCTTGTGTCTGGACAAATCTATACCTCTCTGAAGAGCTCTAATTAGAGCGAAACACTGTGTCAGGGGTTGCTTTTGCTCATTTCAGGTTGTCTTGATTGGTATTTTACCAATTCAAAGCTGTAATCCTGTGCCTGAAGTAGTAATTGGCTTTTGTCATTTTACAGCTCGGCAAGGACAGCACTGTGCTAGTCCTATGCTTAAAGACTTTGCTGTACAAATGGTAAAAGACTTTGTCCTTTTCTATCTCGGCGTGGATGGCACTGTGCTAATCCTATGCTTAAAGATTTTGATAGAAAAACAGACATTTGAGGTGAGCAGATCTAGAGTGTCGTTGGTGTTGAGAGTGCTCCATACAGGAGCTGCTTTCCACCTAAACTTGAGAACTACCCAGAGTTCTCTGCTTCTTTTTTGCATAATTTATTCGTCACTCTATGCCTGAAAGGGTATTTTTTTGACTTATACTGGGTGCTGCCTTGTGTCTGGACAAAGCTATACCTCTCTGAAGAGCTCTAATTAGAGCGAAACACTGTGTCAGGGGTTGCTTTTGCTTATTTCAGGTTGGCTTGATTGGTATTTTACCAATTCAAAGCTGTAATCCTGTGCCTGGAGTGGTAATTGGCTTTTGTCGTTTTACAGCTCGGCAAGGACAGCACTGTGCTAGTCCTATGCTTAAAGACTTTGTCCTTTTCTATCTCGGTGTGGATGGCACTGTGCTAATCCTATGCTTAAAGATTTTGATAGAAAAACAGACATTTGAGGTGAGCAGATCTAGAGTGTCGCTGGTGTTGAGAGTGCTCCATACAGTAGCTGCTTTCCACCTAAACTTGAGAACTACCCAGAGTTCTCTGCTTCTTTTTTGCATAATTTATTCGTCACTCTATGCCTGAAAGGGTATTTCTTTGACTTATACTGTGTGCTCCCTTGTGTCTGGACAAAGCTATACCTCTCTGAAGAGCTCTAATTAGAGTGAAACACTGTGTCAGGGGTTGCTTTTGCTCATTTCAGGTTGGCTTGATTGGTATTTTACCAATTCAAAGCTGTAATCCTGTGCCTGGAGTGGTAATTGGCTTTTGTCATTTTACAGCTCGGCAAGGACAGCACTGTGATAGTCCTATGCTTAAAGACTTTGCTGTACAAATGGCAAAAGACTTTGTCCTTACTATCTCGGCGTGGATGGCAATGTTCTAATCCTATGCTTAAAGATTTTGATAGAAAAACAGACATTTGAGGTGAGCAGATCTAGTGTGTCGCTGGTGTTGAGAGTGCTCCATACAGGAGCTGCTTTCCACCTAAACTTGAGAACTACGCAGAGTTCTCTGCTTCTTTTTTGCATAATTTATTCGTCACTCTATGCCTGAAAGGGTATTTCTTTGACTTATACTGGGTGCTCCCTTGTGTCTGGACAAATCTATACCTTTCTTAAGAGCTCTAATTAGAGCGAAACACTGTGTCAGGGGTTGCTTTTGCTCATTTCAGGTTGGCTTGATTTGTATTTTACCAATTCAAAGCTGTAATCCTGTGCCTGAAGTAGTAATTGGCTTTTGTCATTTTACAGCTCGGCAAGGACAGCACTGTGCTAGTCCTATGCTTAAAGACTTTGCTGTACAAATGGTAAAAGACTTTGTCCTTTTCTATCTCGGCGTGGATGGCACTGTGCTAATCCTATGCTTAAAGATTTTGATAGAAAAACAGACATTTGAGGTGATCAGATCTAGAGTGTCGTTGGTGTTGAGAGTGCTCCATACAGGAGCTGCTTTCCACCTAAACTTGAGAACTACCCAGAGTTCTCTGCTTCTTTTTTGCATAATTTATTCGTCACTCTATGCCTGAAAGGGTATTTCTTTGACTTATACTGGGTGCTCCCTTGTGTCTGGACAAAGGTATATCTCTCTGAAGAGCTCTAATTAGAGCGAAACACTGTGTCAGGGGTTGCTTTTGCTCATTTCAGGTTGGCTTGATTGGTATTTTACCAATTCAAAGCTGTAATCCTGTGCCTGGAGTGATAATTGACTTTTGTCATTTTACAGCTCGGCAAGGACAGCAATGTGCTAGTCCTATGCTTAAAGACTTTGCAGTACAAATGGCAAAAGACTTTGGGGCAGATTTATATCGGACTTGCGCCACTTTTACGCAGCCGTTGCGTCACTTTTGCGACGCGGCGGCGTAAACCCTGTGCCATGTTGCGCCCCATTTACAACGTGACGCATCTAGGGAGATGCGTCACGTTGTAAAGCTTGTGCCACATGTGGGCGTACCTGCACAGGGGGGGGGCATTCCGGCGGAGGAACGCCTCCTAAAAGTGGCTGAGTGAAATCTACAAGATTTCACTCAGTCACTTTTGAGCCCATGCTGCATCAAAACCCTGCGCCTGCTTGAAGCAGGCGTAAGGATTGACGCAGCATTGCAACCATAGGGCTCCCCAGAGCATTGCTGGAGCTGCGTCGCGCTTGCGACGCAACTCCAGCAATGCGCCACTTTTACGGCACAGATGCGTCACGCATCTGTGCGGTTTTTGCCCCATGGTGCGCCGCATTGTAAATGCGGCGCATCCATGGTGGCGGAGCTGTGGCGCACAATAACTGGCGCATCCCTGCTGATATGCAGGGTTGCGCCAGTCGTCATAAATCTGCCCCTTTGTCCTTTTCTATCTCGGTGTGGATGGCACTGTGCTAATCCTATGCTTAAAGATTTTGATAGAAAAACAGACATTTGAGGTGAGCAGATCTAGAGTGTCGCTGGTGTTGAGAGTGCTCCATACAGGAGCTGCTTTCCACCTAAACTTGAGAACTACCCAGAGTTCTCTGCTTCTTTTTTGCATAATTTATTCGTCACTCTATGCCTGAAAGGGTATTTCTTTGACTTATACTGGGTGCTCCCTTGTGTCTGGACAAAGCTATACCTCTCTGAAGAGCTCTAATTAGAGCGAAACACTGTGTCAGGGGTTGCTTTTGCTTATTTCAGGTTGGCTTGATTGGTATTTTACCAATTCAAAGCTGTAATCCTGTGCCTGGAGTGGTAATTGGCTTTTGTCGTTTTACAGCTCGGCAAGGACAGCACTGTGCTAGTCCTATGCTTAAAGACTTTGTCCTTTTCTATCTCGGTGTGGATGGCACTGTGCTAATCCTATGCTTAAAGATTTTGATAGAAAAACAGACATTTGAGGTGAGCAGATCTAGAGTGTCGCTGGTGTTGAGAGTGCTCCATACAGTAGCTGCTTTCCACCTAAACTTGAGAACTACCCAGAGTTCTCTGCTTCTTTTTTGCATAATTTATTCGTCACTCTATGCCTGAAAGGGTATTTCTTTGACTTATACTGTGTGCTCCCTTGTGTCTGGACAAAGCTATATCTCTCTGAAGAGCTCTAATTAGAGCGAAACACTGTGTCAGGGGTTGCTTTTGCTCATTTCAGGTTGGCTTGATTGGTATTTTACCAATTCAAAGCTGTAATCCTGTGCCTGGAGTGGTAATTGGCTTTTGTCATTTTACAGCTCGGCAAGGACAGCACTGTGCTAGTCCTATGCTTAAAGACTTTGCTGTACAAATGGCAAAAGACTTTGTCCTTACTATCTCGGCGTGGATGGCAATGTTCTAATCCTATGCTTAAAGATTTTGATAGACAAACAGACATTTGAGTTGAGCAGATCTAGAGTGTCGCTGGTGTTGAGAGTGCTCCATACAGGAGCTGCTTTCCACCTAAACTTGAGAACTACGCAGAGTTCTCTGCTTCTTTTTTGCATAATTTATTCGTCACTCTATGCCTGAAAGGGTATTTCTTTGACTTATACTGGGTGCTCCCTTGTGTCGGGACAAATCTATACCTTTCTGAAGAGCTCTAATTAGAGCGAAACACTGTGTCAGGGGTTGCTTTTGCTCATTTCAGGTTGGCTTGATTTGTATTTTACCAATTCAAAGCTGTAATCCTGTGCCTGAAGTAGTAATTGGCTTTTGTCATTTTACAGCTCGGCAAGGACAGCACTGTGCTAGTCCTATGCTTAAAGACTTTGCTGTACAAATGGTAAAAGACTTTGTCCTTTTCTATCTCGGCGTGGATGGCACTGTGCTAATCCTATGCTTAAAGATTTTGATAGAAAAACAGACATTTGAGGTGATCAGATCTAGAGTGTCGTTGGTGTTGAGAGTGCTCCATACAGGAGCTGCTTTCCACCTAAACTTGAGAACTACCCAGAGTTCTCTGCTTCTTTTTTGCATAATTTATTCGTCACTCTATGCCTGAAAGGGTATTTCTTTGACTTATACTGGGAGCTCCCTTGTGTCTGGACAAAGCTATATCTCTCTGAAGAGCTCTAATTAGAGCGAAACACTGTGTCAGGGGTTGCTTTTGCTCATTTCAGGTTGGCTTGATTGGTATTTTACCAATTCAAAGCTGTAATCCTGTGCCTGGAGTGGTAATTGACTTTTGTCATTTTACAGCTCGGCAAGGACAGCAATGTGCTAGTCCTATGCTTAAAGACTTTGCTGAACAAATGGCAAAAGACTTTGGGGCAGATTTATATCGGACTTGCGCCACTTTTACGCAGCCGTTGCGTCACTTTTGTGACGCGGCGGCGTAAACCCTGCGCCATGTTGCGCCCCATTTACAACGTGACGCATCTAGGGAGATGCGTAACGTTGTAAAGCTTGTGCCACATGTGGGCGTACCTGCACAGGGGGGGGCATTCCGGCGCAGGAACGCCTCCTAAAAGTGGCTGAGTGAAATCTACAAGATTTCACTCAGTCACTTTTGAGCCCATGCTGCGTCAAAACCCTGCGCCTGCTTGAAGCAGGCGTAAGGATTGACGCAGCATTGCAACCATAGGGCTCCCCAGAGCATTGCTGGAGCTGCGTCGTGCTTGCGACGCAACTCCAGCAATGCGCCACTTTTACGGCACAGATGCGTCACGCATCTGTGCGGTTTTTGCCCCATGGTGCGCCGCATTGTAAATGCGGCGCATCCATGGTGGCGGAGCTGTGGCGCACAATAACTGGCGCATCCCTGCTGATATGCAGGGTTGCGCCAGTCGTCATAAATCTGCCCCTTAGTCCTTTTCTATCTCGGTGTGGATGGCACTGTGCTAATCCTATGCTTAAAGATTTTGATAGAAAAACAGACATTTGAGGTGAGCAGATCTAGAGTGTCGCTGGTGTTGAGAGTGCTCCATACAGGAGCTGCTTTCCACCTAAACTTGAGAACTACCCAGAGTTCTCTGCTTCTTTTTTGCATAATTTATTCGTCACTCTATGCCTGAAAGGGTATTTCTTTGACTTATACTGGGTGCTCCCTTGTGTCTGGACAAAGCTATACCTCTCTGAAGAGCTCTAATTAGAGCGAAACACTGTGTCAGGGGTTGCTTTTGCTTATTTCAGGTTGGCTTGATTGGTATTTTACCAATTCAAAGCTGTAATCCTGTGCCTGGAGTGGTAATTGGCTTTTGTTGTTTTACAGCTCGGCAAGGACAGCACTGTGCTAGTCCTATGCTTAAAGACTTTGTCCTTTTCTATCTCGGTGTGGATGGCACTGTGCTAATCCTATGCTTAAAGATTTTGATAGAAAAACAGACATTTGAGGTGAGCAGATCTAGAGTGTCGCTGATGTTGAGAGTGCTCCATACAGGAGCTGCTTTCCACCTAAACTTGAGAACTACCCAGAGTTCTCTGCTTCTTTTTTGCATAATTTATTCGTCACTCTATGCCTGAAAGGGTATTTCTTTGACTTATACTGGGTGCTCCCTTGTGTCTGGACAAAGCTATACCTCTCTGAAGAGCTCTAATTAGAGCGAAACACTGTGTCAGGGGTTGCTTTTGCTTATTTCAGGTTGGCTTGATTGGTATTTTACCAATTCAAAGCTGTAATCCTGTACGTGGAGTGGTAATTGGCTTTTGTCATTTTACAGCTCGGCAAGGACAGCACTGTGCTAGTCCTATGCTTAAAGACTTTGCTGTACAAATGGCAAAAGACTTTGTCCTTTTCTATCTCGGCGTGGATGGCACTGTGCTAATCCTATGCTTAAAGATTTTGATAGAAAAACAGACATTTGAGGTGAGCAGATCTAGAGTGTCGCTGGTGTTGAGAGTGCTCCATACAGGAGCTGCTTTCCACCTAAACTTGAGAACTACCCAGAGTTCTCTGCTTCTTTTTTGCATAATTTATTCGTCACTCTATGCCTGAAAGCGTATTTCTTTGACTTATACTGGGTGCTCCCTTGTGTCTGGACAAAGCTATACCTCTCTGAAGAACTCTAATTAGAGCGAAACACTGTGTCAGGGGTTGCTTTTGCTCATTTCAGGTTGGCTTGATTGGTATTTTACCAATTTAAAGCTGTAATTCTGTGCCTGGAGTGGTAATTGGCTTTTGTCATTTAACAGCTCGGCAAGGACAGCACTGTGCTAGTCCTATGCTTAAAGACTTTGCTGTACAAATGGCAAAAGACTTTGTCCTTTTCTATCTCGGCGTGGCTGGCACAGTGCTAATCCTATGCTTAAAGATTTTGATAGAAAAACAGACATTTAAGGTGAGCAGATCTAGAGTGTCGCTGGTGTTGAGAGTGCTCCATACGGGGAGCTGCTTTCCACCTTAACTTGAGAACTACCCAGAGTTCTCTGCTTCTTTTTTGCATAATTTATTCGTCACTCTATGCCTGAAAGGGTATTTCTTTGACTTATACTGTGTGCTCCCTTGTGTCTGGACAAAGCTATACCTCTCTGAAGAGCTCTAATTAGAGCGAAACACTGTGTCAGGGGTTGCTTTTGTTCCTTTCAGATTGGCTTGATTGGTATTTTACCAATTCAAAGCTGTAATCCTGTGCCTGGAGTGGTAATTGGCTTTTGTCATTTTACAGCTTGCCAAGGACAGCACTGTGCTAGTCCTATGCTTAAAGACTTTGCTGTACAAATGGCAAAAGACTTTGTCCTTTTCTATCTCGGCGTGGCTGGCACAGTTCTAATCCTATGCTTAAAGATTTTGATAGAAAAACAGACATTTGAGGTGAGCAGATCTAGAGTGTCGCTGGTGTTGAGAGTGCTCCATACAGGAGCTGCTTTCCACCTAAACTTGAGAACTACCCAGAGTTCTCTGCTTCTTTTTTGCATAATTTATTCGTCACTCTATGCCTGAAAGGGTATTTCTTAGAGTTATACTGGGTGCTCACTTGTGTCTGGACAAAGCTATACCTCTCTGAAGAACTCTAATTAGAGCGAAACACTGTGTCAGGGGTTGGCTTGATTGGTATTTTACCAATTCAAAGCTGTAATCCTGTGCCTGGAGTGGTAATTGGCTTTTGTCATTTTACAGCTCGGCAAGGACAGCACTGTGCTAGTCCTATGCTTAAAGACTTTGCTGTACAAATGGCAAAAGACTTTGTCCTTTTCTATATCGGCGTGGATGGCACTGTGCTAATCCTATGCTTAAAGTTTTTGATAGAAAAACAGACTTTTGAGGTGAGCAGATCTAGAGTGTCGCTGGTGTTGAGAGTGCTCCATACAGGAGCTGCTTTCCACCTTAACTTGAGAACTACCCAGAGTTCTCTGCTTCTTTTTTGCATAATTTATTCGTCACTCTATGCCTGAAAGGGTATTTCTTTGACTTATACTGGGTGCTCCCTTGTGTCTGGACAAATCTATACCTTTCTGAAGAGCTCTAATTAGAGCGAAACACTGTGTCAGGGGTTGCTTTTGCTCATTTCAGGTTGGCTTGATTTGTATTTTACCAATTCAAAGCTGTAATCCTGTGCCTGAAGTAGTAATTGGCTTTTGTCATTTTACAGCTCGGCAAGGACAGCACTGTGCTAGTCCTATGCTTAAAGACTTTGCTGTACAAATGGTAAAAGACTTTGTCCTTTTCTATCCCGGCGTGGATGGCACTGTGCTAATCCTATGCTTAAAGATTTTGATAGAAAAACAGACATTTGAGGTGATCAGATCTAGAGTGTCGTTGGTGTTGAGAGTGCTCCATACAGGAGCTGCTTTCCACCTAAACTTGAGAACTACCCAGAGTTCTCTGCTTCTTTTTTGCATAATTTATTCGTCACTCTATGCCTGAAAGGGTATTTCTTTGACTTATACTGGGTGCTCCCTTGTGTCTGGACAAAGCTATATCTCTCTGAAGAGCTCTAATTAGAGCGAAACACTGTGTCAGGGGTTGCTTTTGCTCATTTCAGGTTGGCTTGATTGGTATTTTACCAATTCAAAGCTGTAATTCTGTGCCTGGAGTGGTAATTGACTTTTGTCATTTTACAGCTCGGCAAGGACAGCAATGTGCTAGTCCTATGCTTAAAGACTTTGCTGTACAAATGGCAAAAGACTTAGGGGCAGATTTATATCGGACTTGCGCCACTTTTACGCAGCCGTTGCGTCACTTTTGTGACGCGGCGGCGTAAACCCTGCGCCATGTTGCGCCCCATTTACAACGTGACGCATCTAGGGAGATGCGTCACGTTGTAAAGCTTGTGCCACATGTGGGCGTACCTGCACAGGGGGGGGCATTCCGGCGCAGGAACGCCTCCTAAAAGTGGCTGAGTGAAATCTACAAGATTTCACTCAGTCACTTTTGAGCCCATGCTGCGTCAAAACCCTGCGCCTGCTTGAAGCAGGCGTAAGGATTGACGCAGCATTGCAACCATAGGGCTCCCCAGAGCATTGCTGGAGCTGCGTCGTGCTTGCGACGCAACTCCAGCAATGCGCCACTTTTACGGCACAGATGCGTCACGCATCTGTGTGGTTTTTGCCCCATGGTGCGCCGCATTGTAAATGCGGCGCATACATGGTGGCGGAGCTGTGGCGCACAATAACTGGCGCATCCCTGCTGATATGCAGGGTTGCGCCAGTCGTCATAAATCTGCCCCTTAGTCCTTTTCTATCTCGGTGTGGATGGCACTGTGCTAATCATATGCTTAAAGATTTTGATAGAAAAACAGACATTTGAGGTGAGCAGATCTAGAGTGTCGCTGGTGTTGAGAGTGCTCCATACAGGAGCTGCTTTCCACCTAAACTTGAGAACTACCCAGAGTTCTCTGCTTCTTTTTTGCATAATTTATTCGTCACTCTATGCCTGAAAGGGTATTTCTTTGACTTATACTGGGTGCTCCCTTGTGTCTGGACAAAGCTATACCTCTCTGAAGAGCTCTAATTAGAGCGAAACACTGTGTCACGGGTTGCTTTTGCTTATTTCAGGTTGGCTTGATTGGTATTTTACCACTTCAAAGCTGTAATCCTGTGCCTGGAGTGGTAATTGGCTTTTGTCGTTTTACAGCTCGGCAAGGACAGCACTGTGCTAGTCCTATGCTTAAAGACTTTGTCCTTTTCTATCTCGGTGTGGATGGCACTGTGCTAATCCTATGCTTAAAGATTTTGATAGAAAAACAGACATTTGAGGTGAGCAGATCTAGAGTGTCGCTGGTGTTGAGAGTGCTCCATACAGGAGCTGCTTTCCACCTAAACTTGAGAACTACCCAGAGTTCTCTGCTTCTTTTTTGCATAATTTATTCGTCACTCTATGCCTGAAAGGGTATTTCTTTGACTTATACTGGGTGCTCCCTTGTGTCTGGACAAAGCTATACCTCTCTGAAGAGCTCTAATTAGAGCGAAACACTGTGTCAGGGGTTGCTTTTGCTTATTTCAGGTTGGCTTGATTGGTATTTTACCAATTCAAAGCTGTAATCCTGTACGTGGAGTGGTAATTGGCTTTTGTCATTTTACAGCTCGGCAAGGACAGCACTGTGCTAGTCCTATGCTTAAAGACTTTGCTGTACAAATGGCAAAAGACTTTGTCCTTTTCTATCTCGGCGTGGATGGCACTGTGCTAATCCTATGCTTAAAGATTTTGATAGAAAAACAGACATTTGAGGTGAGCAGATCTAGAGTGTCGCTGGTGTTGAGAGTGCTCCATACAGGAGCTGCTTTCCACCTAAACTTGAGAACTACCCAGAGTTCTCTGCTTCTTTTTTGCATAATTTATTCGTCACTCTATGCCTGAAAGCGTATTTCTTTGACTTATACTGGGTGCTCCCTTGTGTCTGGACAAAGCTATACCTCTCTGAAGAACTCTAATTAGAGCGAAACACTGTGTCAGGGGTTGCTTTTGCTCATTTCAGGTTGGCTTGATTGGTATTTTACCAATTCAAAGCTGTAATTCTGTGCCTGGAGTGGTAATTGGCTTTTGTCATTTAACAGATCGGCAAGGACAGCACTGTGCTAGTCCTATGCTTAAAGACTTTGCTGTACAAATGGCAAAAGACTTTGTCCTTTTCTATCTCGGCGTGGCTGGCACAGTGCTAATCCTATGCTTAAAGATTTTGATAGAAAAACAGACATTTAAGGTGAGCAGATCTAGAGTGTCGCTGGTGTTGAGAGTGCTCCATACGGGGAGCTGCTTTCCACCTTAACTTGAGAACTACCCAGAGTTCTCTGCTTCTTTTTTGCATAATTTATTCGTCACTCTATGCCTGAAAGGGTATTTCTTTGACTTATACTGTGTGCTCCCTTGTGTCTGGACAAAGCTATACCTCTCTGAAGAGCTCTAATTAGAGCGAAACACTGTGTCAGGGGTTGCTTTTGCTCATTTCAGATTGGCTTGATTGGTATTTTACCAATTCAAAGCTGTAATCCTGTGCCTGGAGTGGTAATTGGCTTTTGTCATTTTACAGCTTGCCAAGGACAGCACTGTGCTAGTCCTATGCTTAAAGACTTTGCTGTACAAATGGCAAAAGACTTTGTCCTTTTCTATCTCGGCGTGGCTGGCACAGTTCTAATCCTATGCTTAAAGATTTTGATAGAAAAACAGACATTTGAGGTGAGCAGATCTAGAGTGTCGCTGGTGTTGAGAGTGCTCCATACAGGAGCTGCTTTCCACCTAAACTTGAGAACTACCCAGAGTTCTCTGCTTCTTTTTTGCATAATTTATTCGTCACTCTATGCCTGAAAGGGTATTTCTTAGAGTTATACTGGGTGCTCACTTGTGTCTGGACAAAGCTATACCTCTCTGAAGAACTCTAATTAGAGCGAAACACTGTGTCAGGGGTTGCTTTTGCTCATTTCAGGTTGGCTTGATTGGTATTTTACCAATTCAAAGCTGTAATCCTGTGCCTGGAGTGGTAATTGGCTTTTGTCATTTTACAGCTCGGCAAGGACAGCACTGTGCTAGTCCTATGCTTAAAGACTTTGCTGTACAAATGGCAAAAGACTTTGTCCTTTTCTATATCGGCGTGGATGGCACTGTGCTAATCCTATGCTTAAAGTTTTTGATAGAAAAACAGACATTTGAGGTGAGGAGATCTAGAGTGTCGCTGGTGTTGAGAGTGCTCCATACAGGAGCTGCTTTCCACCTTAACTTGAGAACTACCCAGAGTTCTCTGCTTCTTTTTTGCATAATTTATTCGTCACTCTATGCCTGAAAGGGTATTTCTTTGACTTATACTGGGTGCTACCTTGTGTCTGGACAAACCTATACCTCTCTGAAGAGCTCTAATTAGAGCGAAACACTGTGTCAGGGGTTGTATTTGCTCATTTCAGGTTGGCTTGATTGGTATTTTACCAATTTAAAGCTGTAATCCTGTGCCTGGAGTGGTAATTGGCTTTTGTCATTTTACAGCTCGGCAAGGACAGCACTGTGCTAGTCCTATGCTTAAAGACTTTGCTGTACAAATGGCAAAAGACTTTGTCCTTTTCTATCTCGGCGTGGATGGCACTGTACTAATCCTATGCTTAAAGATTTTGATAGAAAAACAGACATTTGAGGTGAGCAGATCTAGAGTGTCGCTGGTGTGTGGAGTGCTCCATACAGGAGCTGCTTTCCACCTAAACTTGAGAACTACGTAGAGTTCTCTGCTTCTTTTTTGCATAATTTATTCGTCACTCTATGCCTGAAAGGGTATTTCTTTGACTTATACTGGGTGCTCCCTTGTGTCTGGACAAAGCTATACCTCTCTGAAGCGCTCTAATTAGAGCGAAACACTGTGTCAGGGGTTGCTTTTGCTAATTTCAGATTGGCTTGATTGGTATTTTACCAATTCAAAGCTGTAAGCCTGTGCCTGGAGTGGTAATTGGTTTTTGTCATTTTACAGCTCGGCAAGGACAGCACTGTGCTAGTCCTATGCTTAAAGACTTTGCTGTACAAATGGCAAAAGACTTTGTCCTTGTCTATCTCGGCGTGGATGGCACTGTGCTAATACTATGCTTAAAGTTTTTGATAGAAAAACAGACATTTGAGGTGAGCAGATCTAGAGTGTCGCTGGTGTTGAGAGTGCTCCATACAGGAGCTGCTTTCCACCTAAACTTGAGAACTACCCAGAGTTCTCTGCTTCTTTTTTGCATAATTTATTCGTCACTCTATGCCTGAAAGGGTATTTCTTTGACTTATACTGGGTGCTCCCTTGTGTCTGGACAAAGCTATACCTCTCTGAAGAGCTCTAATTAGAGCGAAACACTGTGTCAGGGGTTGTTTTTGCTCATTTCAGGTTGGCTTGATTGGTATTTTACCAATTTAAAGCTGTAATCCTGTGCCTGGAGTGGTAATTGGCTTTTGTCATTTTACAGCTCGGGAAGGACAGCACTGTGCTAGTCCTCTGCTTAAAGACTTTGCTGTACAAATGGTAAAAGACTTTGTCCTTTTCTATCTCGGCGTGGATGGCACTGTGCTAATCCTATGCTTAAAGATTTTGATAGAAAAACAGACATTTGAGGTGAGCAGATCTAGAGTGTCGCTGGTGTTGAGAGTGCTCCATACAGGAGCTGCTTTCCACCTAAACTTGAGAACTACCCAGAGTTCTCTGCTTCTTTTTTGCATAATTTATTCGTCACTCTATGCCTGAAAGGGTATTTCTTTGACTTATACTGGGTGCTCACTTGTGTCTGGACAAAGCTATACCTCTCTGAAGAGCTCTAATTAGAGCGAAACACTGTGTCAGGGGTTGCTTTGTTGGCTTGATTGGTATTTTACCAATTCAAAGCTGTAATCCTGTGCCTGGAGTGGTAATTGGCTTTTGTCATTTTACAGCTCGGCAAGGACAGCACTGTGCTAGTCCTATGCTTAAAGACTTTGCTGTACAAATGGCAAAAGACTTTGTCCTTTTCTATCTCGGCGTGGATGGCACTGTGCTAATCCTATGCTTAAAGATTTTGATAGAAAAACAGACATTTGAGGTGAGCAGATCTAGAGTGTCGCTGGTGTTGAGAGTGCTCCATAAAGCAGCTGCTTTCCACCTAAACTTGAGAACTACCCAGAGTTCTCTGCTTCTTTTTTGCATAATTTATTCGTCACTCTATGCCTTAAAGAGTATTTCTTTGACTTATACTGGGTGCTCCCCTGTGTCTGGACAAAGCTATACCTCTCTGAAGAGCTCTAATTAGAGCGAAACACTGTGTCAGGGGTTGCTTTTGCTCATTTCAGGTTGGCTTGATTGGTAGTTTACCAATTCAAAGCTGTAATCCTGTCCCTGGAGTGGTAATTGGCTTTTGTCATTTTACAGCTCGGCAAGGACAGCACTGTGCTAGTCCTATCCTTAAAGACTTTGCTGTACAAATGGCAAAAGACTTTGGGGCAGATTTATAACTGACTTGCGCCACTTTTACGCAGCCGTTGCGTCACTTTTGTGACGCGGCGGCGTAAACCCTGCGCCATGTTGCGCCCCATTTACAACGTGACGCATCTAGGGAGATGCGTCACATTGTAAAGCTTGTGCCACATGTGGGCGTACCTGCACAGGGGGGGGCATTCCGGCGCAGGAACACCTCCTAAAAGTGGCTGAGTGAAATCTACAAGATTTTACTCAGTCACTTTTGAGCCCATGCTGCGTCAAAACCCTGCGCCTGCTTGAAGCAGGCGTAAGGATTTACGCAGCATTGCAACCATAGGGCTCCCCAGAGCATTGCTGGAGCTGCGTCGCGCTTGCGACGCAACTCCAGCAATGCGCCACTTTTACGGCATAGATGCGTCACGCATCTGTGCGGTTTTTGCCCCATGGTGCGCCGCATTGTAAATGCGGCGCATCCATGGTGGCGGAGCTGTGGCGCACAATAACTGGCGCATCACCTGCTGATATGCAGGGTTGCGCCAGTCGTCATAAATCTGCCCCTTTGTCCTTTTCTATCTCGGTGTGGATGGCACTGTGCTAATCCTATGCTTAAAGATTTTGATAGAAAAACAGACATTTGAGGTGAGCAGATCTAGAGTGTCGCTGGTGTTGAGAGTGCTCCATACAGGAGCTGCTTTCCACCTAAACTTGAGAACTACCCAGAGTTCTCTGCTTCTTTTTTGCATAATTTATTCGTCACTCTATGCCTGAAAGGGTATTTCTTTGACTTATACTGGGTGCTCCCTTGTGTCTGGACAAAGCTATACCTCTCTGAAGAGCTCTAATTAGAGCGAAACACTGTGTCAGGGGTTGCTTTTGCTTATTTCAGGTTGGCTTGATTGGTATTTTACCAATTCAAAGCTGTAATCCTGTGCCTGGAGTGGTAATTGGCTTTTGTCGTTTTACAGCTCGGCAAGGACAGCACTGTGCTAGTCCTATGCTTAAAGACTTTGTCCTTTTCTATCTCGGCGTGGATGGCACTGTGCTAATCCTATGCTTAAAGATTTTGATAGAAAAACAGACATTTGAGGTGAGCAGATCTAGAGTGTCGCTGGTGTTGAGAGTGCTCCATACAGGAGCTGCTTTCCACCTAAACTTGAGAACTACCCAGAGTTCTCTGCTTCTTTTTTGCATAATTTATTCGTCACTCTATGCCTGAAAGGGTATTTCTTTGACTTATACTGGGTGCTCCCTTGTGTCTGGACAAAGCTATATCTCTCTGAAGAGCTCTAATTAGAGCGAAACACTGTGTCAGGGGTTGCTTTTGCTCATTTCAGGTTGGCTTGATTGGTATTTTACCAATTCAAAGCTGTAATCCTGTGCCTGGAGTGGTAATTGACTTTTGTCATTTTACAGCTCGGCAAGGACAGCACTGTGCTAGTCCTATGCTTAAAGACTTTGCTGTACAAATGGCAAAAGACTTTGTCCTTTTCTATCTCGGCGTGGATGGCACTGTGCTAATCCTATGCTTAAAGATTTTGATAGAAAAACAGACATTTGAGGTGAGCAGATCTAGAGTGTCGCTGGTGTTGAGAGTGCTCCATACAGGAGGTGCTTTCCACCTAAACTTGAGAACTACCCAGAGTTTTCTGCTTCTTTTTTGCATAATTTATTCATCACTCTATGCCTGAAAGGGTATTTTTTTGACTTATACTGGGTGCTCCCTTTTGTCTGGACAAAGCTATACCTCTCTGAAGAGCTCTAATTAGAGCGAAACACTGTGTCAGGGGTTGCTTTTGCTCATTTCAGGTTGGCTTGATTGGTAGTTGTTGGAAGGCGGACCCCGAGGAGTCGGTGAGACCACCAAGGGGGGGGGCCCTCTCACTGCACGAAGTAGCCGAGCGCTGCCGAGAAGTCTCCTGAGAGATCCTTCCCCTATCCCGTACTAGCACAGTAACACCACCACACCGGACTCAAGGAGGTTGTCTCAAGACAAGCAATTCTTTATCATCAATAAAAGGTTACGAGTTCAATATTTACACGAAGGGATCGAGGGATCCACCAAAAGGTAAATGGACATAATATCGAAAAAATAATATCGAACAACAAGAATATCGAAGGTAAAATATCGAGATAACATTAATATCGAAGTGTAGAATATCGAGGTAAGTAATATCGTGTTTTAAGTGTTTAGTAAAATATCGAAGTATGAAATATCGATGTAGTAATATCGTCTGAAGATAATATCGATTGAATAGTTTTGTGAGAAATATCGAAATATAATATATATATTGTTTAAAATGTGTATTTCATGTATATTGAATAAGTAAATTGTTTAATCATATTTGTATAAATACTTTATTATTGTTTAAAATATAATTAATAGTGTTAAGTAATTTATTGTATGATATGTTTTAGGAGCGGGATGTTGGGTTATTAGGGGATAAGGGTGGGGAGTGTTTTAAAAATATTAGTGTAAAATCAGATAATAATTTAAAATTATTAAATAATAAATAATTATGAATAGTAAATTGTAATGAAATTTCTAAATTAAATATTAGTAATTTAGAAAAAATAAAGAAATTATATAAATTTTTTAGGAGCGGGATGTTGGGTTATTAGGGGATAAGGGTGGGGAGTGTTTTAAAAATGTTATAGTAAAATCAGATAATAATGTAAAAATTAGGAATATTTTAGATTTCGAAATTTAACAATTTCTATACAAATTCGAAATAAAATATTTTAAAATTAAAATGGAATATTATTTTTTTTTATGAGTGGGATGTATGGTTATTAGGGGATAATGGTGGGGAGTGTTTTAAAAATATTAGTGTAAAATCAGATAATAATTTAAAATTATTAAATAATAAATAATTATGAATAGTAAATTGTAATGAAATTTCTAAATTAAATATTAGTAATTTAGAAAAAATAAAGAAATTATATAAATTTTTTAGGAGCGGGATGTTGGGTTATTAGGGGATAAGGGTGGGGAGTGTTTTAAAAATGTTATAGTAAAATCAGATAATAATGTAAAAATTAGGAATATTTTAGATTTCGAAATTTAACAATTTCTATACAAATTCGAAATTAAATATTTAAAAATTAAAATGAAATATAATTTTGTTTTTATGAGTGGGATGTATGGTTATTAGTGTATAAGGGTGGGGTGTGTATTAAAAAGATTAGTGTAAAATCAGATAATAATTTATAAATATTACATAAAAAATAATTATGAATAGTAAATTGTAAAGAAAATTACAAATTAAATATTTATAATTTAGAAATTCAAAAAAAAATTATATATATTTTTTAGGAGCGGGATGTTGGGTTATTAGGGGATAAGGGTGAGGAGTGTTTTAAAAATGTTATAGTAAAATCAGATAAAAATGTAAAATTTTGTAATATTTAAGATTTCGAAATTTAAACATTTCTATAAAAATTATAAAGTAGATTTTGTAAAAATCTAATGAAATATTTTTTTTTATTTATGAGTGGGATGTATGGTTATTAGTGTATAAGGGTGGGGAGTGTATTACAAAGATTAGTGTAAAATAAGATAAAAATTTAAAATATTACATAATAAATAATTATGAATAGGAAATTGTAAAGAAAATTATAAATAAATATTTATAATTTTGAAATTTAAAATTATATTATATATTTTTTAGGAGCGGGATGTGGGGTTATTAGGGGATAAGGGTGGGGAGTGTTTTAAAAATTTTATAGTAAAATCAGATAATAATGTAAAAATTTGTAAATTTTTAGATTTCGCAATTTAAAAATTTCTATAAAATTACGAAATTGTATATTTTCAAATTCTAATGAAATATTAATTTTGTTTTAGGAGTGGGATGTAGGGTTATTAGTGTATAAGGGTGGGGAGTGTATTAAAAAGATTACTCTAAAATTGGATAATAAGTTATAAATATTATTACTAAAGAATTAGACATGTTAAAATTTTAATTTCATTTTGACAATGTTTAAAAAATATTTTCAAAATAATTTCGACATTATTTTTTTGTTTCATGGTAGGGAATTTGGGTTTTAAGGGTGTAAGGGTGTGGATTGTATTTTAATGATTGTTACAAAATTATAGAGTAATAAATAAATATTTAATTGGGAATAATTGTAATATGTGAACATTTTGGGACTAATGTAGGTAAATAAATTTTACCTGTTCTTAAATACCCAGCCATACCTAATCGGTACATTAGAATCTGTAAGTTATATGTAGGTAACAATTCGGTAACAGTTACCTATTCGGTAACATTAGGTAATCACGAATCGGAATTCACCTAATCGGTAAATACCCAGGTGGTATTTACCCAATCGGTAAATACCCAGGTGGTATTTACCCAATCGGTAAATACCGAGGTGGTATTTAGCTATTCGGAAAATACCAAGGTGGTATTTAGCGATTCCTAAAATACAAAGGAAAATACCACCTTCCCTTAACTAAGTAGCTAATATCATAATGATGTTATAATAGAAGGTCTCTTAGGCTTGAATAGGGGACCCCATACCTCAAAAATAAGCTCAGTGAAATCACATCTCAGGAGCATCAGGAGCCGTCTCGCAGGAAGGCTCGTCTTCAGTCTGAATAATAAACCGGATGTCTGTGACATGAAAAGCAACAACTTTCAGGTATTTGCAGCTGCGCGTGTGTCATGGCTAAAGAGTGGGTCGAACAACCTAGAGTGGAACACATGCATTGTGTAAAATTCCAGACTGTGTGTCACAGCATGTACAGACCAAGGTCGCTGCGCAGAGCTTGGGATGGAAACAACAGAATGCACTCGTCTGAAGGAAGTCTCGAGTAAGCAGTTTATTCAAGACAGAACATGTAAACCCAGTGTCGTGTGCAAAGACAAAAATATGGCTACATAACATTCAACGTGGTTATGCCAACTGAACAATGTATGCACGTATTCAGGGAGAACTCACTACACGCCCCCTTGAGCGAAGCAATATGTAATAGGCAAGAAAAGAGAGAACGCAGAGTTCAGTTTCGTCAGAGCAGAACAAGGCGTAACCAATGCAGCGCCAAAGTCCTAAAGTCCAATTAATTGCAGCATAAAATTCAAAAAAACACAATGCAAGTATAGTAAAAAACTCAAGCCGACCATCAGGAAGAGAAAAAAGAGAAATAAAAGAAATAAATGTTGCGCCAGGGTGCTGTCCAGTAGTACAAATGCAAAAACAACAATTGATGGACAGAATGCAGAACAATGTCATACATTCACCCCAGTACAGAGATCTGGGCCTAAATCCATCGTTTTTTTGCTCACCATGCCATTCCAGTTTGAACCCAGCCATATGCAAATCAGTCTTGACCCTGTGCCCCATGGGAACAGTCCAGCCCGAACTGCCAAGCCAGGTTCTCCCTGGACTGGAAACAAGCATCCTAGGACCGGTTTCGGGCTTTCAGCCCTCGTCAGCCAGGATAGCTTGATTCCAGTGGCATGGAGAGCAAGGGACTCACGTCTGAGCATACCCTTCCCACTCGGGGTGACAAATGCAAAAACAACAATTGATGGACAGAATGCAGAACAATGTCATACATTCACCCCAGTACAGAGATCTGGGCCTAAATCCATCGTTTTTTTGCTCACCATGCCATTCCAGTTTGAACCCAGCCATATGCAAATCAGTCTTGACCCTGTGCCCCATGGGAACAGTCCAGCCCGAACTGCCAAGCCAGGTTCTCCCTGGACTGGAAACAAGCATCCTAGGACCGGTTTCGGGCTTTCAGCCCTCGTCAGCCAGGATAGCTTGATTCCAGTGGCATGGAGAGCAAGGGACTCACGTCTGAGCATACCCTTCCCACTCGGGGTGACAAATGCAAAAACAACAATTGATGGACAGAATGCAGAACAATGTCATACATTCACCCCAGTACAGAGATCTGGGCCTAAATCCATCGTTTTTTTGCTCACCATACCATGTAGTGGGCAAAAGAACGATGGATTTAACCCAGATCTCTTGACTGGGGGAGAATGTATGCACTGTCAGCATTCCGTCCATCATTTGTTTGTTGTAACGTTTTTCGCCCTAAGTGGGATGGGTATTCCCAGACGTGGGACCCGTGCTCACTACGCCACTGGAGTCAAGCTATCCTGGCTGATGACGGCTGATAGCCAGAAACCGGTCCTAGGATGCTTGATTCCGGTCCAGGGAAGACATGGCTTGGCAGTTCGGGCTGGACTGTTCCCATGAGGCACAGGGTCAAGACTGATTTGCATATGGCCATGTCTGAACTGGGGTGGTGTAGTGGGCAAAAGAACGATGGATTTAACCCAGATCTCTTGACTGGGGGAGAATGTATGCACTGTCAGCATTCCGTCCATCATTTGTTTGTTGTAACGTTTTTCGCCCTAAGTGGGATGGGTATTCCCAGACGTGGGACCCGTGCTCACTACGCCACTGGAGTCAAGCTATCCTGGCTGATGACGGCTGATAGCCAGAAACCGGTCCTAGGATGCTTGATTCCGGTCCAGGGAAGACATGGCTTGGCAGTTCGGGCTGGACTGTTCCCATGAGGCACAGGGTCAAGACTGATTTGCATATGGCCATGTCTGAACTGGGGTGGTGTAGTGGGCAAAAGAACGATGGATTTAACCCAGATCTCTTGACTGGGGGAGAATGTATGCACTGTCAGCATTCCGTCCATCATTTGTTTGTTGTAACGTCCAGTAGTACAGGCGCAATGGACGACAATCCAGTTAATCCATGAATGTATAGGCAGCATATGTGGCCACGGCTTCCAACAAAAATTCGTTTGCAGGGCCACTAAAAGTCTCAGCCATCCAATTAAGTAAAGAAAAGGAACATACGTGTTCTCCAACCAACGGAGCCTCTAGCACAATCAGAGGGCACCCGGAATGTTCCTCCAAATAGCTCATGGACAAGAAGTCGGAGGCTGCCGCTGAGATGTCCCAATTACCCAGGATACCATGCGCCGCCCCACACGCCATGATCCGGACACCAGAACAGGCCAACTCGTGAGACACTAAGGGCCTCATTAGTCTATCGAAATCCGGCACCTGAGACACTATGTTGGTCAAGCACAAATCCAGAGGCCATTCAAAGGGACAATCCAGGCAGTGTAATACAGGTTGTACGCAGGTGAAGTTGGAATACCTGAAGGATAATCCATAAGCCAGACTCAAAGTCGCCAATGGCAAAGTACCATAGAAGTCAAGCATCCGATCACGAAGAAGATGCAGACGGGACAGGTGCTCGTGTGGCATAGAAGGAGTAGCCATTCCGGAATATGGAAAGGAAAAGCAGCACACCTGCCACTAGCGCCAGGAGCAGCGGGACACCTCCAAAGATGATCTAGAACAGTGAATGAACAAATGCCGGTATTACACCAAAAATAGTTTGGGAAGAGGTCACGAGACCCGAGCCCACATGTTTAAAAAAATGAGCCAGGCCGGTGGTGGACGAGGCATTGATAATAGTTTGGATCAAAGAGCCCAAATGCAGGGGGAGGTCAGTATTCAGAGGCGCCTGTATCTCATTGCGCGTGTGAGCAACGTGAAGGACAAATGTTTCACTAGAGGAAGTCAAAGGCACTTCTTTGTGGGACAATGGCTCTCTATTCGGCTCAACTTGTTGAACTCTGCTTTCAAGGTTGGAATCGAAGGCCAGATGGAAACATCCCGCCGCACATGCGGGGGTGGAAAAAGAACAGTATTGCAGCAGACAACTTAATGCGAGACAGTTATGTACTGGATTCCCACTCACATCCAGCAGCAAGCTTCATTATTCAACATTAAATGAATAGCGTTTGCAAGCAGAGTGAAAGAAGGTGTAATCACAGGCACTGGGATACCTCGTAGGACGCACGCCAGAATCTGGGCTTGTACATAGCATGCGCCGTGTACTTGCATGTGCCTATTGTCTCATGTATGGATCATAGAAGAGAGTGTGCTAAAGCTTTTATCTATAACGGCTAAGGCCTTCTCCATGTTTGCTTGGTCAATAGCTCTCAATCTGGAAGCCGCCTCACTGTGCGACAACTTGCAGACTTCGTTGTAAATAGCATACGCCCACCTTTTGGTTATGCCACCCACAGGACCATTCACAAAATCACTCAATTCGGTATGCACATTGATGGAGTGGGTGGACTTCCTGATCCTGTAGATGTGCTCTGTGTCAGCTGGTGGACAGATTGGGATGTGTGTACCATAAATGCAGCCAATGAAATGGGGGAACTGTGCCATGTGAGAAATGTCTGTTTTTGTTTACTGCAGTGCAGCCTGTGTGTTGTGGAAGCTGATGTAGTGGTGCATTCTCTGCATCATGGCATCCAGGAAATTCAAGAAGGAACGGGACAGCCAACTCTGGGATACACCACCCACCGCAGCTGTCACCACCTGATAACCGCCGGATGCCAACACATGTGGGCTGCAGAGTACCTGCACATGTGGGGGTATGGCGTGCGCCCTTCTTATTGGCTGGTCCAGGAGTGGGTGCAGGTCCCTGATTAAGTCCATGATGGTTTCGGGGTGTAGCTTGGACCTCTCATGTATCTCTGCATCAGTCAGCTGGAATAGTGTGATGCGCTGTCTGTAGATGCGTTCCTCCCGTCGCCAAACCCTCAGTCCTGCTGCCTGTACATGTAGGCGCCTTGCAATGACGTACATAGCGGGCATGTTGTCCACGCTGTTGCATTTTGGGATTGCTTATCTGCACTGTTGATTGTTACCACCTGCTTTCAATCCGTGTTAATTACCTACTCTTATTTACCCATTGTCTTGGATTTCTTAATTACCTAGTGCTCCTACATGTCATTTTCATTTTTACCACTTCATATTTACCACTTCATATTTACCTATTCGTTAATTATGTATTCGGTAACTCTGAATCCGTATTTAGGAATTCTGTGAATATGAATCGGTATTTACCCCCTCATATTTACCTAAAAGTGGTTTTTGGACTCCTACATCTCACTTGTTTGAATATCCGTCGGTAACGGCATATTTACCTAAAATCCGCCGTTACCCACCTGTATTTGGCTACCTACATGAGGCCCCTTATGTCGAAATTGAATTATGTAATTTTAATAGGAAAATCTAATTTCAATATTTATGTAGTGTTTATGGGTGGGATGTGGGTATATTAGGGGAGAAGGGTGGGGAGTAATTTTTAAAAATAATAGTGTAAATATAGATTATACAAAAATTCACATTATTTGTAAATATTGTGAAATCAAAAATTTACAAATATAAATATAATTAAATAATTGTATAGTTGATGGAAAAGATATTGTACATATTTTTTTTTAAATTATGGTGATTATGGGATAGGGGTGGGTATTGCAACTATAGTTTTTTAATTTTTAATAGTTTATAAATTATATCTCATAGTTAATACATGTAGCTCATTAATATTTTAAGTGATCTTATAACCAGCACCTTCTCTCAGTTTGATCTTTCTGGAGTGGGAATATTAAATTATATAGGGTTACTGTCCAGCACCTTTCCTGACTTAATGTTAACTGGAGTGGGAATAGTAAATTATATACAGTAAGGTGCCGATCACGATCCGGTAAAAAATTCCCCCGTGCGACTCGTATCCGGTCTTTTTACCGTACGAATCGTACAAGTGCCGTACGAACTGGCAATCACGATTCGCATGGTAAAAAGTCCATACGACCCGCACCGGGAATCATTCCCCACACGTCCTCGGGTCGGAAAATGTGTCCGACACGTCCTCGGACGATTTACCTTACAAACGTAAAAATCCAAGTCCGACCGAGGAATCACGATCCATCCCGTGCGTCCGAGCCTACAACCGTATGGAAAAAACACCGTCCGCACCGAACACCAATAGCAACCATGGAGACATGTGCCCGCATACGCGCCCAACACTCCCCCCAGCCCCCGTACGTCCGACACGTACCCCCCGTATATGTATACCCCCACCCGTCTAGGTACACCCCAGTACGTTCCAGTCGAACCCCCACCCCAGTACGTGTCGTACCACCCTCAATGTAAACCCCCCCACCCCTGTACGTGTCGTACCACCGTCAATGTACACCCCCCCACCCCTGTACGTGTCGTACCACCGTCTATGTACACCCCAGTACGTTCCAGTCGTACCCCCACCCCAGTACGTGTCGTACCACCGTCAATGTACACCCCCCCACCCCTGTACGTGTCGTACCACCGTCAATGTACACCCCCCCACCCCTGTACGTGTCGTACCACCGTCTATGTACACCCCAGTACGTTCCAGTCGTACCCCCACCCCAGTACGTGTCGTACCACCGTGAACCTACACCCCAGTACGTTCGAGCCCCACCCCCACCCCAGTACGTGTCATACCCCCGTGTACCTACACCCCAGTACGTGTCGTACCGACGTCAATGTACACCCCCCCACCCCTGTACGTGTCGTACCACCGTCCATGTACACCCCAGTACGTTCCAGTCGTACCCCCACCCAGTACGTGTCGTACCACCATCAATGTACACCCCCCCACCCCTGTACGTGTCGTACCACCGTCCATGTACACCCCAGTACGTTTGAGTCATACCCCCACCCCAGTACGTGTCGTACCACCGTCAATGTACACCCCCCCACCCCTGTACGTGTCGTACCACCGTCAATGTACACCCCCCCACCCCTGTACGTGTCGTACCACCGTCCATGTACACCCCAGTACGTTCCAGTCGTACCCCCACCCCAGTACGTGTCGTACCACCGTCAATGTACACACCCCCACCCCTGTACGTGTCGTACCACCGTCTATGTACACCCCAGTACGTTCCAGTCGTACCCCCACCCCTGTACGTGTCGTACCACCGTCTATGTACACCCCCCACCCCTGTACGTGTCGTACCACCGTCCATGTACACCCCAGTACGTTCCAGTCGTACCCCCACCCCAGTACGTGTCGTACCACCGTCAATGTACACCCCCCCACCCCTGTACGTGTCGTACCACCGTCAATGTACACCCCCCCACCCCTGTACGTGTCGTACCACCGTCTATGTACACCCCAGTACGTTCCAGTCGTACCCCAACCCCAGTACGTTCCTGGCGCACCCCCAACACAACCTCCTAAGTACGGAGCGCACCCCATGCCCCAACATCACAACCGCATGTACGAGTCGTACAAAGCCACACACAAGGACCAAATCGTACAACCAAATGGCCCATGTACACACCGTACACACGCTCAAAACGCACGTACACAACAAGGACAAAACAAAACAACTCAACAATACACCATTCGAAAGGCACACAGCCACTAAACATGGCCAACAACCACTAAAATAACACAATCACTGACCTGCAACTGTCAAAAACAAACAGAGGCCCAATACACCACCACTCCTTATAACACACCCACCCAAAATTCAAACACTGCCACACCCACCCATGGACCAATAAAAAGGGCCCACACACACAAACCATGAGCCTTTGCAACAGACCCACTGCTGCCAGACACCACAGAACCAGACTACAAGCGACACCACATCTTACACTTGCACACCTTCACACGACCACCCTCACAAACACCCTCTCATCACATTCACACACACACACAACCATCCACACCCCCCCCAACATCCACACACCCCCCACACCCACACCATCCCCACCCACACCCCTCACCATGCCCACTACCAAGAATCCAAAGTTCAGTCACCGAGAGTTGGAGGTCCTTGTTGATCAAATCCTCAGAGTCGAGCCACAGATCTTTGGAACATTGGTCAGAAGCACCAGCCAGGCAGCCAAAACAGCCATGTGGCAGACCATCGTCGATGCTGTGAATGCTGTTGCGGACACCAGGAGGACCAAGCAGGATTGCCAGAACAGGTGGTACGATCTGCGGAGGAGGGTCAGAGCCAAGAGACAGGAGGAACACGACCAGGCCAACGCCACCGGAGGAGGGCCCTCCCGCAGACCCGTACAGTACCATCCCTGGGAGGAGAGGGTGATGGCCATACTGCCGGTGGAGGCAGTTGAAGGAGTAGAAGGACTCCGAGACCCGGGTGAGTACACAAACAACGCACCTCACATGGGGGGAACTGCAACCACAACCAAAATTAATAACAGGCACGCAAACACCACAAGCCATCGCATTACTCAACCACACTCCATGAGCAGGCACATGCCACTGCTGCCACCATGCCCCATGCACCCAGCTGGACAATGTCAAGTCACAGGCCACAGAAGACAACAACACATGACACGGTAACCCGGATGGCGGGAGTGTGGGCACCAAGAATCACATAGTGCGACTCCAAAGCAGACAACAATGCCCTCTGCCCATATGGCCTAGGTCACAGCCAGACAAACACTGTGTCCCAACACAGGAATGACTTGCCAGCAAATGGCGGATGCCTTGCATCAACACATGGGGGTGAAGGCACTGTTTTGCACATGCCAGCAGCTAATGAACAGCCAACAGTGTGAAAGAGTGGCAGCACACACCACCACAGCAGCAGCGCACAGACACACAGCAGACAAAATGGGTGCCTGGAGATCAGAAACAAACTCACATCAACAGGCCAAGGGCCACTCAAAGATCTGCTAACAGTGTGTGCCCAGGAAGCTGGGCCAAGGTGACAGAGGGTGACACACGGAGGGAGGGAGAGGGGGACACAGAGGGAGGGAGAGGGGGACTGAGAGGGAGGGAGACACAGGAAGATGGACAGAGGGAGGAGGCTGACACACAGAGGGAGGGAGAGGGGGACACAGAGGGAGGGAGAGGGGGACAGAGAGGGAGGGGGACACAGGAAGATGGACAGAGGGAGGAGGCTGACACACAGAGGGAGGGAGAGGGGGACACAGAGGGAGGGAGACACAGGAAGATGGACAGAGGGAGGAGGCTGACACACAGAGGGAGGGAGAGGGGGACACAGAGGGAGGGAGAGGGGGACACAGAGGGAGGGAGAGGGGGACACAGAGGGAGGGAGAGGGGGACAGAGAGGGAGGGAGAGGGGGACAGAGAGGGAGGGAGAGGGGGACAGAGAGGGAGGGAGAGGGGGACACAGAGGGAGGGAGAGGGGGACTGAGAGGGAGGGAGACACAGGAAGATGGACAGAGGGAGGAGGCTGACACACAGAGGGAGGGAGAGGGGGACAGAGAGGGAGGGAGAGGGGGACAGAGAGGGAGGGGGACACAGGAAGATGGACAGAGGGAGGAGGCTGACACACAGAGGGAGGGAGAGGGGGACACAGAGGGAGGGAGACACAGGAAGATGGACAGAGGGAGGAGGCTGACACACAGAGGGAGGGAGAGGGGGACACAGAGGGAGAAAGAGGGGGACACAGAGGGAGGGAGAGGGGGACACAGAGGGAGGGAGAGGGGGACAGAGAGGGAGGGAGAGGGGGACAGAGAGGGAGGGAGAGGGGGACAGAGAAGGAGGGAGACACAGGGAGAGCAAATCAGTCCTTTGGTGTGTGGGAATGTCTGCTCGTCAGCAGGTGGACTGCGTGCATGTAGACAAGGGTGCCCAGTGCCAGAACCCCCCCTCTTCATCATGGCAAAACGCAGGGCCATGTTACAACCTGTACACGAGCACAAGGACAGCCACCTGCATCATATGAGTGTGTGGATCCACTCCATGTGCACATGTACAGTGCTACAAGGAAGGCGCAAACGCATAGCTCGGCACACATGCACACTCCACTGCTGACTGCAGTCACACTTGACGCAGCAAGTAAGACTGTGCCACACATAGTTAAAGGGGCCAAATTGGTGCCCAAGGGACACACACATGCACAAGTGCACTGTGAGTGGAATGCAAGACAGATCCTAATTCCAAGAGGAAATGTGCCAACTTTGTAACGGATGCAACATGGATGTTGCATGGATCAAAAGTAACATTGTCTCTCTCACACACAGGTCAACGTCGTGCTGCACCCCCCAACACTGGGGGGGAACACTCACAGGACCCGGATCTGCAGGAGACCGATCCCACCGGCAGCGACCACTCTCACCACTCTGCGGACGACCCCGACCGACCTGGCCCCTCTGGTGTCCAACCACCTGCAGCACCTGCGTCAGGTACAACCGTGCCAACCACCACCCCCACTCCTGCCACATCCCAGGAGACACCCAGGATCCCTGCCCCAACACCACAATGCAGCCAGGCTCGCCAGGAGGGACACGGTGTCCCGGGCACCCAGGAGGAGGCAGGCGACAACGCCAATGCCACCCCTCAGGGGTCCCGGAGACCCCATGTGCCCACAAGTGCAGGCCAGACGCAAGTGGGCAGGGGTGGTGGGAGTGGAGAGCGGCGGAGGCGCGAGCCTGACCAGTTGGCTGGGGATCCGGTATTTTCCCATGTCCGTAACATCCTGGACTCATACCGGCAGGACACCACGGGCATGGCCCAGGTTGTGTCCGTCCTCGAGGGGATCAAGGTCCAGCAGGCCCAGCAACATGCGGAGCTAATAGCCTGTCTACAGCTACACCAACGGAGGATGGAGGACAGACAGGCTGAGCAAGTGACGGCGTCCCAGGGGATTCACGCTGAACTCCGTCGGATGGCCGACACCATGGCCGACCCTCCCTGTGCCAGAAGGCGGAGAACATCACCACCCACAGGGAGGGATCATGAGGAGGAGGAGGAAACATCCGACGGAGCATCCCAGACGTCGTCACGGCCTGCTGCTGAGGTTCCCCGCAGGAAGCCGGGTCGTCCACGGAAAGGACCGTGAGGGTGGCTGCCACATCACCATCTCCCAGGACACCTGGCCTGGCACCTGGCCCACTGGAGCAACAGCATCACAGCATCAAGAGACATTCTCTGCCACATGGCCCTGCTGGTCACTGGCTGACCAATGTTGACAAAGACTGTGGCATGGACTCTGAGGATTTCCAATGGCAAGGACACCAACTCCCCTACTGAACTTTGGATTCCCTAATCCCGGAAAGGCCCTCACTTGGCCCCCCCCCCCCAATAATAAATCACACTATTAAGAGTAGATGCCTGCTGGTAGCATTATTACCTAACATGTGTCTTGTACAGTCTAAACATGCCTGAGTCATCTGTTCACTTCAACCATTCACACCCTGGGGCCTGAGTCTGGCACAGGACACATGGGTCACAGTTTTCTAGGCAAGACAGACATGGAGCACCATACACACCCGTGATGGTCAGAACCAGCTGAGGCGGTGGCCGAACAACCGTGCTGACAGACACATTGAGTACAGCAACAATCATGCGCAGAGGTCAGGGATCCTGGCCCGTGTCCTGGGGGGCACCCAGGTACGTGTAGACAGGTGGCAGAACCATGTCCTGCAAGCTTGAGTCCGGTGGATGCAGAGAATGGGGTCATGGACAACGTTGGATGCATGGGGATGGCACATGTCACAATACCCACACAGTCATGGACATCATGCCCATTACACAGTCTCAGCACACACACACAGCTTGCATCTTGCCACTCGACACATTGACACATAGCCACAATCAGGGAATACCATGCCAGACATGCAGGATGCACCGTGCCAACACACCAGCATTGACTGAGAAGAGGCAGCTTGGAGGCATAGGGACACCTTTAATAGTCATGTGTTTGGGATTGCAGAGGCAACTTGAAGTACACATGAACACATCATGTGGAGTAACATGTGGCTCCAACACTGGCACCCCCCTTCTGCAGCACAAATGCGTGATAGCCATGGAACTGGCACACAAGTGTCGGATAATAGCTAAATACCCACAGCTGCTCACGGAGAGCCTGCCATACACCATACATCCGCTGATGTGGAAGTCCCACGCCATGTCAAGACAATGTTAACCGTATGTGTCCGAGGGCAGTGTCACACACATTGATGCCTTCATCACAATCCACCATCCCATCACTGATGACTGACAACCAGGCAGGCCATCTATTCAGGTGTACCCAGCTGCATGTCGTGTCCCATGGGGATGCCACATGTCTGCAGAGGACCCAAACCCCGACCGGGGCAGTGTGCACACATCGTGAACAACTGCCACACCCAATACACCCCAGATGCATCCCTTACCCCATGGAGACTTCCAAACGTGTCCGTGCCTGTAACGCTGAGTCAGCCCACGATGCCATGTCCATGAGGAATAGCAGTGCCACAACAATGCAACCAGCAAACGGCATGCGCAGGTACCTGGGGAAGAGAGACACACAAGAAGTCAGCCACAAGAAGCACAGCCACTTGCATGTGCATGTACTCGACACATGTATGTATGACAACATGCTAGGTCACAATTATGTCTGGGGAAATACTACCATCACTGCCACCATCACTCCAGTGACACACCCACACACACCTCTGCCCCACGTGCCATACATGCAGGTGGAGACACACATCACAACGCATGCCACACGGGGACCAATGCGTGCACACTCAGACCCTGGTACTCACCACTAAGCAAAGAAGTCGCGTATGAGCCGAGTCCGGATGTCCTCTTGCGGCTCCACATCCTCCACATCACTAGCCCCATTGCCAAGCCCTTCGTCCTCCACGGGTGGATGGTCCTCGTCATCTTGATCCAGGATGAGGGGCACAGCTCTTTCAACTGCCATGTTGTGCAGCATGCAGCAGACCATGAAGATCTTGCAGACCTTCGCCGGGGCATATGGGAGTGCGCCGCCGGTCTTGTGGAGGCACCGGAATCGGCTCTTCAGCATGCCAAACGTCCTCTCTATCACTCGCCTTGTCCGGCCATGGGCGGTGTTGTAGCGGAGCTGGGCCGGCGTGATGGGGTTGCGGAGAGGTGTCAGCAGCCAAGGCATGTTGGGATAGCCAGCGTCCCCTAAATGGAAAGCACATGGATATCGTTAGAACAGGCGAAGCGGTAGTGCTGCTCGGCCAAACAGAATACAGGACAGACAGACTGTACCCACCAACAACACATGCACGTTCGTTGCGCAGCTGCATCATCATATCAGGCATCCCGCTACGCCTCATGATGTAGGCATCATGTGCTGATCCTGGAAAACGAGCACAGACATGTGAAATCACCATGTTGGACAGACACACCACAAGGGCATTGATGGAGTGGTAGTGCTTCCGATTGCGGTACGCCACCTCCCGTGCGTGTGGTGGTACCAAACCTACATGTGTCCCATCTATGGACCCAATGACATGGGGCATCCCTCCCAGGGCATAGAAACCACGTTTGACCTCAGTCATCTGTTCAGGGGTTGGGAACTTGATGAAGTCATCCAGGTGAATCAACATGGCCTCCAAGAAATCATGCAGCACACCGCTGAACATGCTCTGGGACATGCCACCAACATGAGCTATGGTATATTGGAAGGTACCCGTGGCAAGGAAATGTAGGGCAGCCATTACCTTCAGCTGGGGTGTCAGTGCCGTAGGATACCTGTGCTGCGGTTGCAGGTGTGGTGCCAGTCTCGCCGTCAGCTCCAGAATCAACGGTTGGGTGAAGCGGTAGAGCCGGATCCTGTCATTCTCCTGCATGGTGGCCAAGTCTGGAATTCTTCGGGCAACAGGAGGCGCTCTGCAGTAATTTGGAAGTGACAAGGAAGAGTGAGTGCACTACGAGAACAACTCATGTCTACTGAGCACATGTAAATCTGCCAATACACACATGCCACATAGGGAGTCAGGCATGTGCTACATGCCCAGGACACGTATGGATGCAAGGTGACACTCCTTCCAAGACCCAGCTACACACGGTGATTGAGAACCTCCCCATGCCACGCCATGGGAATAGCTGTGTCCCAGTGCAAGTGAACAGCCCGACGCAAGACAGAAGTGACATACACCCACACATCAGCAGAAGTAGGATGCCGATTGTAGAGACTGGTAGCGGAACACCGGAGCCACAGGTCACATGACATTACACTAGGCCTGCCCACACACCTTGCCATGAAGGTGCACATGTCATGACTCACCACACATTCCTTGTGAGGATGCTGACATGGCCTTGTCACGCTACTCCGTGTCCCATGCATACATGTGCACCTCACATCAGATACCACATGTGGCATGGTGTGCGGAACAGTGTGCAATGACAATCTACACACAGACACATGTTGGTTGCTGCAACGGCTGCAGCTTTTGAGGGTGCTACAACATCAACCTGATGTAAATCCCGGACACATAAATGACATAGTCACATTGTGCACTGTGGGTAGTGACAAGTCAGGTGTCATGACCCCTGTACCGGGCATCATGGGACACTTCCGTGTGTTGGTGTCCGTGCCATGCCAGTGACGCTCACCCCAAGTGCGCAGTACGACATGCACACATGTCAAAGGAGTCAAGGGCATGCCTGGCACACATTGCACCCTCACACAGTACACCTGTACACATCTCATCATACATCTGGTGCCTCCTCCACTCAGGAGGCATGTTCCACATCACAGCCTGTCACACCTGTGCCCCACACATGTAGTAATGCACAGACGATGCCTTGATGTCCATTCCTGGACAAGTATGTCCATCCATGGACAAGTATGTCCGCCCTATTCCTACCTGTGTGTCGACTATCACCACAGTGATGTGTACAAACCGGCGTACTGCTGCTAAGAGGGCCTGTGTATGTTCCCCAATCACTGTGGGAGTGCTGCCGTATGTGTACCCATCGTGATGGCGAGCGTACAGGCATTTGTACGGTCCGTACCACAACGAGTACGCATACGCGTGCAGACCCATAGTGATAGTGAGCGTACATGCGAGTGTACGGCCCTCTCACTATGGGTCTGCACGCGTATGCGTACACGTAGTGGTACGGACCGTACAAATGCCTGTACGCTCACTATCACTATGGTTCTGCACGCGTATGCGTACACGTAGTGGTACGGACCGTACACTCGCATCTACGCTCACTATCACTATGGTTCTGCACGCGTATGCGTACACGTAGTGGTACGGACCGTACACTCGCATCTACGCTCACTATCACTATGGTTCTGCACGCGTATGCGTACACGTAGTGGTACGGACCGTACACTCGCATGTACGCTCACTATCACTACGGGTACACAGACCCATAGTGATAGTGAGCGTACAGGCATTTGTACGGTCCGTACCACAACGAGTACGCATACGCGTGCAGAACCATAGTGATTTTGAACGTAGGCATGCATGTACGGGCCGTTGCCATGCATTTGGGGTGCCCTAGGGCCCGGAAACGCACCGTACCTGTGTGTGATTCTCCTAATTACATAGGGGACAAGTATTAAGGCCTACATGCATGCTGGTTGTCATGGCGACCAGGTTCAAATTTCGATTTTGTTCTGGAAGGTGCACAGCAGAAGTCAGTTGGAATTCTTCTACTTTGTTGCAATGTGTTTGTGGGGCTGACATCATGCAGGAGAATGAAACCGATAGAGAACCCACAGACTGCTAGGTTTGAAGGGATTGGTGGAAACATAGGATGCAAATGTGAGTGACCAATCACTCTGTACTCCTGTGCATGAGACTGGGCAGAAGGCCACATATAAGGCAGCCAGGTCCCATGAGGGATTACTTGCCTGCACATCTTTGCATTTGTCGACCAAGCTGCTGCTACTGATTCCCTGGAACCATGTCAAGGGCTGTGGAGAGGACACAGCCATTCACCCTGGAGGAGAACATGGCTCTGCTGGATGTGATCCTCCCACAGTACCCCATGCTGTATGGGCGACCAGGGTATCAGGTGAGTGCATAGGCCACTGCCACAGACTGTCCCTATGTTGTGACTGTGTCTTCAGGCATTGTGACCCGGTGTGACACACATGCCATGTACTGTCGGGGGGGTACCAGGGGGGGGGTGCCTGATGTCTCCCAGCAGTGCCCTGAGACAGGAGGGGTGTGTGCAGAGTCCTCCCAGCAGTGCCCTGAGACAGGAGGTGTGTGTGCAGAGTCCTCCCAGCAGTGCCCTGAGACAGGAGGTGTGGGTGTGGTGCACAGTGTGAGCCTTGATCATTGATTGTGACATTGCCATCATTCCACCTGAGTACCCACTATGGCACGTACTGCCTTTTCCCTCACCAGAGGATGATGTCCCTATGACAGAGGTGCAATGCGTTGGCTGCATTACATGCCATGTAGTAACCAGCTATTATGTTCACATATGTCTCTCTGTGACATGTGGCTGGTGTATTGATGTGGTGTCACTTGTACTTCCTCACAGGTAGGCGCCTCTGCCAAGGAGCTGATCTGGCTGACCGCCGTCAGTGCCGTGAGGCGTGTGGATGGTCGGAGGCGGAGCCTGTCCCAGGTGAGGAAACGCTGGCAGGATATCCGGTGCTGGACGCGGAGGATTGCACGGCTCCTGCTGGGGGACTCACCTGAGAGCCACAAGAACCGCGGCCGCCGCCGTCTGACCCACCTCCACAGGCGTGTGCTGCCGGTGGTCTTTCCAGACCTGGAGAGGCGCTTACAGGCGATGCAGCAGGCGGAAGGGGGTAGGTACATGTGCGTTTGTTGTGTGTCACCGGCATTTGTAAGGGCACAGTGGCATTAATTCACTGGCAGGGTTTAAAGGTGCTGTGCCCATCCAGTTTGCCCAAGTGTAGCGCAGCGCCCCTGCCACCCTTCCCATCCTTGCAATGTGTTCCCTGGTCTGTGTGTAGTCACTCCTTCACAAGGTAATGTAGGCTGGCGCTTTGTCCACGAGAACAATGACTGTAGCATCATGGGTGGTGGTGGTGGGTAACAGGTTGTGGGACCTTGCCTGTGAACTGTCAAGTTCACTGCATGTGGGTTCCATGTCAGTTGGCACTGATGCTGGCTCCAGACATGGGAGTTGGTCTCTCATGTGTCATGCCTTACAGCGCGCATGTCCTATGTGGTGGCCTGTGACATGATGAGCATGAGTGTGCGCTACGCATAGTGCAGGAATGGTGACGTGTGTAGCAGTCATTCCCATTCAGTAGCATGTAGTTGCGTGCCCAATACTGTCCCCTGGGGCACCTTATCCTCAGTGTTGTTTGTGTCATCATCAACGTGGACACTCTCACTGTCTACAGCGTAGGTTGTGCTCTGTGCCATTGTCCCCTGTCACCATGTATATAGACGTGCTATTATGTACAGGTGTCCACTGTGCAGCCTGACCTGATTGTCCCTCTTCATACTCACAGTTGCCAGTGCCTGTGTGTCTTGTTATACTCATCTGAGGATGGGCACTGGTACCTCATTATTTGTACAGGCGCACCTTTGCTGTTTTGCGTCCAATCTTGCCTTTTGCCTGCCACTGTGTTTATCACCCAGACTATGAGATGTTGGTGCCACCTGTGTCTCAGCAATTAGCATCGTGTGGGGGTTGCTTGGGGCGGGCAATGCCTATGTGTCAAATCCTGATTCCTAATTGCTGGGTCTGGACAGTGTGTGATGTTACTGGACACACACGCAAGGTGCAGTGACCGAGTTATGTTGGGCATGTTTGCAGCATTACCTATGCAGCATGTGTCTCAAGTTCATGGATATTGTCCCTGGTCATAGGTATTTTCACAAACGCTGTGTGGTGCAGAGGCAGTGCAGGATTGTCCCCAGGGCCTGGGTGCTATGTCAGACTCCGTTTCCTGTCATCAGCTATTGTCTCATGCTCTCCATGGTATTTCAGTGGCATGGTGGCTCAACCAACTGTGTTTCATGCCCTACATCGGTACCTTGTTTTGCAGATGTTAGGGATCTGCCTCTTCAGGCTATGCAATGTTGACTATGTAGATTGGACTCATGTGACAGATGTGTACAGGTGTCTGATTAATTTCTGTCTCTCCACCCTGCCCACAGCATCGTCGGGGGACACAGAGGGAGACATGGACACGGACCAGGCGGAGGGACCGAGCACCAGTGGCAGCCGTGACATCGGGGCTGGCACATCGAGTGGGACAGAGGCGGAGGATAGTGTGGCCGAGGACCTGTCGACTGGCACATCAGACTACGAAGCTGACAGGTCCGAGGAGGATGTCTCAGGGTTGGCGGAGGCTGCACCAGCAGCTGACAGTGGAACGACACCTGCCACCGCCCCCTCAGTTCCCACCAACCGCCTCCCACTTGCTCGTGTCCCTTCCCAGCGTGCCCGGTCACCGCATGTCTCCTTCCTGCCAGGCACCGCACCCCCTGCCCCTGTCTCCACTGCTGCCGCCAATGCTGAGTCTATGGACATCCAGCGGCAAATGCAGGTTGGTCAGGCTGCGATCCTGAATGTCCTCCATTCCCACGGGAAAACCCTCACCAACATCGAGGCATTCTTGGAGGGCATTCATTCTTTGCAGGCTGACCAACGCAACTTTCTGAGGTCCCTAGACTCCACACTGACTGCAGCAGTGGGTCTCCTGCAGCGCGACCTCCCCCCACCTACCCCTGCCCCATCCACACTTCCCACTTCCATGCCTGTCCCACGTACACCCAGACGTCGGCATGCACCCACCACAACAGACACAGGCACCACACCAGCAGGGAAGGTCCACCGCACTCCTCCTGACACGCACACACAGGGTGAGATAGGCACACCCACTGGGTCGGGGGGCAAACGTGTGACACGCAGCCAGAGTGGGAGTCCGCATTCCACACAATCCACTCCCTCCAAATCCCCTCCCCTCAGCTCTCCTGGCCACATCTCCCCCAAGGACTCCTTCATGGCCGCTCTGTCCCTGAGCCCCACAGTTACGCCACCACGCAAGCGGTCAAGGAAGTCCTCGGTCAGGGTGGTTGAGTCTCCCCCCCTGTCTCCACCCTCCCCCGGTGGCGCTGCAACCCATCCCTCTGAACCCCCCCCTCCTTGGGGCCTGAGGTCACTTCGGGTGCAGGGGACTCCCTGGAGGACCTTGCTAAGGTGTGTAGTGCCATCCTGGCCTCCGCCTTTGGCCATGACACACCCCCTGTGGTTGAGTCCTCCATCCCTGCACCCACAACGCCGCCCCTTTGCCCTGATGTCCCTGCGGTGCCTGTTGCTTCCCCCCCCCCTGATGCCCTCACCAGTATGGAAGACGATGGCATTTGACTGTGCAGGCAAGGTAGGGGACACACATCCCACTGTGTCCCCCATGCAGCTGGGAATAATTGACTGCCCTATGGCCTTTGTTGACTTTGAACTGCCGTTGATCCACGGACATTGTGCTCATGCTGATTAAAGCTTATTTTTTTTTTCATTATCACACTCCTGCTATGGTGGTATTGGTGTTGGTGGGGCTGCTACATTGTTTTGGGTGGTGTTTAAGGCTTTGGGTGTGTGGGATTTGTAGTAGTGTTCTGCTCTTTGGGGCCACCCTAGGATCTGTGTGCCATCACAAGGTGTTGGCTAACTTCCTTAGGTCATGTCAGCAGTTACTGCATGGTTTAATTGTCCCAGGGTGTATTCCTTACTCTGTGTACCCAGTTTCTTCCCTGCAGGGTGTTCCCAATGTTTAGCGCAGAGCTGTGTGTACATGAGCTGTGTGTGTGACGGAGCCCTTCTACTTTGGCCATGCATGCATGGCCATGTCTCCACCTGCAACAATCGTGGCATCCTTGGTGATCACTGTACTTGTGTGTGGAGTCAGTTGACATGAGTTCATGGGGACATGTTCCCTTGTAGGCAGTATGGATGTGGGTAATTGTGGCATCACACACATGTGTTACACCCCTCCTGGGTGTGGACACTGCTGGGAGGACTCTGCACCCACCCCTCCTGGGTCTGGACACTGCTGGGAGGACTCTGCACACACCCCTCCTGGGTCTGGACACTGCTGGGAGGACTCTGCACACACCCCTCCTGTCTCTGGGCACTGCTGGGAGGACTCACCACCCACCCCTCCTGGGTCTGGACACTGCTGGGAGGACTCTGCACCCACCCCTCCTGTCTCTGGGCACTGCTGGGAGGACTCACCACCCACCCCTCCTGTCTCAGGGCACTGCTGGGAGGTCTCTGCACCCACCCCTCCTGGGTCTGGACACTGCTGGGAGGACTCTGCACACACCCCTCCTGTCTCTGGGCACTGCTGGGAGTGATGGGCACCCACCCCTCCTGTCTCAGGGCACTGCTGGGAGGACTCCACACCCACCACTCCTGTCTCAGGGCACTGCTGGGTGGACTCTGCACACACACCTCCGATTACTGGATATGTGCGCTTGGCACATACACGGTGGGGTTACGCACACTGCATTAGAGGTGAGGGTACGTGTCTACTGACACTGGTGTGGTGGGGGTACGCTCCGTACGTCCGCGGGTGTGGGTACGGGTCGTACTTACACTGTTGGGCAGGGGGGTACGCTCCTTGCATTCGTGGGTGGGGGTTCGAGTCGTACTTACACTGTTGGCATGGGGGGTACGCTCCATGCATACGCGGGTGGGGGTACGGGTCGTACTTACACTGTTGGGCAGGGGGGTACGCTCCTTGCATTCGCGGGTGGGGGTACGGGTCGTACTTACACTGTTGGGCTGGGGGTACGCTCCGTACGTCCGCGGGTGGGGGTACGGGTCGTACTTACACTGTTGGGCTGGGGGTACAATCCGTGCGTCCGCGGGTGGGGGTACGGGTCGTACTTACACTGTTGGGCTGGGGGTACGCTCCGTACGTCCGCGGGTGGGGGTACGGGTCGTACTTACACTGTTGGGCTGGGGGTACGCTCCGTACGTCCGCGGGTGGGGGTACGGGTCGTACTTACACTGTTGGGCTGGGGGTACGCTCCGTACGTCCGCGGGTGGGGGTACGGGTCGTACTTACACTGTTGGGCTGGGGGTACGCTCCGTACGTCCGCGGGTGTGGGTACGGGTCGTACTTACACTGTTGGGCAGGGGGGTACGCTCCTTGCATTCGTGGGTGGGGGTTCGAGTCGTACTTACACTGTTGGCATGGGGGGTACGCTCCATGCATACGCGGGTGGGGGTACGGGTCGTACTTACACTGTTGGGCAGGGGGGTACGCTCCTTGCATTCGCGGGTGGGGGTACGGGTCGTACTTACACTGTTGGGCTGGGGGTACGCTCCGTACGTCCGCGGGTGGGGGTACGGGTCGTACTTACACTGTTGGGCAGGGGGGTACGCTCCTTGCATTCGCGGGTGGGGGTACGGGTCGTACTTACACTGTTGGGCTGGGGGTACGCTCCGTACGTCCGCGGGTGGGGGTACGGGTCGTACTTGCACTGTTGGGCTGGGGGGTACGCTCCTTGCATACGGGGTGGGGGTAGGGTCCGTACATATCCGTCCCCACGCTATGTGATGTTTGTGCGGCCCGTACCCAGGCCTTTGCCACGTGGGTGCGATCCGTCCCGCCATTGTTGGGGTGACGTGTGTGGGCGTGGTCCGACTCGTACCCACGCTCTTCAGGCGTGGGTACGGGACGTACCTGTCTGGTTGTGTTGCCGGTTCGCGTGGTGACGGACTTCCGTTGTGGCGGTCGCTGGATTATCAGGACACGCCCCCACCCCCTCGTGGTGACCAGGGCATGGGAGTCAGGTATGTCCAGGCCATGTGTAGTGTGTCACTCATGTGGTTGTTTTGTGGCCTGCCCTGGTCGTGCCACCCCCACCCCACCCCACTTTCCCCCCTCCCTTAGTTATTCTGACCTTCTGCGGCGTCTGCGTCGTAACCTGTAGAGGAGGTGTACTGCTATGAGGGCAGGGATGACTCGTAGGTTCGGGTCCATGTCTGTCCGTCGCGTACTGGTACTCCTTGCTCGCGTCGTCCTGTCGCGTACGGGTCCTCCTTGATCGCGTCGTCCTGTCGCGTACGGGTCCTCCTTGGTGGCGTCGTCCTGTGTGTCCGTCACGTACTGGTCCTCCTTGTTCGCGTCGCCGTCTGTCCGTCGCGTACTGGTGGTCCTTGTTCGCGTCGTCCTGATTTCCCGGCAGTTTTTGGCTGCCGCAAAATATTCACCGTGCGGGGTGACGTCGGTGCGAATCGTGATTCCTGGGTCGTGAATGGCTGGCTGCGTGCGTCCCGACGTCAGGTCGGCGCTTTCCCGGATCGCATTGGTAGGTGTTTTTTGTTCGGTCGGTCTTTTTTACGATTCGTACGGTAATGGTGTACCCGTGCGAATCGTAATTCCATGTTTGTATATTTTGACGACCGGGTACGCGTCGGACGGAGAATATGCTCCGTCCGACGGTTCATACCCGGTTTTTACCGGATCGTGATCGGCACCTTAGTGTCCAGCATCTTCCCTGAGTTTATGATATCTGGAGTGGGAATATTAAATTATTTAGGGTTAGTGTCCAGCATCTTTCCTGACTTTATGTTAACTGGAGTGGGAATACTAAATTATATAGGGTTACTGTCCAGCACCTTTCCTGACTTAATGTTAACTGGAGTGGGAATAGTAAATTATATAGGGTTACTGTCCAGCACCTTTCTTGAGTTTATGTTAACTGGAGTGGGAATAGTAAATTATATAGGGTTACTGTCCAGCACCTTTCTTGAGTTTATGTTAACTGGAGTGGGAATAGTAAATTATATAGGGTTAATGTCCAGCACCTGTCCTGACTTAATGTTAGCTGGAGTGGGAATAGTAAATTATATACAGTTAGTGTCCAGCATCTTCCCTGAGTTTATGTTAACTGGAGTGGGAATAGTAAATTATATAGGGTTACTGTCCAGCACCTTTCTTGAGTTTATGTTAACTGGAGTGGGAATAGTAAATCATATAGGGTTAATGTCCAGCACCTTTCCTGACTTAATGTTAACTGGAGTGGGAATAGTAAATTATATAGGGTTACTGTCCAGCACCTTTCTTGAGTTTATGTTAACTGGAGTGGGAATAGTAAATTATATAGGGTTACTGTCCAGCACCTTTCTTGAGTTTATGTTAACTGGAGTGGGAATAGTAAATTATATAGGGTTAATGTCCAGCAACTGTCCTGACTTAATGTTAACTGGAGTGGGAATAGTAAATTATATACAGTTAGTGTCCAGCATCTTCCCTGAGTTTATGATATCTGGAGTGGGAATATTAAATTATTTAGGGTTAGTGTCCAGCACCTTTCCTGACTTTATGTTAACTGGAGTGGGAATAGTAAATTATATAGGGTTACTGTCCAGCACCTTTCTTGAGTTTATGTTAACTGGAGTGGGAATAGTAAATTATATAGGGTTACTGTCCAGCACCTTTCTTGAGTTTATGTTAACTGGAGTGGGAATAGTAAATTATATAGGGTTAATGTCCAGCACTTGTCCTGACTTAATGTTAACTGGAGTGGGAATAGTAAATTATATACAGTTACTGTCCAGCATCTTCCCTGAGTTTATGATATCTGGAGTGGGAATATTAAATTATTTAGGGTTAGTGTCCAGCACCTTTCCGGACTTTATGTTAACTGGAGTGGGAATAGTAAATTATATAGGGTTACTGTCCAGCACCTTTCTTGAGTTTATGTTAACTGGAGTGGGAATAGTAAATTATATAGGGCTACTGTCCAGCACCTTTCTTCAGTTTATGTTAACTGGAGTGGGAATAGTAAATTATATAGGGTTACTGTCCAGCACCTTTCCTGACTTTATGTTAACTGGAGTGGGAATATTAAATTATATACGGTTACTGTCCAGCACCTTTCTTGAATTTATGTTAACTGGAGTGGGAATAGTAAATTATATAGGGTCACTGTCCAGCACATTTCCTGAATTTATGTTAACTGGAGTGGGAATAGTAAATTATATAGGGTTATTGTCCAGCACCTTTCTTGAGTTTATGTTAACTGGAGTGGGATTAGTAAATTATATAGGGCTACTGTCCAACACCTTTCATGAGTTTATGTTAACTGCAGTGGGAATAGTAAATTATATAGGGTTACTGTCCAGCACCTTTCCTGACTTAATGTTAACTGGAGTGGGAATAGTAAATTATATACAGTTAGTGTCCAGCATCTTCTCTGAGTTTATGATATCTGGAGTGGGAATATTAAATTATTTAGGGATAGTGTCCAGCACCTTTCCTGACTTTATGTTAACTGGAGTGGGAATAGTAAATTATATAGGGTTACTGTCCAGCACTTTTATTGAGTTTATGTTAACTGGAGTGGGAATAGTAAATTATATAGGGTTAGTGTCCAGCAGTTTTCCTGACTTTAATGTAAGTGAAATGGGAATAGTAATTTGTATAGGGTTAGTGTGCTGAATGTATATGTATTGTGTTAATGAAGTATGCTTTTGGATGTAATTGAGGATAAAAAATGTGATTTTTACATTTTTAAAAAAAAAAATTAGCTACATTATATATGTGAGAGTTATAAATTAGGAAATCCAATGACACATTTTATCTTTTTATATAATCTTTATTTTTTTTAAAGAAACTAGTCAGATGATTTTTTTTTTTATTTACAGAATGGAGTATACATTAGTAGAGATACAGGAAATATGCTTTCATTTGTGTCTTTTTCAAATGTTTAAATTAAAATAAAATGTATTCATATTATTACATTTCATAACAGAAGTATTGATAATAACAAAAAAACATACATAACATTTATTACTTTTTAACATTGTTAGCAAAAAAACATTCTTACAGTATTCATATAATAATGTTTTGGTTGGCTATATACATAAAAAATATCATTGCATATTTAATTTCTGAAGAATATTGTTTCATTTTGATTTTGTTGTTGTACATAATTAGTACATGATAAAAATTATGTTTTTATGCAATGTATTTTTAATGATTATTAATAATATTATTGTAGGAAATGTTAATATTATAAATTTTTATATTTTATAATTATATGAAAACTAATTTTTGTAACATGTACATTTTGTTAATAAATGTTAAATAATATAAACATTTTCTTAGTGTTTGTACAGTTGTGAAAATAAATTACTGTATTATAATCATAATAATAATGTTTTTATAATTATTATGAATATAATTTTTAAAGGTATTATTTATTAGAAAATAATTTTCAAAAAGTTTTGATACATTTATGTGATATTTTTATATGATTATAATGTGTTCAATTTATTTACACTGATTTAAGCAGGGATTTTCATTTGAATGGGATTATTTTGTAACCTGTTCATGTTATTTTGGGTCATTTTGGAATGAGGAAGCTCGCGGTTGGAAGCTGCTTCGCGTTGAGCAAGGTAAGGGGTGTTTTAAGTATTAAGTGTTATTAAATACTTATGTTTAGGGTAGTTAGGATGTTTATAGTGTATTGATAGATAATTTAAAATGTTTTGGGTGTTTTTGACGTGTTAGTAATGATTTAGTTACGTCTGTTTGTTTACTGGTAGTGACGTAGTTTTCAAAGTAAATATTGTGATTAAATATGTGTTGTTTTTAAATGATGTAATTGTATTTATTAAATGTATTTGGGTGTGATTGTGTGGGTGGGTATGTTTTCTTCTGTTTTTCAGGTAAATGTTGATCGATGTGTTTTTCGAAGACCAACACGCGTTTTTTTTTTTTTAAAGCGTGTGTTACTTGATTTAATTAATATTGTTAACACACTTTTTAAGTTTTTACGGGATTTCATGGAGCGTTTATTTTGATTTTTAAATTGTTTTCGGGTTTTTGAGGGTTTGGATATTATGATGAAAAGAGAGACGTTTTTTTTTTTTTTTTAAAGTGTGTTTTAGTTAATGGAACAAATAAAGTTATCACACTGTTTTTTTTAACCCGGATTTCCTGGAGCGTTTGTTACAATTTTGACCTTTTTTTCGGATTTTTGAATGTTTCACGTTTTTGGATTGGCCGAGGATGGATTTACATTGGATGTGTTTATTTTTTCTTTTTACTTGGTGGAATTCATCTTGTATGGGTACATCAATGGTAAGTTATATTTTGTGAACATTTGGGTGGGAAATGTTATTATAGTTTATTGTTATATATATTACATTTACAGAATTAATATTTAATTGTACATATATATTTCTTCTAAGAAAATGAAATGTTTCTGACAATTATATATTATTTCTGAAAAAATAGTATTAATTTATGATTGCAATAGTTTATTGTATTGACCTATTTCATTTATTAGCTGTGTGTATGTTAATTATAAAATGCTTTTGGCTATTAGTGATAGGTAGTCTAGTCCACTTGTTGATGGGTATAGGTTTACTTGACTTTGTAGTAGATCAAACATTTGTTTGGTTTGTTTTGTTAATTTAGGACCTATTTGAGTCACAGATTGTTGCATCCGTAATTCTTGGTAGCTTTGTTCTTTTTGTAGAGATTCCAGCAGTTTTTGTAGGGTAGGTTTCCCTCTGCTTGTAGTTGCTTGGAAGGCATTATGCCATCCTTCAACACTATTGTTTGTTTTGGATTGTTTATTTAAGGTACTCAGGTATACATTCCACCAAGGAATGTGGAACTTTGGTTGTCTTCTATGTCCTGATCTATGTAATCTTCCCACCCAGGTGTCCTCAAAGTAGTCTAGAAGTTGGCTTAATTTGTCTTCGTTCTTTTTGTAATAGGGACTTTCAATGAGAATATTATAGTGTTCTGCTACATCTGTTACAGGTACGTATGCTAGTGCTATTAGTTTTTTAACCTGGTAGGCAAAAGTACTATATGTAGCATATTGTACACTTAGGGTGGACTTTTGCAGATGTCTCCATAGACTCTGGTTAAAATGATAATAGCAACCTTGGATTGCTGTGTGTGGATAATTTTTTAGTATTGAATTGATCATGGCTAATTCGAAATCAATAATTATTTTTTGTGGGAAATAATTATTGGTTTCTTCTTGAATTTTGGTTAATATTTCTATGTATGTTGTTTGCTGTTTATTTGGTAAGAGGGCATAGATGAATGGAATGTTAGAATGGTGGTACAATCCATGCACTGTGTACAGCTGGTAAAATGGTTTTGGACAAACTTTAAAAGTTCCATCCATCATCCAAGTGTCACATTGTTGTAATTTCACTAAATTGTTTGCAGTAGCAAACATAATTATTCTTTTATCAGGAGATTTGTTGTCAAAAAAAATAAATGGTTCATTACTGTGAGTTATGCTTAATTCTGGGGGAATAATTACTGTCTCAAATGTTTTAGGGGTAGGTAAAGTTTTGGTAGTTAGTTTTTTTTGTCTAGCTATAGTTCTTTTTAAACAATCAATTGGGGGTAATTGTGCTGATGCATGGTGTGGTATTTTAATTAATTGTTCTTTGAGTATTTGGGTGGTGGGTTTATCAGTGCTAGTACTTGCTTCTTTAATGTTTTCAAAAGCATTTCTAACTTCTATCTCTGTAATATTGGGGGGGTGATTATGTTCTTTTACAGAAAGAACAGTGATTTCTTTTGTAATAGCTCTACCATAGCATTTGTTTGAGTAGTATTTGCTACATTTCCAAAACATTTTCAGACCACTTTGTTTTTCTTGTGTATATACATAACCCATATAACATAACAACATTTTATTTTTTTGAGATGTTATAAATTCTGCACCTTCAGTCATGTTGTTCTGTATTATGCTAGGGGAGATGAAAAAATATTTTGTAAATATAAACAATGTTATAGATATTTTAAATATATTTACATTTTAGTGAATATACTTACAATGTTTAATTTGATGTGTTGAAAGATGTTAATTAGCTGACTTCAAGCTTTCAGTTTAATCTTGGAGATAGATTATCTGTTGATAAGAAAAAAAAATATTGTTAATAGTTGGATACATTATTTTGAATGTGCTACTGTTTTAAGGGGGAAAGTAACATTCTGGATGCGTATTTTAGGCTGTTTAATGATTGAGGTTTATATACTTACTTATGTGTTTGGTCCAGTAGGTGATTGCGTAGAAGGTAGTTTTGGATGGTTCAGTGGTTTTCTGTAGAGGCGAGAAATAAGGAAAAAATATTTTTTAGATTAATTTTTTGTAATTAATAGTTGTAGGTCGGTAGGAAAAAGTAAAACAATACTTACATTGATTAATATTAGAGTTGTGGGGGTGTCCAAAATATTTCGGTAATTTTAGGAGGTATCTATAGAGGAGAAATGAATGTAATTAAATCAAGTGTAGTACATTCATTAATAGAAATAGTTTCAGCTGTAGAATTGTAGATTCGTTGCTTTATAAATAGAGTAAAACTTACTTTCTGTAGTTGTTAAATTTTCTTTAGGATTGTAATTCTTCTTTCAGGAAATAGTTGAGTAGAGTTTCGTCTTATTTCTTCTTTTCAGTTTGTAGTGTGAAAGAGATGTTGAAATGTAGTGGTTTTATAGTGTGCAATTAATTAGTTGCTTCATTTCATTGGTTTAATTTGAAATGTGAGCATCTCATTGGTCCACCTGAATTTTTTTTTTATCTACTGGCTGTTTGTTTCCTTGTAAGGAAAACGCTAATTAGCAACTTATTAGTAGTAAGTAATTGTTTATTTGTATTATTACATGCTTTAAATCTATTTTTAAATTTGGTTTAATGGATGTATAATAATTATAAAATTATTTATGTCGTGAAATGTATTCATATTGTTTATGGAATGTTTATTTTTAAATGTATATGTTAGAAGGAAAATTTTAATGTTATTTAGGTGTTTTATTATGTATTACAATGTTAATGTATGTGTTGGGCTTAAAGTATATTATCTAAATATTTTTTTAGATAGTCGATATAGCGAAATTAACTATATTTTGGTTGTCTATATTTTTGTTTTCGATAATTTTAACATTTACATAGTAATTTAAGAGTAGACGATAATGTTGTTAACTATATTTTTAACTTCGATATAATCATATACGATAATTTGTAAAGACGATATTGTGTACTCGATATTTTAGTATTTTCTTAAATAAGTATGGTGAGTCGATAATATTGTAGTCGATAATTTGGCAACGATATTTTAAGTACTCGATATTTTGGTAATCGATATTATGTCAGTGATCCCCACCAAAAGTCTCAATGTCTCTTTGGAAGGGTAGGGGTAGCGGGACAGTCTTTGGCAGGAATGTGGTACGAGGGTACCTGGGGCCCAGTTCTTATCCTCACGCTGGAGGACCTCCGATCTCGGAGGGGTCGAGCCGCGACAGCGTCAGCAGGGCTCTGGCGTACAGTTCGTGGAGAGCCGCGATTCAATCAGCAGGGCTCTCAAGATGGTCTCTGGTCAGCTCGAGCCGCGACGTCGTCAGCAGGGCTCCGAGGAAGGTTCCAGCGAGGTTGGGCCGCGACAGCGTCAGCAGGGCTCCGATGTTCCAGGTGGTTCAGAAAGAGTTCACAAGAGGGAGCCGCGACGCAGTCAGCAGGGCTTGTGATGGTTCCGACAAGAGTTCTTCTCCGTAGGGTCAGCCGCGATTCAATCAGCAGGGCTCTCGACTCCGGGATACAACTGCCGAGCTGTGGTGGGGTCGCCCCAGATATAGGTCTGGAGCCCTTTGATGTCCGGACCTATGCGCCCGAGGGGGCGGAGTGGCCGGGTGGAGGTGGCCAGACGCCCAGCAGGAGAGGCGCCAGGCCCATGGGAGTTGCCGGGCGATCACACCTCGAGAGGGGAGGACAGTTGGGGGTCCCATCGATACTGTCCTCCGCCGGGGGCGATGAATGGTTCCTGCGGCACCCCCTGGCTAGTTCGTGGTGCCTCGATGTCGGGCTTCGCTGGGGTCGAGGCCGGGTTGGTGCACGGGGTGACGGGGATGCCAACAAGATGGCGGAGCTACGAGGAGTATGCGACCACGTGCAGCTCCGGGTGAAGGGCCTTGGTGCAGTTCAGACGGGTGGCCCGTGAAGGCCGGGGCGGGGAACGGGCACAATCCAGGGGGTTAAGGACCACGCCACGAGGCCGGGTCCAACAGGCTTCCCCCCCAGCCGAAGGCATGGAGAGTCACCCATCTCCTTGGGGATTCTCCTCGTCAAGGCGGAAGAAGCGGGACAGGCCGTCGGCGTTGGCGTGGTCATTGCCGGGCCGGTGTTCGACGTCAAAGTCCATCCCTTGTAGCGAGATGGACCACCGCAGCAGCTTGGGGTTCTCGCCCCGCATTTGCATTAACCATTGCAAGGGCCGGTGGTCGGTCTGGACCCGGAAGTGGGTGCCAAAGAGGTAGGGCCGGAGCTTCTTGAGGGCCCACACCACAGCGAAGGCCTCGCGCTCAATAGTGCTCCAGCGTTGCTCTCGGGGCAGTAGTCGTCGGCTGATGAAGGCCACTGGTCGGTCGAGCCCCTTGTCGTCGGCTTGGGATAGGACGGCCCCGATCCCATACTCGGAGGCGTCCGTCTGTACCACGAACTCCTTCTGATAGTCCGGGGCCTGCAGCACCGGGGCAGTACACATGGCTGTCTTTAGGGTGTCGAAGGCTGTTTGGCAGCGGGGTGTCCAGTGTACCTTCTTGGGCTGCTTTTTGGACGTTAACTCTGTGAGGGGGCCAACAATGCTCCCATAGTCCCGGATAAACCGCCGGTAGTATCCAGTGAGGCCCAGGAAGGTCCGGACAGCGGTCTGGGTAGTGGGGGGTTCCCAGGTCTGGATGGCATCTATCTTCGCTTGGAGGGGGGCCACCTGCCCGCTCCCCACTTGATGGCCCAGGTAGGTCACGGATCCGTGGCCGATTTGGCATTTGCTGGCCTTGATTGTGAGCCCGGCCCGCTGGAGGGCGGCCAGGACGGCCTCCAGGTGGAGGAGGTGCTCGGCCCAGTGGTTGCTGTACACGACAATGTCATCTAAGTAGGCCGCGCTGAAGGCCTCAAGCCCGGCCAAAACCTTGTTCACCAGTCTTTGGAAGGTGGCCGGGGCGTTCTTCATTCCGAAGGGCATCACCCGAAAGTGGTAATGCCCATCCGGAGTCGAAAAGGTGGATCTTTCTTGGGCGCCGGGGGTGAGCTGGATTTGCCAGTACCCGGCGGTGAGGTCCAGCGTGCTCAAGTAGCGAGCGGCCCCTAGGCGGTCGATCAGTTCGTCGGCCCGGGGTATCGGGTGTGCGTCCGTCTTTGGTACTCCATTCAGTGCTCGGTAGTCCACGCAGAATCGCAACTCCGGGGGGTGACCGGGACCTGCGGCCTTGGGCACCAGGACGACAGGGCTGGCCCACGGGCTGTCGGAAGGCTCGATGACCCCCAGGGCCAGCATCTTCGCTACTTCGGCCTGGATGCAGGCCCGCACTCGGTCAGGCACCCGGTAGGCTCTGTGTCGTATGGGGGGGTTCTCCCCGGTGTTGACGTCGTGGACGCACCAGTGGGTCACCCCCGGGGTGAGAGAGAAGAGGGCTGCGTAGTCCCGCAGTAATCGCTGGCAGTCGTTGCGCTGCTCCGGGGTCAGGGACGAGGCGAGTTGGACACCTTCGATCGATCCATCATGGATGTTGGACTGCAAGAGGTCGGGCAAGGGCTCGGAGTCGTCCTCGCTCCCCTCGTCGGTCGCCAGCAGCAGGCTCAGTTCGGTCCGGGCGAAGTGGGGTTTTAGCCTGTTCGCATGTAGGACCCGGAGGGGGTTCCGGGGGGACTCCAGATCGACCAGGTAGGTGACGGGACTTTTCTTCTCCACCACCTTGAAGGGCCCGGTCCACTTGTCCTGGAGGGCGCCGGGTTCGACCGGGGCCATGACCCATACTTTCTGACCTGGCTCGAATTCTACCGTAGAAGTGTTGCGATCGTACCACCGCTTCATGTCCTCCTGGCTGGCCTCGAGGTTGGCTTCGGCTATGGCTCGGAACTTGCGGGTCTGGTTTCGGAGGGTCAGGAGGTATCGGTAGACGTCAGGAGGGGCGCCTCGGGGCTTCATCTCCCAGCCCTCCTTGACCAGGCTGAGTGGTCCACGGACCGGGTGCCCATACAATAGTTCAAACGGGCTGAACCCCAGGGACTTCTGCGGGACCTCCCGATAGGCAAACAGGAGGCAGGGCAGCAGGACATCCCATTTCCGCCTGAGGGGTTCTTCCAGGCCCTGGATCATCCCTTTCAATGTTCGGTTGAACCGCTCAACCAGCCCGTTCCCCTGAGGGTGATATGGGGTCGTGAACTTGTATGTGACCCCGCATTGTTGCCACAGGGACCGCATGTACCTGGAGATAAAGTTCGTGCCACGGTCGCTCACCACTTCGCTGGGGAATCCCACTCGGGAGAAGATCCCCATCAAGGCCCGGCCTACCACAGGGGCCGTTATAGTTCTGAGCGGGACCGCCTCCGGGTACCTGGTGGCGTGGTCCACGAGGACCAGGATGAAGCGGTGGCCCAGGGCGGTTTGGGGGTCCAGGGGTCCCACAATGTCGATTCTGACTCGTTCAAACGGGGTGCTGACGGCGGGAAAGGGCTGGAGGGGGGCCTTGACCCGACCCCCCGTCTTTCCGCTGGCTTGGCAGGTCTGGCAGGACCGGCAGTGGATGTCCACATCTCTCCGCATCCGAGGCCAGTAGAAGTGGGTCACCAGACGACTGTACGTTTTGTCTTGCCCCAAGTGTCCGGCGAGGGGCACATCATGTGCCAGGTTGAGAAGGAACTCCCGGAAGCGGAGGGGGACCACCAACACGCGGCCGGCCCCGAGTTCTGCCACTTTCTGTTCACTGTACAACAGGCCCTCGGCCCAGTAGATCCAGTGGGTGCCGGTCTGGTCACCGTTGGCTTGCGCGGTCGCCTGCTGTCGGACCCCTTCGAGAGAGGGACCGGACTGTTGCTCTTGCTGGAACTGCTCTCGGGTGGGGCCCCCTTCATGTTGCCATTGCGTCAGTTCTGGTAGGGCGCTCGAAGAAGCCATCTCTTCGGGGGAGGATTCGCTGGGCCCGGGGTCGGTGTCCGCCTCCTCCTCGCTGCTGGCGGGAGGGGGTGTGAGCCCCTCGGGTCGGGCCGCCCCAGAGGTCGAGGAGGAGCGGGGGGCCGGGGCGGTCATGGACCGGGTGATGGCGCAGGCCCAATCAGCCAGTCCCAACATTCGGAGGTGCTCTCGTCGTTCTACTTGAGCCCAGGGGGAACTCTCCAAGTCGTTCCCCAGGAGGCAGTCGACCGGGGCGTCGTCGCGCACCGTCACCTTCAGCAGGCCCGTCACCCCTCCCCACTCGAAGGGGACCAGGGCCATCTGGCATAGGCTTTCACTGTTGTCGGCCGTCCGCACCGGGCACAGCACATTCGGTAGAATCTGTTCAGGGGTCACCAGGTGGCAGCGGACAGCGGTGATACTGGCGCCGGTGTCGCGAAGGGCTTCGGCCCGTTGTCCGTTGACCGTGACCTGCTGCCGGTACTTCTGGGTGTTGGTTGGGATGGGGGTGCAGGGTACCATCTCTCAGCTACCCAGGCAGACCAGGGACATGGCTGCCGGCTCCCACTCAGTGTTTTCTTGGTCGAGGGCCTCTTCTTCCTCCTCTCCCCCCAAGGCGGCGGCTGTCAGCTGCCGGGGCGGGGGCCCGCCGGCCCCGTTTCTTCGGTTCAGGGGGCAGGCCGGGTCGCTGGCAAAGTGTCCGGTTTGTTGGCAGCCATAGCAGGTCACTGGTGGCCGTGGTCCGGGTCGGGCCGGGCCCACCCTTCACGCTAGGCTCGGGGAGAGATGTGGCTGCGGTGGCCCTCGAGGGGGGCTCCTGGGGGCCCCAGCGGGAGGGTCTCGGTTCCTGTTCAGCCCTCCCCCCCCACCGCGCTGGCGTGGGGGTCCGTTGGGGTTCCTCTGGTACTCCCCCATTGAGCTCCGGGGGACCCGGGAGTTGACCCATCGATCGTCCTCGACAGCAAGTTTGCGCGGGTCGGTCATTTTGCTGTCGAGGAGGTGCTGTCTCAGTTCCACGAAGCAATTATTGGAAAGGTGTTCCCAGACGATGAGGTCGACCAGTTGTCCGTAGGTGGTTACTTTGCTGCCTTTGATCCACCCTTCTAGGGCCCGACTGAAAAAGTCCACATATTCCACCCATGTGGTACCCGGGATTTTCTTGCAGTCTCGGAACCGCTGGCGGTACATCTCCGCTGTTAGCCCGTATCGGGTGAGCAGGGCCTCCTTCATGTGATCGTAGGAGGTCATCACCTCCTCCGGTAGCTGGAGCAGCGTGTCCCGCCCTTCACTCAGGAATCGCCCCCAGAGGCCTGCGCCCCAGTCTTTTCGGGGCACCCGATGGGAGGTCATGGCCACCTCGTAGGCCTTGAACCATTGTTGGATATCGTCATTCTTGTAATACTCCTTGACGACCTCCTTCGGGATATGCACCTTGGCCTCGGGGGGCGGTAGAGTGTCTCTAGTACTGGGGGTGTCGGTCCCTCCGTTCTTGGCCTTGATCTCGAGCTCCTTGAGACTGCGCTCGTGCTCAAGAGTTATTTTCTTTTCCTCCAACTCCCGGTGTCGTCTCTTCTCTTCTATTTCTTCTTGAAGGCGTAGCTGCTCGAGGGCCAGTTTCTTTTCTGCCAGCTGGAGTTCGCCGTCCAGCCGCAGTCGGGCGAGCTCTAGTTCGTGGCTCCGGACCTTTTCCCGCTCTCGTATTTCTTCCTCGGAGAGGCCGGTTTCTAGGCTCTTTCTTCCTCCGGTTGCCGGGGTCAGTGCGGTTGCTGTGGTCTCCGTCAGGGGCAAGGGCCCTTCTTCCTGGGAGGGGCCTGCCCCAGCCTCCAACCATGCCCTCAGAGCTTTCTGCATCTCTTCCTTGGTACCGAGGCTGGTGGTTGCAATGCCTTTGTCTCTGCAGAACTGTTTTAATTCTTTGTGCGTATATTCCTCCAGCCGTTCGGGCTGGAACTCCATTGTCGCGTTGTTTTCCTGGTTGCTCATGATGCTATTTGTTTGGCTGGGTAGCTAGTGGGTACTGGCTGGTACGTACTGCGTTCGGCTCGGATCCCGTCGCTGGCCACCAAATGTTGGAAGGCGGACCCCGAGGAGTCGGTGAGACCACCAAGGGGGGGGGGCCCTCTCACTGCACGAAGTAGCCGAGCGCTGCCGAGAAGTCTCCTGAGAGATCCTTCCCCTATCCCGTACTAGCACAGTAACACCACCACACCGGACTCAAGGAGGTTGTCTCAAGACAAGCAATTCTTTATCATCAATAAAAGGTTACGAGTTCAATATTTACACGAAGGGATCGAGGGATCCACCAAAAGTCTCAATGTCTCTTTGGAAGGGTAGGGGTAGCGGGACAGTCTTTGGCAGGAATGTGGTACGAGGGTACCTGGGGCCCAGTTCTTATCCTCACGCTGGAGGACCTCCGATCTCGGAGGGGTCGAGCCGCGACAGCGTCAGCAGGGCTCTGGCGTACAGTTCGTGGAGAGCCGCGATTCAATCAGCAGGGCTCTCAAGATGGTCTCTGTTCAGCTCGAGCCGCGACGTCGTCAGCAGGGCTCCGAGGAAGGTTCCAGCGAGGTTGGGCCGCGACAGCGTCAGCAGGGCTCCGATGTTCCAGGTGGTTCAGAAAGAGTTCACAAGAGGGAGCCGCGACGCAGTCAGCAGGGCTCGTGATGGTTCCGACAAGAGTTCTTCTCCGTAGGGTCAGCCGCGATTCAATCAGCAGGGCTCTCGACTCCGGGATACAACTGCCGAGCTGTGGTGGGGTCGCCCCAGATATAGGTCTGGAGCCCTTTGATGTCCGGACCTATGCGCCCGAGGGGGCGGAGTGGCCGGGTGGAGGTGGCCAGACGCCCAGCAGGAGAGGCGCCAGGCCCATGGGAGTTGCCGGGCGATCACACCTCGAGAGGGGAGGACAGTTGGGGGTCCCATCGATACTGTCCTCCGCCGGGGGCGATGAATGGTTCCTGCGGCACCCCCTGGCTAGTTCGTGGTGCCTCGATGTCGGGCTTCGCTGGGGTCGAGGCCGGGTTGGTGCACGGGGTGACGGGGATGCCAACAAGATGGCGGAGCCACGAGGAGTATGCGACCACGTGCAGCTCCGGGTGAAGGGCCTTGGTGCAGTTCAGACGGGTGGCCCGTGAAGGCCGGGGCGGGGAACGGGCACAATCCAGGGGGTTAAGGACCACGCCACAAGGCCGGGTCCAACAGTAGTTTACCAATTCAAAGCTGTAATCCTGTGCCTGGAGTGGTAATTGGCTTTTGTCATTTTACAGCTCGGCAAGAACAGCACTGTGCTAGTCCTATGCTTAAAGACATTGCTGTACAAATGGCAAAAGACTTTGGGGCAGATTTATATCGGACTTGCGCCACTTTTACGCAGCCGTTGCTTCACTTTTGTGACGCGGCGGCGTAAACCCTGCGCCATGTTGCGCCCCATTTACAACGTGACGCATCTAGGGAGATGCATCACGTTGTAAAGCTTGCGCCACATGTGGGCGTACCTGCACAGGGGGGGGCATTCCGGCGCAGGAACGCCTCCTAAAAGTGGCTGAGTGAAATCTACAAGATTTCACTCAGTCACTTTTGAGCCCATGCTGCGCCAAAACCCTGTGCCTGCTTGAAGCAGGCGTAAGGATTGATGCAGCATTGCAACCATAGGGCCCCCCAGAGCATTGCTGGAGCTGCGTCGCGCTTGCGACGCAACTCCAGCAACGCGCCACTTTTACGGCACAGATGCGTCACGCATCTGTGCCGTTTTTGCCCCATGGTGCGCCGCATTGTAAATGCGGCGCATCCATGGTGGCGGAGCTGTGGCGCACAATAACTGGCGCATCCCTGCTGATATGCAGGGTTGCGCCAGTCGTCATAAATCTGCCCCTTTGTCCTTTTCTATCTCGGCGTGGATGGCACTGTGCTAATCCTATGCTTAAAGATTTTGATAGAAAAACAGACATTTGAGGTGAGCAGATCTAGAGTGTCGCTGGTGTTGAGAGTGCTCCATACAGGAGCTGCTTTCCACCTAAAGTTGAGAACTACCCGGAGTTCTCTGCTTCATTTTTGCATAATTTATTCGTCACTCTATGCCTGAAAGGGTATTTCTTTGACTTATACTGGGTGCTCCCTTGTGTCTGGACAAAGCTATATCTCTCTGAAGAGCTCTAATTAAAGCGAAACACTGTGTCAGGGGTTGCATTTGCTCATTTCTGGTTGGCTTGATTGGTATTTTACCAATTCAAAGTTGTAATCCTGTGCCTGGAGTGGTAATTGGCTTTTGTCATTTTACAGCTCGGCAAGGACAACACTGTGCTAGTCCTATGCTTAAAGACTTTGCTGTACAAATGGCAAAAGACTTTGTCCTTACTATCTCGGCGTGGATGGCAATGTTCTAATCCTATGCTTAAAGATTTTGATAGAAAAACAGACATTTGAGGTGAGCAGATCTAGAGTGTCGCTGGTGTTGAGAGTGCTCCATACAGGAGCTGCTTTCCACCTAAACTTGAGAACTACGCAGAGTTCTCTGCTTCTTTTTTGCATAATTTATTCGTCACTCTATGCCTGAAAGGGTATTTCTTTGACTTATACTGGGTGCTCCCTTGTGTCTGGACAAATCTATACCTCTCTGAAGAGCTCTAATTAGAGCGAAACACTGTGTCAGGGGTTGCTTTTGCTCATTTCAGGTTGGCTTGATTGGTATTTTACCAATTCAAAGCTGTAATCCTGTGCCTGAAGTAGTAATTGGCTTTTGTCATTTTACAGCTCGACAAGGACAGCACTGTGCTAGTCCTATGCTTAAAAACTTTGCTGTACAAATGGTAAAAGACTTTGTCCTTTTCTATCTCGGCGTGGATGGCACTGTGCTAATCCTATGCTTAAAGATTTTGATAGAAAAACAGACATTTGAGGTGAGCAGATCTAGAGTGTCGTTGGTGTTGAGAGTGCTCCATACAGGAGCTGCTTTCCACCTAAACTTGAGAACTACCCAGAGTTCTCTGCTTCTTTTTTGCATAATTTATTCGTCACTCTATGCCTGAAAGGGTATTTCTTTGACTTATACTGGGTGCTCCCTTGTGTCTGGACAAAGCTATATCTCTCTGAAGAGCTCTAATTAGAGCGAAACACTGTGTCAGGGGTTGCTTTTGCTCATTTCAGGTTGGCTTGATTGGTATTTTACCAATTCAAAGCTGTAATCCTGTGCCTGGAGTGGTAATTGACTTTTGTCATTTTACAGCTCGGCAAGGACAGCAATGTGCTAGTCCTATGCTTAAAGACTTTGCTGTACAAATGGCAAAAGACTTTGGGGCAGATTTATATCGGACTTGCGCCACTTTTACGCAGCCGTTGCGTCACTTTTGTGACGCGGCGGCGTTAACCCTGCGCCATGTTGCGCCCCATTTACAACGTGACGCATCTAGGGAGATGCGTCACGTTGTAAAGCTTGTGCCACATGTGGGCGTACCTGCACAGGGGGGGGCATTCCGGCGCAGGAACGCCTCCTAAAAGTGGCTGAGTGAAATCTACAAGATTTCACTCAGTCACTTTTGAGCCCATGCTGCGTCAAAACCCTGCGCCTGCTTGAAGCAGGCGTAAGGATTGACGCAGCATTGCAACCATAGGGCTCCCCAGAGCATTGCTGGAGCTGCGTCGCGCTTGCGACGCAACTCCAGCAATGCGCCACTTTTACGGCACAGATGCGTCACGCATCTGTGCGGTTTTTGCCCCATGGTGCGCCGCATTGTAAATGCGGCGCATCCATGGTGGCAGATCTGTGGCGCACAATAACTGGCGCATCCCTGCTGATATGCAGGGTTGCGCCAGTCGTCATAAATCTGCCCCTTTGTCCTTTTCTATCTCGGTGTGGATGGCACTGTGCTAATCCTATGCTTAAAGATTTTGATAGAAAAACAGACATTTGAGGTGAGCAGATCTAGAGTGTCGCTGGTGTTGAGAGTGCTCCATACAGGAGCTGCTTTCCACCTAAACTTGAGAACTACCCAGAGTTCTCTGCTTCTTTTTTGCATAATTTATTCGTCACTCTATGCCTGAAAGGGTATTTCTTTGACTTATACTGGGTGCTCTCTTGTGTCTGGACAAAGCTATACCTCTCTGAAGAGCTCTAATTAGAGCGAAACACTGTGTCAGGGGTTGCTTTTGCTTATTTCAGGTTGGCTTGATTGGTATTTTACCAATTCAAAGCTGTAATCCTGTGCCTGGAGTGGTAATTGGCTTTTGTCGTTTTACAGCTCGGCAAGGACAGCACTGTGCTAGTCCTATGCTTAAAGACTTTGTCCTTTTCTATCTCGGCGTGGATGGCACTGTGCTAATCCTATGCTTAAAGATTTTTATAGAAAAACAGACATTTGAGGTGAGCAGATCTAGAGTGTCGCTGGTGTTGAGAGTGCTCCATACAGGAGCTGCTTTCCACCTAAACTTGAGAACTACCCAGAGTTCTCTGCTTCTTTTTTGCATAATTTATTCGTCACTCTATGCCTGGAAGCGTATTTCTTTGACTTATACTGGGTGCTCCCTTGTGTCTGGACCGAGCTATACCTCTCTGAAGAGCTCTAATTAGAGCGAAACACTGTGTCAGGGGTTGCTTTTGCTCATTTCAGGTTGGCTTGATTGGTATTTTACCAATTCAAAGCTGTAATTCTGTGCCTGGAGTGGTAATTGGCTTTTGTCATTTAACAGCTCGGCAAGGACAGCACTGTGCTAGTCCTATGCTTAAAGACTTTGCTGTACAAATGGCAAAAGACTTTGTCCTTTTCTATCTCGGCGTGGCTGGCACAGTGCTAATCCTATGCTTAAAGATTTTGATAGAAAAACAGACATTTAAGGTGAGCAGATCTAGAGTGTCGCTGGTGTTGAGAGTGCTACATACGGGGAGCTGCTTTCCACCTAAACTTGAGAACTACCCAGAGTTCTCTGCTTCTTTTTTGCATAATTTATTCGTCACTCTATGCCTGAAAGGGTATTTCTTTGACTTATACTGTGTGCTCCCTTGTGTCTGGACAAAGCTATACCTCTCTGAAGAGCTCTAATTAGAGCGAAACACTGTGTCAGGGGTTGCTTTTGCTCCTTTCAGGTTGGCTTGATTGGTATTTTACCAATTCAAAGCTGTAATCCTGTGCCTGGAGTGGTAATTGGCTTTTGTCATTTTACAGCTCGGCAAGGACAGCACTGTGCTAGTCCTATGCTTAAAGACTTTGCTGTACAAATGGCAAAAGACTTTGTCCTTTTCTATATCGGCGTGGATGGCACTGTGCTAATCCTATGCTTAAAGATTTTGATAGAAAAACAGACATTTGAGGTGAGCAGATCTAGAGTGTCGCTGCTGTTGAGAGTGCTCCATACAGGAGCTGCTTTCCACCTAAACTTGAGAACTACCCAGAGTTCTCTGCTTCTTTTTTGCATAATTTATTCATCACTCTATGCCTGAAAGGGTATTTCTTTGACTTATACTGGGTGCTCCCTTGTGTCTGGACAAAGCTATACCTCTCTGAAGAGCTCTAATTAGAGCGAAACACTTTGTCAGGGGTTGCTTTTGCTCATTTTAGGTTGGCTTGATTGGTATTTTACCAATTCAAAGCTGTAATCCTGTGCCTGGAGTGGTAATTGTCTTTTGTCATTATACAGCTCGGCAAGGACAGCACTGTGCTAGTCCTATGCTTAAAGACGTTGCTGTACAAATGGCAGAAGACTTTGTCCTTTTCTATCTCGGCGTGGATGGCACTGTACTAATCCTATGCTTAAAGATTTTGATAGAAAACCAGACATTTGAGGTGAGCAGATCTAGAGTGTCGTTGGTGTGTAGAGTGCTCCATACAGGAGCTGCTTTCCACCTAAACTTGAGAACTACCCAGAGTTCTCTGCTTCTTTTTTGCATAATTTATTCGTCACTCTATGCCTGAAAGGGTATTTCTTTGACTTATACTGGGTGCTCCCTTGTGTCTGGACAAAGCTATACCTCTCTGAAGAGCTCTAATTAGAGCGAAACACTGTGTCAGGGGTTGCTTTTGCTCATTTCAGGTTGGCTTGATTGGTATTTTACCAATTCAAAGCTGTAATCCTGTGCCTGGAGTGGTAATTGGCTTTTGTCATTTTACAGCTCGGCAAGGACAGCACTGTGCTAGTCCTATGTTTAAAGACTTTGCTGTACAAATGGCAAAAGACTTTGTCCTTTTCTATCCCGGCGTAGATGGCACTGTGCTAATCCTATGCTTAAAGATTTTGATAGAAAAACAGACATTTGAGGTGAGCAGATCTAGAGCGTCGCTGGTGTTGAGAGTGCTCCATACAGGAGCTGCTTTCCACCTAAACTTGAGAACTACCCAGAGTTCTCTGCTTCTTTTTTGCATAATTTATTCGTCACTCTATGCCTGAAAGGGTATTTCTTTGACGTATACTGGGTGCTCCCTTGTGTCTGGACAAAGCTATATCTCTCTGAAGCGCTCTAATTAGAGCGAAACACTGTGTCAGGGGTTGCTTTTGCTCATTTCAGATTGGCTTGATTGGTATTTTACCAATTCAAAGCTGTAAGCCTGTGCCTGGAGTGGTAATTGGCTTTTGTCATTTTACAGCTCGGCAAGGACAGCACTGTGCTAGTCCTATGCTTAAAGACTTTGCTGTACAAATGGCAAAAGACTTTGTCCTTTTCTATATCGGCGTGGATGGCACTGTGCTAATCCTATGCTTAAAGATTTTGATAGAAAAACAGACATTTGAGGTGAGCAGATCTAGAGTGTCGCTGCTGTTGAGAGTGCTCCATACAGGAGCTGCTTTCCACCTAAACTTGAGAGCTACCCAGAGTTCTCTGCTTCTTTTTTGCATAATTTATTCATCACTCTATGCCTGAAAGGGTAATTCTTTGACTTATACTGGGTGCTCCCTTGTGTCTGGACAAAGCTATACCTCTCTGAAGATCTCTAATTAGAGCAAAACACTGTGTCAGGGGTTGCTTTTGCTCATTTTAGGTTGGCTTGATTGGTATTTTACCAATTCAAAGCTGTAATCCTGTGCCTGGAGTGGTAATTGTCTTTTGTTATTTTATAGCTCGGCAAAGACAGCACTGTGCTAGTCCTAGCTTAAAGACGTTGCTGTACAAATGGCAAAAGACTTTGTCCTTTTCTATCTCGGCGTGGATGGCACTGTACTAATCCTATGCTTAAAGATTTTGATAGAAAAACAGACATTTGAGGTGAGCAGATCTAGAGTGTCGCTCGTGTGTAGAGTGCTCCATACAGGAGCTGCTTTCCACCTAAACTTGAGAACTACCCAGAGTTCTCTGCTTCTTTTTTGCATAATTTATTCGTCACTCTATGCCTGAAAGGGTATTTCTTTGACTTATACTGGGTGCTCCCTTGTGTCTGGACAAAGCTATACCTCTCTGAAGAGCTCTAATTAGAGCGAAACACTGTGTCAGGGGTTGCTTTTGTTTATTTCAGGTTGGCTTGAATGGTATTTTACCAATTCAAAGCTGTAATCCTGTGCCTGGAGTGGTAATTGGCTTTTGTAATTTTACAGCTCGGCAAGGACAGCACTGTGCTAGTCCTATGCTTAAAGACTTTGCTGTACAAATGGCAAAAGACTTTGTCCTTTTCTATCTCGGCGTGGATGGCACTGTGCTAATCCTATGCTTAAAGATTTTGAAAGAAAAACAGACATTTGAGGTGAGCAGATCTAGAGTGTCGCTGGTGTTGAGAGTGCTCCATACAGGAGCTGCTTTCCACCTAAACTTGAGAACTACGTAGAGTTCTCTGCTTCTTTTTTGCATAATTTATTCGTCACTCTATGCCTGAAAGGGTATTTCTTTGACTTATACTGGGTGCTCCCTTGTGTATGGACAAAGCTATACCTCTCTGAAGCGCTCTAATTAGAGCGAAACACTGTGTCAGGGGTTGCTTTTGCTCATTTCAGATTGGCATTTTACCAATTCAAAGCTGTAAGCCTGTGCCTGGAGTGGTAATTGGCTTTTGTCATTTTACAGCTTGGCAAGGACAGCACTGTGCTAGTCCTATGCTTAAAGACTTTGCTGTACAAATGGCAAAAGACTTTGTCCTTTTCTATCTCGGCGTGGATGGCACTGTGCTAATACTATGCTTAAAGTTTTTGATAGAAAAACAGACATTTGAGGTGAGCAGATCTAGAGTGTCGCTGGTGTTGAGAGTGCTCCATACAGGAGCTGCTTTCCACCTAAACTTGAGAACTACCCAGAGTTCTCTGCTTCTTTTTTGCATAATTTATTCGTCACTCTATGCCTGAAAGGGTATTTCTTTGACTTATACTGGGTGCTCCCTTGTGTCTGGACAAAGCAATACCTCTCTGAAGAGCTCTAATTAGAGCGAAACACTGTGTCAGGGGTTGCTTTTGCTCATTTCAGGTGGGCTTGATTGGTATTTTACCAATTCAAAGCTGTAAAACTGTGCCTGGAGTGGTAATTGGCTTTTGTCATTTTACAGCTCGCCAAGGACAGCACTGTGCTAGTCCTATGCTTAAAGACTTTGCTGTACAAATGGCAAAAGACTTTGTCCTTTTCTATCTCGGCGTGGATGGAACTGTACTAATCCTATGCTTAAAGATTTTGATAGAAAACCAGACATTTGAGGTGAGCAGATCTAGAGTGTCGTTGGTGTGTAGAGTGCTCCATACAGGAGCTGCTTTCCACCTAAACTTGAGAACTACCCAGAGTTCTCTGCTTCTTTTTTGCATAATTTATTCGTCACTCTATGCCTGAAAGGGTATTTCTTTGACTTATACTGGGTGCTCCCTTGTGTCTGGACAAAGCTATACCTCTCTGAAGAGCTCTAATTAGAGCGAAACACTGTGTCAGGGGTTGCTTTTGCTCATTTCAGGTTGGCTTGATTGGTATTTTACCAATTCAAAGCTGTAATCCTGTGCCTGGAGTGGTAATTGGCTTTTGTCATTTTACAGCTCGGCAAGGACAGCACTGTGCTAGTCCTATGTTTAAAGACTTTGCTGTACAAATGGCAAAAGACTTTGTCCTTTTCTATCCCGGCGTAGATGGCACTGTGCTAATCCTATGCTTAAAGATTTTGATAGAAAAACAGACATTTGAGGTGAGCAGATCTAGAGCGTCGCTGGTGTTGAGAGTGCTCCATACAGGAGCTGCTTTCCACCTAAACTTGAGAACTACCCAGAGTTCTCTGCTTCTTTTTTGCATAATTTATTCGTCACTCTATGCCTGAAAGGGTATTTCTTTGACGTATACTGGGTGCTCCCTTGTGTCTGGACGAAGCTATATCTCTCTGAAGCGCTCTAATTAGAGCGAAACACTGTGTCAGGGGTTGCTTTTGCTCATTTCAGATTGGCTTGATTGGTATTTTACCAATTCAAAGCTGTAAGCCTGTGCCTGGAGTGGTAATTGGCTTTTGTCATTTTACAGCTCGGCAAGGACAGCACTGTGCTAGTCCTATGCTTAAAGACTTTGCTGTACAAATGGCAAAAGACTTTGTCCTTTTCTATATCGGCGTGGATGGCACTGTGCTAATCCTATGCTTAAAGATTTTGATAGAAAAACAGACATTTGAGGTGAGCAGATCTAGAGTGTCGCTGCTGTTGAGAGTGCTCCATACAGGAGCTGCTTTCCACCTAAACTTGAGAGCTACCCAGAGTTCTCTGCTTCTTTTTTGCATAATTTATTCATCACTCTATGCCTGAAAGGGTAATTCTTTGACTTATACTGGGTGCTCCCTTGTGTCTGGACAAAGCTATACCTCTCTGAAGATCTCTAATTAGAGCAAAACACTGTGTCAGGGGTTGCTTTTGCTCATTTTAGGTTGGCTTGATTGTTATTTTACCAATTCAAAGCTGTAATCCTGTGCCTGGAGTGGTAATTGTCTTTTGTTATTTTATAGCTCGGCAAAGACAGCACTGTGCTAGTCCTAGCTTAAAGACGTTGCTGTACAAATGGCAAAAGACTTTGTCCTTTTCTATCTCGGCGTGGATGGCACTGTACTAATCCTATGCTTAAAGATTTTGATAGAAAAACAGACATTTGAGGTGAGCAGATCTAGAGTGTCGCTCGTGTGTAGAGTGCTCCATACAGGAGCTGCTTTCCACCTAAACTTGAGAACTACCCAGAGTTCTCTGCTTCTTTTTTGCATAATTTATTCGTCACTCTATGCCTGAAAGGGTATTTCTTTGACTTATACTGGGTGCTCCCTTGTGTCTGGACAAAGCTATACCTCTCTGAAGAGCTCTAATTAGAGCGAAACACTGTGTCAGGGGTTGCTTTTGCTCATTTCAGGTTGGCTTGAATGGTATTTTACCAATTCAAAGCTGTAATCCTGTGCCTGGAGTTGTAATTGGCTTTTGTAATTTTACAGCTCGGCAAGGACAGCACTGTGCTAGTCCTATGCTTAAAGACTTTGCTGTACAAATGGCAAAAGACTTTGTCCTTTTCTATCTCGGCGTGGATGGCACTGTGCTAATCCTATGCTTAAAGATTTTGATAGAAAAACAGACATTTGAGGTGAGCAGATCTAGAGTGTCGCTGGTGTTGAGAGTGCTCCATACAGGAGCTGCTTTCCACCTAAACTTGAGAACTACGTAGAGTTCTCTGCTTCTTTTTTGCATAATTTATTCGTCACTCTATGCCTGAAAGGGTATTTCTTTGACTTATACTGGGTGCTCCCTTGTGTATGGACAAAGCTATACCTCTCTGAAGCGCTCTAATTAGAGCGAAACACTGTGTCAGGGGTTGCTTTTGCTCATTTCAGATTGGCATTTTACCAATTCAAAGCTGTAAGCCTGTGCCTGGAGTGGTAATTGGCTTTTGTCATTTTACAGCTTGGCAAGGACAGCACTGTGCTAGTCCTATGCTTAAAGACTTTGCTGTACAAATGGCAAAAGACTTTGTCCTTTTCTATCTCGGCGTGGATGGCACTGTGCTAATACTATGCTTAAAGTTTTTGATAGAAAAACAGACATTTGAGGTGAGCAGATCTAGAGTGTCGCTGGTGTTGAGAGTGCTCCATACAGGAGCTGCTTTCCACCTAAACTTGAGAACTACCCAGAGTTCTCTGCTTCTTTTTTGCATAATTTATTCGTCACTCTATGCCTGAAAGGGTATTTCTTTGACTTATACTGGGTGCTCCCTTGTGTCTGGACAAAGCTATACCTCTCTGAAGAGCTCTAATTAGAGCGAAACACTGTGTCAGGGGTTGTTTTTGCTCATTTCAGGTTGGCTTGATTGGTATTTTACCAATTTAAAGCTGTAATCCTGTGCCTGGAGTGGTAATTGGCTTTTGTCATTTTACAGCTTGGCAAGGACAGCACTGTGCTAGTCCTATGCTTAAAGACTTTGCTGTACAAATGGCAAAAGACTTTGTCCTTTTCTATATCGGCGTGGATGGCACTGTGCTAATACTATGCTTAAAGTTTTTGATAGAAAAACAGACATTTGAGGTGAGCAGATCTAGAGTGTCGCTGGTGTTGAGAGTGCTCCATACAGGAGCTGCTTTCCACCTAGACTTGAGAACTACCCAGAGTTCTCTGCTTCTTTTTTGCATAATTTATTCGTCACTCTATGCCTGAAAGGGTATTTCTTTGACTTATACTGGGTGCTCCCTTGTGTCTGGACAAAGCTATACCTCTCTGAAGAGCTCTAATTAGAGCGAAACACTGTGTCAGGGGTTGCTTTTGGTCATTTCAGGTTGGCTTGATTGGTATTTTACCAATTTAAAGCTGTAATTCTGTGCCTGGAGTGGTAATTGGCTTTTGTCATTTTACAGCTCGGGAGGATAGCACTGTGCTAGTCCTATGCTTAAAGACTTTGCTGTACAAATGGCAAAAGACTTTGTCCTTTTCTATCTCGGCGTGGCTGGCATAGTGCTAATCCTATGCTTAAAGATTTTGATAGAAAAACAGACATTTAAGGTGAGCAGATCTAGAGTGTCGCTGGTGTTGAGAGTGCTCCATACAGGAGCTGCTTTCCACCTAAACTTGAGAACTACCCAGAGTTCTCTGCTTCTTTTTTGCATAATTTATTCGTCACTCTATGCCTGAAAGGGTATTTCTTTGACTTATACTGGGTGCTCCCTTGTGTCTGGACAAAGCTATACTTCTCTGAAGAGCTCTAATTAGAGCGAAACACTGTGTCAGGGGTTGCTTTTGCTCATTTCAGGTTGGCTTGATTGGTATTTTACCAATTCAAAGCTGTAAAACTGTGCCTGGAGTGGTAATTGGCTTTTGTCATTTTACAGCTCGCCAAGGACAGCACTGTGCTAGTCCTATGCTTAAAGACTTTGCTGTACAAATGGCAAAAGACTTTGTCCTTTTCTATCTCGGCGTGGATGGCACTGTGCTAATCCTATGCTTAAAGATTTTGATAGAAAAACAGACATTTGAGGTGAGCAGATCTAGAGTGTCGCTGGTGTTGAGAGTGCTCCATACAGGAGCTGCTTTCCACCTAAACTTGAGAACTACGTAGAGTTCTCTGCTTCTTTTTTGCATAATTTATTCGTCACTCTATGCCTGAAAGGGTATTTCTTTGACGTATACTGGGTGCTCCCTTGTGTCTGGACAAAGCTATACCTCTCTGAAGCGCTCTAATGAGAGCGAAACACTGTGTCAGGGGTTGCTTTTGCTCATTTCAGATTGGCTTGATTGGTATTTTACCAATTCAAAGCTGTAAGCCTGTGCCTGGAGTGGTAATTGGCTTTTGTCATTTTACAGCTCGGCAAGGACAGCACTGTGCTAGTCCTACGCTTAAAGACTTTGCTGTACAAATGGCAAAAGACTTTGTCCTTTTCTATCTCGGCGTGGATGGCACTGTGCTAATACTATGCTTAAAGTTTTTGATAGAAAAACAGACATTTGAGGTGAGCAAATCTAGAGTGTCGCTGGTGTTGAGAGTGCTCCATACAGGAGCTGCTTTCCACCTAAACTTGAGAACTACCCAGAGTTCTCTGCTTCTTTTTTGCATAATTTATTCGTCACTCTATGCCTGAAAGGGTATTTCTTTGACTTATACTGGGTGCTCCCTTGTGTCTGGACAAAGCTATACCTCTCTGAAGAGCTCTAATTAGAGCGAAACACTGTGTCAGGGGTTGTTTTTGCTCATTTCAGGTTGGCTTGATTGGTATTTTACCAATTTAAAGCTGTAATCCTGTGCCTGGAGTGGTAATTGTCTTTTGTCATTTTATAGCTCGGCAAAGACAGCACTGTGCTAGTCCTATGCTTAAAGACGTTGCTGTACAAATGGCAAAAGACTTTGTCCTTTTCTATCTCGGCGTGGATGGCACTGTACTAATCCTACGCTTAAAGATTTTGATAGAAAAACAGACATTTAAGGTGAGCAGATCTAGAGTGTCGCTGGTGTTGAGAGTGCTCCATACAGGAGCTGCTTTCCACCTAAACTTGAGAACTACCCAGAGTTCTCTGCTTCTTTTTTGCATAATTTATTCGTCACTCTATGCCTGAAAGGGTATTTCTTTGACTTATACTGGGTGCTCCCTTGTGTCTGGACAAAGCTATACTTCTCTGAAGAGCTCTAATTAGAGCGAAACACTGTGTCAGGGGTTGCTTTTGCTCATTTCAGGTTGGCTTGATTGGTATTTTACCAATTCAAAGCTGTAATCCTGTGCCTGGAGTGGTAATTGGCTTTTGTCATTTTACAGCTCGCCAAGGACAGCACTGTGCTAGTCCTATGCTTAAAGACTTTGCTGTACAAATGGCAAAAGACTTTGTCCTTTTCTATCTCGGCGTGGCTGGCACAGTGCTAATCCTATGCTTAAAGATTTTGATAGAAAAACAGACATTTGAGGTGAGCAGATCTAGAGTGTCGCTGGTGTTGAGAGTGCTCCATACAGGAGCTTCTTTCCGCCTAAACTTGAGAACTACCCAGAGTTATCTGCTTCTTTTTTGCATAATTTATTCGTCACTCTATGCCTGAAAAGGTATTTCTTTGACGTATACTGGGTGCTCCCTTGTGTATTGACAAAGTTATACCTCTCTGAAGAGGTCTAATTAGAGCGAAACACTGTGTCAGGGGTTGCTTTTGCTCATTTCAGGTTGGCTTGATTGGTAATTTACCAATTCAAAGCTGTAATCCTGTGCCTGGAGTGGTAAATGGCTTTTGTCATTTTACAGCTCGGCAAGGACAGCACTGTGCTAGTCCTATGCTTAAAGACTTTGCTGTACAAATGGCAAAAGACTTTGTCCTTTTCTATCTCGGCGTGGATGGCACTGTGTTAATCCTATGCTTAAAGATTTTGATAGAAAAACAGACATTTGAGGTGAGCAGATCTAGAGTGTCGCTGGTGTTGAGAGTGCTCCATACAGGAGCTGCTTTCCACCTAAACTTGAGAACTACCCAGAGTTCTCTGCTTCTTTTTTGCATAATTTATTCGTCACTCTATGCCTGAAAGGGTATTTCTTAGAGTTATACTGGGTGCTCACTTGTGTCTGGACAAAGTTATACCTCTCTGAAGAACTCTAATTAGAGCGAAACACTGTGTCAGGGGTTGCTTTTGCTCATTTCAGGTTGTCTTGATTGGTATTTTACCAATTCAAAGCTGTAATCCTGTGCCTGGAGAGGTAATTGGCTTTTGTCATTTTAAAGCTCGGCAAGGACAGCACTGTGCTAATCCTATGCTTAAAGATTTAGCTGTACAAATGGCAAAAGACTTTGTCCTTTTCTATCTCGTCGTGGATAACACTGTGCTAATCCTATGCTTAAAGATTTTGATAGAAAAACAGACATTAGAGGTGAGCAGATCTAGAGTGTCGCTGGTGTTGAGAGTGCTCCATACAGGAGCTGCTTTCCACCTAAACTTGAGAACTACCCAGAGTTCTCTGCTTCTTTTTTGCATAATTTATTTGTCACTCTATGCCTGAAAGGGTATTTCTTTGACTTATACTGGGTGCTCCCTTGTGTCTGGACAAAGCTATACTTCTCTGAAGAGCTCTAATTAGAGCGAAACACTGTGTCAGGGGTTGCTTTTGCTCATTTCAGGTTGGCTTGATTGGTATTTTACCAATTCAAAGCTGTAATCCTGTGCCTGGAGTGGTAATTGGCTTTTGTCATTTTACAGCTCGCCAAGGACAGCACTGTGCTAGTCCTATGCTTAAAGACTTTGCTGTACAAATGGCAAAAGACTTTGTCCTTTTCTATCTCGGCGTGGCTCGCACAGTGCTAATCCTATGCTTAAAGATTTTGATAGAAAAACAGACATTTGAGGTGAGCAGATCTAGAGTGTCGCTGGTGTTGAGAGTGCTCCATACAGGAGCTTCTTTCCGCCTAAACTTGAGAACTACCCAGAGTTATCTGCTTCTTTTTTGCATAATTTATTCGTCACTCTATGCCTGAAAAGGTATTTCTTTGACGTATACTGGGTGCTCCCTTGTGTATTGACAAAGTTATACCTCTCTGAAGAGGTCTAATTAGAGCGAAACACTGTGTCAGGGGTTGCTTTTGCTCATTTCAGGTTGGCTTGATTGGTAATTTACCAATTCAAAGCTGTAATCCTGTGCCTGGAGTGGTAAATGGCTTTTGTCATTTTACAGCTCGGCAAGGACAGCACTGTGCTAGTCCTATGCTTAAAGACTTTGCTGTACAAATGGCAAAAGACTTTGTCCTTTTCTATCTCGGCGTGGATGGCACTGTGTTAATCCTATGCTTAAAGATTTTGATAGAAAAACAGACATTTGAGGTGAGCAGATCTAGAGTGTCGCTGGTGTTGAGAGTGCTCCATACAGGAGCTGCTTTCCACCTAAACTTGAGAACTACCCAGAGTTCTCTGCTTCTTTTTTGCATAATTTATTCGTCACTCTATGCCTGAAAGGGTATTTCTTAGAGTTATACTGGGTGCTCACTTGTGTCTGGACAAAGTTATACCTCTCTGAAGAACTCTAATTAGAGCGAAACACTGTGTCAGGGGTTGCTTTTGCTCATTTCAGGTTGTCTTGATTGGTATTTTACCAATTCAAAGCTGTAATCCTGTGCCTGGAGAGGTAATTGGCTTTTGTCATTTTAAAGCTCGGCAAGGACAGCACTGTGCTAATCCTATGCTTAAAGACTTAGCTGTACAAATGGCAAAAGACTTTGTCCTTTTCTATCTCGTCGTGGATAACACTGTGCTAATCCTATGCTTAAAGATTTTGATAGAAAAACAGACATTTGAGGTGAGCAGATCTAGAGTGTCGCTGGTGTTGAGAGTGCTCCATACAGGAGCTGCTTTCCACCTAAACTTGAGAACTACCCAGAGTTCTCTGCTTCTTTTTTGCATAATTTATTTGTCACTCTATGCCTGAAAGGGTATTTCTTTGACTTATACTGGGTGCTCCCTTGTGTCTGGACAAAGTTATACCTCTCTGAAGAGCTCTAATTAGAGCGAAACACTGTGTCAGGGGTTGTTTTTGCTCATTTCAGGTTGGCTTGATTGGTATTTTACCAATTAAAAGCTGTAATCCTGTAACTGGAGTGGTAATTGGCTTTTGTCATTTTACAGCTCGGGAAGGAGAGCACTGTGCTAGTCCTCTGCTTAAAGACTTTGCTGTACAAATGGCAAAAGACTTTGTCCTTTTCTATCTCGGCGTGGATGGCACTGTGCTAATCCTATGCTTAAAGATTTTGATAGAAAAACAGACATTTGAGGTGAGCAGATCTAGAGTGTCGCTGGTGTTGAGAGTGCTCCATACAGGAGCTGCTTTCCACCTAAACTTGAGAACTACCCAGAGTTCTCTGCTTCTTTTTTGCATAATTTATTCGTCACTCTATGCCTGAAAGGGTATTTCTTTGACTTATACTGGGTGCTCCCTTGCGTCTGGACAAAGCTATACCTCTCTGAAGAGCTCTAATTAGAGCGAAACACTGTGTCAGGGGTTGCTTTTGCTCATTTCAGGTTGGCTTGATTGGTATTTTACGAATTCAAAGCTGTAATCCTGTGCCTGGAGTGGTAATTGGCTTTTGTCATTTTACAGCTCGGCAAGGACAGCACTGTGCTAGTCCTATGCTTAAAGACTTTGCTGTACAAATGGCAAAAGACTTTGTCCTTTTCTATCTCGGCGTGGATGGTACTGTGCTAATCCTATGCTTAAAGTTTTTGATAGAAAAACAGACATTTGAGGTGAGCAGATCTAGAGTGTCGCTGGTGTTGAGAGTGCTCCATACAGGAGCTGCTTTCCACCTAAACTTGAGAACTACCCAGAGTTCTCTGCTTCTTTTTTGCATAATTTATTCGTCACTCTATGCCTGAAAGGGTATTTCTTTGACTTATACTGGGTGCTCCCTTGTGTCTGGACAAAGCTATACCTCTCTGAAGAGCTCTAATTAGAGCGAAACACTGTGTCAGGGGTTGCTTTTGCTCATTTCAGGTTGGCTTGATTGGTATTTTACCAATTCAAAGCTGTAATCCTGTGCCTGGAGTGGTAATTAGCTTTTGTCATTTTACAGCTCGGCAAGGACAGCACTGTGCTAGTCCTATGCTTAAAAACTTTGCTGTACAAATGGCAAAAGACTTTGTCCTTTTCTATCTCGGCGTGGATGGCACTGTGCTAATCCTATGCTTAAAGATTTTGACAGAAAAACAGACATTTGAGGTGAGCAGAACTAGAGTGTCGCTGGTGTTGAGAGTGCTCCATACAGGAGCTGCTTTCTGCCTAAACTTGAGAACTACCCAGAGTTCTCTGCTTCTTTTTTGCATAATTTATTCATCACGCTATGCCTGAAAGGGTATTTCTTTGACTTATACTGGGTGCTCCCTTGTGTCTGGACAAAGCTATACCTCTCTGAAGATCTCTAATTAGAGCGAAACACTGTGTCAGGGGTTGCTTTTGTTTATTTCAGGTTGGCTTGATTGGTATTTTACCAATTCAAAGCTGTAATCCTGTGCCTGGAGTGGTAATTGGCTTTTGTCATTTTACAGCTCGGCAAGGACAGCACTGTGCTAGTCCTATGCTTAAAGACTTTGCTGTACAAATGGCAAAAGACTTTGTCCTTTTCTATGTCGGCGTGGATGGCACTGTGCTAATCCTATGCTTAAAGATTTTGATAGAAAAACAGACATTTGAGGTGAGCAGATCTAGAGCGTTGCTGGTGTTGAGAGTACTCCATACAGGAGCTGCTTTCCACCTAAACTTGAGAACTACCCAGAGTTCTCTGCTTCTTTTTTGCATAATTTATTCGTCACTCTATGCCTGAAAGGGTATTTCTTTGACTTATACTGGGTGCTCCCTTGTGTCTGGACAAAGCTTTACCTCTCCGAAGAGCTCTAATTAGAGCGAAACACTGTGTCAGGGGTTGCTTTTGGTCATTTCAGGTTGGCTTGATTGGTATTTTACCAATTTAAAGCTGTAATTCTGTGCCTGGAGTGGTAATTGGCTTTTGTCATTTTACAGCTCGCCAAGGACAGCACTGTGCTAGTCCTATGCTTAAAGACTTTGCTGTACAAATGGCAAAAGACTTTGTCCTTTTCTATCTCGGCGTGGATGGCACTGTGCTAATCCTATGCTTAAAGATTTTGATAGAAAAACAGACATTTGAGGTGAGCAGATCTAGAGTGTCGCTGGTGTTGAGAGTGCTCCATACAGGAGCTTCTTTCCGCCTAAACTTGAGAACTACCCAGAGTTATCTGCTTCTTTTTTGCATAATTTATTCGTCATTCTATGCCTGAAAAGGTATTTCTTTGACGTATACTGGGTGCTCCCTTGTGTATTGACAAAGTTATACCTCTCTGAAGAGGTCTAATTAGAGCGAAACACTGTGTCAGGGGTTGCTTTTGCTCATTTCAGGTTGGCTTGATTGGTAATTTACCAATTCAAAGCTGTAATCCTGTGCCTGGAGTGGTAAATGGCTTTTGTCATTTTACAGCTCGGCAAGGACAGCACTGTGCTAGTCCTATGCTTAAAGACTTTGCTGTACAAATGGCAAAAGACTTTGTCCTTTTCTATCTCGGCGTGGATGGCACTGTGTTAATCCTATGCTTAAAGATTTTGATAGAAAAACAGACATTTGAGGTGAGCAGATCTAGAGTGTCGCTGGTGTTGAGAGTGCTCCATACAGGAGCTGCTTTCCACCTAAACTTGAGAACTACCCAGAGTTCTCTGCTTCTTTTTTGCATAATTTATTCGTCACTCTATGCCTGAAAGCGTATTTCTGTGACTTATACTGGGTGCTCCCTTGTGTCTGGACAAAGCTATACCTCTCTGAAGAGCTCTAATTAGAGCGAAACACTGTGTCAGGGGTTGCTTTTGCTCATTTCAGGTTGGCTTGATTGGTATTTTACCAATTCAAAGGTGTAATTCTGTGCCTGGAGTGGTAATTGGCTTTTGTCATTTAACAGCTCAGCAAGGACAGCACTGTGCTAGTCCTATGCTTAAAGACTTTGCTGTACAAATGGCAAAAGACTTTGTCCTTTTCTATCTCGGCGTGGCTGGCACAGTGCTAATCCTATGCTTAAAGATTTTGATAGAAAAACAGACATTTAAGGTGAGCAGATCTAGAGTGTCGCTGGTGTTGAGAGTGCTCCATACGGGGAGCTGCTTTCCACCTAAACTTGAGAACTACCCAGAGTTCTCTGCTTCTTTTTTGCATAATTTATTCGTCACTCTGCCTGAAAGGGTATTTCTTTGACTTATACTGGGTGCTCCCTTGTGTCTGGACAAAGCTATACCTCTCTGAAGAGCTCTAATTAGAGCGAAACACTGTGTCAGGGGTTGCTGTTGCTCATTTCAGGTTGGCTTGATTGGTATTTTACCAATTCAAAGCTGTAATCCTGTGCCTGGAGTGGTAATTGGCTTTTGTCATTTTACAGCTCGCCAAGGACAGCACTGTGCTAGTCCTATGCTTAAAGACTTTGCTGTACAAATGGCAAAAGACTTTGTCCTTTTCTATCTCGGCGTGGCTGGCACAGTTCTAATCCTATGCTTAAAGATTTTGATAGAAAAACAGACATTTGAGGTGAGCAGATCTAGTGTGTCGCTGGTGTTGAGAGTGCTCCATACAGGAGCTTCTTTCCGCCTAAACTTGAGAACTACCCAGAGTTATCTGCTTCTTTTTTGCATAATTTATTTGTCACTCTATGCCTGAAAGGGTATTTCTTTGACTTATACTGGGTGCTCCCTTGTGTCTGGACAAAGCTATACCTCTCTGAAGAGCTCTAATTAGAGCGAAACACTGTGTCAGGGGTTGCTTTTGCTCATTTCAGGTTGGCTTGATTGGTATTTTACCAATTCAAAGCTGTAATCCTGTGCCTGGAGTGGTAATTGGCTTTTGTCATTTTACAGCTCGGCAAGGACAGCACTGTGCTAGTCCTATGTTTAAAGACTTTGCTGTACAAATGGCAAATGACTTTGTCCTTTTCTATCTCGGCGTGGATGGCACTGTGCTAATCCTATGCTTAAAGTTTTTGATAGAAAAACAGACATTTGAGGTGAGCAAATCTAGAGTGTCGCTGGTGTTGAGAGTGCTCCATACAGAAGCTGCTTTCCACCTAAACTTGAGAACCACCCAGAGTTCTCTGCTTCTTTTTTGCATAATTTATTTGTCACTCTATGCCTGAAAGGGTATTTCTTTGACTTATACTGGGTGCTCCCTTGTGTCCGGACAAAGCTATACCTCTCTGAAGAGCTCTAACTTGAGCGAAACACTGTGTCAGGGGTTGCTTTTGCTCATTTCAGGTTGGCTTGATTGGTATTTTACCAATTTAAAGCTGTAATCCTGTGCCTAGAGTGGAAATTGGCTTTTGTCATTTTACAGCTCTGGAGGATAGCACTGTGCTAGTCCTATGCTTAAAGACTTTGCTGTACAAATGGCAAAAGACTTTGTCCTTTTCTATCTCGGCGTGGCTGGCACAGTGCTAATCCTATGCTTAAAGATTTTGATAGAAAAACAGACATTTAAGGTGAGCAGATCTAGAGTGTCGCTGGTGTTGAGAGTGCTCCATACGGGGAGCTGCTTTCCACCTAAACTTGAGAACTACCCAGAGTTCTCTGCTTCTTTTTTGCATAATTTATTCGTCACTCTATGCCTGAAAGGGTATTTCTTTGACTTATACTGGGTGCTCCCTTGTGTCTGGACAAAGCTATACTTCTCTGAAGAGCTCTAATTAGAGCGAAACACTGTGTCAGTGGTTGCTTTTGCTCATTTCAGGTTGGCTTGATTGGTATTTTACCAATTCAAAGCTGTAATCCTGTGCCTGGAGTGGAAATTGGCTTTTGTCATTTTACAGCTCGGCAAAGACAGCACTGTGCTAGTCCTATGCTTAAAGACTTTGCTGTACAAATGGCAAAAGACTTTGTCCTTTTCTATCTCGTCGTGGATCGCACTGTGCTAATCCTATGCTTAAAGATTTTGATAGAAAAACAGACATTTGAGGTGAGCAGATCTAGAGTGTCGCTGGTGTTGAGAGTGCTCCATACAGGAGCTTCTTTCCGCCTAAACTTGAGAACTACCCAGAGTTATCTGCTTCTTTTTTGCATAATTTATTCGTCACTCTATGCCTGAAAAGGTATTTCTTTGACGTATACTGGGTGCTCCCTTGTGTATTGACAAAGTTATACCTCTCTGAAGAGGTCTAATTAGAGCGAAACACTGTGTCAGGGGTTGCTTTTGCTCATTTCAGGTTGGCTTGATTGGTAATTTACCAATTCAAAGCTGTAATCCTGTGCCTGGAGTGGTAAATGGTTTTTGTCATTTTACAGCTCGGCAAGGACAGCACTGTGCTAGTCCTATGCTTAAAGACTTTGCTGTACAAATGGCAAAAGACTTTGTCCTTTTCTATCTCGGCGTGGATGGCACTGTGTTAATCCTATGCTTAAAGATTTTGATAGAAAAACAGACATTTGAGGTGAGCAGATCTAGAGTGTCGCTGGTGTTGAGAGTGCTCCATACAGGAGCTGCTTTCCACCTAAACTTGAGAACTACCCAGAGTTCTCTGCTTCTTTTTTGCATAATTTATTCGTCACTCTATGCCTGAAAGGGTATTTCTTAGAGTTATACTGGGTGCTCACTTGTGTCTGGACAAAGCTATACCTCTCTGAAGAGCTCTAATTAGAGCGAAACACTGTGTCAGGGGTTGCTTTTGCTCATTTCAGGTTGTCTTGATTGGTATTTTACCAATTCAAAGCTGTAATCCTGTGCCTGGAGAGGTAATTGGCTTTTGTCATTTTAAAGCTCGGCAAGGACAGCACTGTGCTAGTCCTATGCTTAAAGACTTTGCTGTACAAATGGCAAAAGACTTTGTCCTTTTCTATCTCGTCGTGGATAACACTGTGCTAATCCTATGCTTAAAGATTTTGATAGAAAAACAGACATTAGAGGTGAGCTGATCTAGAGTGTCGCTGGTGTTGAGAGTGCTCCATACAGGAGCTGCTTTCCACCTAAACTTGAGAACTACCCAGAGTTCTCTGCTTCTTTTTTGCATAATTTATTCGTCACTCTATGCCTGAAAGCGTATTTCTTTGACTTATACTGGGTGCTCCCTTGTGTCTGGACAAAGCTATACCTCTCTGAAGAGCTCTAATTAGAGCGAAACACTGTGTCAGGGGTTGCTTTTGCTCATTTCAGGTTGGCTTGATTGGTATTTTACCAATTCAAAGCTGTAATTCTGTGCCTGGAGTGGTAATTGGCTTTTGTCATTTAACAGCTCGGCAAGGACAGCACTGTGCTAGTCCTATGCTTAAAGACTTTGCTGTACAAATGGCAAAAGACTTTGTCCTTTTCTATCTCGGCGTGGCTGGCACAGTGCTAATCCTATGCTTAAAGATTTTGATAGAAAAACAGACATTTAAGGTGAGCAGATCTAGAGTGTCGCTGGTGTTGAGAGTGCTCCATACAGGAGCTGCTTTCCACCTAAACTTGAGAACTACCCAGAGTTCTCTGCTTCTTTTTTGCATAATTTATTCGTCACTCTATGCCTGAAAGCGTATTTCTGTGACTTATACTGGGTGCTCCCTTGTGTCTGGACAAAGCTATACCTCTCTGAAGAGCTCTAATTAGAGCGAAACACTGTGTCAGGGGTTGCTTTTGCTCATTTCAGGTTGGCTTGATTGGTATTTTACCAATTCAAAGGTGTAATTCTGTGCCTGGAGTGGTAATTGGCTTTTGTCATTTAACAGCTCGGCAAGGGCAGCACTGTGCTAGTCCTATGCTTAAAGACTTTGCTGTACAAATGGCAAAAGACTTTGTCCTTTTCTATCTCGGCGTGGCTGGCACAGTGCTAATCCTATGCTTAAAGATTTTCATAGAAAAACAGACATTTAAGGTGAGCAGATCTAGAGTGTCGCTGGTGTTGAGAGTGCTCCATACGGGGAGCTGCTTTCCACCTAAACTTGAGAACTACCCAGAGTTCTCTGCTTCTTTTTTGCATAATTTATTCGTCACTCTATGCCTGAAAGGGTATTTCTTTGACTTATACTGGGTGCTCCCTTGTGTCTGGACAAAGCTATACCTCTCTGAAGAGCTCTAATTAGAGCGAAACACTCTGTCAGGGGTTGCTTTTGCTCATTTCAGGTTGGCTTGATTGGTATTTTATCAATTTAAAGCTGTAATTCTGTGCCTGGAGTGGTAATTGGCTTTTGTCATTTTACAGCTCGCCAAGGACAGCACTGTGCTAGTCCTATGCTTAAAGACTTTGCTGTACAAATGGCAAAAGACTTTGTCCTTTTCTATCTCGGCGTGGATGGCACTGTGCTAATCCTATGCTTAAAGATTTTGATAGAAAAACAGACATTTGAGGTGAGCAGATCTAGAGTGTCGCTGGTGTTGAGAGTGCTCCATACAGGAGCTTCTTTCCGCCTAAACTTGAGAACTACCCAGAGTTATCTGCTTCTTTTTTGCATAATTTATTCGTCATTCTATGCCTGAAAAGGTATTTCTTTGACGTATACTGGGTGCTCCCTTGTGTATTGACAAAGTTATACCTCTCTGAAGAGGTCTAATTAGAGCGAAACACTGTGTCAGGGGTTGCTTTTGCTCATTTCAGGTTGGCTTGATTGGTAATTTACCAATTCAAAGCTGTAATCCTGTGCCTGGAGTGGTAAATGGCTTTTGTCATTTTACAGCTCGGCAAGGACAGCACTGTGCTAGTCCTATGCTTAAAGACTTTGCTGTACAAATGGCAAAAGACTTTGTCCTTTTCTATCTCGGCGTGGATGGCACTGTGTTAATCCTATGCTTAAAGATTTTGATAGAAAAACAGACATTTGAGGTGAGCAGATCTAGAGTGTCGCTGGTGTTGAGAGTGCTCCATACAGGAGCTGCTTTCCACCTAAACTTGAGAACTACCCAGAGTTCTCTGCTTCTTTTTTGCATAATTTATTCGTCACTCTATGCCTGAAAGCGTATTTCTGTGACTTATACTGGGTGCTCCCTTGTGTCTGGACAAAGCTATACCTCTCTGAAGAGCTCTAATTAGAGCGAAACACTGTGTCAGGGGTTGCTTTTGCTCATTTCAGGTTGGCTTGATTGGTATTTTACCAATTCAAAGGTGTAATTCTGTGCCTGGAGTGGTAATTGGCTTTTGTCATTTAACAGCTCAGCAAGGACAGCACTGTGCTAGTCCTATGCTTAAAGACTTTGCTGTACAAATGGCAAAAGACTTTGTCCTTTTCTATCTCGGCGTGGCTGGCACAGTGCTAATCCTATGCTTAAAGATTTTGATAGAAAAACAGACATTTAAGGTGAGCAGATCTAGAGTGTCGCTGGTGTTGAGAGTGCTCCATACGGGGAGCTGCTTTCCACCTAAACTTGAGAACTACCCAGAGTTCTCTGCTTCTTTTTTGCATAATTTATTCGTCACTCTGCCTGAAAGGGTATTTCTTTGACTTATACTGGGTGCTCCCTTGTGTCTGGACAAAGCTATACCTCTCTGAAGAGCTCTAATTAGAGCGAAACACTGTGTCAGGGGTTGCTGTTGCTCATTTCAGGTTGGCTTGATTGGTATTTTACCAATTCAAAGCTGTAATCCTGTGCCTGGAGTGGTAATTGGCTTTTGTCATTTTACAGCTCGCCAAGGACAGCACTGTGCTAGTCCTATGCTTAAAGACTTTGCTGTACAAATGGCAAAAGACTTTGTCCTTTTCTATCTCGGCGTGGCTGGCACAGTTCTAATCCTATGCTTAAAGATTTTGATAGAAAAACAGACATTTGAGGTGAGCAGATCTAGTGTGTCGCTGGTGTTGAGAGTGCTCCATACAGGAGCTTCTTTCCGCCTAAACTTGAGAACTACCCAGAGTTATCTGCTTCTTTTTTGCATAATTTATTTGTCACTCTATGCCTGAAAGGGTATTTCTTTGACTTATACTGGGTGCTCCCTTGTGTCTGGACAAAGCTATACCTCTCTGAAGAGCTCTAATTAGAGCGAAACACTGTGTCAGGGGTTGCTTTTGCTCATTTCAGGTTGGCTTGATTGGTATTTTACCAATTCAAAGCTGTAATCCTGTGCCTGGAGTGGTAATTGGCTTTTGTCATTTTACAGCTCGGCAAGGACAGCACTGTGCTAGTCCTATGTTTAAAGACTTTGCTGTACAAATGGCAAATGACTTTGTCCTTTTCTATCTCGGCGTGGATGGCACTGTGCTAATCCTATGCTTAAAGTTTTTGATAGAAAAACAGACATTTGAGGTGAGCAAATCTAGAGTGTCGCTGGTGTTGAGAGTGCTCCATACAGAAGCTGCTTTCCACCTAAACTTGAGAACCACCCAGAGTTCTCTGCTTCTTTTTTGCATAATTTATTTGTCACTCTATGCCTGAAAGGGTATTTCTTTGACTTATACTGGGTGCTCCCTTGTGTCTGGACAAAGCTATACCTCTCTGAAGAGCTCTAATTTGAGCGAAACACTGTGTCAGGGGTTGCTTTTGCTCATTTCAGGTTGGCTTGATTGGTATTTTACCAATTTAAAGCTGTAATCCTGTACCTAGAGTGGAAATTGGCTTTTGTCATTTTACAGCTCTGGAGGATAGCACTGTGCTAGTCCTATGCTTAAAGACTTTGCTGTACAAATGGCAAAAGACTTTGTCCTTTTCTATCTCGGCGTGGCTGGCACAGTGCTAATCCTATGCTTAAAGATTTTGATAGAAAAACAGACATTTAAGGTGAGCAGATCTAGAGTGTCGCTGGTGTTGAGAGTGCTCCATACGGGGAGCTGCTTTCCACCTAAACTTGAGAACTACCCAGAGTTCTCTGCTTCTTTTTTGCATAATTTATTCGTCACTCTATGCCTGAAAGGGTATTTCTTTGACTTATACTGGGTGCTCCCTTGTGTCTGGACAAAGCTATACTTCTCTGAAGAGCTCTAATTAGAGCGAAACACTGTGTCAGTGGTTGCTTTTGCTCATTTCAGGTTGGCTTGATTGGTATTTTACCAATTCAAAGCTGTAATCCTGTGCCTGGAGTGGTAATTGGCTTTTGTCATTTTACAGCTCGGCAAAGACAGCACTGTGCTAGTCCTATGCTTAAAGACTTTGCTGTACAAATGGCAAAAGACTTTGTCCTTTTCTATCTCGTCGTGGATCGCACTGTGCTAATCCTATGCTTAAAGATTTTGATAGAAAAACAGACATTTGAGGTGAGCAGATCTAGAGTGTCGCTGGTGTTGAGAGTGCTCCATACAGGAGCTTCTTTTCGCCTAAACTTGAGAACTACCCAGAGTTATCTGCTTCTTTTTTGCATAATTTATTCGTCACTCTATGCCTGAAAAGGTATTTCTTTGACGTATACTGGGTGCTCCCTTGTGTATTGACAAAGTTATACCTCTCTGAAGAGGTCTAATTAGAGCGAAACACTGTGTCAGGGGTTGCTTTTGCTCATTTCAGGTTGGCTTGATTGGTAATTTACCAATTCAAAGCTGTAATCCTGTGCCTGGAGTGGTAAATGGTTTTTGTCATTTTACAGCTCGGCAAGGACAGCACTGTGCTAGTCCTATGCTTAAAGACTTTGCTGTACAAATGGCAAAAGACTTTGTCCTTTTCTATCTCGGCGTGGATGGCACTGTGTTAATCCTATGCTTAAAGATTTTGATAGAAAAACAGACATTTGAGGTGAGCAGATCTAGAGTGTCGCTGGTGTTGAGAGTGCTCCATACAGGAGCTGCTTTCCACCTAAACTTGAGAACTACCCAGAGTTCTCTGCTTCTTTTTTGCATAATTTATTCGTCACTCTATGCCTGAAAGGGTATTTCTTAGAGTTATACTGGGTGCTCACTTGTGTCTGGACAAAGCTATACCTCTCTGAAGAGCTCTAATTAGAGCGAAACACTGTGTCAGGGGTTGCTTTTGCTCATTTCAGGTTGTCTTGATTGGTATTTTACCAATTCAAAGCTGTAATCCTGTGCCTGGAGAGGTAATTGGCTTTTGTCATTTTAAAGCTCGGCAAGGACAGCACTGTGCTAGTCCTATGCTTAAAGACTTTGCTGTACAAATGGCAAAAGACTTTGTCCTTTTCTATCTCGTCGTGGATAACACTGTGCTAATCCTATGCTTAAAGATTTTGATAGAAAAACAGACATTAGAGGTGAGCTGATCTAGAGTGTCGCTGGTGTTGAGAGTGCTCCATACAGGAGCTGCTTTCCACCTAAACTTGAGAACTACCCAGAGTTCTCTGCTTCTTTTTTGCATAATTTATTCGTCACTCTATGCCTGAAAGCGTATTTCTTTGACTTATACTGGGTGCTCCCTTGTGTCTGGACAAAGCTATACCTCTCTGAAGAGCTCTAATTAGAGCGAAACACTGTGTCAGGGGTTGCTTTTGCTCATTTCAGGTTGGCTTGATTGGTATTTTACCAATTCAAAGCTGTAATTCTGTGCCTGGAGTGGTAATTGGCTTTTGTCATTTAACAGCTCGGCAAGGACAGCACTGTGCTAGTCCTATGCTTAAAGACTTTGCTGTACAAATGGCAAAAGACTTTGTCCTTTTCTATCTCGGCGTGGCTGGCACAGTGCTAATCCTATGCTTAAAGATTTTGATAGAAAAACAGACATTTAAGGTGAGCAGATCTAGAGTGTCGCTGGTGTTGAGAGTGCTCCATACAGGAGCTGCTTTCCACCTAAACTTGAGAACTACCCAGAGTTCTCTGCTTCTTTTTTGCATAATTTATTCGTCACTCTATGCCTGAAAGCGTATTTCTGTGACTTATACTGGGTGCTCCCTTGTGTCTGGACAAAGCTATACCTCTCTGAAGAGCTCTAATTAGAGCGAAACACTGTGTCAGGGGTTGCTTTTGCTCATTTCAGGTTGGCTTGATTGGTATTTTACCAATTCAAAGGTGTAATTCTGTGCCTGGAGTGGTAATTGGCTTTTGTCATTTAACAGCTCGGCAAGGGCAGCACTGTGCTAGTCCTATGCTTAAAGACTTTGCTGTACAAATGGCAAAAGACTTTGTCCTTTTCTATCTCGGCGTGGCTGGCACAGTGCTAATCCTATGCTTAAAGATTTTCATAGAAAAACAGACATTTAAGGTGAGCAGATCTAGAGTGTCGCTGGTGTTGAGAGTGCTCCATACGGGGAGCTGCTTTCCACCTAAACTTGAGAACTACCCAGAGTTCTCTGCTTCTTTTTTGCATAATTTATTCGTCACTCTATGCCTGAAAGGGTATTTCTTTGACTTATACTGGGTGCTCCCTTGTGTCTGGACAAAGCTATACCTCTCTGAAGAGCTCTAATTAGAGCGAAACACTCTGTCAGGGGTTGCTTTTGCTCATTTCAGGTTGGCTTGATTGGTATTTTATCAATTCAAAGCTGTAATCCTGTGCCTGGAGTGGTAATTGGCTTTTGTCATTTTACAGCTCGCCAAGGACAGCACTGTGCTAGTCCTATGCTTAAAGACTTTGCTGTACAAATGGCAAAAGACTTTGTCCTTTTCTATCTCGGCGTGGCTGGCACAGTTCTAATCCTATGCTTAAAGATTTTGATAGAAAAACAGACATTTGAGGTGAGCAGATCTAGAGTGTCGCTGGTGTTGAGAGTGCTCCATACAGGAGCTTCTTTCCGCCTAAACTTGAGAACTACCCAGAGTTATCTGCTTCTTTTTTGCATAATTTATTCTTCACTATATGCATGAAAAGGTATTTCTTTGACTTATACCGGGTGCTCCCTTGTGTTTGGACAAAGCTATACCTCTCTGAAGAGCTCTAATTAGAGAGAAACACTGTGTCAGGGGTTGCTTTTGCTCATTTCAGGTTGGCTTGATTGGTAATTTACCAATTCAAAGCTGTAATCCTGTGCCTGGAGTGGTAATTGGCTTTTGTCATTTTACAGCTCGGCAAGGACAGCACTGTGCTAGTCCTATGCTTAAAGACTTTGCTGTACAAATGGCAAAAGACTTTGTCCTTTTCTATCTCGGCGTGGATGGCACTGTGCTAATCCTATGCTTAAAGATTTTGATAGAAAAACAGACATTTGAGGTGAGCAGATCTAGAGTGTCGCTGGTGTTGAGAGTGCTCCATACAGGAGCTGCTTTCCACCTAAACTTGAGAACTACCCAGAGTTCTCTGCTTCTTTTTTGCATAATTTATTCATCACTCTATGCCTGAAAGGGTATTTCTTTGACTTATACTGGGTGCTCCCTTGTGTCTGGACAAAGCTATACCTCTCTGAATAGCTCTAATTAGAGCGAAACACTGTGTCAGGGGTTGCTTTTGCTCATTTTAGGTTGGCTTGATTGGTATTTTACCAATTCAAAGCTGTAATCCTGTGCCTGGAGTGGTAATTGTCTTTTGTCATTTTACAGCTCGGCAAGGACAGCACTGTGCTAGTCCTATGCTTAAAGACGTTGCTGTACAAATGGCAAAAGACTTTGTCCTTTTCTATCTCGGCGTGGATGGCACTGTGCTAATCCTATGCTTAAAGATTTTGATAGAAAAACAGACATTTGAGGTGAGCAGATCTAGAGTGTCGCTGGTGTGTAGACTGCTCCATACAGGAGCTGCTTTCCACCTAAACTTGAGAACTACCCAGAGTTCTCTGCTTCTTTTTTGCATAATTTATTTGTCACTCTATGCCTGAAAGGGTATTTCTTTGACTTATACTGGGTGCTCCCTTGTGTCTGGACAAAGCTATACCTCTCTGAAGAGCTCTAATTAGAGCGAAACACTGTGTCAGGGGTTGCTTTTGCTCATTTCAGGTTGGCTTGATTGGTATTTTATCAATTCAAAGCTGTAACTCTGTGACTGGAGTGGTAATTGGCTTTTGTCATTTAACAGCTCGGCAAGGACAGCACTGTGCTAGTCCTATGCTTAAAGACTTTGCTGTACAAATGGCAAACGACTTTGTCCTTTTCTATCTCGGCGTGGTTGGCACAGTGCTAATCCTATGCTTAAAGATTTTGATAGAAAAACAGACATTTAAGGTGAGCAGATCTAGAGTGTCGCTGGTGTTGAGAGTGCTCCATACAGGAGCTGCTTTCCACCTAAACTTGAGAACTACCCAGAGTTCTCTGCTTCTTTTTTGCATAATTTATTCGTCACTCTATGCCTGAAAGCGTATTTCTGTGACTTATACTGGGTGCTCCCTTGTGTCTGGACAAAGCTATACCTCTCTGAAGAGGTCTAATTAGAGCGAAACACTGTGTCAGGGGTTGCTTTTGCTCATTTCAGGTTGGCTTGATTGGTAATTTACCAATTCAAAGCTGTAATCCTGTGCCTGGAGTGGTAAATGGCTTTTGTCATTTTACAGCTCGGCAAGGACAGCACTGTGCTAGTCCTATGCTTAAAGACTTTGCTGTACAAATGGCAAAAGACTTTGTCCTTTTCTATCTCGGCGTGGATGGCACTGTGTTAATCCTATGCTTAAAGATTTTGATAGAAAAACAGACATTTGAGGTGAGCAGATCTAGAGTGTCGCTGGTGTTGAGAGTGCTCCATACAGGAGCTGCTTTCCACCTAAACTTGAGAACTACCCAGAGTTCTCTGCTTCTTTTTTGCATAATTTATTCGTCACTCTATGCCTGAAAGGGTATTTCTTAGAGTTATACTGGGTGCTCACTTGTGTCTGGACAAAGCTATACCTCTCTGAAGAGCTCTAATTAGAGCGAAACACTGTGTCAGGGGTTGCTTTTGCTCATTTCAGGTTGGCTTGATTGGTATTTTACCAATTCAAAGCTGTAATCCTGTGCCTGGAGTGGTAATTAGCTTTTGTCATTTTACAGCTCGGCAAGGACAGCACTGTGCTAGTCCTATGCTTAAAGACTTTGCTGTACAAATGGCAAAAGACTTTATCCTTTTCTATCTCGGCGTGGATGGCACTGTGCTAATCCTATGCTTAAAGATTTTGACAGAAAAACAGACATTTGAGGTGAGCAGAACTAGAGTGTCGCTGCTGTTGAGAGTGCTCCATACAGGAGCTGCTTTCTGCCTAAACTTGAGAACTACCCAGAGTTCTCTGCTTCTTTTTTGCATAATTTATTCATCACGCTATGCCTGAAAGGGTATTTCTTTGACTTATACTGGGTGCTCCCTTGTGTCTGGACAAAGCTATACCTCTCTGAAGATCTCTAATTAGAGCGAAACACTGTGTCAGGGGTTGCTTTTGCTCATTTCAGGTTGGCTTGATTGGTATTTTACCAATTCAAAGCTGTAATCCTGTGCCTGGAGTGGTAATTGGCTTTTGTCATTTTACAGCTCGGCAAGGACAGCACTGTGCTAGTCCTATGCTTAAAGACTTTGCTGTACAAATGGCAAAAGACTTTGTCCTTTTCTATGTCGGCGTGGATGGCACTGTGCTAATCCTATGCTTAAAGATTTTGATAGAAAAACAGACATTTGAGGTGAGCAGATCTAGAGCGTCGCTGGTGTTGAGAGTACTCCATACAGGAGCTGCTTTCCACCTAAACTTGAGAACTACCCAGAGTTCTCTGCTTCTTTTTTGCATAATTTATTCGTCACTCTATGCCTGAAAGGGTATTTCTTTGACTTATACTGGGTGCTCCCTTGTGTCTGGACAAAGCTATATCTCTCTGAAGAGCTCTAATTAGAGCGAAACACTGTGTCAGGGGTTGCTTTTGGTCATTTCAGGTTGGCTTGATTGGTATTTTACCAATTTAAAGCTGTAATCCTGTGCCTGGAGTGGTAATTGGCTTTTGTCATTTTACAGCTCGGGAGGATAGCACTGTGCTAGTTCTATGCTTAAAGACTTTGCTGTACAAATGGCAAAAGACTTTGTCCTTTTCTATCTCGGCGTGGCTGGCATAGTGCTAATCCTATGCTTAAAGATTTTGATAGAAAAACAGACATTTAAGGTGAGCAGATCTAGAGTGTCGCTGGTGTTGAGAGTGCTCCATACAGGAGCTGCTTTCCACCTAAACTTGAGAACTACCCAGAGTTCTCTGCTTCTTTTTTGCATAATTTATTCGTCACTCTATGCCTGAAAGGGTATTTCTTTGACTTATACTGGGTGCTCCCTTGTGTCTGGACAAAGCTATACTTCTCTGAAGAGCTCTAATTAGAGCGAAACACTGTGTCAGGGGTTGCTTTTGCTCATTTTAGGTTGGCTTGATTGGTATTTTACCAATTCAAAGCTGTAATCCTGTGCCTGGAGTGGTAATTGTCTTTTGTCATTTTACAGCTCGGCAAGGACAGCACTGTGCTAGTCCTATGCTTAAAGACGTTGCTGTACAAATGGCAAAAGTATTTGTCCTTTTCTATCTCGGCGTGGATGGCACTGTGCTAATCCTATGCTTAAAGATTTTGATAGAAAAACAGACATTTGAGGTGAGCAGATCTAGAGTGTCGCTGGTGTGTAGAGTGCTCCATACAGGAGCTGCTTTCTACCTAAACTTGAGAACTACCCAGAGTTCTCTGCTTCTTTTTTGCATAATTTATTCGTCACTCTATGCCTGAAAGGGTATTTCTTAGAGTTATACTGGGTGCTCACTTGTGTCTGGACAAAGCTATACCTCTCTGAAGAACTCTAATTAGAGCGAAACACTGTGTCAGGGGTTGCTTTTGCTCATTTCAGGTTGTCTTGATTGGTATTTTACCAATTCAAAGCTGTAATCCTGTGCCTGGAGAGGTAATTGGCTTTTGTCATTTTAAAGCTCGGCAAGGACAGCACTGTGGTAGTCCTATGCTTAAAGACTTAGCTGTACAAATGGCAAAAGACTTTGTCCTTTTCTATCTCGGCGTCGATGGCACTGTGCTAATCCTATGCTTAAAGATTTTGATAGAAAAACAGACATTTGAGGTGAGCAGATCTAGAGTGTCGCTGGTGTTGAGAGTGCTCCATACAGGAGCTGCTTTCCACCTAAACTTGAGAACTACCCAGAGTTCTCTGCTTCTTTTTTGCATAATTTATTCGTCACTCTATGCCTGAAAGCGTATTTCTTTGACTTATACTGGGTGCTCCCTTGTGTCTGGACAAAGCTATACCTCTCTGAAGAGCTCTAATTAGAGCGAAACACTGTGTCAGGGGTTGCTTTTGCTCATTTCAGGTTGGCTTGATTGGTATTTTACCAATTCAAAGCTGTAACTCTGTGACTGGAGTGGTAATTGGCTTTTGTCATTTAACAGCTCGGCAAGGACAGCACTGTGCTAGTCCTATGCTTAAAGACTTTGCTGTACAAATGGCAAACGACTTTGTCCTTTTCTATCTCGGCGTGGCTGGCACAGTGCTAATCCTATGCCTAAAGATTTTGATAGAAAAACAGACATTTAAGGTGAGCAGATCTAGAGTGTCGCTGGTGTTGAGAGTGCTCCATACAGGAGCTGCTTTCCACCTAAACTTGAGAACTACCCAGAGTTCTCTGCTTCTTTTTTGCATAATTTATTCGTCACTCTATGCCTGAAAGCGTATTTCTGTGACTTATACTGGGTGCTCCCTTGTGTCTGGACAAAGCTATACCTCTCTGAAGAGCTCTAATTAGAGCAAAACACTGTGTCAGGGGTTGCTTTTGCTCATTTCAGGTTGGCTTGATTGGTATTTTACCAATTCAAAGCTGTAATCCTGTGCCTGGAGTGGTAATTGGCTTTTGTCATTTTACAGCTCGCCAAGGACAGCACTGTGCTAGTCCTATGCTTAAAGACTTTGCTGTACAAATGGCAAAAGACTTTGTCCTTTTCTATCTCGGCGTGGCTGGCACAGTGCTAATCCTATGCTTAAAGATTTTGATAGAAAAACAGACATTTGAGGTGAGCAGATCTAGAGTGTCGCTGGTGTTGAGAGTGCTCCATACAGGAGCTTCTTTCCGCCTAAACTTGAGAACTACCCAGAGTTATCTGCTTCTTTTTTGCATAATTTATTCGTCACCCTATGCCTGAAAAGGTATTTCTTTGACGTATACTGGGTGCTCCCTTGTATATTGACAAAGTTATACCTCTCTGAAGAGGTCTAATTAGAGCGAAACACTGTGTCAGGGGTTGCTTTTGCTCATTTCAGGTTGGCTTGATTGGTATTTTACCAATTCAAAGCTGTAATCCTGTGCCTGGAGTGGTAATTGGCTTTTGTCATTTTACAGCTCGGCAAGGACAGCACTGTGCTAGTCCTATGCTTAAAGACTTTGCTGTACAAATGGCAAAAGACTTTGTCCTTTTCTATCTCGGCGTGGATGGTACTGTGCTAATCCTATGCTTAAAGTTTTTGATAGAAAAACAGACATTTGAGGTGAGCAGATCTAGAGTGTCGCTGGTGTTGAGAGTGCTCCATACAGGAGCTGCTTTCCACCTAAACTTGAGAACTACCCAGAGTTCTCTGCTTCTTTTTTGCATAATTTATTCGTCACTCTATGCCTGAAAGGGTATTTCTTTGACTTATACTGGGTGCTCCCTTGTGTCTGGACAAAGCTATACCTCTCTGAAGAGCTCTAATTAGAGCGAAACACTGTGTCAGGGGTTGCTTTTGCTCATTTCAGGTTGGCTTGATTGGTATTTTACCAATTCAAAGCTGTAATCCTGTGCCTGGAGTGGTAATTAGCTTTTGTCATTTTACAGCTCGGCAAGGACAGCACTGTGCTAGTCCTATGCTTAAAGACTTTGCTGTACAAATGGCAAAAGACTTTGTCCTTTTCTATCTCGGCGTGGATGGCACTGTGCTAATCCTATGCTTAAAGATTTTGACAGAAAAACAGACATTTGAGGTGAGCAGAACTAGAGTGTCGCTGGTGTTGAGAGTGCTCCATACAGGATCTGCTTTCTGCCTAAACTTGAGAACTACCCAGAGTTCTCTGCTTCTTTTTTGCATAATTTATTCATCACGCTATGCCTGAAAGGGTATTTCTTTGACTTATACTGGGTGCTCCCTTGTGTCTGGACAAAGCTATACCTCTCTGAAGATCTCTAATTAGAGCGAAACACTGTGTCAGGGGTTGCTTTTGCTCATTTCAGGTTGGCTTGATTGGTATTTTACCAATTCAAAGCTGTAATCCTGTGCCTGGAGTGGTAATTGGCTTTTGTCATTTTACAGCTCGGCAAGGACAGCACTGTGCTAGTCCTATGCTTAAAGACTTTGCTGTACAAATGGCAAAAGACTTTGTCCTTTTCTATGTCGGCGTGGATGGCACTGTGCTAATCCTATGCTTAAAGATTTTGATAGAAAAACAGACATTTGAGGTGAGCAGATCTAGAGCGTCGCTGGTGTTGAGAGTACTCCATACAGGAGCTGCTTTCCACCTAAACTTGAGAACTACCCAGAGTTCTCTGCTTCTTTTTTGCATAATTTATTCGTCACTCTGTGCCTTAAAGGGTATTTCTTTGACTTATACTGGGTGCTCCCTTATGTCTGGACAAAGCTATACCTCTCTGAAGAGCTCTAATTAGAGCGAAACACTGTGTCAGGGGTTGCTTTTGGTCATTTCAGGTTGGCTTGATTGGTATTTTACCAATTTAAAGCTGTTATCCTGTGCCTGGAGTGGTAATTGGCTTTTGTCATTTTACAGCTCGGGAGGATAGCACTGTGCTAGTTCTATGCTTAAAGACTTTGCTGTACAAATGGCAAAAGACTTTGTCCTTTTCTATCTCGGCGTGGCTGGCATAGTGCTAATCCTATGCTTAAAGATTTTGATAGAAAAACAGACATTTAAGGTGAGCAGATCTAGAGTGTCGCTGGTGTTGAGAGTGCTCCATACAGGAGCTGCTTTCCACCTAAACTTGAGAACTACCCAGAGTTCTCTGCTTCTTTTTTGCATAATTTATTCGTCACTCTATGCCTGAAAGGGTATTTCTTTGACTTATACTGGGTGCTCCCTTGTGTCTGGACAAAGCTATACTTCTCTGAAGAGCTCTAATTAGAGCGAAACACTGTGTCAGGGGTTGCTTTTGCTCATTTCAGGTTGGCTTGATTGGTATTTTACCAATTCAAAGCTGTAATCCTGTGCCTGGAGTGGTAATTGGCTTTTGTCATTTTACAGCTCGCCAAGGACAGCACTGTGCTAGTCCTATGCTTAAAGACTTTGCTGTACAAATGGCAAAAGACTTTGTCCTTTTCTATCTCGGCGTGGATGGCACTGTGCTAATCCTATGCTTAAAGATTTTGATAGAAAAACAGACATTTGAGGTGAGCAGATCTAGAGTGTTGCTGGTGTTGAGAGTGCTCCATACAGGAGCTTCTTTCCGCCTAAACTTGAGAACTACCCAGAGTTATCTGCTTCTTTTTTGCATAATTTATTCGTCACTCTATGCCTGAAAAGGTATTTCTTTGACGTATACTGGGTGCTCCCTTGTGTATTGACAAAGTTATACCTCTCTGAAGAGGTCTAATTAGAGCTAAACACTGTGTCAGGGGTTGCTTTTGCTCATTTCAGGTTGGCTTGATTGGTAATTTACCAATTCAAAGCTGTAATCCTGTGCCTGGAGTGGTAAATGTCTTTTGTCATTTTACAGCTCGGCAAGGACAGCACTGTGCTAGTCCTATGCTTAAAGACTTTGCTGTACAAATGGCAAAAGACTTTGTCCTTTTCTATCTCGGCGTGGATGGCACTGTGTTAATCCTATGCTTAAAGATTTTGATAGAAAAACAGACATTTGAGGTGAGCAGATCTAGAGTGTCGCTGGTGTTGAGAGTGCTCCATACAAGAGCTGCTTTCCACCTAAACTTGAGAACTACCCAGAGTTCTCTGCTTCTTTTTTGCATAATTTATTCGTCACTCTATGCCTGAAAGGGTATTTCTTAGAGTTATACTGGGTGCTCACTTGTGTCTGGACAAAGCTATACCTCTCTGAAGAACTCTAATTAGAGCGAAACACTGTGTCAGGGGTTGCTTTTGCTCATTTCAGGTTGTCTTGATTGGTATTTTACCAATTCAAAGCTGTAATCCTGTGCCTGGAGAGGTAATTGGCTTTTGTCATTTTAAAGCTCGGCAAGGACAGCACTGTGCTAGTCCTATGCTTAAAGACTTAGCTGTACAAATGGCAAAAGACTTTGTCCTTTTCTATCTCGTTGTGGATAACACTGTGCTAATCCTATGCTTAAAGATTTTGATAGAAAAACAGACATTAGAGGTGAGCAGATCTAGAGTGTCGCTGGTGTTGAGAGTGCTCCATACAGGAGCTGCTTTCCACCTAAACTTGAGAACTACCCAGAGTTCTCTGCTTCTTTTTTGCATAATTTATTTGTCACTCTATGCCTGAAAGGGTATTTCTTTGACTTATACTGGGTGCTCCCTTGTATCTGGACAAAGCTATACCTCTCTGAAGAGCTCTAATTAGAGCGAAACACTGTGTCAGGGGTTGCTTTTGCTCATTTCAGGTTGGCTTGATTGGTATTTTACCAATTCAAAGCTGTAATCCTGTGCCTGGAGTGGTAATTGTCTTTTGTCATTTTACAGCTCGGCAAGGACAGCGCTGTGCTAGTCCTATGCTTAAAGACTTTGCTGTACAAATGGCAAAAGACTTTGTCCTTTTCTATCTCGGCGTCGATAGCACTGTGCTAATCCTATGCTTAAAGATTTTGATAGAAAAACAGACATTTGAGGTGAGCAGATCTAGAGTGTCGCTGGTGTTGAGAGTGTTCCATACAGGAGCTGCTTTCCACCTAAACTTGAGAACTACCCAGAGTTCTCTGCTTCTTTTTTGCATAATTTATTCGTCACTCTATGCCTGAAAGCGTATTTCTTTGACTTATACTGGGTGCTCCCTTGTGTCTGGACAAAGCTATACCTCTCTGAAGAGCTCTAATTAGAGCGAAACACTGTGTCAGGGGTTGCTTTTGCTCATTTCAGGTTGGCTTGATTGGTATTTTACCAATTCAAAGGTGTAATTCTGTGCCTGGAGTGGTAATTGGCTTTTGCCATTTAACAGCTCGGCAAGGACAGCACTGTGCTAGTCCTATGCTTAAAGACTTTGCTGTACAAATGGCAAAAGACTTTGTCCTTTTCTATCTCGGCGTGGCTGGCACAGTGCTAATCCTATGCTTAAAGATTTTGATAGAAAAACAGACATTTAAGGTGAGCAGATCTAGAGTGTCGCTGGTGTTGAGAGTGCTCCATACGGGGAGCTGCTTTCCACCTAAACTTGAGAACTACCCAGAGTTCTCTGCTTCTTTTTTGCATAATTTATTCGTCACTCTATGCCTGAAAGGGTATTTCTTTGACTTATACTGGGTGCTCCCTTGTGTCTGGACAAAGCTATACCTCTCTGAAGAGCTCTAATTAGAGCGAAACACTGTGTCAGGGGTTGCTGTTGCTCATTTCAGGTTGGCTTGATTGGTATTTTACCAATTCAAAGCTGTAATCCTGTGCCTGGAGTGGTAATTGGCTTTTGTCATTTTACAGCTCGCCAAGGACAGCACTGTGCTTGTCCTATGCTTAAAGACTTTGCTGTACAAATGGCAAAAGACTTTGTCCTTTTCTATCTCGGCGTGGCTGGCACAGTTCTAATCCTATGCTTAAAGATTTTGATAGAAAAACAGACATTTGAGGTGAGCAGATCTAGAGTGTCGCTGGTGTTGAGAGTGCTCCATACAGGAGCTTCTTTCCGCCTAAACTTGAGAACTACCCAGAGTTATCTGCTTCTTTTTTGCATAATTTATTTGTCACTCTATGCCTGAAAGGGTATTTCTTTGACTTATACTGGGTGCTCCCTTGTGTCTGGACAAAGCTATACCTCTCTGAAGAGCTCTAATTAGAGCGAAACACTGTGTCAGGGGTTGCTTTTGCTCATTTCAGGTTGGATTGATTGGTATTTTACCAATTCAAATCTGTAATCCTGTGCCTGGAGTGGTAATTGGCTTTTGTCATTTTACAGCTCGGCAAGGACAGCACTGTGCTAGTCCTATGTTTAAAGACTTTGCTGTACAAATGGCAAATGACTTTGTCCTTTTCTATCTCGGCGTGGATGGCACTGTGCTAATCCTATGCTTAAAGTTTTTGATAGAAAAACAGACATTTGAGGTGAGCAAATCTAGAGTGTCGCTGGTGTTGAGAGTGCTCCATACAGAAGCTGCTTTCCACCTAAACTTGAGAACCACCCAGAGTTCTCTGCTTCTTTTTTGCATAATTTATTCGTCACTCTATGCCTGAAAGGGTATTTCTTTGACTTATACTGGGTGCTCCCTTGTGTGTGGACAAAGCTATACCTCTCTGAAGAGCTCTAATTAGAGCGAAACACTGTGTCAGGGGTTGCTTTTGCTCATTTTAGGTTGGCTTGATTGGTATTTTACCAATTCAAAGCTGTAATCCTGTGCCTGGAGTGGTAATTGTCTTTTGTCATTTTACAGCTCGGCAAGGACAGCACTGTGCTAGTCCTATGCTTAAAGACGTTGCTGTACAAACGGCAAAAGACTTTGTCCTTTTCTATCTCGGCGTTTATGGCACTGTGCTAATCCTATGCTTAAAGATTTTGATAGAAAAACAGACATTTGAGGTGAGCAGATCTAGAGTGTCGCTGGTGTTGAGAGTGCTCCATACAGGAGCTGCTTTCCACCTAAACTTGAGAACTACCCAGAGTTCTCTGCTTCTTTTTTGCATAATTTATTCGTCACTCTATGCCTGAAAGGGTATTTCTTAGAGTTATACTGGGTGCTCACTTGTGTCTGGACAAAGCTATACCTCTCTGAAGAACTCTAATTAGAGCGAAACACTGTGTCAGGGGTTGCTTTTGCTCATTTCAGGTTGTCTTGATTGGTATTTTACCAATTCAAAGCTGTAATCCTGTGCCTGGAGAGGTAATTGGCTTTTGTCATTTTAAAGCTCGGCAAGGACAGCACTGTGCTAGTCCTATGCTTAAAGACTTAGCTGTACAAATGGCAAAAGACTTTGTCCTTTTCTATCTCGTCGTGGATAACACTGTGCTAATCGTATGCTTAAAGATTTTGATAGAAAAACAGACATTAGAGGTGAGCAGATCTAGAGTGTCGCTGGTGTTGAGAGTGCTCCATACAGGAGCTGCTTTCCACCTAAGCTTGAGAACTACCCAGAGTTCTCTGCTTCTTTTTTGCATAATTTATTTGTCACTCTATGCCTGAAAGGGTATTTCTTTGACTTATACTGGGTGCTTCCTTGTATCTGGACAAAGCTATACCTCTCTGAAGAGCTCTAATTAGAGCGAAACACTGTGTCAGGGTTTGCTTTTGCTCATTTCAGGTTGGCTTGATTGGTATTTTACCAATTCAAAGCTGTAATTCTGTGACTGGAGTGGTAATTGGCTTTTGTCATTTAACAGCTCGGCAAGGACAGCACTGTGCTAGTCCTATGCTTAAAGACTTTGCTGTACAAATGGCAAAAGACTTTGTCCTTTTCTATCTCGGCGTGGCTGGCACAGTGCTAATCCTATGCTTAAAGATTTTGATAGAAAAACAGACATTTAAGGTGAGCAGATCTAGAGTGTCGCTGGTGTTGAGAGTGCTCCATACAGGAGCTGCTTTCCACCTAAACTTGAGAACTACCCAGAGTTCTCTGCTTCTTTTTTGCATAATTTATTCGTCACTCTATGCCTGAAAGCGTATTTCTTTGACTTATACTGGGTGCTCCCTTGTGTCTGGACAAAGCTATACCTCTCTGAAGAGCTCTAATTAGAGCGAAACACTGTGTCAGGGTTTGCTTTTGCTCATTTCAGGTTGGCTTGATTGGTATTTTACCAATTCAAAGCTGTAATTCTGTGACTGGAGTGGTAATTGGCTTTTGTCATTTAACAGCTCGGCAAGGACAGCACTGTGCTAGTCCTATGCTTAAAGACTTTGCTGTACAAATGGCAAAAGACTTTGTCCTTTTCTATCTCGGCGTGGCTGGCACAGTGCTAATCCTATGCTTAAAGATTTTGATAGAAAAACAGACATTTAAGGTGAGCAGATCTAGAGTGTCGCTGGTGTTGAGAGTGCTCCATACAGGAGCTGCTTTCCACCTACACTTGAGAACTACCCAGAGTTCTCTGCTTCTTTTTTGCATAATTTATTCGTCACTCTATGCCTGAAAGCGTATTTCTGTGACTTATACTGGGTGCTCCCTTGTGTCTGGACAAAGCTATACCTCTCTGAAGAGCTCTAATTAGAGCGAAACACTGTGTCAGGGGTTGCTTTTGCTTATTTCAGGTTGGCTTGATTGGTATTTTACCAATTCAAAGGTGTAATTCTGTGCCTGGAGTGGTAATTGGCTTTTGTCATTTAACAGCTCGGCAAGGACAGCACTGTGCTAGTCCTATGCTTAAAGACTTTGCTGTACAAATGGCAAAAGACTTTGTCCTTTTCTATCTCGGCGTGGCTGGCACAGTGCTAATCCTATGCTTAAATATTTTGATAGAAAAACAGACATTTAAGGTGAGCAGATCTAGAGTGCCGCTGGTGTTGAGAGTGCTCCATACGGGGAGCTGCTTTCCACCTAAACTTGAGAACTACCCAGAGTTCTCTGCTTCTTTTTTGCATAATTTATTCGTCACTCTATGCCTGAAAGGGTATTTCTTTGACTTATACTGGGTGCTCACTTGTGTCTGGACAAAGCTATACCTCTCTGAAGAGCTCTAATTAGAGCGAAACACTGTGTCAGGGGTTGCTTTTGCTCATTTCAGGTTGGCTTGATTGGTATTTTACCAATTCAAAGCTGTAATCCTGTGCCTGGAGTGGTAATTGGCTTTTGTCATTTTACAGCTCGTCAAGGACAGCACTGTGCTAGTCCTATGCTTAAAGACTTTGCTGTACAAATGGCAAAAGACTTTGTCCTTTTCTATCTCGGCGTGGCTGGCACAGTGCTAATCCTATGCTTAAAGATTTTGATAGAAAAACAGACATTTAAGGTGAGCAGATCTAGAGTGTCGCTGGTGTTGAGAGTGCTCCATACGGGGAGCTGCTTTCCACCTAAACTTGAGAACTACCCAGAGTTCTCTGCTTCTTTTTTGCATAATGTATTCGTCACTCTATGCCTGAAAGGGTATTTCTTTGACTTATACTGGGTGCTCCCTTGTGTCTGGACAAAGCTATACTTCTCTGAAGAGCTCTAATTAGAGCGAAACACTGTGTCAGTGGTTGCTTTTGCTCATTTCAGGTTGGTTTGATTGGTATTTTACCAATGCAAAGCTGTAATCCTGTGCCTGGAGTGGTAATTGGCTTTTGTCATTTTACAGCTCGGCAAAGACAGCACTGTGCTAGTCCTAAGCTTAAAGACTTTGCTGTACAAATGGCAAAAGACTTTGTCCTTTTCTATCTCGGCGTGGATGGCACTGTGCTAATCCTATGCTTAAAGATTTTGATAGAAAAACAGACATTTGAGGTGAGCAGATCTAGAGTGTCGCTGGTGTTGAGAGTGCTCCATACAGGAGCTTCTTTCCGCCTAATCTTGAGAACTACCCAGAGTTAACTGCTTCTTTTTTGCATAATTTATTCGTCACTCTATGCCTGAAAAGGTATTTCTTTGACGTATACTGGGTGCTCCCTTGTGTATTGACAAAGTTATACCTCTCTGAAGAGGTCTAATTAGAGCGAAACACTGTGTCAGGGGTTGCTTTTGCTCATTTCAGGTTGGCTTGATTGGTAATTTACCAATTCAAAGCTGTAATCCTGTGCCTGGAGTGGTAATTGGCTTTTGTCATTTAACAGCTCGGCAAGGACAGCACTGTGCTAGTCCTATGCTTAAAGACTTTGCTGTACAAATGGCAAAAGACTTTGTCCTTTTCTATCTCGGCGTGGCTGGCACAGTGCTAATCCTATGCTTAAAGATTTTGATAGAAAAACAGACATTTAAGGTGAGCAGATCTAGAGTGCCGCTGGTGTTGAGAGTGCTCCATACGGGGAGCTGCTTTCCACCTAAACTTGAGAACTACCCAGAGTTCTCTGCTTCTTTTTTGCATAATTTATTCGTCACTCTATGCCTGAAAGGGTATTTCTTTGACTTATACTGGGTGCTCACTTGTGTCTGGACAAAGCTATACCTCTCTGAAGAGCTCTAATTAGAGCGAAACACTGTGTCAGGGGTTGCTTTTGCTCATTTCAGGTTGGCTTGATTGGTATTTTACCAATTCAAAGCTGTAATCCTGTGCCTGGAGTGGTAATTGGCTTTTGTCATTTTACAGCTCGCCAAGGACAGCACTGTGCTAGTCCTATGCTTAAAGACTTTGCTGTACAAATGGCAAAAGACTTTGTCCTTTTCTATCTCGGCGTGGCTGGCACAGTTCTAATCCTATGCTTAAAGATTTTGATAGAAAAACAGACATTTGAGGTGAGCAGATCTAGAGTGTCGCTGGTGTTGAGAGTGCTCCATACAGGAGCTTCTTTCCGCCTAAACTTGAGAACTACCCAGAGTTATCTGCTTCTTTTTTGCATAATTTATTTGTCACTCTATGTCTGAAAGGGTATTTCTTTGACTTATACTGGGTGCTCCTTTGTGTCTGGACAAAGCTATACCTCTCTGAAGAGCTCTAATTAGAGCGAAACACTGTGTCAGGGGTTGCTTTTGCTCATTTCAGGTTGGCTTGATTGGTATTTTACCAATTTAAAGCTGTAATCCTGTGCCTGGAGTGGAAATTGGCTTTTGTCATTTTACAGCTCTGGAGGATAGCACTGTGCTAGTCCTATGCTTAAAGACTTTGCTGTACAAATGGCAAAAGACTTTGTCCTTTTCTATCTCGGCGTGGCTGGCACAGTGCTAATCCTATGCTTAAAGATTTTGATAGAAAAACAGACATTTAAGGTGAGCAGATCTAGAGTGTCGCTGGTGTTGAGAGTGCTCCATACGGGGAGCTGCTTTCCACCTAAACTTGAGAACTACCCAGAGTTCTCTGCTTCTTTTTTGCATAATTTATTCGTCACTCTATGCCTGAAAGGGTATTTCTTTGACTTATACTGGGTGCTCCCTTGTGTCTGGACAAAGCTATACTTCTCTGAAGAGCTCTAATTAGAGAGAAACACTGTGTCAGTGGTTGCTTTTGCTCATTTCAGGTTGGTTTGATTGGTATTTTACCAATGCAAAGCTGTAATCCTGTCCCTGGAGTGGTAATTGGCTTTTGTCATTTTACAGCTCGGCAAAGACAGCACTGTGCTAGTCCTAAGCTTAAAGACTTTGCTGTACAAATGGCAAAAGACTTTGTCCTTTTCTATCTCGGCGTGGATGGCACTGTGCTAATCCTATGCTTAAAGATTTTGATAGAAAAACAGACATTTGAGGTGAGCAGATCTAGAGTGTCGCTGGTGTTGAGAGTGCTCCATACAGGAGCTTTTTTCCGCCTAATCTTGAGAACTACCCAGAGTTATCTGCTTCTTTTTTGCATAATTTATTCGTCACTCTATGCCTGAAAAGGTATTTCTTTGATGTATACTGGGTGCTCCCTTGTGTATTGACAAAGTTATACCTCTCTGAAGAGGTCTAATTAGAGCGAAACACTGTGTCAGGGGTTGCTTTTGCTCATTTCAGGTTGGCTTGATTGGTAATTTACCAATTCAAAGCTGTAATCCTGTGCCTGGAGTGGTAAATGGTTTTTGTCATTTTACAGCTCGGCAAGGACAGCACTGTGCTAGTCCTATGCTTAAAGACTTTGCTGTACAAATGGCAAAAGACTTTGTCCTTTTCTATCTCGGCGTGGATGGCACTGTGTTAATCCTATGCTTAAAGATTTTGATAGAAAAACAGACATTTGAGGTGAGCAGATCTAGAGTGTCGCTGGTGTTGAGAGTGCTCCATACAGGAGCTGCTTTCCACCTAAACTTGAGAACTACCCAGAGTTCTCTGCTTCTTTTTTGCATAATTTATTCGTCACTCTATGCCTGAAAGGGTATTTCTTAGAGTTATACTGGGTGCTCACTTGTGTCTGGACAAAGCTATACCTCTCTGAAGAACTCTAATTAGAGCGAAACACTGTGTCAGGGGTTGCTTTTGCTCATTTCAGGTTGTCTTGATTGGTATTTTACCAATTCAAAGCTGTAATCCTGTGCCTGGAGAGGTAATTGGCTTTTGTCATTTTAAAGCTCGGCAAGGACAGCACTGTGCTAGTCCTATGCTTAAAGACTTAGCTGTACAAATGGCAAAAGACTTTGTCCTTTTCTATCTCGTCGTGGATAACACTGTGCTAATCCTATGCTTAAAGATTTTGATAGAAAAACAGACATTAGAGGTGAGCAGATCTAGAGTGTCGCTGGTGTTGAGAGTGCTCCATACAGGAGCTGCTTTCCACCTAAACTTGAGAACTACCCAGAGTTCTCTGCTTCTTTTTTGCATAATTTATTTGTCACTCTATGCCTGAAAGGGTATTTCTTTGACTTATACTGGGTGCTCCCTTGTATCTGGACAAAGCTATACCTCTCTGAAGAGCTCTAATTAGAGCGAAACACTGTGTCAGGGGTTGCTTTTGCTCATTTCAGGTTGGCTTGATTGGTATTTTACCAATTCAAAGCTGTAATCCTGTGCCTGGAGTGGTAATTGTCTTTTGTCATTTTACAGCTCGGCAAGGACAGCGCTGTGCTAGTCCTATGCTTAAAGACTTTGCTGTACAAATGGCAAAAGACTTTGTCCTTTTCTATCTCGGCGTCGATGGCACTGTGCTAATCCTATGCTTAAAGATTTTGATAGAAAAACAGACATTTGAGGTGAGCAGATCTAGAGTGTTGCTGGTGTTGAGAGTGTTCCATACAGGAGCTGCTTTCCACCTAAACTTGAGAACTACCCAGAGTTCTCTGCTTCTTTTTTGCATAATTTATTCGTCACTCTATGCCTGAAAGGGTATTTCTTTGACTTATACTGGGTGCTCCCTTGTGTCTGGACAAAGATATACCTCTCTGAAAAGCTCTAATTAGAGCAAAACACTGTGTCAGGGGTTGCTTTTGCTCATTTCAGGTTGGCTTGATTGGTATTTTACCAATTCAAAGCTGTAATTCTGTGCCTGGAGTGGTAATTGGCTTTTGTCATTTAACAGCTCGGCAAGGACAGCACTGTGCTAGTCCTATCCTTAAAGACTTTGCTGTACAAATGGCAAAAGACTTTGTCCTTTTCTATCTCGGCGTGGCTGGCACAGTGCTAATCCTATGCTTAAAGATTTTGATAGAAAAACAGACATTTAAGGTGAGCAGATCTAGAGTGTCGCTGGTGTTGAGAGTGCTCCATACAGGAGCTGCTTTCCACCTAAACTTGAGAACTACCCAGAGTTCTCTGCTTCTTTTTTGCATAATTTATTCGTCACTCTATGCCTGAAAGGGTATTTCTTTGACTTATACTGGGTGCTCCCTTGTGTCTGGACAAAGCTATACCTCTCTGAAGAGCTCTAATTAGAGCGAAACACTGTGTCAGGGGTTCCTGTTGTTCATTTCAGGTTGGCTTGATTGGTATTTTACCAATTCAAAGCTGTAATCCTGTGCCTGGAGTGGTAATTGGCTTTTGTCATTTTACAGCTCGCCAAGGACAGCACTGTGCTAGTCCTATGCTTAAAGACTTTGCTGTACAAATGGCAAAAGACTTTGTCCTTTTCTATCTCGGCGTGGCTGGCACAGTTCTAATCCTATGCTTAAAGATTTTGATAGAAAAACAGACATTTGAGGTGAGCAGATCTAGAGTGTCGCTGGTGTTGAGATTGCTCCATACAGGAGCTTCTTTCCGCCTAAACTTGAGAACTACCCAGAGTTATCTGCTTCTTTTTTGCATAATTTATTTGTCACTCTATGCCTGAAAGGGTATTTCTTTGACTTATACTGGGTGCTCCCTTGTGTCTGGACAAAGCTATACCTCTCTGAAGAGCTCTAATTAGAGCGAAACACTGTGTCAGGGGTTGCTTTTGCTCATTTCAGGTTGGCTTGATTGGTATTTTACCAATTCAAAGCTGTAATCCTGTGCCTGGAGTGGTAATTGGCTTTTGTCATTTTACAGCTCGGCAAGGACAGCACTGTGCTAGTCCTATGTTTAAAGACTTTGCTATACAAATGGCAAATGACTTTGTCCTTTTCTATCTCGGCGTGGATGGCACTGTGCTAATCCTATGCTTAAAGTTTTTGATAGAAAAACAGACATTTGAGGTGAGCAAATCTAGAGTGTCGCTGGTGTTGAGAGTGCTCCATACAGAAGCTGCTTTCCACCTAAACTTGAGAACCACCCAGAGTTCTCTGCTTCTTTTTTGCATAAATTATTCGTCACTCTATGCCTGAAAGGGTATTTCTTTGACTTATACTGGGTGCTCCCTTGTGTCTGGACAAAGCTATACCTTTCTGAAGAGCTCTAATTAGAGCGAAACACTGTGTCAGGGGTTGCTTTTGCTCATTTCAGGTTGGCTTGATTGGTATTTTACCAATTTAAAGCTGTAATCCTGTGCCTGGAGTGGAAATTGGCTTTTGTCATTTTACAGCTCTGGAGGATAGCACTGTGCTAGTCCTATGCTTAAAGACTTTGCTGTACAAATGACAAAAGACTTTGTCCTTTTCTATCTCGGCGTGGCTGGCACAGTGCTAATCCTATGCTTAAAGATTTTGATAGAAAAACAGACATTTAAGGTGAGCAGATCTAGAGTGTCGCTGGTGTTGAGAGTGCTCCATATGGGGAGCTGCTTTCCACCTAAACTTGAGAACTACCCAGAGTTCTCTGCTTCTTTTTTGCATAATTTATTCGTCACTCTATGCCTGAAAGGGTATTTCTTTGACTTATACTGGGTGCTCCCTTGTGTCTGGACAAAGCTATACTTCTCTGAAGAGGTCTAATTAGAGCGGAACACTGTGTCAGGGGTTGCTTTTGCTCATTTCAGGTTGGCTTGATTGGTAATTTACCAATTCAAAGCTGTAATTCTGTGCCTGGAGTGGTAAATGGTTTTTGTCATTTTACAGCTCGGCAAGGACAGCACTGTGCTAGTCCTATGCTTAAAGACTTTGCTGTACAAATGGCAAAAGACTTTGTCCTTTTCTATCTCGGCGTGGATGGCACTGTGTTAATCCTATGCTTAAAGATTTTGATAGAAAAACAGACATTTGAGGTGAGCAGATCTAGAGTGTCGCTGGTGTTGAGAGTGCTCCATACAGGAGCTGCTTTCCACCTAAACTTGAGAACTACCCAGAGTTCTCTGCTTCTTTTTTGCATAATTTATTCGTCACTCTATGCCTGAAAGGGTATTTCTTAGAGTTATACTGGGTGCTCACTTGTGTCTGGACAAAGCTATACCTCTCTGAAGAGCTCTAATTAGAGCGAAACACTGTGTCAGGGGTTGCTTTTGCTCATTTCAGGTTGTCTTGATTGGTATTTTACCAATTCAAAGCTGTAATCCTGTGCCTGGAGAGGTAATTGGCTTTTGTCATTTTAAAGCTCGGCAAGGACAGCACTGTGCTAGTCCTATGCTTAAAGACTTTGCTGTACAAATGGCAAAAGACTTTGTCCTTTTCTATCTCGTCGTGGATAACACTGTGCTAATCCTATGCTTAAAGATTTTGATAGAAAAACAGACATTAGAGGTGAGCTGATCTAGAGTGTCGCTGGTGTTGAGAGTGCTCCATACAGGAGCTGCTTTCCACCTAAACTTGAGAACTACCCAGAGTTCTCTGTTTCTTTTTTGCATAATTTATTCGTCACTCTATGCCTGAAAGCGTATTTCTTTGACTTATACTGGGTGCTCCCTTGTGTCTGGACAAAGCTATACCTCTCTGAAGAGCTCTAATTAGAGCGAAACACTGTGTCAGGGGTTGCTTTTGCTCATTTCAGGTTGGCTTGATTGGTATTTTACCAATTCAAAGCTGTAATTCTGTGCCTGGAGTGGTAATTGGCTTTTGTCATTTAACAGCTCGGCAAGGACAGCACTGTGCTAGTCCTATGCTTAAAGACTTTGCTGTACAACTGGCAAAAGACTTTGTCCTTTTCTATCTCGGCGTGGCTGGCACAGTGCTAATCCTATGCTTAAAGATTTTGATAGAAAAACAGACATTTAAGGTGAGCAGATCTAGAGTGTCGCTGGTGTTGAGAGTGCTCCATACAGGAGCTGCTTTCCACCTAAACTTGAGAACTACCCAGAGTTCTCTGCTTCTTTTTTGCATAATTTATTCGTCACTCTATGCCTGAAAGCGTATTTCTGTGACTTATACTGGGTGCTCCCTTGTGTCTGGACAAAGCTATACCTCTCTGAAGAGCTCTAATTAGAGCGAAACACTGTGTCAGGGGTTGCTTTTGCTCATTTCAGGTTGGCTTGATTGGTATTTTACCAATTCAAAGGTGTAATTCTGTGCCTGGAGTGGTAATTGGCTTTTGTCATTTAACAGCTCGGCAAGGCCAGCACTGTGCTAGTCCTATGCTTAAAGACTTTGCTGTACAAATGGCAAAAGACTTTGTCCTTTTCTATCTCGGCGTGGCTGGCACAGTGCTAATCCTATGCTTAAAGATTTTCATAGAAAAACAGACATTTAAGGTGAGCAGATCTAGAGTGTCGCTGGTGTTGAGAGTGCTCCATACGGGGAGCTGCTTTCCACCTAAACTTGAGAACTACCCAGAGTTCTCTGCTTCTTTTTTGCATAATTTATTCGTCACTCTATGCCTGAAAGGGTATTTCTTTGACTTATACTGGGTGCTCCCTTGTGTCTGGACAAAGCTATACCTCTCTGAAGAGCTCTAATTAGAGCGAAACACTCTGTCAGGGGTTGCTTTTGCTCATTTCAGGTTGGCTTGATTGGTATTTTATCAATTCAAAGCTGTAATTCTGTGCCTGGAGTGGTAATTGGCTTTTGTCATTTTACAGCTCGCCAAGGACAGCACTGTGCTAGTCCTATGCTTAAAGACTTTGCTGTACAAATGGCAAAAGACTTTGTCCTTTTCTATCTCGGCGTGGCTGGCACAGTTCTAATCCTATGCTTAAAGATTTTGATAGAAAAACAGACATTTGAGGTGAGCAGATCTAGAGTGTCGCTGGTGTTGAGAGTGCTCCATACAGGAGCTTCTTTCCGCCTAAACTTGAGAACTACCCAGAGTTATCTGCTTCTTTTTTGCATAATTTATTCTTCACTATATGCCTGAAAAGGTATTTCTTTGACTTATACCGGGTGCTCCCTTGTGTTTGGACAAAGCTATACCTCTCTGAAGAGCTCTAATTAGAGAGAAACACTGTGTCAGGGGTTGCTTTTTGCTCATTTCAGGTTGGCTTGATTGGTAATTTACCAATTCAAAGCTGTAATCCTGTGCCTGGAGTGGTAATTGGCTTTTGTCATTTTACAGCTCGGCAAGGACAGCACTGTGCTAGTCCTATGCTTAAAGACTTTGCTGTACAAATGGCAAAAGACTTTGTCCTTTTCTATCTCGGCGTGGATGGCACTGTGCTAATCCTATGCTTAAAGATTTTGATAGAAAAACAGACATTTGAGGTGAGCAGATCTAGAGTGTCGCTGGTGTTGAGAGTGCTCCATACAGGAGCTGCTTTCCACCTACACTTGAGAACTACCCAGAGTTCTCTGCTTCTTTTTTGCATAATTTATTCATCACTCTATGCCTGAAAGGGTATTTCTTTGACTTATACTGGGTGCTCCCTTGTGTCCGGACAAAGCTATACCTCTCTGAAGAGCTCTAATTAGAGCGAAACACTGTGTCAGGGGTTGCTTTTGCTCATTTTAGGTTGGCTTGATTGGTATTTTACCAATTCAAAGCTGTAATCCTGTGCCTGGAGTGGTAATTGTCTTTTGTCATTTTACAGCTCGGCAAGGACAGCACTGTGCTAGTCCTATGCTTAAAGACGTTGCTGTACAAATGGCAAAAGACTTTGGGGCCTATGCATCAACAATGCCATTTGCGATTCCTTATTAGCGAAAAATAAGGAATCGCTAATAAGGAATAGCAAAAGGCTATGCATGTAGGAATCGCTATTCAAATAGCGATTCCTTAATATTCCTTATTACCGAATCGGTAATACCGAATCGGTAATAAGGAATACCTACCCATTCATTCCTATGGGCTTGGAGGCCCATAGGAATGAATGTAAAGCCAGTCTGTATTAGCGATTCGGTATTACCGAATCGCTAATAGCGGGAGCACTTTCAAGGGTGCCAGGGTGTCAAAAGGACACCCTGTTGCACCCCTGAAAATGATATGTGCACATATGTTGCACACACACATGCTCTAAGGGCATGTGTGTGCGCAACATGAAACTTTGAAAAATGCACAAAAGTGCATTTTTCAAAGTTTTTGCAAATTACCATGCAGTTCATCTTCATGGTAATTTGCTCCCCCTATTAGCGAATTCGCTAATTTTTTAACTTTGATGCATTGCATTTAAGTAATCTCACTTTGGGATTCCTTAAATGCAATCGCTATTTAAGGAATCGGTATTTAAGGAATCCCTATTTAAAGAATCGCTATTTAAGGATTCCTTAAATAGCGATTTCTGCTTTTGGGTTGATGCATTGGGATTGGGTATTTTTTCCTTAATACCGGGAGCTATTACCGAATCGGTATTTTACCGACTGGATTTTGGGTTGATGCATAAGGGTGATTGTCCTTTTCTATCTCGGCGTGGATGGCACTGTGCTAATCCTATGCTTAAAGATTTTGATAGAAAAACAGACATTTGAGGTGAGCAGATCTAGAGTGTCGCTGGTGTGTAGAGTGCTCCATACAGGAGCTGCTTTCCACCTAAACTTGAGAACTACCCAGAGTTCTCTGCTTCTTTTTTGCATAATTTATTCGTCACTCTATGCCTGAAAGGGTATTTCTTAGAGTTATACTGGGTGCTCACTTGTGTCTGGACAAAGCTATACCTCTCTGAAGAACTCTAATTAGAGCGAAACACTGTGTCAGGGGTTGCTTTTGCTCATTTCAGGTTGTCTTGATTGGTATTTTACCAATTCAAAGCTGTAATCCTGTGCCTGGAGAGGTAATTGGCTTTTGTCATTTTAAAGCTCGGCAAGGACAGCACTGTGCTAGTCCTATGCTTAAAGACTTAGCTGTACAAATGGCAAAAGACTTTGTCCTTTTCTATCTCGGCGTCGATGGCACTGTGCTAATCCTATGCTTAAAGATTTTGATAGAAAAACAGACATTTGAGGTGAGCAGATCTAGAGTGTCGCTGGTGTTGTGAGTGCTCCATACAGGAGCTGCTTTCCACCTAAACTTGAGAACTACCCAGAGTTCTCTGCTTCTTTTTTGCATAATTTATTCGTCACTCTATGCCTGAAAGCGTATTTCTTTGACTTATACTGGGTGCTCCCTTGTGTCTGGACAAAGCTATACCTCTCTGAAGAGCTCTAATTAGAGCGAAACACTGTGTCAGGGGTTGCTTTTGCTCATTTCAGGTTGGCTTGATTGGTATTTTACCAATTCAAAGCTGTAACTCTGTGACTGGAGTGGTAATTGGCGTTTGTCATTTAACAGCTCGGCAAGGACAGCACTGTGCTAGTCCTATGCTTAAAGACTTTGCTGTACAAATGGCAAACGACTTTGTCCTTTTCTATCTCGGCGTGGCTGGCACAGTGCTAATCCTATGCTTAAAGATTTTGATAGAAAAACAGACATTTAAGGTGAGCAGATCTAGAGTGTCGCTGGTGTTGAGAGTGCTCCATACAGGAGCTGCTTTCCACCTAAACTTGAGAACTACCCAGAGTTCTCTGCTTCTTTTTTGCATAATTTATTCGTCACTCTATGCCTGAAAGCGTATTTCTGTGACTTATACTGGGTGCTCCCTTGTGTCTGGACAAAGCTATACCTCTCTGAAGAGCTCTTATTAGAGCGAAACACTGTGTCAGGGGTTGCTTTTGCTCATTTCAGGTTGGCTTGATTGGTATTTTACCAATTCAAAGCTGTAATCCTGTGCCTGGAGTGGTAATTGGCTTTTGTCATTTTACAGCTCGCCAAGGACAGCACTGTGCTAGTCCTATGCTTAAAGACTTTGCTGTACAAATGGCAAAAGACTTTGTCCTTTTCTATCTCGGCGTGGCTGGCACAGTGCTAATCCTATGCTTAAAGATTTTGATAGAAAAACAGACATTTGAGGTGAGCAGATCTAGAGTGTCGCTGGTGTTGAGAGTGCTCCATACAGGAGCTTCTTTTCGCCTAAACTTGAGAACTACCCAGAGTTATCTGCTTCTTTTTTGCATAATTTATTCGTCACTCTATGCCTGAAAGGGTATTTCTTTGACTTATACTGGGTGCTCCCTTGTGTATTGACAAAGTTATACCTCTCTGAAGAGGTCTAATTAGAGCGAAACACTGTGTCAGGGGTTGCTTTTGCTCATTTCAGGTTGGCTTGATTGGTAATTTACCAATTCAAAGCTGTATTCCTGTGCCTGGAGTGGTAAATGGCTTTTGTCATTTTACAGCTCGGCAAGGACAGCACTGTGCTAGTCCTATGCTTAAAGACTTTGCTGTACAAATGGCAAAAGACTTTGTCCTTTTCTATCTCGGCGTGGATGGCACTGTGTTAATCCTATGCTTAAAGATTTTGATAGAAAAACAGACATTTGAGGTGAGCAGATCTAGAGTGTCGCTGGTGTTGAGAGTGCTCCATACAGGAGCTGCTTTCCACCTAAACTTGAGAACTACCCAGAGTCCTCTGCTTCTTTTTTGCATAATTTATTCGTCACTCTATGCCTGAAAGGGTATTTCTTAGAGTTATACTGGGTGCTCACTTGTGTCTGGACAAAGCTATACCTCTCTGAAGAACTCTAATTAGAGCGAAACACTGTGTCAGGGGTTGCTTTTGCTCATTTCAGGTTGTCTTGATTGGTATTTTACCAATTCAAAGCTGTAATTCTGTGCCTGGAGAGGTAATTGGCTTTTGTCATTTTAAAGCTCGGCAAGGACAGCACTGTGCTAATCCTATGCTTAAAGACTTAGCTGTACAAATGGCAAAAGACTTTGTCCTTTTCTATCTCGTCGTGGATAACACTGTGCTAATCCTATCCTTAAAGATTTTGATAGAAAAACAGACATTAGAGGTGAGCAGATCTAGAGTGTCGCTGGTGTTGAGAGTGCTCCATACAGGAGCTGCTTTCCACCTAAACTTGAGAACTACCCAGAGTTCTCTGCTTCTTTTTTGCATAATTTATTTGTCACTCTATGCCTGAAAGGGTATTTCTTTGACTTATTCTGGGTGCTCCCTTGTGTCTGGACAAAGTTATACCTCTCTGAAGAGCTCTAATTAGAGCGAAACACTGTGTCAGGGGTTGTTTTTGATCATTTCAGGTTGGCTTGATTGGTATTTTACCAATTTAAAGCTGTAATCCTGTGCCTGGAGTGGTAATTGGCTTTTGTCATTTTACAGCTCGGGAAGGAGAGCACTGTGCTAGTCCTCTGCTTAAAGACTTTGCTGTACAAATGGCAAAAGACTTGGTCCTTTTCTATCTCGGCGTGGATGGCACTGTGCTAATCCTATGCTTAAAGATTTTGATAGAAAAACAGACATTTGAGGTGAGCAGATCTAGAGTGTCGCTGGTGTTGAGAGTGCTCCATACAGGAGCTGCTTTCCACCTAAACTTGAGAACTACCCAGAGTTCTCTGCTTCTTTTTTGCATAATTTATTCGTCACTCTATGCCTGAAAGGGTATTTCTTTGACTTATACTGGGTGCTCCCTTGTGTCTGGACAAAGCTATACCTCTCTGAAGAGCTCTAATTAGAGCGAAACTCTGTGTCAGGGGTTGCTTTTGCTCATTTCAGGTTGGCTTGATTGGTATTTTACCAATTCAAAGCTGTAATCCTGTGCCTGGAGTGGTAATTAGCTTTTGTCATTTTACAGCTCGGCAAGGACAGCACTGTGCTAGTCCTATGCTTAAAGACTTTGCTGTACAAATGGCAAAAGACTTTGTCCTTTTCTATCTCGGCGTGGATGGCACTGTGCTAATCCTATGCTTAAAGATTTTGACAGAAAAACAGACATTTGAGGTGAGCAGAACTAGAGTGTCGCTGGTGTTGAGAGTGCTCCATACAGGAGCTGCTTTCTGCCTAAACTTGAGAACTACCCAGAGTTCTCTGCTTCTTTTTTGCATAATTTATTCATCACGCTATGCCTGAAAGGGTATTTCTTTGACTTATACTGGGTGCTCCCTTGTGTCTGGACAAAGCTATACCTCTCTGAAGATCTCTAATTAGAGCGAAACACTGTGTCAGGGGTTGCTTTTGCTCATTTCAGGTTGGCTTGATTGGTATTTTACCAATTCAAAGCTGTAATCCTGTGCCTGGAGTGGTAATTGGCTTTTGTCATTTTACAGCTCGGCAAGGACAGCACTGTGCTAGTCCTATGCTTAAAGACTTTGCTGTACAAATGGCAAAAGACTTTGTCCTTTTCTATGTCGGCGTGGATGGCACTGTGCTAATCCTATGCTTAAAGATTTTGATAGAAAAACAGACATTTGAGGTGAGCAGATCTAGAGCGTCGCTGGTGTTGAGAGTACTCCATACAGGAGCTGCTTTCCACCTAAACTTGAGAACTACCCAGAGTTCTCTGCTTCTTTTTTGCATAATTTATTCGTCACTCTATGCCTGAAAGGGTATTTCTTTGACTTATACTGGGTGCTCCCTTGTGTCTGGACAAAGCTATACCTCTCTGAAGAGCTCTAATTAGAGCGAAACACTGTGTCAGGGGTTGCTTTTGGTCATTTCAGGTTGGCTTGATTGGTATTTTACCAATTTAAAGCTGTAATCCTGTGCCTGGAGTGGTAATTGGCTTTTGTCATTTTACAGCTCGGGAGGATAGCACTGTGCTAGTTCTATGCTTAAAGACTTTGCTGTACAAATGGCAAAAGACTTTGTCCTTTTCTATCTCGGCGTGGCTGGCATAGTGCTAATCCTATGCTTAAAGATTTTGATAGAAAAACAGACATTTAAGGTGAGCAGATCTAGAGTGTCGCTGGTGTTGAGAGTGCTCCATACAGGAGCTGCTTTCCACCTAAACTTGAGAACTACCCAGAGTTCTCTGCTTCTTTTTTGCATAATTTATTCGTCACTCTATGCCTGAAAGGGTATTTCTTTGACTTATACTGGGTGCTCCCTTGTGTCTGGACAAAGCTATACTTCTCTGAAGAGCTCTAATTAGAGCGAAACACTGTGTCAGGGGTTGCTTTTGCTCATTTCAGGTTGGCTTGATTGGTATTTTACCAATTCAAAGCTGTAATCCTGTGCCTGGAGTGGTAATTGGCTTTTGTCATTTTACAGCTCGCCAAGGACAGCACTGTGCTAGTCCTATGCTTAAAGACTTTGCTGTACAAATGGCAAAAGACTTTGTCCTTTTCTATCTCGGCGTGGATGGCACTGTGCTAATCCTATGCTTAAAGATTTTGATAGAAAAACAGACATTTGAGGTGAGCAGATCTAGAGTGTTGCTGGTGTTGAGAGTGCTCCATACAGGAGCTTCTTTCCGCCTAAACTTGAGAACTACCCAGAGTTATCTGCTTCTTTTTTGCATAATTTATTCGTCACTCTATGCCTGAAAAGGTATTTCTTTGACGTATACTGGGTGCTCCCTTGTGTATTGACAAAGTTATACCTCTCTGAAGAGGTCTAATTAGAGCTAAACACTGTGTCAGGGGTTGCTTTTGCTCATTTCAGGTTGGCTTGATTGGTAATTTACCAATTCAAAGCTGTAATCCTGTGCCTGGAGTGGTAAATGGCTTTTGTCATTTTACAGCTCGGCAAGGACAGCACTGTGCTAGTCCTATGCTTAAAGACTTTGCTGTACAAATGGCAAAAGACTTTGTCCTTTTCTATCTCGGCGTGGATGGCACTGTGTTAATCCTATGCTTAAAGATTTTGATAGAAAAACAGACATTTGAGGTGAGCAGATCTAGAGTGTCGCTGGTGTTGAGAGTGCTCCATACAGGAGCTGCTTTCCACCTAAACTTGAGAACTACCCAGAGTTCTCTGCTTCTTTTTTGCATAATTTATTCGTCACTCTATGCCTGAAAGGGTATTTCTTAGAGTTATACTGGGTGCTCACTTGTGTCTGGACAAAGCTATACCTCTCTGAAGAACTCTAATTAGAGCGAAACACTGTGTCAGGGGTTGCTTTTGCTCATTTCAGGTTGTCTTGATTGGTATTTTACCAATTCAAAGCTGTAATCTTGTGCCTGGAGAGGTAATTGGCTTTTGTCATTTTAAAGCTCGGCAAGGACAGCACTGTGCTAGTCCTATGCTTAAAGACTTAGCTGTACAAATGGCAAAAGACTTTGTCCTTTTCTATCTCGTCGTGGATAACAATGTGCTAATCCTATGCTTAAAGATTTTGATAGAAAAACAGACATTAGAGGTGAGCAGATCTAGAGTGTCGCTGGTGTTGAGAGTGCTCCATACAGGAGCTGCTTTCCACCTAAACTTGAGAACTACCCAGAGTTCTCTGCTTCTTTTTTGCATAATTTATTTGTCACTCTATGCCTGAAAGGGTATTTCTTTGACTTATACTGGGTGCTCCCTTGTATCTGGACAAACCTATACCTCTCTGAAGAGCTCTAATTAGAGCGAAACACTGTGTCAGGGGTTGCTTTTGCTCATTTCAGGTTGGCTTGATTGGTATTTTACCAATTCAAAGCTGTAATCCTGTGCCTGGAGTGGTAATTGTCTTTTGTCATTTTACAGCTCGGCAAGGACAGCGCTGTGCTAGTCCTATGCTTAAAGACTTTGCTGTACAAATGGCAAAAGACTTTGTCCTTTTCTATCTCGGGGTCGATAGCACTGTGCTAATCCTATGCTTAAAGATTTTGATAGAAAAACAGACATTTGAGGTGAGCAGATCTAGAGTGTCGCTGGTGTTGAGAGTGTTCCATACAGGAGCTGCTTTCCACCTAAACTTGAGAACTACCCAGAGTTCTCTGCTTCTTTTTTGCATAATTTATTCGTCACTCTATGCCTGAAAGCGTATTTCTTTGACTTATACTGGGTGCTCCCTTGTGTCTGGACAAAGCTATACCTCTCTGAAGAGCTCTAATTAGAGCGAAACACTGTGTCAGGGGTTGCTTTTGCTCATTTCAGGTTGGCTTGATTGGTATTTTACCAATTCAAAGGTGTAATTCTGTGCCTGGAGTGGTAATTGGCTTTTGTCACTTAACAGCTCGGCAAGGACAGCACTGTGCTAGTCCTATGCTTAAAGACTTTGCTGTACAAATGGCAAAAGACTTTGTCCTTTTCTATCTCGGCGTGGCTGGCACAGTGCTAATCCTATGCTTAAAGATTTTGATAGAAAAACAGACATTTAAGGTGAGCAGATCTAGAGTGTCGCTGGTGTTGAGAGTGCTCCATACGGGGAGCTGCTTTCCACCTAAACTTGAGAACTACCCAGAGTTCTCTGCTTCTTTTTTGCATAATTTATTCGTCACTCTATGCCTGAAAGGGTATTTCTTTGACTTATACTGGGTGCTCCCTTGTGTCTGGACAAAGCTATACCTCTCTGAAGAGCTCTAATTAGAGCGAAACACTGTGTCAGGGGTTGCTGTTGCTCATTTCAGGTTGGCTTGATTGGTATTTTACCAATTCAAAGCTGTAATCCTGTGCCTGGAGTGGTAATTGGCTTTTGTCATTTTACAGCTCGCCAAGGACAGCACTGTGCTTGTCCTATGCTTAAAGACTTTGCTGTACAAATGGCAAAAGACTTTGTCCTTTTCTATCTCGGCGTGGCTGGCACAGTTCTAATCCTATGCTTAAAGATTTTGATAGAAAAACAGACATTTGAGGTGAGCAGATCTAGAGTGTCGCTGGTGTTGAGAGTGCTCCATACAGGAGCTTCTTTCCGCCTAAACTTGAGAACTACCCAGAGTTATCTGCTTCTTTTTTGCATAATTTATTTGTCACTCTATGCCTGAAAGGGTATTTCTTTGACTTACACTGGGTGCTCCCTTGTGTCTGGACAAAGCTATACCTCTCTGAAGAGCTCTAATTAGAGCGAAACACTGTGTCAGGGGTTGCTTTTGCTCATTTCAGGTTGGCTTGATTGGTATTTTACCAATTCAAATCTGTAATCCTGTGCCTGGAGTGGTAATTGGCTTTTGTCATTTTACAGCTCGGCAAGGACAGCACTGTGCTAGTCCTATGTTTAAAGACTTTGCTGTACAAATGGCAAATGACTTTGTCCTTTTCTATCTCGGCGTGGATGGCACTGTGCTAATCCTATGCTTAAAGTTTTTGATAGAAAAACAGACATTTGAGGTGAGCAAATCTAGAGTGTCGCTGGTGTTGAGAGTGCTCCATACAGAAGCTGCTTTCCACCTAAACTTGAGAACCACCCAGAGTTCTCTGCTTCTTTTTTGCATAATTTATTCGTCACTCTATGCCTGAAAGGGTATTTCTTTGACTTATACTGGGTGCTCCCTTGTGTGTGGACAAAGCTATACCTCTCTGAAGAGCTCTAATTAGAGCGAAACACTGTGTCAGGGGTTGCTTTTGCTCATTTTAGGTTGGCTTGATTGGTATTTTACCAATTCAAAGCTGTAATCCTGTGCCTGGAGTGGTAATTGTCTTTTGTCATTTTACAGCTCGGCAAGGACAGCACTGTGCTAGTCCTATGCTTAAAGACGTTGCTGTACAAATGGCAAAAGACTTTGTCCTTTTCTATCTCGGCGTGGATGGCACTGTGCTAATCCTATGCTTAAAGATTTTGATAGAAAAACAGACATTTGAGGTGAGCAGATCTAGAGTGTCGCTGGTGTTGAGAGTGCTCCATACAGGAGCTGCTTTCCACCTAAACTTGAGAACTACCCAGAGTTCTCTGCTTCTTTTTTGCATAATTTATTCGTCACTCTATGCCTGAAAGGGTATTTCTTAGAGTTATACTGGGTGCTCACTTGTGTCTGGACAAAGCTATACATCTCTGAAGAACTCTAATTAGAGCGAAACACTGTGTCAGGGGTTGCTTTTGCTCATTTCAGGTTGTCTTGATTGGTATTTTACCAATTCAAAGCTGTAATCCTGTGCCTGGAGAGGTAATTGGCTTTTGTCATTTTAAAGCTCGGCAAGGACAGCACTGTGCTAGTCCTATGCTTAAAGACTTAGCTGTACAAATGGCAAAAGACTTTGTCCTTTTCTATCTCGTCGTGGATAACACTGTGCTAATCGTATGCTTAAAGATTTTGATAGAAAAACAGACATTAGAGGTGAGCAGATCTAGAGTGTCGCTGGTGTTGAGAGTGCTCCATACAGGAGCTGCTTTCCACCTAAGCTTGAGAACTACCCAGAGTTCTCTGCTTCTTTTTTGCATAATTTATTTGTCACTCTATGCCTGAAAGGGTATTTCTTTGACTTATACTGGGTGCTCCCTTGTATCTGGACAAAGCTATACCTCTCTGAAGAGCTCTAATTAGAGCGAAACACTGTGTCAGGGTTTGCTTTTGCTCATTTCAGGTTGGCTTGATTGGTATTTTACCAATTCAAAGCTGTAATCCTGTGCCTGGAGTGGTAATTGGCTTTTGTCATTTTACAGCTCGGCAAGGACAGCACTGTGCTAGTCCTATGCTTAAAGACTTTGCTGTAAAAATTGCAAAAGACTTTGTCCTTTTCTATCTCGGCATCGATGGCACTGTGCTAATCCTATGCTTAAAGATTTTGATAGAAAAACAGACATTTTTGGTGAGCAGATCTAGAGTGTCGCTGGTGTTGAGAGTGCTCCATACAGGAGCTGCTTTCCACCTAAACTTGAGAACTACCCAGAGTTCTCTGCTTCTTTTTTGCATAATTTATTCGTCACTCTATGCCTGAAAGCGTATTTCTTTGACTTATACTGGGTGCTCCCTTGTGTCTGGACAAAGCTATACCTCTCTGAAGAGCTCTAATTAGAGCGAAACACTGTGTCAGGGGTTGCTTTTGCTCATTTCAGGTTGGCTTGATTGGTATTTTACCAATTCAAAGCTGTAATTCTGTGACTGGAGTGGTAATTGGCTTTTGTCATTTAACAGCTCGGCAAGGACAGCACTGTGCTAGTCCTATGCTTAAAGACTTTGCTGTACAAATGGCAAAAGACTTTGTCCTTTTCTATCTCGGCGTGGCTGGCACAGTGCTAATCCTATGCTTAAAGATTTTGATAGAAAAACAGACATTTAAGGTGAGCAGATCTAGAGTGTCGCTGGTGTTGAGAGTGCTCCATACAGGAGCTGCTTTCCACCTACACTTGAGAACTACCCAGAGTTCTCTGCTTCTTTTTTGCATAATTTATTCGTCACTCTATGCCTGAAAGCGTATTTCTGTGACTTATACTGGGTGCTCCCTTGTGTCTGGACAAAGCTATACCTCTCTGAAGAACTCTAATTAGAGCGAAACACTGTGTCAGGGGTTGCTTTTGCTCATTTCAGGTTGGCTTGATTGGTATTTTACCAATTCAAAGGTGTAATTCTGTGCCTGGAGTGGTAATTGGCTTTTGTCATTTAACAGCTCGGCAAGGACAGCACTGTGCTAGTCCTATGCTTAAAGACTTTGCTGTACAAATGGCAAAAGACTTTGTCCTTTTCTATCTCGGCGTGGCTGGCACAGTGCTAATCCTATGCTTAAAGATTTTGATAGAAAAACAGACATTTAAGGTGAGCAGATCTAGAGTGTCGCTGGTGTTGAGAGTGCTCCATACGGGGAGCTGCTTTCCACCTAAACTTGAGAACTACCCAGAGTTCTCTGCTTCTTTTTTGCATAATTTATTCGTCACTCTATGCCTGAAAGGGTATTTCTTTGACTTATACTGGGTGCTCACTTGTGTCTGGACAAAGCTATACCTCTCTGAAGAGCTCTAATTAGAGCGAAACACTGTGTCAGGGGTTGCTTTTGCTCATTTCAGGTTGGCTTGATTGGTATTTTACCAATTCAAAGCTGTAATCCTGTGCCTGGAGTGGTAATTGTCTTTTGTCATTTTACAGCTCGCCAAGGACAGCACTGTGCTAGTCCTATGCTTAAAGACTTTGCTGTACAAATGGCAAAAGACTTTGTCCTTTTCTATCTCGGCGTGGCTGGCACAGTTCTAATCCTATGCTTAAAGATTTTGATAGAAAAACAGACATTTGAGGTGAGCAGATCTAGAGTGTCGCTGGTGTTGAGAGTGCTCCATACAGGAGCTTCTTTCCGCCTAAACTTGAGAACTACCCAGAGTTATCTGCTTCTTTTTTGCATAATTTATTTGTCACTCTATGCCTGAAAGGGTATTTCTTTGACTTATACTGGGTGCTCCCTTGTGTCTGGACAAAGCTATACCTCTCTGAAGAGCTCTAATTAGAGCGAAACACTGTGTCAGGGGTTGCTTTTGCTCATTTCAGGTTGGCTTGATTGGTATTTTACCAATTCAAAGCTGTAATCCTGTGCCTGGAGTGGTAATTGGCTTTTGTCATTTTACAGCTCGGCAAGGACAGCACTGTGCTAGTCCTATGTTTAAAGACTTTGCTGTACAAATGGCAAATGACTTTGTCCTTTTCTATCTCGGCGTGGATGGCACTGTGCTAATCCTATGCTTAAAGTTTTTGATAGAAAAACAGACATTTGAGGTGAGCAAATCTAGAGTGTCGCTGGTGTTGAGAGTGCTCCATACAGAAGCTGCTTTCCACCTAAACTTGAGAACCACCCAGAGTTCTCTGCTTCTTTTTTGCATAATTTATTCGTCACTCTATGCCTGAAAGGGTATTTCTTTGACTTATACTGGGTGCTCCCTTGTGTCTGGACAAAGCTATACTTCTCTGAAGAGCTCTAATTAGAGCGAAACACTGTGTCAGTGGTTGCTTTTGCTCATTTCAGGTTGGTTTGATTGGTATTTTACCAATTCAAAGCTGTAATCCTGTGCCTGGAGTGGTAATTGGCTTTTGTCATTTTACAGCTCGGCAAAGACAGCACTGTGCTAGTTCTAAGCTTAAAGACTTTGCTGTACAAATGGCAAAAGACTTTGTCCTTTTCTATCTCGGCGTGGATGGCACTGTGCTAATCCTATGCTTAAAGATTTTGATAGAAAAACAGACATTTGAGGTGAGCAGATCTAGAGTGTCGCTGGTGTTGAGAGTGCTCCATACAGGAGCTTCTTTCCGCCTAATCTTGAGAACTACCCAGAGTTATCTGCTTCTTTTTTGCATAATTTATTCGTCACTCTATGCCTGAAAAGGTATTTCTTTGACGTATACTGGGTGCTCCCTTGTGTATTGACAAAGTTATACCTCTCTGAAGAGGTCTAATTAGAGCGAAACACTATGTCAGGGGTTGCTTTTGCTCATTTCAGGTTGGCTTGATTGGTAATTTACCAATTCAAAGCTGTAATCCTGTGCCTGGAGTGGTAAATGGTTTTTGTCATTTTACAGCTCGGCAAGGACAGCACTGTGCTAGTCCTATGCTTAAAGACTTTGCTGTACAAATGGCAAAAGACTTTGTCCTTTTCTATCTCGGCGTGGATGGCACTGTGTTAATCCTATGCTTAAAGATTTTGATAGAAAAACAGACATTTGAGGTGAGCAGATCTAGAGTGTCGCTGGTGTTGAGAGTGCTCCATACAGGAGCTGCTTTCCACCTAAACTTGAGAACTACCCAGAGTTCTCTGCTTCTTTTTTGCATAATTTATTCGTCACTCTATGCCTGAAAGGGTATTTCTTAGAGTTATACTGGGTGCTCACTTGTGTCTGGACAAAGCTATACCTCTCTGAAGAACTCTAATTAGAGCGAAACACTGTGTCAGGGGTTGCTTTTGCTCATTTCAGGTTGTCTTGATTGGTATTTTACTAATTCAAAGCTGTAATCCTGTGCCTGGAGAGGTAATTGGCTTTTGTCATTTTAAAGCTCGGCAAGGACAGCACTGTGCTAGTCCTATGCTTAAAGACTTAGCTGTACAAATGGCAAAAGACTTTGTCCTTTTCTATCTCGTCGTGGATAACACTGTGCTAATCCTATGCTTAAAGATTTTGATAGAAAAACAGACATTAGAGGTGAGCAGATCTAGAGTGTCGCTGGTGTTGAGAGTGCTCCATACAGGAGCTGCTTTCCACCTAAACTTGAGAACTACCCAGAGTTCTCTGCTTCTTTTTTGCATAATTTATTTGTCACTCTATGCCTGAAAGGGTATTTCTTTGACTTATACTGGGTGCTCCCTTGTATCTGGACAAAGCTATACCTCTCTGAAGAGCTCTAATTAGAGCGAAACACTGTGTCAGGGGTTGCTTTTGCTCATTTCAGGTTGGCTTGATTGGTATTTTACCAATTCAAAGCTGTAATCCTGTGCCTGGAGTGGTAATTGTCTTTTGTCATTTTACAGCTCGGCAAGGACAGCGCTGTGCTAGTCCTATGCTTAAAGACTTTGCTGTACAAATGGCAAAAGACTTTGTCCTTTTCTATCTCGGCGTCGATGGCACTGTGCTAATCCTATGCTTAAAGATTTTGATAGAAAAACAGACATTTGAGGTGAGCAGATCTAGAGTGTCGCTGGTGTTGAGAGTGTTCCATACAGGGGCTGCTTTCCACCTAAACTTGAGAACTACCCAGAGTTCTCTGCTTCTTTTTTGCATAATTTATTCGTCACTCTATGCCTGAAAGCGTATTTCTTTGACTTATACTGGGTGCTCCCTTGTGTGTGGACAAAGCTATACCTCTCTGAAGAGCTCTAATTAGAGCGAAACACTGTGTCAGGGGTTGCTTTTGCTCATTTTAGGTTGGCTTGATTGGTATTTTACCAATTCAAAGCTGTAATCCTGTGCCTGGAGTGGTAATTGTCTTTTGTCATTTTACAGCTCGGCAAGGACAGCACTGTGCTAGTCCTATGCTTAAAGACGTTGCTGTACAAATGGCAAAAGACTTTGTCCTTTTCTATCTCGGCGTGGATGGCACTGTGCTAATCCTATGCTTAAAGATTTTGATAGAAAAACAGACATTTGAGGTGAGCAGATCTAGAGTGTCGCTGGTGTTGAGAGTGCTCCATACAGGAGCTGCTTTCCACCTAAACTTGAGAACTACCCAGAGTTCTCTGCTTCTTTTTTGCATAATTTATTCGTCACTCTATGCCTGAAAGGGTATTTCTTAGAGTTATACTGGGTGCTCACTTGTGTCTGGACAAAGCTATACCTCTCTGAAGAACTCTAATTAGAGCGAAACACTGTGTCAGGGGTTGCTTTTGCTCATTTCAGGTTGTCTTGATTGGTATTTTACCAATTCAAAGCTGTAATCCTGTGCCTGGAGAGGTAATTGGCTTTTGTCATTTTAAAGCTCGGCAAGGACAGCACTGTGCTAGTCCTATGCTTAAAGACTTTGCTGTACAAATGGCAAATGACTTTGTCCTTTTCTATCTCGGCGTGGATGGCACTGTGCTAATCCTATGCTTAAAGTTTTTGATAGAAAAACAGACATTTGAGGTGAGCAAATCTAGAGTGTCGCTGGTGTTGAGAGTGCTCCATACAGAAGCTGCTTTCCACCTAAACTTGAGAACCACCCAGAGTTCTCTGCTTCTTTTTTGCATAAGTTATTTGTCACTCTATGCCTGAAAGGGTATTTCTTTGACTTATACTGGGTGCTCCCTTGTATCTGGACAAAGCTATACCTCTCTGAAGAGCTCTAATTAGAGCGAAACACTGTGTCAGGGGTTGCTTTTGCTCATTTCAGGTTGGCTTGATTCGTATTTTACCAATTCAAAGCTGTAATCCTGTGCCTGGAGTGGTAATTGGCTTTTGTCATTTTACAGCTCGGCAAGGACAGCGCTGTGCTAGTCCTATGCTTAAAGACTTTGCTGTACAAATGGCAAAAGACTTTGTCCTTTTCTATCTCGGCGTCGATGGCACTGTGCTAATCCTATGCTTAAAGATTTTGATAGAAAAACAGACATTTGAGGTGAGCAGATCTAGAGTGTCGCTGGTGTTGAGAGTGTTCCATACAGGAGCTGCTTTCCACCTAAACTTGAGAACTACCCAGAGTTCTCTGCTTCTTTTTTGCATAATTTATTCGTCACTCTATGCCTGAAAGCGTATTTCTTTGACTTATACTGGGTGCTCCCTTGTGTCTGGACAAAGCTATACCTCTCTGAAGAGCTCTAATTAGAGCGAAACACTGTGTCAGGGGTTGCTTTTGCTCATTTCAGGTTGGCTTGATTGGTATTTTACCAATTCAAAGGTGTAATTCTGTGCCTGGAGTGGTAATTGGCTTTTGTCATTTAACAGCTCGGCAAGGACAGCACTGTGCTAGTCCTATGCTTAAAGACTTTGCTGTACAAATGGCAAAAGACTTTGTCCTTTTCTATCTCGGCGTGGCTGGCACAGTGCTAATCCTATGCTTAAAGATTTTGATAGAAAAACAGACATTTAAGGTGAGCAGATCTAGAGTGTCGCTGGTGTTGAGAGTGCTCCATACGGGGAGCTGCTTTCCACCTAAACTTGAGAACTACCCAGAGTTCTCTGCTTCTTTTTTGCATAATTTATTCGTCACTCTATGCCTGAAAGGGTATTTCTTTGACTTATACTGGGTGCTCCCTTGTGTCTGGACAAAGCTATACCTCTCTGAAGAGCTCTAATTAGAGCGAAACACTGTGTCAGGGGTTGCTGTTGCTCATTTCAGGTTGGCTTGATTGGTATTTTACCAATTCAAAGCTGTAATCCTGTGCCTGGAGTGGTAATTGGCTTTTGTCATTTTACAGCTCGCCAAGGACAGCACTGTGCTAGTCCTATGCTTAAAGACTTTGCTGTACAAATGGCAAAAGACTTTGTCCTTTTCTATCTCGGCGTGGCTGGCACAGTTCTAATCCTATGCTTAAAGATTTTGATAGAAAAACAGACATTTGAGGTGAGCAGATCTAGAGTGTCGCTGGTGTTGAGAGTGCTCCATACAGGAGCTTCTTTCCGCCTAAACTTGAGAACTACCCAGAGTTATCTGCTTCTTTTTTGCATAATTTATTTGTCACTCTATGCCTGAAAGGGTATTTCTTTGACTTATACTGGGTGCTCCCTTGTGTCTGGACAAAGCTATACCTCTCTGAAGAGCTCTAATTAGAGCGAAACACTGTGTCAGGGGTTGCTTTTGCTCATTTCAGGTTGGCTTGATTGGTATTTTACCAATTCAAATCTGTAATCCTGTGCCTGGAGTGGTAATTGGCTTTTGTCATTTTACAGCTCGGCAAGGACAGCACTGTGCTAGTCCTATGTTTAAAGACTTTGCTGTACAAATGGCAAATGACTTTGTCCTTTTCTATCTCGGCGTGGATGGCACTGTGCTAATCCTATGCTTAAAGTTTTTGATAGAAAAACAGACATTTGAGGTGAGCGAATCTAGAGTGTCGCTGGTGTTGAGAGTGCTCCATACGGGGAGCTGCTTTCCACCTAAACTTGAGAACCACCCAGAGTTCTCTGCTTCTTTTTTGCATAATTTATTCGTCACTCTATGCCTGAAAGGGTATTTCTTTGACTTATACTGGGTGCTCCCTTGTGTGTGGACAAAGCTATACCTCTCTGAAGAGCGCTAATTAGAGCGAAACACTGTGTCAGGGGTTGCTTTTGCTCATTTTAGGTTGGCTTGATTGGTATTTTACCAATTCAAAGCTGTAATCCTGTGCCTGGAGTGGTAATTGTCTTTTGTCATTTTACAGCTCGGCAAGGACAGCACTGTGCTAGTCCTATGCTTAAAGACGTTGCTGTACAAATGGCAAAAGACTTTGTCCTTTTCTATCTCGGCGTGGATGGCACTGTGCTAATCCTATGCTTAAAGATTTTGATAGAAAAACAGACATTTGAGGTGAGCAGATCTAGAGTGTCGCTGGTGTTGAGAGTGCTCCATACAGGAGCTGCTTTCCACCTAAACTTGAGAACTACCCAGAGTTCTCTGCTTCTTTTTTGCATAATTTATTCGTCACTCTATGCCTGAAAGGGTATTTCTTAGAGTTATACTGGGTGCTCACTTGTGTCTGGACAAAGCTATACCTCTCTGAAGAACTCTAATTAGAGCGAAACACTGTGTCAGTGGTTGTTTTTGCTCATTTCAGGTTGTCTTGATTGGTATTTTACCAATTCAAAGCTTTAATCCTGTGCCTGGAGAGGTAATTGGCTTTTGTCATTTTAAAGCTCGGCAAGGACAGCACTGTGCTAGTCCTATGCTTAAAGACTTAGCTGTACAAATGGCAAAAGACTTTGTCCTTTTCTATCTCGTCGTGGATAACACTGTGCTAATCGTATGCTTAAAGATTTTGATAGAAAAACAGACATTAGAGGTGAGCAGATCTAGAGTGTCGCTGGTGTTGAGAGTGCTCCATACAGGAGCTGCTTTCCACCTAAGCTTGAGAACTACCCAGAGTTCTCTGCTTCTTTTTTGCATAATTTATTTGTCACTCTATGCCTGAAAGGGTATTTCTTTGACTTATACTGGGTGCTCCCTTGTATCTGGACAAAGCTATACCTCTCTGAAGAGCTCTAATTAGAGCGAAACACTGTGTCAGGGTTTGCTTTTGCTCTTTTCAGGTTGGCTTGATTGGTATTTTACCAATTCAAAGCTGTAATTCTGTGCCTGGAGTGGTAATTGGCTTTTGTCATTTTACAGCTCGGCAAGGACAGCACTGTGCTAGTCCTATGCTTAAAGACTTTGCTGTACAAAAGGCAAAAGACTTTGTCCTTTTCTATCTCGGCGTGGCTGGCACAGTGCTAATCCTATGCTTAAAGATTTTGATAGAAAAACAGACATTTAAGGTGAGCAGATCTAGAGTGTCGCTGGTGTTGAGAGTGCTCCATACAGGAGCTGCTTTCCACCTACACTTGAGAACTACCCAGAGTTCTCTGCTTCTTTTTTGCATAATTTATTCGTCACTCTATGCCTGAAAGCGTATTTCTGTGACTTGTACTGGGTGCTCCCTTGTGTCTGGACAAAGCTATACCTCTCTGAAGAGCTCTAATTAGAGCGAAACACTGTGTCAGGGGTTGCTTTTGCTCATTTCAGGTCGGCTTGATTGGTATTTTACCAATTCAAAGGTGTAATTCTGTGCCTGGAGTGGTAATTGGCTTTTGTCATTTAACAGCTCGGCAAGGACAGCACTGTGCTAGTCCTATGCTTAAAGACTTTGCTGTACAAATGGCAAAAGACTTTGTCCTTTTCTATCTCGGCGTGGCTGGCACAGTGCTAATCCTATGCTTAAAGATTTTGATAGAAAAACAGACATTTAAGGTGAGCAGATCTAGAGTGTCGCTGGTGTTGAGAGTGCTCCATACGGGGAGCTGCTTTCCACCTAAACTTGAGAACTACCCAGAGTTCTCTGCTTCTTTTTTGCATAATTTATTCGTCACTCTATGCCTGAAAGGGTATTTCTTTGACTTATACTGGGTGCTCACTTGTGTCTGGACAAAGCTATACCTCTCTGAAGAGCTCTAATTAGAGCGAAACACTGTGTCAGGGGTTGCTTTTGCTCATTTCAGGTTGGCTTGATTGGTATTTTACCAATTCAAAGCTGTAATCCTGTGCCTGGAGTGGTAATTGGCTTTTGTAATTTTACAGCTCGCCAAGGACAGCACTGTGCTAGTCCTATGCTTAAAGACTTTGCTGTACAAATGGCAAAAGACTTTGTCCTTTTCTATCTCGGCGTGGCTGGCACAGTTCTAATCCTATGCTTAAAGATTTAGATAGAAAAACAGACATTTGAGGTGAGCAGATCTAGAGTGTCGCTGGTGTTGAGAGTGCTCCATACAGGAGCTTCTTTCCGCCTAAACTTGAGAACTACCCAGAGTTATCTGCTTCTTTTTTGCATAATTTATTTGTCACTCTATGCCTGAAAGGGTATTTCTTTGACTTATACTGGGTGCTCCCTTGTGTCTGGACAAAGCTATACCTCTCTGAAGAGCTCTAATTAGAGCGAAACACTGTGTCAGGGGTTGCTTTTGCTCATTTCAGGTTGGCTTGATTGGTATTTTACCAATTCAAAGCTGTAATCCTGTGCCTGGAGTGGTAATTGGCTTTTGTCATTTTACAGCTCGGCAAGGACAGCACTGTGCTAGTCCTATGTTTAAAGACTTTGCTGTACAAATGGCAAATGACTTTGTCCTTTTCTATCTCGGCGTGGATGGCACTGTGCTAATCCTATGCTTAAAGATTTTGATAGAAAAACAGACATTTGAGGTGAGCAAATCTAGAGTGTCGCTGGTGTTGAGAGTGCTCCATACAGAAGCTGCTTTCCACCTAAACTTGAGAACCACCCAGAGTTCTCTGCTTCTTTTTTGCATAATTTATTCGTCACTCTATGCCTGAAAGGGTATTTCTTTGACTTAAACTGGGTGCTCCCTTGTGTCTGGACAAAGCTATACCTCTCTGAAGAGCTCTAATTAGAGCGAAACACTGTGTCAGGGGTTGCTTTTGCTCATTTCAGGTTGGCTCGATTGGTATTTTACCAATTTAAAGCTGTAATCCAGTGCCTGGAGTGGAAATTGGCTTTTGTCATTTTACAGCTCTGGAGGATAGCACTGTGCTAGTCCTATGCTTAAAGACTTTGCTGTACAAATGGCAAAAGACTTTGTCCTTTTCTATCTCGGCATGGCTGGCACAGTGCTAATCCTATGCTTAAAGATTTTGATAGAAAAACAGACATTTAAGGTGAGCAGATCTAGAGTGTTGCTGGTGTTGAGAGTGCTCCATACGGGGAGCTGCTTTCCACCTAAACTTGAGAACTACCCAGAGTTCTCTGCTTCTTTTTTGCATAATTTATTCGTCACTCTATGCCTGAAAGGGTATTTCTTTGACTTATACTGGGTGCTCCCTTGTGTCTGGACAAAGCTATACTTCTCTGAAGAGCTCTAATTAGAGCGAAACACTGTGTCAGTGGTTGCTTTTGCTCATTTCAGGTTGGTTTGATTGGTATTTTACCAATTCAAAGCTGTAATCCTGTGCCTGGAGTGGTAATTGGCTTTTGTCATTTTACAGCTCGGCAAAGACAGCACTGTGCTAGTCCTAAGCTTAAAGACTTTGCTGTACAAATGGCAAAAGACTTTGTCCTTTTCTATCTCGGCGTGGATCGCACTGTGCTAATCCTATGCTTAAAGATTTTGATAGAAAAACAGACATTTGAGGTGAGCAGATCTAGAGTGTCGCTGGTGTTGAGAGTGCTCCATACAGGAGCTTCTTTCCGCCTAATCTTGAGAACTACCCAGAGTTATCTGCTTCTTTTTTGCATAATTTATTCATCACTCTATGCCTGAAAAGGTATTTCTTTGACGTATACTGGGTGCTCCCTTGTGTATTGACAAAGTTATACCTCTCTGAAGAGGTCTAATTAGAGCGAAACACTGTGTCAGGGGTTGCTTTTGCTCATTTCAGGTTGGCTTGATTGGTAATTTACCAATTCAAAGCTGTAATCCTGTGCCTGGAGTGGTAAATGGTTTTTGTCATTTTACAGCTCGGCAAGGACAGCACTGTGCTAGTCCTATGCTTAAAGACTTTGCTGTACAAATGGCAAAAGACTTTGTCCTTTTCTATCTCGGCGTGGATGGCCCTGTGTTAATCCTATGCTTAAAGATTTTGATAGAAAAACAGACATTTGAGGTGAGCAGATCTAGAGTGTCGCTGGTGTTGAGAGTGCTCCATACAGGAGCTGCTTTCCACCTAAACTTGAGAACTACCCAGAGTTCTCTGCTTCTTTTTTGCATAATTTATTCGTCACTCTATGCCTGAAAGGGTATTTCTTAGAGTTATACTGGGTGCTCACTTGTGTCTGGACAAAGCTATACCTCTCTGAAGAACTCTAATTAGAGCGAAACACTGTGTCAGGGGTTGCTTTTGCTCATTTCAGGTTGGCTTGATTGGTATTTTACCAATTCAAAGCTGTAATCCTGTGCCTGGAGAGGTAATTGGCTTTTGTCATTTTAAAGCTCGGCAAGGACAGCACTGTGCTAGTCCTATGCTTAAAGACTTAGCTGTACAAATGGCAAAAGACTTTGTCCTTTTCTATCTCGTCGTGGATAACACTGTGCTAATCCTATGCTTAAAGATTTTGATAGAAAAACAGACATTAGAGGTGAGCAGATCTAGAGTGTCGCTGGTGTTGAGAGTGCTCCATACAGGAGCTGCTTTCCACCTAAACTTGAGAACTACCCAGAGTTCTCTGCTTCTTTTTTGCATAATTTATTTGTCACTCTATGCCTGAAAGGGTATTTCTTTGACTTATACTGGGTGCACCCTTGTATCCGGACAAAGCTATACCTCTCTGAAGAGCTCTAATTAGAGCGAAACACTGTGTCAGGGGTTGCTTTTGCTCATTTCAGGTTGGCTTGATTGGTATTTTACCAATTCAAAGCTGTAATCCTGTGCCTGGAGTGGTAATTGGCATTTGTCATTTTACAGCTCGGCAAGGACAGCACTGTGCTAGTCCTATGCTTAAAGACTTTGCTGTACAAATGGCAAAAGACTTTGTCCTTTTCTATCTCGGCGTGGCTGGCACAGTGCTAATCCTATGCTTAAAGATTTTGATAGAAAAACAGACATTTAAGGTGAGCAGATCTAGAGTGTCGCTGGTGTTGAGAGTGCTCCATACGGGGAGCTGCTTTCCACCTAAACTTGAGAACTACCCAGAGTTCTCTGCTTCTTTTTTGCATAATTTATTCGTCACTCTATGCCTGAAAGCGTATTTCTGTGACTTGTACTGGGTGCTCCCTTGTGTCTGGACAAAGCTATACCTCTCTGAAGAGCTCTAATTAGAGCGAAACACTGTGTCAGGGGTTGCTTTTGCTCATTTCAGGTCGGCTTGATTGGTATTTTACCAATTCAAAGGTGTAATTCTGTGCCTGGAGTGGTAATTGGCTTTTGTCATTTAACAGCTCGGCAAGGACAGCACTGTGCTAGTCCTATGCTTAAAGACTTTGCTGTACAAATGGCAAAAGACTTTGTCCTTTTCTATCTCGGCGTGGCTGGCACAGTGCTAATCCTATGCTTAAAGATTTTGATAGAAAAACAGACATTTAAGGTGAGCAGATCTAGAGTGTCGCTGGTGTTGAGAGTGCTCCATACGGGGAGCTGCTTTCCACCTAAACTTGAGAACTACCCAGAGTTCTCTGCTTCTTTTTTGCATAATTTATTCGTCACTCTATGCCTGAAAGGGTATTTCTTTGACTTATACTGGGTGCTCACTTGTGTCTGGACAAAGCTATACCTCTCTGAAGAGCTCTAATTAGAGCGAAACACTGTGTCAGGGGTTGCTTTTGCTCATTTCAGGTTGGCTTGATTGGTATTTTACCAATTCAAAGCTGTAATCCTGTGCCTGGAGTGGTAATTGGCTTTTGTAATTTTACAGCTCGCCAAGGACAGCACTGTGCTAGTCCTATGCTTAAAGACTTTGCTGTACAAATGGCAAAAGACTTTGTCCTTTTCTATCTCGGCGTGGCTGGCACAGTTCTAATCCTATGCTTAAAGATTTAGATAGAAAAACAGACATTTGAGGTGAGCAGATCTAGAGTGTCGCTGGTGTTGAGAGTGCTCCATACAGGAGCTTCTTTCCGCCTAAACTTGAGAACTACCCAGAGTTATCTGCTTCTTTTTTGCATAATTTATTTGTCACTCTATGCCTGAAAGGGTATTTCTTTGACTTATACTGGGTGCTCCCTTGTGTCTGGACAAAGCTATACCTCTCTGAAGAGCTCTAATTAGAGCGAAACACTGTGTCAGGGGTTGCTTTTGCTCATTTCAGGTTGGCTTGATTGGTATTTTACCAATTCAAAGCTGTAATCCTGTGCCTGGAGTGGTAATTGGCTTTTGTCATTTTACAGCTCGGCAAGGACAGCACTGTGCTAGTCCTATGTTTAAAGACTTTGCTGTACAAATGGCAAATGACTTTGTCCTTTTCTATCTCGGCGTGGATGGCACTGTGCTAATCCTATGCTTAAAGATTTTGATAGAAAAACAGACATTTGAGGTGAGCAAATCTAGAGTGTCGCTGGTGTTGAGAGTGCTCCATACAGAAGCTGCTTTCCACCTAAACTTGAGAACCACCCAGAGTTCTCTGCTTCTTTTTTGCATAATTTATTCGTCACTCTATGCCTGAAAGGGTATTTCTTTGACTTAAACTGGGTGCTCCCTTGTGTCTGGACAAAGCTATACCTCTCTGAAGAGCTCTAATTAGAGCGAAACACTGTGTCAGGGGTTGCTTTTGCTCATTTCAGGTTGGCTCGATTGGTATTTTACCAATTTAAAGCTGTAATCCAGTGCCTGGAGTGGAAATTGGCTTTTGTCATTTTACAGCTCTGGAGGATAGCACTGTGCTAGTCCTATGCTTAAAGACTTTGCTGTACAAATGGCAAAAGACTTTGTCCTTTTCTATCTCGGCATGGCTGGCACAGTGCTAATCCTATGCTTAAAGATTTTGATAGAAAAACAGACATTTAAGGTGAGCAGATCTAGAGTGTTGCTGGTGTTGAGAGTGCTCCATACGGGGAGCTGCTTTCCACCTAAACTTGAGAACTACCCAGAGTTCTCTGCTTCTTTTTTGCATAATTTATTCGTCACTCTATGCCTGAAAGGGTATTTCTTTGACTTATACTGGGTGCTCCCTTGTGTCTGGACAAAGCTATACTTCTCTGAAGAGCTCTAATTAGAGCGAAACACTGTGTCAGTGGTTGCTTTTGCTCATTTCAGGTTGGTTTGATTGGTATTTTACCAATTCAAAGCTGTAATCCTGTGCCTGGAGTGGTAATTGGCTTTTGTCATTTTACAGCTCGGCAAAGACAGCACTGTGCTAGTCCTAAGCTTAAAGACTTTGCTGTACAAATGGCAAAAGACTTTGTCCTTTTCTATCTCGGCGTGGATCGCACTGTGCTAATCCTATGCTTAAAGATTTTGATAGAAAAACAGACATTTGAGGTGAGCAGATCTAGAGTGTCGCTGGTGTTGAGAGTGCTCCATACAGGAGCTTCTTTCCGCCTAATCTTGAGAACTACCCAGAGTTATCTGCTTCTTTTTTGCATAATTTATTCGTCACTCTATGCCTGAAAAGGTATTTCTTTGACGTATACTGGGTGCTCCCTTGTGTATTGACAAAGTTATACCTCTCTGAAGAGGTCTAATTAGAGCGAAACACTGTGTCAGGGGTTGCTTTTGCTCATTTCAGGTTGGCTTGATTGGTAATTTACCAATTCAAAGCTGTAATCCTGTGCCTGGAGTGGTAAATGGTTTTTGTCATTTTACAGCTCGGCAAGGACAGCACTGTGCTAGTCCTATGCTTAAAGACTTTGCTGTACAAATGGCAAAAGACTTTGTCCTTTTCTATCTCGGCGTGGATGGCCCTGTGTTAATCCTATGCTTAAAGATTTTGATAGAAAAACAGACATTTGAGGTGAGCAGATCTAGAGTGTCGCTGGTGTTGAGAGTGCTCCATACAGGAGCTGCTTTCCACCTAAACTTGAGAACTACCCAGAGTTCTCTGCTTCTTTTTTGCATAATTTATTCGTCACTCTATGCCTGAAAGGGTATTTCTTAGAGTTATACTGGGTGCTCACTTGTGTCTGGACAAAGCTATACCTCTCTGAAGAACTCTAATTAGAGCGAAACACTGTGTCAGGGGTTGCTTTTGCTCATTTCAGGTTGGCTTGATTGGTATTTTACCAATTCAAAGCTGTAATCCTGTGCCTGGAGAGGTAATTGGCTTTTGTCATTTTAAAGCTCGGCAAGGACAGCACTGTGCTAGTCCTATGCTTAAAGACTTAGCTGTACAAATGGCAAAAGACTTTGTCCTTTTCTATCTCGTCGTGGATAACACTGTGCTAATCCTATGCTTAAAGATTTTGATAGAAAAACAGACATTAGAGGTGAGCAGATCTAGAGTGTCGCTGGTGTTGAGAGTGCTCCATACAGGAGCTGCTTTCCACCTAAACTTGAGAACTACCCAGAGTTCTCTGCTTCTTTTTTGCATAATTTATTTGTCACTCTATGCCTGAAAGGGTATTTCTTTGACTTATACTGGGTGCTCCCTTGTATCCGGACAAAGCTATACCTCTCTGAAGAGCTCTAATTAGAGCGAAACACTGTGTCAGGGGTTGCTTTTGCTCATTTCAGGTTGGCTTGATTGGTATTTTACCAATTCAAAGCTGTAATCCTGTGCCTGGAGTGGTAATTGGCTTTTGTCATTTTACAGCTCGGCAAGGACAGCACTGTGCTAGTCCTATGCTTAAAGACTTTGCTGTACAAATGGCAAAAGACTTTGTCCTTTTCTATCTCGGCGTGGCTGGCACAGTGCTAATCCTATGCTTAAAGATTTTGATAGAAAAACAGACATTTAAGGTGAGCAGATCTAGAGTGTCGCTGGTGTTGAGAGTGCTCCATACGGGGAGCTGCTTTCCACCTAAACTTGAGAACTACCCAGAGTTCTCTGCTTCTTTTTTGCATAATTTATTCGTCACTCTATGCCTGAAAGGGTATTTCTTTGACTTATACTGGGTGCTCCCTTGTGTCTGGACAAAGCTATACCTCTCTGAAGAGCTCTAATTAGAGCGAAACACTCTGTCAGGGGTTGCTTTTGCTCATTTCAGGTTGGCTTGATTGGTATTTTATCAATTCAAAGCCGTAATCCTGTGCCTGGAGTGGTAATTGGCTTTTGTCATTTTACAGCTCGCCAAGGACAGCACTGTGCTAGTCTTATGCTTAAAGACTTTGCTGTACAAATGGCAAAAGACTTTGTCCTTTTCTATCTCGGCGTGGCTGGCACAGTTCTAATCCTATGCTTAAAGATTTTTATAGAAAAACATACATTTGAGGTGAGCAGATCTAGAGTGTCGCTGGTGTTGAGAGTGCTCCATACAGGAGCTTCTTTCCGCCTAAACTTGAGAACTACCCAGAGTTATCTGCTTCTTTTTTGCATAATTTATTCATCACTCTATGCCTGAAAAGGTATTTCTTTGACTTATACCGGGTGATCCCTTGTGTTTGGACAAAGCTATACCTCTCTGAAGAGCTCTAATTAGAGAGAAACACTGTGTCAGGGGTTGCTTTTGCTCATTTCAGGTTGGCTTGATTGGTAATTTACCAATTCAAAGCTGTAATCCTGTGCCTGGAGTGGTAATTGGCTTTTGTCACTTTACAGCTCGGCAAGGACAGCACTGTGCTAGTCCTATGCTTAAAGACTTTGCTGTACAAATGGCAAAAGACTTTGTCCTTTTCTATCTCGGCGTGGATGGCACTGTGCTAATCCTATGCTTAAAGATTTTGATAGAAAAACAGACATTTGAGGTGAGCAGATCTAGAGTGTCGCTGGTGTTGAGAGTGCTCCATACAGGAGCTGCTTTCCACCTAAACTTGAGAACTACCCAGAGTTCTCTGCTTCCTTTTTGCATAATTTATTCGTCACTCTATGCCTGAAAGGGTATTTCTTAGAGTTATACTGGGTGCTCACTTGTGTCTGGACAAAGCTATACCTCTCTGAAGAACTCTAATTAGAGCGAAACACTGTGTCAGGGGTTGCTTTTGCTCATTTCAGGTTGGCTTGATTGGTATTTTACCAATTCAAAGCTGTAATCCTGTGCCTGGAGTGGTAATTGGCTTTTGTCATTTTACAGCTCGGCAAGGACAGCACTGTGCTAGTCCTATGCTTAAAGACTTTGCTGTACAAATGGCAAAAGACTTTGTCCTTTTCTATATCGGCGTGGATGGCACTGTGCTAATCCTATGCTTAAAGATTTTGATAGAAAAACAGACAATTGAGGTGAGCAGATCTAGAGTGTGGCTGCTGTTGAGAGTGCTCCATACAGGAGCTGCTTTCCACCTAAACTTGAGAACTACCCAGAGTTCTCTGCTTCTTTTTTGCATAATTTATTCGTCACTCTATGCCTGAAAGGGTATTTCTTTGACTTATACTGGGTGCTCCCTTGTGTCTGGACAAAGCTATACCTCTCTGAAGAGCTCTAATTAGAGCGAAACACTGTGTCAGGGGTTGCTTTTGCTCATTTCAGGTTGGCTTGATTGGTATTTTACCAATTCAAAGCTGTAATCCTGTGCCTGGAGTGGTAATTAGCTTTTGTCATTTTACAGCTCGGCAAGGACAGCACTGTGCTAGTCCTATGCTTAAAGACTTTGCTGTACAAATGGCAAAAGACTTTGTCCTTTTCTATCTCGGCGTGGATGGCACTGTGCTAATCCTATGCTTAAAGATTTTGACAGAAAAACAGACATTTGAGGTGAGCAGAACTAGAGTGTCGCTGGTGTTGAGAGTGCTCCATACAGGAGCTGCTTTCTGCCTAAACTTGAGAACTACCCAGAGTTCTCTGCTTCTTTTTTGCATAATTTATTCATCACGCTATGCCTGAAAGGGTATTTCTTTGACTTATACTGGGTGCTCCCTTGTGTCTGGACAAAGCTATACCTCTCTGAAGATCTCTAATTAGAGCGAAACACTGTGTCAGGGGTTGCTTTTGCTCATTTCAGGTTGGCTTGATTGGTATTTTACCAATTCAAAGCTGTAATCCTGTGCCTGGAGTGGTAATTGGCTTTTGTCATTTTACAGCTCGGCAAGGACAGCACTGTGCTAGTCATATGCTTAAAGACTTTGCTGTACAAATGGCAAAAGACTTTGTCCTTTTCTATGTCGGCGTGGATGGCACTGTGCTAATCCTATGCTTAAAGATTTTGATAGAAAAACAGACATTTGAGGTGAGCAGATCTAGAGCGTCGCTGGTGTTGAGAGTACTCCATACAGGAGCTGCTTTCCACCTAAACTTGAGAACTACCCAGAGTTCTCTGCTTCTTTTTTGCATAATTTATTCGTCACTCTATGCCTGAAAGGGTATTTCTTTGACTTATACTGGGTGCTCCCTTGTGTCTGGACAAAGCTATACCTCTCTGAAGAGCTATAATTAGAGCGAAACACTGTGTCAGGGGTTGCTTTTGGTCATTTCAGGTTGGCTTGATTGGTATTTTACCAATTTAAAGCTGTAATCCTGTGCCTGGAGTGGTAATTGGCTTTTGTCATTTTACAGCTCGGGAGGATAGCACTGTGCTAGTTCTATGCTTAAAGACTTTGCTGTACAAATGGCAAAAGACTTTGTCCTTTTCTATCTCGGCGTGGCTGGCATAGTGCTAATCCTATGCTTAAAGATTTTGATAGAAAAACAGACATTTAAGGTGAGCAGATCTAGAGTGTCGCTGGTGTTGAGAGTGCTCCATACAGGAGCTGCTTTCCACCTAAACTTGAGAACTACCCAGAGTTCTCTGCTTCTTTTTTGCATAATTTATTCGTCACTCTATGCCTGAAAGCGTATTTCTTTGACTTATACTGGGTGCTCCCTTGTGTGTGGACAAAGCTATACCTCTCTGAAGAGCTCTAATTAGAGCGAAACACTGTGTCAGGGGTTGCTTTTGCTCATTTTAGGTTGGCTTGATTGGTATTTTACCAATTCAAAGCTGTAATCCTGTGCCTGGAGTGGTAATTGTCTTTTGTCATTTTACAGCTCGGCAAGGACAGCACTGTGCTAGTCCTATGCTTAAAGACGTTGCTGTACAAATGGCAAAAGACTTTGTCCTTTTCTATCTCGGCGTGGATGGCACTGTGCTAATCCTATGCTTAAAGATTTTGATAGAAAAACAGACATTTGAGGTGAGCAGATCTAGAGTGTCGCTGGTGTTGAGAGTGCTCCATACAGGAGCTGCTTTCCACCTAAACTTGAGAACTACCCAGAGTTCTCTGCTTCTTTTTTGCATAATTTATTCGTCACTCTATGCCTGAAAGGGTATTTCTTAGAGTTATACTGGGTGCTCACTTGTGTCTGGACAAAGCTATACCTCTCTGAAGAACTCTAATTAGAGCGAAACACTGTGTCAGGGGTTGCTTTTGCTCATTTCAGGTTGTCTTGATTGGTATTTTACCAATTCAAAGCTGTAATCCTGTGCCTGGAGAGGTAATTGGCTTTTGTCATTTTAAAGCTCGGCAAGGACAGCACTGTGCTAGTCCTATGCTTAAAGACTTTGCTGTACAAATGGCAAATGACTTTGTCCTTTTCTATCTCGGCGTGGATGGCACTGTGCTAATCCTATGCTTAAAGTTTTTGATAGAAAAACAGACATTTGAGGTGAGCAAATCTAGAGTGTCGCTGGTGTTGAGAGTGCTCCATACAGAAGCTGCTTTCCACCTAAACTTGAGAACCACCCAGAGTTCTCTGCTTCTTTTTTGCATAAGTTATTTGTCACTCTATGCCTGAAAGGGTATTTCTTTGACTTATACTGGGTGCTCCCTTGTATCTGGACAAAGATATACCTCTCTGAAGAGCTCTAATTAGAGCGAAACACTGTGTCAGGGGTTGCTTTTGCTCATTTCAGGTTGGCTTGATTCGTATTTTACCAATTCAAAGCTGTAATCCTGTGCCTGGAGTGGTAATTGGCTTTTGTCATTTTACAGCTCGGCAAGGACAGCGCTGTGCTAGTCCTATGCTTAAAGACTTTGCTGTACAAATGGCAAAAGACTTTGTCCTTTTCTATCTCGGCGTCGATGGCACTGTGCTAATCCTATGCTTAAAGATTTTGATAGAAAAACAGACATTTGAGGTGAGCAGATCTAGAGTGTCGCTGGTGTTGAGAGTGTTCCATACAGGAGCTGCTTTCCACCTAAACTTGAGAACTACCCAGAGTTCTCTGCTTCTTTTTTGCATAATTTATTCGTCACTCTATGCCTGAAAGCGTATTTCTTTGACTTATACTGGGTGCTCCCTTGTGTCTGGACAAAGCTATACCTCTCTGAAGAGCTCTAATTAGAGCGAAACACTGTGTCAGGGGTTGCTTTTGCTCATTTCAGGTTGGCTTGATTGGTATTTTACCAATTCAAAGGTGTAATTCTGTGCCTGGAGTGGTAATTGGCTTTTGTCATTTAACAGCTCGGCAAGGACAGCACTGTGCTAGTCCTATGCTTAAAGACTTTGCTGTACAAATGGCAAAAGACTTTGTCCTTTTCTATCTCGGCGTGGCTGGCACAGTGCTAATCCTATGCTTAAAGATTTTGATAGAAAAACAGACATTTAAGGTGAGCAGATCTAGAGTGTCGCTGGTGTTGAGAGTGCTCCATACGGGGAGCTGCTTTCCACCTAAACTTGAGAACTACCCAGAGTTCTCTGCTTCTTTTTTGCATAATTTATTCGTCACTCTATGCCTGAAAGGGTATTTCTTTGACTTATACTGGGTGCTCCCTTGTGTCTGGACAAAGCTATACCTCTCTGAAGCGCTCTAATTAGAGCGAAACACTGTGTCAGGGGTTGCTGTTGCTCATTTCAGGTTGGCTTGATTGGTATTTTACCAATTCAAAGCTGTAATCCTGTGCCTGGAGTGGTAATTGGCTTTTGTCATTTTACAGCTCGCCAAGGACAGCACTGTGCTAGTCCTATGCTTAAAGACTTTGCTGTACAAATGGCAAAAGACTTTGTCCTTTTCTATCTCGGCGTGGCTGGCACAGTTCTAATCCTATGCTTAAAGATTTTGATAGAAAAACAGACATTTGAGGTGAGCAGATCTAGAGTGTCGCTGGTGTTGAGAGTGCTCCATACAGGAGCTTCTTTCCGCCTAAACTTGAGAACTACCCAGAGTTATCTGCTTCTTTTTTGCATAATTTATTTGTCACTCTATGCCTGAAAGGGTATTTCTTTGACTTATACTGGGTGCTCCCTTGTGTCTGGACAAAGCTATACCTCTCTGAAGAGCTCTAATTAGAGCGAAACACTGTGTCAGGGGTTGCTTTTGCTCATTTCAGGTTGGCTTGATTGGTATTTTACCAATTCAAATCTGTAATCCTGTGCCTGGAGTGGTAATTGGCTTTTGTCATTTTACAGCTCGGCAAGGACAGCACTGTGCTAGTCCTATGTTTAAAGACTTTGCTGTACAAATGGCAAATGACTTTGTCCTTTTCTATCTCGGCGTGGATGGCACTGTGCTAATCCTATGCTTAAAGTTTTTGATAGAAAAACAGACATTTGAGGTGAGCGAATCTAGAGTGTCGCTGGTGTTGAGAGTGCTCCATACGGGGAGCTGCTTTCCACCTAAACTTGAGAACCACCCAGAGTTCTCTGCTTCTTTTTTGCATAATTTATTCGTCACTCTATGCCTGAAAGGGTATTTCTTTGACTTATACTGGGTGCTCCCTTGTGTGTGGACAAAGCTATACCTCTCTGAAGAGCGCTAATTAGAGCGAAACACTGTGTCAGGGGTTGCTTTTGCTCATTTTAGGTTGGCTTGATTGGTATTTTACCAATTCAAAGCTGTAATCCTGTGCCTGGAGTGGTAATTGTCTTTTGTCATTTTACAGCTCGGCAAGGACAGCACTGTGCTAGTCCTATGCTTAAAGACGTTGCTGTACAAATGGCAAAAGACTTTGTCCTTTTCTATCTCGGCGTGGATGGCACTGTGCTAATCCTATGCTTAAAGATTTTGATAGAAAAACAGACATTTGAGGTGAGCAGATCTAGAGTGTCGCTGGTGTTGAGAGTGCTCCATACAGGAGCTGCTTTCCACCTAAACTTGAGAACTACCCAGAGTTCTCTGCTTCTTTTTTGCATAATTTATTCGTCACTCTATGCCTGAAAGGGTATTTCTTAGAGTTATACTGGGTGCTCACTTGTGTCTGGACAAAGCTATACCTCTCTGAAGAACTCTAATTAGAGCGAAACACTGTGTCAGTGGTTGTTTTTGCTCATTTCAGGTTGTCTTGATTGGTATTTTACCAATTCAAAGCTTTAATCCTGTGCCTGGAGAGGTAATTGGCTTTTGTCATTTTAAAGCTCGGCAAGGACAGCACTGTGCTAGTCCTATGCTTAAAGACTTAGCTGTACAAATGGCAAAAGACTTTGTCCTTTTCTATCTCGTCGTGGATAACACTGTGCTAATCGTATGCTTAAAGATTTTGATAGAAAAACAGACATTAGAGGTGAGCAGATCTAGAGTGTCGCTGGTGTTGAGAGTGCTCCATACAGGAGCTGCTTTCCACCTAAGCTTGAGAACTACCCAGAGTTCTCTGCTTCTTTTTTGCATAATTTATTTGTCACTCTATGCCTGAAAGGGTATTTCTTTGACTTATACTGGGTGCTCCCTTGTATCTGGACAAAGCTATACCTCTCTGAAGAGCTCTAATTAGAGCGAAACACTGTGTCAGGGTTTGCTTTTGCTCTTTTCAGGTTGGCTTGATTGGTATTTTACCAATTCAAAGCTGTAATTCTGTGCCTGGAGTGGTAATTGGCTTTTGTCATTTTACAGCTCGGCAAGGACAGCACTGTGCTAGTCCTATGCTTAAAGACTTTGCTGTACAAAAGGCAAAAGACTTTGTCCTTTTCTATCTCGGCGTGGCTGGCACAGTGCTAATCCTATGCTTAAAGATTTTGATAGAAAAACAGACATTTAAGGTGAGCAGATCTAGAGTGTCGCTGGTGTTGAGAGTGCTCCATACAGGAGCTGCTTTCCACCTACACTTGAGAACTACCCAGAGTTCTCTGCTTCTTTTTTGCATAATTTATTCGTCACTCTATGCCTGAAAGCGTATTTCTGTGACTTGTACTGGGTGCTCCCTTGTGTCTGGACAAAGCTATACCTCTCTGAAGAGCTCTAATTAGAGCGAAACACTGTGTCAGGGGTTGCTTTTGCTCATTTCAGGTCGGCTTGATTGGTATTTTACCAATTCAAAGGTGTAATTCTGTGCCTGGAGTGGTAATTGGCTTTTGTCATTTAACAGCTCGGCAAGGACAGCACTGTGCTAGTCCTATGCTTAAAGACTTTGCTGTACAAATGGCAAAAGACTTTGTCCTTTTCTATCTCGGCGTGGCTGGCACAGTGCTAATCCTATGCTTAAAGATTTTGATAGAAAAACAGACATTTAAGGTGAGCAGATCTAGAGTGTCGCTGGTGTTGAGAGTGCTCCATACGGGGAGCTGCTTTCCACCTAAACTTGAGAACTACCCAGAGTTCTCTGCTTCTTTTTTGCATAATTTATTCGTCACTCTATGCCTGAAAGGGTATTTCTTTGACTTATACTGGGTGCTCACTTGTGTCTGGACAAAGCTATACCTCTCTGAAGAGCTCTAATTAGAGCGAAACACTGTGTCAGGGGTTGCTTTTGCTCATTTCAGGTTGGCTTGATTGGTATTTTACCAATTCAAAGCTGTAATCCTGTGCCTGGAGTGGTAATTGGCTTTTGTAATTTTACAGCTCGCCAAGGACAGCACTGTGCTAGTCCTATGCTTAAAGACTTTGCTGTACAAATGGCAAAAGACTTTGTCCTTTTCTATCTCGGCGTGGCTGGCACAGTTCTAATCCTATGCTTAAAGATTTAGATAGAAAAACAGACATTTGAGGTGAGCAGATCTAGAGTGTCGCTGGTGTTGAGAGTGCTCCATACAGGAGCTTCTTTCCGCCTAAACTTGAGAACTACCCAGAGTTATCTGCTTCTTTTTTGCATAATTTATTTGTCACTCTATGCCTGAAAGGGTATTTCTTTGACTTATACTGGGTGCTCCCTTGTGTCTGGACAAAGCTATACCTCTCTGAAGAGCTCTAATTAGAGCGAAACACTGTGTCAGGGGTTGCTTTTGCTCATTTCAGGTTGGCTTGATTGGTATTTTACCAATTCAAAGCTGTAATCCTGTGCCTGGAGTGGTAATTGGCTTTTGTCATTTTACAGCTCGGCAAGGACAGCACTGTGCTAGTCCTATGTTTAAAGACTTTGCTGTACAAATGGCAAATGACTTTGTCCTTTTCTATCTCGGCGTGGATGGCACTGTGCTAATCCTATGCTTAAAGATTTTGATAGAAAAACAGACATTTGAGGTGAGCAAATCTAGAGTGTCGCTGGTGTTGAGAGTGCTCCATACAGAAGCTGCTTTCCACCTAAACTTGAGAACCACCCAGAGTTCTCTGCTTCTTTTTTGCATAATTTATTCGTCACTCTATGCCTGAAAGGGTATTTCTTTGACTTATACTGGGTGCTCCCTTGTGTCTGGACAAAGCTATACCTCTCTGAAGAGCTCTAATTAGAGCGAAACACTGTGTCAGGGGTTGCTTTTGCTCATTTCAGGTTGGCTCGATTGGTATTTTACCAATTTAAAGCTGTAATCCTGTGCCTGGAGTGGAAATTGGCTTTTGTCATTTTACAGCTCTGGAGGATAGCACTGTGCTAGTCCTATGCTTAAAGACTTTGCTGTACAAATGGCAAAAGACTTTGTCCTTTTCTATCTCGGCATGGCTGGCACAGTGCTAATCCTATGCTTAAAGATTTTGATAGAAAAACAGACATTTAAGGTGAGCAGATCTAGAGTGTTGCTGGTGTTGAGAGTGCTCCATACGGGGAGCTGCTTTCCACCTAAACTTGAGAACTACCCAGAGTTCTCTGCTTCTTTTTTGCATAATTTATTCGTCACTCTATGCCTGAAAGGGTATTTCTTTGACTTATACTGGGTGCTCCCTTGTGTCTGGACAAAGCTATACTTCTCTGAAGAGCTCTAATTAGAGCGAAACACTGTGTCAGTGGTTGCTTTTGCTCATTTCAGGTTGGTTTGATTGGTATTTTACCAATTCAAAGCTGTAATCCTGTGCCTGGAGTGGTAATTGGCTTTTGTCATTTTACAGCTCGGCAAAGACAGCACTGTGCTAGTCCTAAGCTTAAAGACTTTGCTGTACAAATGGCAAAAGACTTTGTCCTTTTCTATCTCGGCGTGGATCGCACTGTGCTAATCCTATGCTTAAAGATTTTGATAGAAAAACAGACATTTGAGGTGAGCAGATCTAGAGTGTCGCTGGTGTTGAGAGTGCTCCATACAGGAGCTTCTTTCCGCCTAATCTTGAGAACTACCCAGAGTTATCTGCTTCTTTTTTGCATAATTTATTCGTCACTCTATGCCTGAAAAGGTATTTCTTTGACGTATACTGGGTGCTCCCTTGTGTATTGACAAAGTTATACCTCTCTGAAGAGGTCTAATTAGAGCGAAACACTGTGTCAGGGGTTGCTTTTGCTCATTTCAGGTTGGCTTGATTGGTAATTTACCAATTCAAAGCTGTAATCCTGTGCCTGGAGTGGTAAATGGTTTTTGTCATTTTACAGCTCGGCAAGGACAGCACTGTGCTAGTCCTATGCTTAAAGACTTTGCTGTACAAATGGCAAATGACTTTGTCCTTTTCTATCTCGGCGTGGATGGCACTGTGCTAATCCTATGCTTAAAGATTTTGATAGAAAAACAGACATTTGAGGTGAGCAAATCTAGAGTGTCGCTGGTGTTGAGAGTGCTCCATACAGAAGCTGCTTTCCACCTAAACTTGAGAACCACCCAGAGTTCTCTGCTTCTTTTTTGCATAATTTATTCGTCACTCTATGCCTGAAAGGGTATTTCTTTGACTTAAACTGGGTGCTCCCTTGTGTCTGGACAAAGCTATACCTCTCTGAAGAGCTCTAATTAGAGCGAAACACTGTGTCAGGGGTTGCTTTTGCTCATTTCAGGTTGGCTCGATTGGTATTTTACCAATTTAAAGCTGTAATCCAGTGCCTGGAGTGGAAATTGGCTTTTGTCATTTTACAGCTCTGGAGGATAGCACTGTGCTAGTCCTATGCTTAAAGACTTTGCTGTACAAATGGCAAAAGACTTTGTCCTTTTCTATCTCGGCATGGCTGGCACAGTGCTAATCCTATGCTTAAAGATTTTGATAGAAAAACAGACATTTAAGGTGAGCAGATCTAGAGTGTTGCTGGTGTTGAGAGTGCTCCATACGGGGAGCTGCTTTCCACCTAAACTTGAGAACTACCCAGAGTTCTCTGCTTCTTTTTTGCATAATTTATTCGTCACTCTATGCCTGAAAGGGTATTTCTTTGACTTATACTGGGTGCTCCCTTGTGTCTGGACAAAGCTATACTTCTCTGAAGAGCTCTAATTAGAGCGAAACACTGTGTCAGTGGTTGCTTTTGCTCATTTCAGGTTGGTTTGATTGGTATTTTACCAATTCAAAGCTGTAATCCTGTGCCTGGAGTGGTAATTGGCTTTTGTCATTTTACAGCTCGGCAAAGACAGCACTGTGCTAGTCCTAAGCTTAAAGACTTTGCTGTACAAATGGCAAAAGACTTTGTCCTTTTCTATCTCGGCGTGGATCGCACTGTGCTAATCCTATGCTTAAAGATTTTGATAGAAAAACAGACATTTGAGGTGAGCAGATCTAGAGTGTCGCTGGTGTTGAGAGTGCTCCATACAGGAGCTTCTTTCCGCCTAATCTTGAGAACTACCCAGAGTTATCTGCTTCTTTTTTGCATAATTTATTCGTCACTCTATGCCTGAAAAGGTATTTCTTTGACGTATACTGGGTGCTCCCTTGTGTATTGACAAAGTTATACCTCTCTGAAGAGGTCTAATTAGAGCGAAACACTGTGTCAGGGGTTGCTTTTGCTCATTTCAGGTTGGCTTGATTGGTAATTTACCAATTCAAAGCTGTAATCCTGTGCCTGGAGTGGTAAATGGTTTTTGTCATTTTACAGCTCGGCAAGGACAGCACTGTGCTAGTCCTATGCTTAAAGACTTTGCTGTACAAATGGCAAAAGACTTTGTCCTTTTCTATCTCGGCGTGGATGGCCCTGTGTTAATCCTATGCTTAAAGATTTTGATAGAAAAACAGACATTTGAGGTGAGCAGATCTAGAGTGTCGCTGGTGTTGAGAGTGCTCCATACAGGAGCTGCTTTCCACCTAAACTTGAGAACTACCCAGAGTTCTCTGCTTCTTTTTTGCATAATTTATTCGTCACTCTATGCCTGAAAGGGTATTTCTTAGAGTTATACTGGGTGCTCACTTGTGTCTGGACAAAGCTATACCTCTCTGAAGAACTCTAATTAGAGCGAAACACTGTGTCAGGGGTTGCTTTTGCTCATTTCAGGTTGGCTTGATTGGTATTTTACCAATTCAAAGCTGTAATCCTGTGCCTGGAGAGGTAATTGGCTTTTGTCATTTTAAAGCTCGGCAAGGACAGCACTGTGCTAGTCCTATGCTTAAAGACTTAGCTGTACAAATGGCAAAAGACTTTGTCCTTTTCTATCTCGTCGTGGATAACACTGTGCTAATCCTATGCTTAAAGATTTTGATAGAAAAACAGACATTAGAGGTGAGCAGATCTAGAGTGTCGCTGGTGTTGAGAGTGCTCCATACAGGAGCTGCTTTCCACCTAAACTTGAGAACTACCCAGAGTTCTCTGCTTCTTTTTTGCATAATTTATTTGTCACTCTATGCCTGAAAGGGTATTTCTTTGACTTATACTGGGTGCTCCCTTGTATCCGGACAAAGCTATACCTCTCTGAAGAGCTCTAATTAGAGCGAAACACTGTGTCAGGGGTTGCTTTTGCTCATTTCAGGTTGGCTTGATTGGTATTTTACCAATTCAAAGCTGTAATCCTGTGCCTGGAGTGGTAATTGGCTTTTGTCATTTTACAGCTCGGCAAGGACAGCACTGTGCTAGTCCTATGCTTAAAGACTTTGCTGTACAAATGGCAAAAGACTTTGTCCTTTTCTATCTCGGCGTGGCTGGCACAGTGCTAATCCTATGCTTAAAGATTTTGATAGAAAAACAGACATTTAAGGTGAGCAGATCTAGAGTGTCGCTGGTGTTGAGAGTGCTCCATACGGGGAGCTGCTTTCCACCTAAACTTGAGAACTACCCAGAGTTCTCTGCTTCTTTTTTGCATAATTTATTCGTCACTCTATGCCTGAAAGGGTATTTCTTTGACTTATACTGGGTGCTCCCTTGTGTCTGGACAAAGCTATACCTCTCTGAAGAGCTCTAATTAGAGCGAAACACTCTGTCAGGGGTTGCTTTTGCTCATTTCAGGTTGGCTTGATTGGTATTTTATCAATTCAAAGCCGTAATCCTGTGCCTGGAGTGGTAATTGGCTTTTGTCATTTTACAGCTCGCCAAGGACAGCACTGTGCTAGTCTTATGCTTAAAGACTTTGCTGTACAAATGGCAAAAGACTTTGTCCTTTTCTATCTCGGCGTGGCTGGCACAGTTCTAATCCTATGCTTAAAGATTTTTATAGAAAAACATACATTTGAGGTGAGCAGATCTAGAGTGTCGCTGGTGTTGAGAGTGCTCCATACAGGAGCTTCTTTCCGCCTAAACTTGAGAACTACCCAGAGTTATCTGCTTCTTTTTTGCATAATTTATTCATCACTCTATGCCTGAAAAGGTATTTCTTTGACTTATACCGGGTGATCCCTTGTGTTTGGACAAAGCTATACCTCTCTGAAGAGCTCTAATTAGAGAGAAACACTGTGTCAGGGGTTGCTTTTGCTCATTTCAGGTTGGCTTGATTGGTAATTTACCAATTCAAAGCTGTAATCCTGTGCCTGGAGTGGTAATTGGCTTTTGTCACTTTACAGCTCGGCAAGGACAGCACTGTGCTAGTCCTATGCTTAAAGACTTTGCTGTACAAATGGCAAAAGACTTTGTCCTTTTCTATCTCGGCGTGGATGGCACTGTGCTAATCCTATGCTTAAAGATTTTGATAGAAAAACAGACATTTGAGGTGAGCAGATCTAGAGTGTCGCTGGTGTTGAGAGTGCTCCATACAGGAGCTGCTTTCCACCTAAACTTGAGAACTACCCAGAGTTCTCTGCTTCCTTTTTGCATAATTTATTCGTCACTCTATGCCTGAAAGGGTATTTCTTAGAGTTATACTGGGTGCTCACTTGTGTCTGGACAAAGCTATACCTCTCTGAAGAACTCTAATTAGAGCGAAACACTGTGTCAGGGGTTGCTTTTGCTCATTTCAGGTTGGCTTGATTGGTATTTTACCAATTCAAAGCTGTAATCCTGTGCCTGGAGTGGTAATTGGCTTTTGTCATTTTACAGCTCGGCAAGGACAGCACTGTGCTAGTCCTATGCTTAAAGACTTTGCTGTACAAATGGCAAAAGACTTTGTCCTTTTCTATATCGGCGTGGATGGCACTGTGCTAATCCTATGCTTAAAGATTTTGATAGAAAAACAGACAATTGAGGTGAGCAGATCTAGAGTGTGGCTGCTGTTGAGAGTGCTCCATACAGGAGCTGCTTTCCACCTAAACTTGAGAACTACCCAGAGTTCTCTGCTTCTTTTTTGCATAATTTATTCGTCACTCTATGCCTGAAAGGGTATTTCTTTGACTTATACTGGGTGCTCCCTTGTGTCTGGACAAAGCTATACCTCTCTGAAGAGCTCTAATTAGAGCGAAACACTGTGTCAGGGGTTGCTTTTGCTCATTTCAGGTTGGCTTGATTGGTATTTTACCAATTCAAAGCTGTAATCCTGTGCCTGGAGTGGTAATTAGCTTTTGTCATTTTACAGCTCGGCAAGGACAGCACTGTGCTAGTCCTATGCTTAAAGACTTTGCTGTACAAATGGCAAAAGACTTTGTCCTTTTCTATCTCGGCGTGGATGGCACTGTGCTAATCCTATGCTTAAAGATTTTGACAGAAAAACAGACATTTGAGGTGAGCAGAACTAGAGTGTCGCTGGTGTTGAGAGTGCTCCATACAGGAGCTGCTTTCTGCCTAAACTTGAGAACTACCCAGAGTTCTCTGCTTCTTTTTTGCATAATTTATTCATCACGCTATGCCTGAAAGGGTATTTCTTTGACTTATACTGGGTGCTCCCTTGTGTCTGGACAAAGCTATACCTCTCTGAAGATCTCTAATTAGAGCGAAACACTGTGTCAGGGGTTGCTTTTGCTCATTTCAGGTTGGCTTGATTGGTATTTTACCAATTCAAAGCTGTAATCCTGTGCCTGGAGTGGTAATTGGCTTTTGTCATTTTACAGCTCGGCAAGGACAGCACTGTGCTAGTCATATGCTTAAAGACTTTGCTGTACAAATGGCAAAAGACTTTGTCCTTTTCTATGTCGGCGTGGATGGCACTGTGCTAATCCTATGCTTAAAGATTTTGATAGAAAAACAGACATTTGAGGTGAGCAGATCTAGAGCGTCGCTGGTGTTGAGAGTACTCCATACAGGAGCTGCTTTCCACCTAAACTTGAGAACTACCCAGAGTTCTCTGCTTCTTTTTTGCATAATTTATTCGTCACTCTATGCCTGAAAGGGTATTTCTTTGACTTATACTGGGTGCTCCCTTGTGTCTGGACAAAGCTATACCTCTCTGAAGAGCTATAATTAGAGCGAAACACTGTGTCAGGGGTTGCTTTTGGTCATTTCAGGTTGGCTTGATTGGTATTTTACCAATTTAAAGCTGTAATCCTGTGCCTGGAGTGGTAATTGGCTTTTGTCATTTTACAGCTCGGGAGGATAGCACTGTGCTAGTTCTATGCTTAAAGACTTTGCTGTACAAATGGCAAAAGACTTTGTCCTTTTCTATCTCGGCGTGGCTGGCATAGTGCTAATCCTATGCTTAAAGATTTTGATAGAAAAACAGACATTTAAGGTGAGCAGATCTAGAGTGTCGCTGGTGTTGAGAGTGCTCCATACAGGAGCTGCTTTCCACCTAAACTTGAGAACTACCCAGAGTTCTCTGCTTCTTTTTTGCATAATTTATTCGTCACTCTATGCCTGAAAGCGTATTTCTTTGACTTATACTGGGTGCTCCCTTGTGTGTGGACAAAGCTATACCTCTCTGAAGAGCTCTAATTAGAGCGAAACACTGTGTCAGGGGTTGCTTTTGCTCATTTTAGGTTGGCTTGATTGGTATTTTACCAATTCAAAGCTGTAATCCTGTGCCTGGAGTGGTAATTGTCTTTTGTCATTTTACAGCTCGGCAAGGACAGCACTGTGCTAGTCCTATGCTTAAAGACGTTGCTGTACAAATGGCAAAAGACTTTGTCCTTTTCTATCTCGGCGTGGATGGCACTGTGCTAATCCTATGCTTAAAGATTTTGATAGAAAAACAGACATTTGAGGTGAGCAGATCTAGAGTGTCGCTGGTGTTGAGAGTGCTCCATACAGGAGCTGCTTTCCACCTAAACTTGAGAACTACCCAGAGTTCTCTGCTTCTTTTTTGCATAATTTATTCGTCACTCTATGCCTGAAAGGGTATTTCTTAGAGTTATACTGGGTGCTCACTTGTGTCTGGACAAAGCTATACCTCTCTGAAGAACTCTAATTAGAGCGAAACACTGTGTCAGGGGTTGCTTTTGCTCATTTCAGGTTGTCTTGATTGGTATTTTACCAATTCAAAGCTGTAATCCTGTGCCTGGAGAGGTAATTGGCTTTTGTCATTTTAAAGCTCGGCAAGGACAGCACTGTGCTAGTCCTATGCTTAAAGACTTTGCTGTACAAATGGCAAATGACTTTGTCCTTTTCTATCTCGGCGTGGATGGCACTGTGCTAATCCTATGCTTAAAGTTTTTGATAGAAAAACAGACATTTGAGGTGAGCAAATCTAGAGTGTCGCTGGTGTTGAGAGTGCTCCATACAGAAGCTGCTTTCCACCTAAACTTGAGAACCACCCAGAGTTCTCTGCTTCTTTTTTGCATAAGTTATTTGTCACTCTATGCCTGAAAGGGTATTTCTTTGACTTATACTGGGTGCTCCCTTGTATCTGGACAAAGATATACCTCTCTGAAGAGCTCTAATTAGAGCGAAACACTGTGTCAGGGGTTGCTTTTGCTCATTTCAGGTTGGCTTGATTCGTATTTTACCAATTCAAAGCTGTAATCCTGTGCCTGGAGTGGTAATTGGCTTTTGTCATTTTACAGCTCGGCAAGGACAGCGCTGTGCTAGTCCTATGCTTAAAGACTTTGCTGTACAAATGGCAAAAGACTTTGTCCTTTTCTATCTCGGCGTCGATGGCACTGTGCTAATCCTATGCTTAAAGATTTTGATAGAAAAACAGACATTTGAGGTGAGCAGATCTAGAGTGTCGCTGGTGTTGAGAGTGTTCCATACAGGAGCTGCTTTCCACCTAAACTTGAGAACTACCCAGAGTTCTCTGCTTCTTTTTTGCATAATTTATTCGTCACTCTATGCCTGAAAGCGTATTTCTTTGACTTATACTGGGTGCTCCCTTGTGTCTGGACAAAGCTATACCTCTCTGAAGAGCTCTAATTAGAGCGAAACACTGTGTCAGGGGTTGCTTTTGCTCATTTCAGGTTGGCTTGATTGGTATTTTACCAATTCAAAGGTGTAATTCTGTGCCTGGAGTGGTAATTGGCTTTTGTCATTTAACAGCTCGGCAAGGACAGCACTGTGCTAGTCCTATGCTTAAAGACTTTGCTGTACAAATGGCAAAAGACTTTGTCCTTTTCTATCTCGGCGTGGCTGGCACAGTGCTAATCCTATGCTTAAAGATTTTGATAGAAAAACAGACATTTAAGGTGAGCAGATCTAGAGTGTCGCTGGTGTTGAGAGTGCTCCATACGGGGAGCTGCTTTCCACCTAAACTTGAGAACTACCCAGAGTTCTCTGCTTCTTTTTTGCATAATTTATTCGTCACTCTATGCCTGAAAGGGTATTTCTTTGACTTATACTGGGTGCTCCCTTGTGTCTGGACAAAGCTATACCTCTCTGAAGCGCTCTAATTAGAGCGAAACACTGTGTCAGGGGTTGCTGTTGCTCATTTCAGGTTGGCTTGATTGGTATTTTACCAATTCAAAGCTGTAATCCTGTGCCTGGAGTGGTAATTGGCTTTTGTCATTTTACAGCTCGCCAAGGACAGCACTGTGCTAGTCCTATGCTTAAAGACTTTGCTGTACAAATGGCAAAAGACTTTGTCCTTTTCTATCTCGGCGTGGCTGGCACAGTTCTAATCCTATGCTTAAAGATTTTGATAGAAAAACAGACATTTGAGGTGAGCAGATCTAGAGTGTCGCTGGTGTTGAGAGTGCTCCATACAGGAGCTTCTTTCCGCCTAAACTTGAGAACTACCCAGAGTTATCTGCTTCTTTTTTGCATAATTTATTTGTCACTCTATGCCTGAAAGGGTATTTCTTTGACTTATACTGGGTGCTCCCTTGTGTCTGGACAAAGCTATACCTCTCTGAAGAGCTCTAATTAGAGCGAAACACTGTGTCAGGGGTTGCTTTTGCTCATTTCAGGTTGGCTTGATTGGTATTTTACCAATTCAAATCTGTAATCCTGTGCCTGGAGTGGTAATTGGCTTTTGTCATTTTACAGCTCGGCAAGGACAGCACTGTGCTAGTCCTATGTTTAAAGACTTTGCTGTACAAATGGCAAATGACTTTGTCCTTTTCTATCTCGGCGTGGATGGCACTGTGCTAATCCTATGCTTAAAGTTTTTGATAGAAAAACAGACATTTGAGGTGAGCGAATCTAGAGTGTCGCTGGTGTTGAGAGTGCTCCATACGGGGAGCTGCTTTCCACCTAAACTTGAGAACCACCCAGAGTTCTCTGCTTCTTTTTTGCATAATTTATTCGTCACTCTATGCCTGAAAGGGTATTTCTTTGACTTATACTGGGTGCTCCCTTGTGTGTGGACAAAGCTATACCTCTCTGAAGAGCGCTAATTAGAGCGAAACACTGTGTCAGGGGTTGCTTTTGCTCATTTTAGGTTGGCTTGATTGGTATTTTACCAATTCAAAGCTGTAATCCTGTGCCTGGAGTGGTAATTGTCTTTTGTCATTTTACAGCTCGGCAAGGACAGCACTGTGCTAGTCCTATGCTTAAAGACGTTGCTGTACAAATGGCAAAAGACTTTGTCCTTTTCTATCTCGGCGTGGATGGCACTGTGCTAATCCTATGCTTAAAGATTTTGATAGAAAAACAGACATTTGAGGTGAGCAGATCTAGAGTGTCGCTGGTGTTGAGAGTGCTCCATACAGGAGCTGCTTTCCACCTAAACTTGAGAACTACCCAGAGTTCTCTGCTTCTTTTTTGCATAATTTATTCGTCACTCTATGCCTGAAAGGGTATTTCTTAGAGTTATACTGGGTGCTCACTTGTGTCTGGACAAAGCTATACCTCTCTGAAGAACTCTAATTAGAGCGAAACACTGTGTCAGTGGTTGTTTTTGCTCATTTCAGGTTGTCTTGATTGGTATTTTACCAATTCAAAGCTTTAATCCTGTGCCTGGAGAGGTAATTGGCTTTTGTCATTTTAAAGCTCGGCAAGGACAGCACTGTGCTAGTCCTATGCTTAAAGACTTAGCTGTACAAATGGCAAAAGACTTTGTCCTTTTCTATCTCGTCGTGGATAACACTGTGCTAATCGTATGCTTAAAGATTTTGATAGAAAAACAGACATTAGAGGTGAGCAGATCTAGAGTGTCGCTGGTGTTGAGAGTGCTCCATACAGGAGCTGCTTTCCACCTAAGCTTGAGAACTACCCAGAGTTCTCTGCTTCTTTTTTGCATAATTTATTTGTCACTCTATGCCTGAAAGGGTATTTCTTTGACTTATACTGGGTGCTCCCTTGTATCTGGACAAAGCTATACCTCTCTGAAGAGCTCTAATTAGAGCGAAACACTGTGTCAGGGTTTGCTTTTGCTCTTTTCAGGTTGGCTTGATTGGTATTTTACCAATTCAAAGCTGTAATTCTGTGCCTGGAGTGGTAATTGGCTTTTGTCATTTTACAGCTCGGCAAGGACAGCACTGTGCTAGTCCTATGCTTAAAGACTTTGCTGTACAAAAGGCAAAAGACTTTGTCCTTTTCTATCTCGGCGTGGCTGGCACAGTGCTAATCCTATGCTTAAAGATTTTGATAGAAAAACAGACATTTAAGGTGAGCAGATCTAGAGTGTCGCTGGTGTTGAGAGTGCTCCATACAGGAGCTGCTTTCCACCTACACTTGAGAACTACCCAGAGTTCTCTGCTTCTTTTTTGCATAATTTATTCGTCACTCTATGCCTGAAAGCGTATTTCTGTGACTTGTACTGGGTGCTCCCTTGTGTCTGGACAAAGCTATACCTCTCTGAAGAGCTCTAATTAGAGCGAAACACTGTGTCAGGGGTTGCTTTTGCTCATTTCAGGTCGGCTTGATTGGTATTTTACCAATTCAAAGGTGTAATTCTGTGCCTGGAGTGGTAATTGGCTTTTGTCATTTAACAGCTCGGCAAGGACAGCACTGTGCTAGTCCTATGCTTAAAGACTTTGCTGTACAAATGGCAAAAGACTTTGTCCTTTTCTATCTCGGCGTGGCTGGCACAGTGCTAATCCTATGCTTAAAGATTTTGATAGAAAAACAGACATTTAAGGTGAGCAGATCTAGAGTGTCGCTGGTGTTGAGAGTGCTCCATACGGGGAGCTGCTTTCCACCTAAACTTGAGAACTACCCAGAGTTCTCTGCTTCTTTTTTGCATAATTTATTCGTCACTCTATGCCTGAAAGGGTATTTCTTTGACTTATACTGGGTGCTCACTTGTGTCTGGACAAAGCTATACCTCTCTGAAGAGCTCTAATTAGAGCGAAACACTGTGTCAGGGGTTGCTTTTGCTCATTTCAGGTTGGCTTGATTGGTATTTTACCAATTCAAAGCTGTAATCCTGTGCCTGGAGTGGTAATTGGCTTTTGTAATTTTACAGCTCGCCAAGGACAGCACTGTGCTAGTCCTATGCTTAAAGACTTTGCTGTACAAATGGCAAAAGACTTTGTCCTTTTCTATCTCGGCGTGGCTGGCACAGTTCTAATCCTATGCTTAAAGATTTAGATAGAAAAACAGACATTTGAGGTGAGCAGATCTAGAGTGTCGCTGGTGTTGAGAGTGCTCCATACAGGAGCTTCTTTCCGCCTAAACTTGAGAACTACCCAGAGTTATCTGCTTCTTTTTTGCATAATTTATTTGTCACTCTATGCCTGAAAGGGTATTTCTTTGACTTATACTGGGTGCTCCCTTGTGTCTGGACAAAGCTATACCTCTCTGAAGAGCTCTAATTAGAGCGAAACACTGTGTCAGGGGTTGCTTTTGCTCATTTCAGGTTGGCTTGATTGGTATTTTACCAATTCAAAGCTGTAATCCTGTGCCTGGAGTGGTAATTGGCTTTTGTCATTTTACAGCTCGGCAAGGACAGCACTGTGCTAGTCCTATGTTTAAAGACTTTGCTGTACAAATGGCAAATGACTTTGTCCTTTTCTATCTCGGCGTGGATGGCACTGTGCTAATCCTATGCTTAAAGATTTTGATAGAAAAACAGACATTTGAGGTGAGCAAATCTAGAGTGTCGCTGGTGTTGAGAGTGCTCCATACAGAAGCTGCTTTCCACCTAAACTTGAGAACCACCCAGAGTTCTCTGCTTCTTTTTTGCATAATTTATTCGTCACTCTATGCCTGAAAGGGTATTTCTTTGACTTATACTGGGTGCTCCCTTGTGTCTGGACAAAGCTATACCTCTCTGAAGAGCTCTAATTAGAGCGAAACACTGTGTCAGGGGTTGCTTTTGCTCATTTCAGGTTGGCTCGATTGGTATTTTACCAATTTAAAGCTGTAATCCTGTGCCTGGAGTGGAAATTGGCTTTTGTCATTTTACAGCTCTGGAGGATAGCACTGTGCTAGTCCTATGCTTAAAGACTTTGCTGTACAAATGGCAAAAGACTTTGTCCTTTTCTATCTCGGCATGGCTGGCACAGTGCTAATCCTATGCTTAAAGATTTTGATAGAAAAACAGACATTTAAGGTGAGCAGATCTAGAGTGTTGCTGGTGTTGAGAGTGCTCCATACGGGGAGCTGCTTTCCACCTAAACTTGAGAACTACCCAGAGTTCTCTGCTTCTTTTTTGCATAATTTATTCGTCACTCTATGCCTGAAAGGGTATTTCTTTGACTTATACTGGGTGCTCCCTTGTGTCTGGACAAAGCTATACTTCTCTGAAGAGCTCTAATTAGAGCGAAACACTGTGTCAGTGGTTGCTTTTGCTCATTTCAGGTTGGTTTGATTGGTATTTTACCAATTCAAAGCTGTAATCCTGTGCCTGGAGTGGTAATTGGCTTTTGTCATTTTACAGCTCGGCAAAGACAGCACTGTGCTAGTCCTAAGCTTAAAGACTTTGCTGTACAAATGGCAAAAGACTTTGTCCTTTTCTATCTCGGCGTGGATCGCACTGTGCTAATCCTATGCTTAAAGATTTTGATAGAAAAACAGACATTTGAGGTGAGCAGATCTAGAGTGTCGCTGGTGTTGAGAGTGCTCCATACAGGAGCTTCTTTCCGCCTAATCTTGAGAACTACCCAGAGTTATCTGCTTCTTTTTTGCATAATTTATTCGTCACTCTATGCCTGAAAAGGTATTTCTTTGACGTATACTGGGTGCTCCCTTGTGTATTGACAAAGTTATACCTCTCTGAAGAGGTCTAATTAGAGCGAAACACTGTGTCAGGGGTTGCTTTTGCTCATTTCAGGTTGGCTTGATTGGTAATTTACCAATTCAAAGCTGTAATCCTGTGCCTGGAGTGGTAAATGGTTTTTGTCATTTTACAGCTCGGCAAGGACAGCACTGTGCTAGTCCTATGCTTAAAGACTTTGCTGTACAAATGGCAAAAGACTTTGTCCTTTTCTATCTCGGCGTGGATGGCCCTGTGTTAATCCTATGCTTAAAGATTTTGATAGAAAAACAGACATTTGAGGTGAGCAGATCTAGAGTGTCGCTGGTGTTGAGAGTGCTCCATACAGGAGCTGCTTTCCACCTAAACTTGAGAACTACCCAGAGTTCTCTACTTCTTTTTTGCATAATTTATTCGTCACTCTATGCCTGAAAGGGTATTTCTTAGAGTTATACTGGGTGCTCACTTGTGTCTGGACAAAGCTATACCTCTCTGAAGAACTCTAATTAGAGCGAAACACTGTGTCAGGGGTTGCTTTTGCTCATTTCAGGTTGGCTTGATTGGTATTTTACCAATTCAAAGCTGTAATCCTGTGCCTGGAGAGGTAATTGGCTTTTGTCATTTTAAAGCTCGGCAAGGACAGCACTGTGCTAGTCCTATGCTTAAAGACTTAGCTGTACAAATGGCAAAAGACTTTGTCCTTTTCTATCTCGTCGTGGATAACACTGTGCTAATCCTATGCTTAAAGATTTTGATAGAAAAACAGACATTAGAGGTGAGCAGATCTAGAGTGTCGCTGGTGTTGAGAGTGCTCCATACAGGAGCTGCTTTCCACCTAAACTTGAGAACTACCCAGAGTTCTCTGCTTCTTTTTTGCATAATTTATTTGTCACTCTATGCCTGAAAGGGTATTTCTTTGACTTATACTGGGTGCTCCCTTGTATCCGGACAAAGCTATACCTCTCTGAAGAGCTCTAATTAGAGCGAAACACTGTGTCAGGGGTTGCTTTTGCTCATTTCAGGTTGGCTTGATTGGTATTTTACCAATTCAAAGCTGTAATCCTGTGCCTGGAGTGGTAATTGGCTTTTGTCATTTTACAGCTCGGCAAGGACAGCACTGTGCTAGTCCTATGCTTAAAGACTTTGCTGTACAAATGGCAAAAGACTTTGTCCTTTTCTATCTCGGCGTGGCTGGCACAGTGCTAATCCTATGCTTAAAGATTTTGATAGAAAAACAGACATTTAAGGTGAGCAGATCTAGAGTGTCGCTGGTGTTGAGAGTGCTCCATACGGGGAGCTGCTTTCCACCTAAACTTGAGAACTACCCAGAGTTCTCTGCTTCTTTTTTGCATAATTTATTCGTCACTCTATGCCTGAAAGGGTATTTCTTTGACTTATACTGGGTGCTCCCTTGTGTCTGGACAAAGCTATACCTCTCTGAAGAGCTCTAATTAGAGCGAAACACTCTGTCAGGGGTTGCTTTTGCTCATTTCAGGTTGGCTTGATTGGTATTTTATCAATTCAAAGCCGTAATCCTGTGCCTGGAGTGGTAATTGGCTTTTGTCATTTTACAGCTCGCCAAGGACAGCACTGTGCTAGTCTTATGCTTAAAGACTTTGCTGTACAAATGGCAAAAGACTTTGTCCTTTTCTATCTCGGCGTGGCTGGCACAGTTCTAATCCTATGCTTAAAGATTTTTATAGAAAAACATACATTTGAGGTGAGCAGATCTAGAGTGTCGCTGGTGTTGAGAGTGCTCCATACAGGAGCTTCTTTCCGCCTAAACTTGAGAACTACCCAGAGTTATCTGCTTCTTTTTTGCATAATTTATTCATCACTCTATGCCTGAAAAGGTATTTCTTTGACTTATACCGGGTGATCCCTTGTGTTTGGACAAAGCTATACCTCTCTGAAGAGCTCTAATTAGAGAGAAACACTGTGTCAGGGGTTGCTTTTGCTCATTTCAGGTTGGCTTGATTGGTAATTTACCAATTCAAAGCTGTAATCCTGTGCCTGGAGTGGTAATTGGCTTTTGTCACTTTACAGCTCGGCAAGGACAGCACTGTGCTAGTCCTATGCTTAAAGACTTTGCTGTACAAATGGCAAAAGACTTTGTCCTTTTCTATCTCGGCGTGGATGGCACTGTGCTAATCCTATGCTTAAAGATTTTGATAGAAAAACAGACATTTGAGGTGAGCAGATCTAGAGTGTCGCTGGTGTTGAGAGTGCTCCATACAGGAGCTGCTTTCCACCTAAACTTGAGAACTACCCAGAGTTCTCTGCTTCCTTTTTGCATAATTTATTCGTCACTCTATGCCTGAAAGGGTATTTCTTAGAGTTATACTGGGTGCTCACTTGTGTCTGGACAAAGCTATACCTCTCTGAAGAACTCTAATTAGAGCGAAACACTGTGTCAGGGGTTGCTTTTGCTCATTTCAGGTTGGCTTGATTGGTATTTTACCAATTCAAAGCTGTAATCCTGTGCCTGGAGTGGTAATTGGCTTTTGTCATTTTACAGCTCGGCAAGGACAGCACTGTGCTAGTCCTATGCTTAAAGACTTTGCTGTACAAATGGCAAAAGACTTTGTCCTTTTCTATATCGGCGTGGATGGCACTGTGCTAATCCTATGCTTAAAGATTTTGATAGAAAAACAGACAATTGAGGTGAGCAGATCTAGAGTGTGGCTGCTGTTGAGAGTGCTCCATACAGGAGCTGCTTTCCACCTAAACTTGAGAACTACCCAGAGTTCTCTGCTTCTTTTTTGCATAATTTATTCGTCACTCTATGCCTGAAAGGGTATTTCTTTGACTTATACTGGGTGCTCCCTTGTGTCTGGACAAAGCTATACCTCTCTGAAGAGCTCTAATTAGAGCGAAACACTGTGTCAGGGGTTGCTTTTGCTCATTTCAGGTTGGCTTGATTGGTATTTTACCAATTCAAAGCTGTAATCCTGTGCCTGGAGTGGTAATTAGCTTTTGTCATTTTACAGCTCGGCAAGGACAGCACTGTGCTAGTCCTATGCTTAAAGACTTTGCTGTACAAATGGCAAAAGACTTTGTCCTTTTCTATCTCGGCGTGGATGGCACTGTGCTAATCCTATGCTTAAAGATTTTGACAGAAAAACAGACATTTGAGGTGAGCAGAACTAGAGTGTCGCTGGTGTTGAGAGTGCTCCATACAGGAGCTGCTTTCTGCCTAAACTTGAGAACTACCCAGAGTTCTCTGCTTCTTTTTTGCATAATTTATTCATCACGCTATGCCTGAAAGGGTATTTCTTTGACTTATACTGGGTGCTCCCTTGTGTCTGGACAAAGCTATACCTCTCTGAAGATCTCTAATTAGAGCGAAACACTGTGTCAGGGGTTGCTTTTGCTCATTTCAGGTTGGCTTGATTGGTATTTTACCAATTCAAAGCTGTAATCCTGTGCCTGGAGTGGTAATTGGCTTTTGTCATTTTACAGCTCGGCAAGGACAGCACTGTGCTAGTCATATGCTTAAAGACTTTGCTGTACAAATGGCAAAAGACTTTGTCCTTTTCTATGTCGGCGTGGATGGCACTGTGCTAATCCTATGCTTAAAGATTTTGATAGAAAAACAGACATTTGAGGTGAGCAGATCTAGAGCGTCGCTGGTGTTGAGAGTACTCCATACAGGAGCTGCTTTCCACCTAAACTTGAGAACTACCCAGAGTTCTCTGCTTCTTTTTTGCATAATTTATTCGTCACTCTATGCCTGAAAGGGTATTTCTTTGACTTATACTGGGTGCTCCCTTGTGTCTGGACAAAGCTATACCTCTCTGAAGAGCTATAATTAGAGCGAAACACTGTGTCAGGGGTTGCTTTTGGTCATTTCAGGTTGGCTTGATTGGTATTTTACCAATTTAAAGCTGTAATCCTGTGCCTGGAGTGGTAATTGGCTTTTGTCATTTTACAGCTCGGGAGGATAGCACTGTGCTAGTTCTATGCTTAAAGACTTTGCTGTACAAATGGCAAAAGACTTTGTCCTTTTCTATCTCGGCGTGGCTGGCATAGTGCTAATCCTATGCTTAAAGATTTTGATAGAAAAACAGACATTTAAGGTGAGCAGATCTAGAGTGTCGCTGGTGTTGAGAGTGCTCCATACAGGAGCTGCTTTCCACCTAAACTTGAGAACTACCCAGAGTTCTCTGCTTCTTTTTTGCATAATTTATTCGTCACTCTATGCCTGAAAGGGTATTTCTTTGACTTATACTGGGTGCTCCCTTGTGTCTGGACAAAGCTATACCTCTCTGAAGAGCTCTAATTAGAGCGAAACACTCTGTCAGGGGTTGCTTTTGCTCATTTCAGGTTGGCTTGATTGGTATTTTATCAATTCAAAGCTGTAATCCTGTGCCTGGAGTGGTAATTGGCTTTTGTCATTTTACAGCTCGCCAAGGACAGCACTGTGCTAGTCCTATGCTTAAAGACTTTGCTGTACAAATGGCAAAAGACTTTGTCCTTTTCTATCTCGGCGTGGCTGGCACAGTTCTAATCCTATGCTTAAAGATTTTGATAGAAAAACAGACATTTGAGGTGAGCAGATCTAGAGTGTCGCTGGTGTTGAGAGTGCTTCATACAGGAGCTTCTTTCCGCCTAAACTTGAGAACTACCCAGAGTTATCTGCTTCTTTTTTGCATAATTTATTCATCACTCTATGCCTGAAAAGGTATTTCTTTGACTTATACCGGGTGATCCCTTGTGTTTGGACAAAGCTATACCTCTCTGAAGATCTCTAATTAGAGAGAAACACTGTGTCAGGGGTTGCTTTTGCTCATTTCAGGTTGGCTTGATTGGTAATTTACCAATTCAAAGCTGTAATCCTGTGCCTGGAGTGGTAATTGGCTTTTGTCATTTTACAGCTCGGCAAGGACAGCACTGTGCTAGTCCTATGCTTAAAGACTTTGCTGTACAAATGGCAAAAGACTTTGTCCTTTTCTATCTCGGCGTGGATGGCACTGTGCTAATCCTATGCTTAAAGATTTTGATAGAAAAACAGACATTTGAGGTGAGCAGATCTAGAGTGTCGCTGGTGTTGAGAGTGCTCCATACAGGAGCTGCTTTCCACCTAAACTTGAGAACTACCCAGAGTTCTCTGCTTCCTTTTTGCATAATTTATTCGTCACTCTATGCCTGAAAGGGTATTTCTTAGAGTTATACTGGGTGCTCACTTGTGTCTGGACAAAGCTATACCTCTCTGAAGAACTCTAATTAGAGCGAAACACTGTGTCAGGGGTTCTTTTGCTCATTTCAGGTTGGCTTGATTGGTATTTTACCAATTCAAAGCTGTAATCCTGTGCCTGGAGTGGTAATTGGCTTTTGTCATTTTACAGCTCGGCAAGGACAGCACTGTGCTAGTCCTATGCTTAAAGACTTTGCTGTACAAATGGCAAAATACTTTGTCCTTTTCTATATCGGCGTGGATGGCACTGTGCTAATCCTATGCTTAAAGATTTTGATAGAAAAACAGACATTTGAGGTGAGCAGATCTAGAGTGTGGCTGCTGTTGAGAGTGCTCCATACAGGAGCTGCTTTCCACCTAAACTTGAGAACTACCCAGAGTTCTCTGCTTCTTTTTTGCATAATTTATTCATCACTCTATGCCTGAAAGGGTATTTCTTTGACTTATACTGGGTGCTCCCTTGTGTCTGGACAAAGCTATACCTCTCTGAAGAGCTCTAATTAGAGCGAAACACTGTGTCAGGGGTTGCTTTTGCTCATTTTAGGTTGGCTTGATTGGTATTTTACCAATTCAAAGCTGTAATCCTGTGCCTGGAGTGGTAATTGTCTTTTGTCATTTTACAGCTCGCCAAGGACAGCACTGTGCTAGTCCTATGCTTAAAGACTTTGCTGTACAAATGGCAAAAGACTTTGTCCTTTTCTATCTCGGCGTGGCTGGCACAGTTCTAATCCTATGCTTAAAGATTTTGATAGAAAAACAGACATTTGAGGTGAGCAGATCTAGAGTGTCGCTGGTGTTGAGAGTGCTCCATACAGGAGCTTCTTTCCGCCTAAACTTGAGAACTACCCAGAGTTATCTGCTTCTTTTTTGCATAATTTATTTGTCACTCTATGCCTGAAAGGGTATTTCTTTGACTTATACTGGGTGCTCCCTTGTGTCTGGACAAAGCTATACCTCTCTGAAGAGCTCTAATTAGAGCGAAACACTGTGTCAGGGGTTGCTTTTGCTCATTTCAGGTTGGCTTGATTGGTATTTTACCAATTCAAAGCTGTAATCCTGTGCCTGGAGTGGTAATTGGCTTTTGTCATTTTACAGCTCGGCAAGGACAGCACTGTGCTAGTCCTATGTTTAAAGACTTTGCTGTACAAATGGCAAATGACTTTGTCCTTTTCTATCTCGGCGTGGATGGCACTGTGCTAATCCTATGCTTAAAGTTTTTGATAGAAAAACAGACATTTGAGGTGAGCAAATCTAGAGTGTCGCTGGTGTTGAGAGTGCTCCATACAGAAGCTGCTTTCCACCTAAACTTGAGAACCACCCAGAGTTCTCTGCTTCTTTTTTGCATAATTTATTCGTCACTCTATGCCTGAAAGGGTATTTCTTTGACTTATACTGGGTGCTCCCTTGTGTCTGGACAAAGCTATACCTCTCTGAAGAGCTCTAATTAGAGCGAAACACTGTGTCAGGGGTTGCTTTTGCTCATTTCAGGTTGGCTTGATTGGTATTTTACCAATTTAAAGCTGTAATCCTGTGCCTGGAGTGGAAATTGGCTTTTGTCATTTTACAGCTCTGGAGGATAGCACTGTGCTAGTCCTATGCTTAAAGACTTTGCTGTACAAATGGCAAAAGACTTTGTCCTTTTCTATCTCGGCGTGGCTGGCACAGTGCTAATCCTATGCTTAAAGATTTTGATAGAAAAACAGACATTTAAGGTGAGCAGATCTAGAGTGTCGCTGGTGTTGAGAGTGCTCCATACGGGGAGCTGCTTTCCATCTAAACTTGAGAACTACCCAGAGTTCTCTGCTTCTTTTTTGCATAATTTATTCATCACTCTATGCCTGAAAGGGTATTTCTTTGACTTATACTGGGTGCTCCCTTGTGTCTGGACAAAGCTATACTTCTCTGAAGAGCTCTAATTAGAGCGAAACACTGTGTCAGTGGTTGCTTTTGCTCATTTCAGGTTGGCTTGATTGGTATTTTACCAATTCAAAGCTGTAATCCTGTGCCTGGAGTGGTAATTGGCTTTTGTCATTTTACAGCTCGGCAAAGACAGCACTGTGCTAGTCCTATGCTTAAAGACTTTGCTGTACAAATGGCAAAAGACTTTGTCCTTTTCTATCTCGTCGTGGATGGCACTGTGCTAATCCTATGCTTAAAGATTTTGATAGAAAAACAGACATTTGAGGTGAGCAGATCTAGAGTGTCGCTGGTGTTGAGAGTGCTCCATACAGGAGCTTCTTTCCGCCTAAACTTGAGAACTACCCAGAGTTATCTGCTTCTTTTTTGCATAATTTATTCGTCACTCTATGCCTGAAAAGGTATTTCTTTGACGTATACTGGGTGCTCCCTTGTGTATTGACAAAGTTATACCTCTCTGAAGAGGTCTAATTAGAGCGAAACACTGTGTCAGGGGTTGCTTTTGCTCATTTCAGGTTGGCTTGATTGGTAATTTACCAATTCAAAGCTGTAATCCTGTGCCTGGAGTGGTAAATGGTTTTTGTCATTTTACAGCTCGGCAAGGACAGCACTGTGCTAGTCCTATGCTTAAAGACTTTGCTGTACAAATGGCAAAAGACTTTGTCCTTTTCTATCTCGGCGTGGATGGCACTGTGTTAATCCTATGCTTAAAGATTTTGATAGAAAAACAGACATTTGAGGTGAGCAGATCTAGAGTGTCGCTGGTGTTGAGAGTGCTCCATACAGGAGCTGCTTTCCACCTAAACTTGAGAACTACCCAGAGTTCTCTGCTTCTTTTTTGCATAATTTATTTGTCACTCTATGCCTGAAAGGGTATTTCTTTGACTTATACTGGGTGCTCCCTTGTATATGGACAAAGCTATACCTCTCTGAAGAGCTCTAATTAGAGCGAAACACTGTGTCAGGGGTTGCTTTTGCTCATTTCAGGTTGGCTTGATTGGTATTTTACCAATTCAAAGCTGTAATCCTGTGCCTGGAGTGGTAATTGGCTTTTGTCATTTAACAGCTCGGCAAGGACAGCACTGTGCTAGTCCTATGCTTAAAGACTTTGCTGTACAAATGGTAAAAGACTTTGTCCTTTTCTATCTCGGCGTGGCTGGCACAGTGCTAATCCTATGCTTAAAGATTTTGATAGAAAAACAGACATTTAAGGTGAGCAGATCTAGAGTGTCGCTGGTGTTGAGAGTGCTCCATACAGGAGCTGCTTTCCACCTAAACTTGAGAACTACCCAGAGTTCTCTGATCTTTTTTGCATAATTTATTCGTCACTCTATGCCTGAAAGCGTATTTCTGTGACTTATACTGGGTGCTCCCTTGTGTCTGGACAAAGCTATACCTCTCTGAAGAGCTCTAATTAGAGCGAAACACTGTGTCAGGGGTTGCTTTTGCTCATTTCAGGTTGGCTTGATTGGTATTTTACCAATTCAAAGGTGTAATTCTGTGCCTGGAGTGGTAATTGGCTTTTGTCATTTAACAGCTCGGCAAGGCCAGCACTGTGCTAGTCCTATGCTTAAAGACTTTGCTGTACAAATGGCAAAAGACTTTGTCCTTTTCTATCTCGGCGTGGCTGGCACAGTGCTAATCCTATGCTTAAAGATTTTCATAGAAAAACAGACATTTAAGGTGAGCAGATCTAGAGTGTCGCTGGTGTTGAGAGTGCTCCATACGGGGAGCTGCTTTCCACCTAAACTTGAGAACTACCCAGAGTTCTCTGCTTCTTTTTTGCATAATTTATTCGTCACTCTATGCCTGAAAGGGTATTTCTTTGACTTATACTGGGTGCTCCCTTGTGTCTGGACAAAGCTATACCTCTCTGAAGAGCTCTAATTAGAGCGAAACACTGTGTCAGGGGTTGCTTTTGCTCATTTTAGGTTGGCTTGATTGGTATTTTACCAATTCAAAGCTGTAATCCTGTGCCTGGAGTGGTAATTGTCTTTTGTCATTTTACAGCTCGCCAAGGACAGCACTGTGCTAGTCCTATGCTTAAAGACGTTGCTGTACAAATGGCAAAAGACTTTGTCCTTTTCTATCTCGGCGTGGATGGCACTGTGCTAATCCTATGCTTAAAGATTTTGATAGAAAAACAGACATTTGAGGTGAGCAGATCTAGAGTGTCGCTGGTGTGTAGAGTGCTCCATACAGGAGCTGCTTTCCACCTAAACTTGAGAACTACCCAGAGTTCTCTGCTTCTTTTTTGCATAATTTATTCGTCACTCTATGCCTGAAAGGGTATTTCTTAGAGTTATACTGGGTGCTCACTTGTGTCTGGACAAAGCTATACCTCTCTGAAGAACTCTAATTAGAACGAAACACTGTGTCAGGGGTTGCTTTTGCTCATTTCAGGTTGTCTTGATTGGTATTTTACCAATTCAAAGCTGTAATCCTGTGCCTGGAGAGGTAATTGGCTTTTGTCATTTTAAAGCTCGGCAAGGACAGCACTGTGCTAGTCCTATGCTTAAAGACTTAGCTGTACAAATGGCAAAAGACTTTGTCCTTTTCTATCTCGGCGTCGATGGCACTGTGCTAATCCTATGCTTAAAGATTTTGATAGAAAAACAGACATTTGAGGTAAGCAGATCTAGAGTGTCGCTGGTGTTGAGAGTGCTCCATACAGGAGCTGCTTTCCACCTAAACTTGAGAACTACCCAGAGTTCTCTGCTTCTTTTTTGCATAATTTATTCGTCACTCTATGCCTGAAAGCGTATTTCTGTGACTTATACTGGGTGCTCCCTTGTGTCTGGACAAAGTTATACCTCTCTGAAGAGCTCTAATTAGAGCGAAACACTGTGTCAGGGGTTGCTTTTGCTCATTTCAGGTTGGCTTGATTGGTATTTTACCAATTCAAAGCTGTAATCCTGTGCCTGGAGTGGTAATTGGCTTTTGTCATTTTACAGCTCGCCAAGTACAGCACTGTGCTAGTCCTATGCTTAAAGACTTTGCTGTACAAATGGCAAAAGACTTTGTCCTTTTCTATCTCGGCGTGGCTGGCACAGTGCTAATCCTATGCTTAAAGATTTTGATAGAAAAACAGACATTTGAGGTGAGCAGATCTAGAGTGTCGCTGGTGTTGAGAGTGCTCCATACAGGAGCTTCTTTCCGCCTAAACTTGAGAACTACCCAGAGTTATCTGCTTCTTTTTTGCATAATTTATTCGTCACTCTATGCCTGAAAAGGTATTTCTTTGACGTATACTGGGTGCTCCCTTGTGTATTGACATAGTTATACCTCTCTGAAGAGGTCTAATTAGAGCGAAACACTGTGTCAGGGGTTGCTTTTGCTCATTTCAGGTTGTCTTGATTGGTAATTTACCAATTCAAAGCTGTAATCCTGTGCCTGGAGTGGTAAATGGCTTTTGTCATTTTACAGCTCGGCAAGGACAGCACTGTGCTAGTCCTATGCTTAAAGACTTTGCTGTACAAATGGCAAAAGACTTTGTCCTTTTCTATCTCGGCGTGGATGGCACTGTGTTAATCCTATGCTTAAAGATTTTGATAGAAAAACAGACATTTGAGGAGAGCAGATCTAGAGTGTCGCTGGTGTTGAGAGTGCTCCATACAGGAGCTGCTTTCCACCTAAACTTGAGAACTACCCAGAGTTCTCTGCTTCTTTTTTGCATAATTTATTCGTCACTCTATGCCTGAAAGGGTATTTCTTAGAGTTATACTGGGTGCTCACTTGTGTCTGGACAAAGCTATACCTCTCTGAAGAACTCTAATTAGAGCGAAACACTGTGTCAGGGGTTGCTTTTGCTCATTTCAGGTTGTCTTGATTGGTATTTTACCAATTCAAAGCTGTAATTCTTTGCCTGGAGAGGTAATTGGCTTTTGTCATTTTAAAGCTCGGCAAGGACAGCACTGTGCTAATCCTATGCTTAAAGACTTAGCTGTACAAATGGCAAAAGACTTTGTCCTTTTCTATCTCGTCGTGGATAACACTGTGCTAATCCTATGCTTAAAGATTTTGATAGAAAAACAGACATTAGAGGTGAGCAGATCTAGAGTGTCGCTGGTGTTGAGAGTGCTCCATACAGGAGCTGCTTTCCACCTAAACTTGAGAACTACCCAGAGTTCTCTGCTTCTTTTTTGCATAATTTATTTGTCACTCTATGCCTGAAAGGGTATTTCTTTGACTTATTCTGGGTGCTCCCTTGTGTCTGGACAAAGCTATACCTCTCTGAAGAGCTCTAATTAGAGCGAAACACTGTGTCAGGGGTTGCTTTTGCTCATTTCAGGTTGGCTTGATTGGTATTTTACCAATTCAAAGCTGTAATCCTGTGCCTGGAGTGGTAATTAGCTTTTGTCATTTTACAGCTCGGCAAGGACAGCACTGTGCTAGTCCTATGCTTAAAGACTTTGCTGTACAAATGGCAAAAGACTTTGTCCTTTTCTATCTCGGCGTGGATGGCACTGTGCTAATCCTATGCTTAAAGATTTTGACAGAAAAACAGACATTTGAGGTGAGCAGAACTAGAGTGTCGCTGGTGTTGAGAGTGCTCCATACAGGAACTGCTTTCTGCCTAAACTTGAGAACTAACCAGAGTTCTCTGCTTCTTTTTTGCATAATTTATTCATCACGCTATGCCTGAAAGGGTATTTCTTTGACTTATACTGGGTGCTCCCTTGTGTCTGGACAAAGCTATACCTCTCTGAAGATCTCTAATTAGAGCGAAACACTGTGTCAGGGGTTGCTTTTGCTCATTTCAGGTTGGCTTGATTGGTATTTTACCAATTCAAAGCTGTAATCCTGTGCCTGGAGTGGTAATTGGCTTTTGTCATTTTACAGCTCGGCAAGGACAGCACTGTGCTAGTCCTATGCTTAAAGACTTTGCTGTACAAATGGCAAAAGACTTTGTCCTTTTCTATGTCGGCGTGGATGGCACTGTGCTAATCCTATGCTTAAAGATTTTGATAGAAAAACAGACATTTGAGGTGAGCAGATCTAGAGCGTCGCTGGTGTTGAGAGTACTCCATACAGGAGCTGCTTTCCACCTAAACTTGAGAACTACCCAGAGTTCTCTGCTTCTTTTTTGCATAATTTATTCGTCACTCTATGCCTGAAAGGGTATTTCTTTGACTTATACTGGGTGCTCCCTTGTGTCTGGACAAAGCTATACCTCTCTGAAGAGCTCTAATTAGAGCGAAACACTGTGTCAGGGGTTGCTTTTGGTCATTTCAGGTTGGCTTGATTGGTATTTTACCAATTTAAAGCTGTAATCCTGTGCCTGGAGTGGTAATTGGCTTTTGTCATTTTACAGCTCGGGAGGATAGCACTGTGCTAGTTCTATGCTTAAAGACTTTGCTGTACAAATGGCAAAAGACTTTGTCCTTTTCTATCTCGGCGTGGCTGGCATAGTGCTAATCCTATACTTAAAGATTTTGATAGAAAAACAGACATTTAAGGTGAGCAGATCTAGAGTGTCGCTGGTGTTGAGAGTGCTCCTTACAGGAGCTGCTTTCCACCTAAACTTGAGAACTACCCAGAGTTCTCTGCTTCTTTTTTGCATAATTTATTCGTCACTCTATGCCTGAAAGGGTATTTCTTTGACTTATACTTGGTGCTCCCTTGTGTCTGGACAAAGCTATACTTCTCTGAAGAGCTCTAATTAGAGCGAAACACTGTGTCAGGGGTTGCTTTTGCTCATTTCAGGTTGGCTTGATTGGTATTTTACCAATTCAAAGCTGTAATCCTGTGCCTGGAGTGGTAATTGTCTTTTGTCATATTACAGCTCGCCAAGGACAGCACTGTGCTAGTCCTATGCTTAAAGACTTTGCTGTACAAATGGCAAAAGACTTTGTCCTTTTCTATCTCGGCGTGGATGGCACTGTGCTAATCCTATGCTTAAAGATTTTGATAGAAAAACAGACATTTGAGGTGAGCAGATCTAGAGTGTCGCTGGTGTTGAGAGTGCTCCATACAGGAGCTTCTTTCCGCCTAAACTTGAGAACTACCCAGAGTTATCTGCTTCTTTTTTGCATAATTTATTCGTCACTCTATGCCTGAAAAGGTATTTCTTTGACGTATACTGGGTGCTCCCTTGTGTATTGACAAAGTTATACCTCTCTGAAGAGGTCTAATTAGAGCGAAACACTGTGTCAGGGGTTGCTTTTGCTCATTTCAGGTTGGCTTGATTGGTAATTTACCAATTCAAAGCTGTAATCCTGTGCCTGGAGTGGTAAATGGCTTTTGTCATTTTACAGCCCGGCAAGGACAGCACTGTGCTAGTCCTATGCTTAAAGACTTTGCTGTACAAATGGCAAAAGACTTTGTCCTTTTCTATCTCGGCGTGGATGGCACTGTGTTAATCCTATGCTTAAAGATTTTGATAGAAAAACAGACATTTGAGGTGAGCAGATCTAGAGTGTCGCTGGTGTTGAGAGTGCTCCATACAGAAGCTGCTTTCCACCTAAACTTGAGAACCACCCAGAGTTCTCTGCTTCTTTTTTGCATAAGTTATTTGTCACTCTATGCCTGAAAGGGTATTTCTTTGACTTATACTGGGTGCTCCCTTGTATCTGGACAAAGCTATACCTCTCTGAAGAGCTCTAATTAGAGCGAAACACTGTGTCAGGGGTTGCTTTTGCTCATTTCAGGTTGGCTTGATTCGTATTTTACCAATTCAAAGCTGTAATCCTGTGCCTGGAGTGGTAATTGGCTTTTGTCATTTTACAGCTCGGCAAGGACAGCGCTGTGCTAGTCCTATGCTTAAAGACTTTGCTGTACAAATGGCAAAAGACTTTGTCCTTTTCTATCTCGGCGTCGATGGCACTGTGCTAATCCTATGCTTAAAGATTTTGATAGAAAAACAGACATTTGAGGTGAGCAGATCTAGAGTGTCGCTGGTGTTGAGAGTGTTCCATACAGGAGCTGCTTTCCACCTAAACTTGAGAACTACCCAGAGTTCTCTGCTTCTTTTTTGCATAATTTATTCGTCACTCTATGCCTGAAAGCGTATTTCTTTGACTTATACTGGGTGCTCCCTTGTGTCTGGACAAAGCTATACCTCTCTGAAGAGCTCTAATTAGAGCGAAACACTGTGTCAGGGGTTGCTTTTGCTCATTTCAGGTTGGCTTGATTGGTATTTTACCAATTCAAAGGTGTAATTCTGTGCCTGGAGTGGTAATTGGCTTTTGTCATTTAACAGCTCGGCAAGGACAGCACTGTGCTAGTCCTATGCTTAAAGACTTTGCTGTACAAATGGCAAAAGACTTTGTCCTTTTCTATCTCGGCGTGGCTGGCACAGTGCTAATCCTATGCTTAAAGATTTTGATAGAAAAACAGACATTTAAGGTGAGCAGATCTAGAGTGTCGCTGGTGTTGAGAGTGCTCCATACGGGGAGCTGCTTTCCACCTAAACTTGAGAACTACCCAGAGTTCTCTGCTTCTTTTTTGCATAATTTATTCGTCACTCTATGCCTGAAAGGGTATTTCTTTGACTTATACTGGGTGCTCCCTTGTGTCTGGACAAAGCTATACCTCTCTGAAGAGCTCTAATTAGAGCGAAACACTGTGTCAGGGGTTGCTGTTGCTCATTTCAGGTTGGCTTGATTGTTATTTTACCAATTCAAAGCTGTAATCCTGTGCCTGGAGTGGTAATTGGCTTTTGTCATTTTACAGCTCGCCAAGGACAGCACTGTGCTAGTCCTATGCTTAAAGACTTTGCTGTACAAATGGCAAAAGACTTTGTCCTTTTCTATCTCGGCGTGGCTGGCACAGTTCTAATCCTATGCTTAAAGATTTTGATAGAAAAACAGACATTTGAGGTGAGCAGATCTAGAGTGTCGCTGGTGTTGAGAGTGCTCCATACAGGAGCTTCTTTCCGCCTAAACTTGAGAACTACCCAGAGTTATCTGCTTCTTTTTTGCATAATTTATTTGTCACTCTATGCCTGAAAGGGTATTTCTTTGACTTATACTGGGTGCTCCCTTGTGTCTGGACAAAGCTATACCTCTCTGAAGAGCTCTAATTAGAGCGAAACACTGTGTCAGGGGTTGCTTTTGCTCATTTCAGGTTGGCTTGATTGGTATTTTACCAATTCAAATCTGTAATCCTGTGCCTGGAGTGGTAATTGGCTTTTGTCATTTTACAGCTCGGCAAGGACAGCACTGTGCTAGTCCTATGTTTAAAGACTTTGCTGTACAAATGGCAAATGACTTTGTCCTTTTCTATCTCGGCGTGGATGGCACTGTGCTAATCCTATGCTTAAAGTTTTTGATAGAAAAACAGACATTTGAGGTGAGCGAATCTAGAGTGTCGCTGGTGTTGAGAGTGCTCCATACGGGGAGCTGCTTTCCACCTAAACTTGAGAACCACCCAGAGTTCTCTGCTTCTTTTTTGCATAATTTATTCGTCACTCTATGCCTGAAAGGGTATTTCTTTGACTTATACTGGGTGCTCCCTTGTGTGTGGACAAAGCTATACCTCTCTGAAGAGCGCTAATTAGAGCGAAACACTGTGTCAGGGGTTGCTTTTGCTCATTTTAGGTTGGCTTGATTGGTATTTTACCAATTCAAAGCTGTAATCCTGTGCCTGGAGTGGTAATTGTCTTTTGTCATTTTACAGCTCGGCAAGGACAGCACTGTGCTAGTCCTATGCTTAAAGACGTTGCTGTACAAATGGCAAAAGACTTTGTCCTTTTCTATCTCGGCGTGGATGGCACTGTGCTAATCCTATGCTTAAAGATTTTGATAGAAAAACAGACATTTGAGGTGAGCAGATCTAGAGTGTCGCTGGTGTTGAGAGTGCTCCATACAGGAGCTGCTTTCCACCTAAACTTGAGAACTACCCAGAGTTCTCTGCTTCTTTTTTGCATAATTTATTCGTCACTCTATGCCTGAAAGGGTATTTCTTAGAGTTATACTGGGTGCTCACTTGTGTCTGGACAAAGCTATACCTCTCTGAAGAACTCTAATTAGAGCGAAACACTGTGTCAGTGGTTGTTTTTGCTCATTTCAGGTTGTCTTGATTGGTATTTTACCAATTCAAAGCTTTAATCCTGTGCCTGGAGAGGTAATTGGCTTTTGTCATTTTAAAGCTCGGCAAGGACAGCACTGTGCTAGTCCTATGCTTAAAGACTTAGCTGTACAAATGGCAAAAGACTTTGTCCTTTTCTATCTCGTCGTGGATAACACTGTGCTAATCGTATGCTTAAAGATTTTGATAGAAAAACAGACATTAGAGGTGAGCAGATCTAGAGTGTCGCTGGTGTTGAGAGTGCTCCATACAGGAGCTGCTTTCCACCTAAGCTTGAGAACTACCCAGAGTTCTCTGCTTCTTTTTTGCATAATTTATTTGTCACTCTATGCCTGAAAGGGTATTTCTTTGACTTATACTGGGTGCTCCCTTGTATCTGGACAAAGCTATACCTCTCTGAAGAGCTCTAATTAGAGCGAAACACTGTGTCAGGGTTTGCTTTTGCTCTTTTCAGGTTGGCTTGATTGGTATTTTACCAATTCAAAGCTGTAATTCTGTGCCTGGAGTGGTAATTGGCTTTTGTCATTTTACAGCTCGGCAAGGACAGCACTGTGCTAGTCCTATGCTTAAAGACTTTGCTGTACAAAAGGCAAAAGACTTTGTCCTTTTCTATCTCGGCGTGGCTGGCACAGTGCTAATCCTATGCTTAAAGATTTTGATAGAAAAACAGACATTTAAGGTGAGCAGATCTAGAGTGTCGCTGGTGTTGAGAGTGCTCCATACAGGAGCTGCTTTCCACCTACACTTGAGAACTACCCAGAGTTCTCTGCTTCTTTTTTGCATAATTTATTCGTCACTCTATGCCTGAAAGCGTATTTCTGTGACTTGTACTGGGTGCTCCCTTGTGTCTGGACAAAGCTATACCTCTCTGAAGAGCTCTAATTAGAGCGAAACACTGTGTCAGGGGTTGCTTTTGCTCATTTCAGGTCGGCTTGATTGGTATTTTACCAATTCAAAGGTGTAATTCTGTGCCTGGAGTGGTAATTGGCTTTTGTCATTTAACAGCTCGGCAAGGACAGCACTGTGCTAGTCCTATGCTTAAAGACTTTGCTGTACAAATGGCAAAAGACTTTGTCCTTTTCTATCTCGGCGTGGCTGGCACAGTGCTAATCCTATGCTTAAAGATTTTGATAGAAAAACAGACATTTAAGGTGAGCAGATCTAGAGTGTCGCTGGTGTTGAGAGTGCTCCATACGGGGAGCTGCTTTCCACCTAAACTTGAGAACTACCCAGAGTTCTCTGCTTCTTTTTTGCATAATTTATTCGTCACTCTATGCCTGAAAGGGTATTTCTTTGACTTATACTGGGTGCTCACTTGTGTCTGGACAAAGCTATACCTCTCTGAAGAGCTCTAATTAGAGCGAAACACTGTGTCAGGGGTTGCTTTTGCTCATTTCAGGTTGGCTTGATTGGTATTTTACCAATTCAAAGCTGTAATCCTGTGCCTGGAGTGGTAATTGGCTTTTGTAATTTTACAGCTCGCCAAGGACAGCACTGTGCTAGTCCTATGCTTAAAGACTTTGCTGTACAAATGGCAAAAGACTTTGTCCTTTTCTATCTCGGCGTGGCTGGCACAGTTCTAATCCTATGCTTAAAGATTTAGATAGAAAAACAGACATTTGAGGTGAGCAGATCTAGAGTGTCGCTGGTGTTGAGAGTGCTCCATACAGGAGCTTCTTTCCGCCTAAACTTGAGAACTACCCAGAGTTATCTGCTTCTTTTTTGCATAATTTATTTGTCACTCTATGCCTGAAAGGGTATTTCTTTGACTTATACTGGGTGCTCCCTTGTGTCTGGACAAAGCTATACCTCTCTGAAGAGCTCTAATTAGAGCGAAACACTGTGTCAGGGGTTGCTTTTGCTCATTTCAGGTTGGCTTGATTGGTATTTTACCAATTCAAAGCTGTAATCCTGTGCCTGGAGTGGTAATTGGCTTTTGTCATTTTACAGCTCGGCAAGGACAGCACTGTGCTAGTCCTATGTTTAAAGACTTTGCTGTACAAATGGCAAATGACTTTGTCCTTTTCTATCTCGGCGTGGATGGCACTGTGCTAATCCTATGCTTAAAGATTTTGATAGAAAAACAGACATTTGAGGTGAGCAAATCTAGAGTGTCGCTGGTGTTGAGAGTGCTCCATACAGAAGCTGCTTTCCACCTAAACTTGAGAACCACCCAGAGTTCTCTGCTTCTTTTTTGCATAATTTATTCGTCACTCTATGCCTGAAAGGGTATTTCTTTGACTTATACTGGGTGCTCCCTTGTGTCTGGACAAAGCTATACCTCTCTGAAGAGCTCTAATTAGAGCGAAACACTGTGTCAGGGGTTGCTTTTGCTCATTTCAGGTTGGCTCGATTGGTATTTTACCAATTTAAAGCTGTAATCCTGTGCCTGGAGTGGAAATTGGCTTTTGTCATTTTACAGCTCTGGAGGATAGCACTGTGCTAGTCCTATGCTTAAAGACTTTGCTGTACAAATGGCAAAAGACTTTGTCCTTTTCTATCTCGGCATGGCTGGCACAGTGCTAATCCTATGCTTAAAGATTTTGATAGAAAAACAGACATTTAAGGTGAGCAGATCTAGAGTGTTGCTGGTGTTGAGAGTGCTCCATACGGGGAGCTGCTTTCCACCTAAACTTGAGAACTACCCAGAGTTCTCTGCTTCTTTTTTGCATAATTTATTCGTCACTCTATGCCTGAAAGGGTATTTCTTTGACTTATACTGGGTGCTCCCTTGTGTCTGGACAAAGCTATACTTCTCTGAAGAGCTCTAATTAGAGCGAAACACTGTGTCAGTGGTTGCTTTTGCTCATTTCAGGTTGGTTTGATTGGTATTTTACCAATTCAAAGCTGTAATCCTGTGCCTGGAGTGGTAATTGGCTTTTGTCATTTTACAGCTCGGCAAAGACAGCACTGTGCTAGTCCTAAGCTTAAAGACTTTGCTGTACAAATGGCAAAAGACTTTGTCCTTTTCTATCTCGGCGTGGATCGCACTGTGCTAATCCTATGCTTAAAGATTTTGATAGAAAAACAGACATTTGAGGTGAGCAGATCTAGAGTGTCGCTGGTGTTGAGAGTGCTCCATACAGGAGCTTCTTTCCGCCTAATCTTGAGAACTACCCAGAGTTATCTGCTTCTTTTTTGCATAATTTATTCGTCACTCTATGCCTGAAAAGGTATTTCTTTGACGTATACTGGGTGCTCCCTTGTGTATTGACAAAGTTATACCTCTCTGAAGAGGTCTAATTAGAGCGAAACACTGTGTCAGGGGTTGCTTTTGCTCATTTCAGGTTGGCTTGATTGGTAATTTACCAATTCAAAGCTGTAATCCTGTGCCTGGAGTGGTAAATGGTTTTTGTCATTTTACAGCTCGGCAAGGACAGCACTGTGCTAGTCCTATGCTTAAAGACTTTGCTGTACAAATGGCAAAAGACTTTGTCCTTTTCTATCTCGGCGTGGATGGCCCTGTGTTAATCCTATGCTTAAAGATTTTGATAGAAAAACAGACATTTGAGGTGAGCAGATCTAGAGTGTCGCTGGTGTTGAGAGTGCTCCATACAGGAGCTGCTTTCCACCTAAACTTGAGAACTACCCAGAGTTCTCTGCTTCTTTTTTGCATAATTTATTCGTCACTCTATGCCTGAAAGGGTATTTCTTAGAGTTATACTGGGTGCTCACTTGTGTCTGGACAAAGCTATACCTCTCTGAAGAACTCTAATTAGAGCGAAACACTGTGTCAGGGGTTGCTTTTGCTCATTTCAGGTTGGCTTGATTGGTATTTTACCAATTCAAAGCTGTAATCCTGTGCCTGGAGAGGTAATTGGCTTTTGTCATTTTAAAGCTCGGCAAGGACAGCACTGTGCTAGTCCTATGCTTAAAGACTTAGCTGTACAAATGGCAAAAGACTTTGTCCTTTTCTATCTCGTCGTGGATAACACTGTGCTAATCCTATGCTTAAAGATTTTGATAGAAAAACAGACATTAGAGGTGAGCAGATCTAGAGTGTCGCTGGTGTTGAGAGTGCTCCATACAGGAGCTGCTTTCCACCTAAACTTGAGAACTACCCAGAGTTCTCTGCTTCTTTTTTGCATAATTTATTTGTCACTCTATGCCTGAAAGGGTATTTCTTTGACTTATACTGGGTGCTCCCTTATATCCGGACAAAGCTATACCTCTCTGAAGAGCTCTAATTAGAGCGAAACACTGTGTCAGGGGTTGCTTTTGCTCATTTCAGGTTGGCTTGATTGGTATTTTACCAATTCAAAGCTGTAATCCTGTGCCTGGAGTGGTAATTGGCTTTTGTCATTTTACAGCTCGGCAAGGACAGCACTGTGCTAGTCCTATGCTTAAAGACTTTGCTGTACAAATGGCAAAAGACTTTGTCCTTTTCTATCTCGGCGTGGCTGGCACAGTGCTAATCCTATGCTTAAAGATTTTGATAGAAAAACAGACATTTAAGGTGAGCAGATCTAGAGTGTCGCTGGTGTTGAGAGTGCTCCATACGGGGAGCTGCTTTCCACCTAAACTTGAGAACTACCCAGAGTTCTCTGCTTCTTTTTTGCATAATTTATTCGTCACTCTATGCCTGAAAGGGTATTTCTTTGACTTATACTGGGTGCTCCCTTGTGTCTGGACAAAGCTATACCTCTCTGAAGAGCTCTAATTAGAACGAAACACTCTGTCAGGGGTTGCTTTTGCTCATTTCAGGTTGGCTTGATTGGTATTTTATCAATTCAAAGCCGTAATCCTGTGCCTGGAGTGGTAATTGGCTTTTGTCATTTTACAGCTCGCCAAGGACAGCACTGTGCTAGTCTTATGCTTAAAGACTTTGCTGTACAAATGGCAAAAGACTTTGTCCTTTTCTATCTCGGCGTGGCTGGCACAGTTCTAATCCTATGCTTAAAGATTTTTATAGAAAAACATACATTTGAGGTGAGCAGATCTAGAGTGTCGCTGGTGTTGAGAGTGCTCCATACAGGAGCTTCTTTCCGCCTAAACTTGAGAACTACCCAGAGTTATCTGCTTCTTTTTTGCATAATTTATTCATCACTCTATGCCTGAAAAGGTATTTCTTTGACTTATACCGGGTGATCCCTTGTGTTTGGACAAAGCTATACCTCTCTGAAGAGCTCTAATTAGAGAGAAACACTGTGTCAGGGGTTGCTTTTGCTCATTTCAGGTTGGCTTGATTGGTAATTTACCAATTCAAAGCTGTAATCCTGTGCCTGGAGTGGTAATTGGCTTTTGTCACTTTACAGCTCGGCAAGGACAGCACTGTGCTAGTCCTATGCTTAAAGACTTTGCTGTACAAATGGCAAAAGACTTTGTCCTTTTCTATCTCGGCGTGGATGGCACTGTGCTAATCCTATGCTTAAAGATTTTGATAGAAAAACAGACATTTGAGGTGAGCAGATCTAGAGTGTCGCTGGTGTTGAGAGTGCTCCATACAGGAGCTGCTTTCCACCTAAACTTGAGAACTACCCAGAGTTCTCTGCTTCCTTTTTGCATAATTTATTCGTCACTCTATGCCTGAAAGGGTATTTCTTAGAGTTATACTGGGTGCTCACTTGTGTCTGGACAAAGCTATACCTCTCTGAAGAACTCTAATTAGAGCGAAACACTGTGTCAGGGGTTGCTTTTGCTCATTTCAGGTTGGCTTGATTGGTATTTTACCAATTCAAAGCTGTAATCCTGTGCCTGGAGTGGTAATTGGCTTTTGTCATTTTACAGCTCGGCAAGGACAGCACTGTGCTAGTCCTATGCTTAAAGACTTTGCTGTACAAATGGCAAAAGACTTTGTCCTTTTCTATATCGGCGTGGATGGCACTGTGCTAATCCTATGCTTAAAGATTTTGATAGAAAAACAGACAATTGAGGTGAGCAGATCTAGAGTGTGGCTGCTGTTGAGAGTGCTCCATACAGGAGCTGCTTTCCACCTAAACTTGAGAACTACCCAGAGTTCTCTGCTTCTTTTTTGCATAATTTATTCGTCACTCTATGCCTGAAAGGGTATTTCTTTGACTTATACTGGGTGCTCCCTTGTGTCTGGACAAAGCTATACCTCTCTGAAGAGCTCTAATTAGAGCGAAACACTGTGTCAGGGGTTGCTTTTGCTCATTTCAGGTTGGCTTGATTGGTATTTTACCAATTCAAAGCTGTAATCCTGTGCCTGGAGTGGTAATTAGCTTTTGTCATTTTACAGCTCGGCAAGGACAGCACTGTGCTAGTCCTATGCTTAAAGACTTTGCTGTACAAATGGCAAAAGACTTTGTCCTTTTCTATCTCGGCGTGGATGGCACTGTGCTAATCCTATGCTTAAAGATTTTGACAGAAAAACAGACATTTGAGGTGAGCAGAACTAGAGTGTCGCTGGTGTTGAGAGTGCTCCATACAGGAGCTGCTTTCTGCCTAAACTTGAGAACTACCCAGAGTTCTCTGCTTCTTTTTTGCATAATTTATTCATCACGCTATGCCTGAAAGGGTATTTCTTTGACTTATACTGGGTGCTCCCTTGTGTCTGGACAAAGCTATACCTCTCTGAAGATCTCTAATTAGAGCGAAACACTGTGTCAGGGGTTGCTTTTGCTCATTTCAGGTTGGCTTGATTGGTATTTTACCAATTCAAAGCTGTAATCCTGTGCCTGGAGTGGTAATTGGCTTTTGTCATTTTACAGCTCGGCAAGGACAGCACTGTGCTAGTCATATGCTTAAAGACTTTGCTGTACAAATGGCAAAAGACTTTGTCCTTTTCTATGTCGGCGTGGATGGCACTGTGCTAATCCTATGCTTAAAGATTTTGATAGAAAAACAGACATTTGAGGTGAGCAGATCTAGAGCGTCGCTGGTGTTGAGAGTACTCCATACAGGAGCTGCTTTCCACCTAAACTTGAGAACTACCCAGAGTTCTCTGCTTCTTTTTTGCATAATTTATTCGTCACTCTATGCCTGAAAGGGTATTTCTTTGACTTATACTGGGTGCTCCCTTGTGTCTGGACAAAGCTATACCTCTCTGAAGAGCTATAATTAGAGCGAAACACTGTGTCAGGGGTTGCTTTTGGTCATTTCAGGTTGGCTTGATTGGTATTTTACCAATTTAAAGCTGTAATCCTGTGCCTGGAGTGGTAATTGGCTTTTGTCATTTTACAGCTCGGGAGGATAGCACTGTGCTAGTTCTATGCTTAAAGACTTTGCTGTACAAATGGCAAAAGACTTTGTCCTTTTCTATCTCGGCGTGGCTGGCATAGTGCTAATCCTATGCTTAAAGATTTTGATAGAAAAACAGACATTTAAGGTGAGCAGATCTAGAGTGTCGCTGGTGTTGAGAGTGCTCCATACAGGAGCTGCTTTCCACCTAAACTTGAGAACTACCCAGAGTTCTCTGCTTCTTTTTTGCATAATTTATTCGTCACTCTATGCCTGAAAGGGTATTTCTTTGACTTATACTGGGTGCTCCCTTGTGTCTGGACAAAGCTATACCTCTCTGAAGAGCTCTAATTAGAGCGAAACACTCTGTCAGGGGTTGCTTTTGCTCATTTCAGGTTGGCTTGATTGGTATTTTATCAATTCAAAGCTGTAATCCTGTGCCTGGAGTGGTAATTGGCTTTTGTCATTTTACAGCTCGCCAAGGACAGCACTGTGCTAGTCCTATGCTTAAAGACTTTGCTGTACAAATGGCAAAAGACTTTGTCCTTTTCTATCTCGGCGTGGCTGGCACAGTTCTAATCCTATGCTTAAAGATTTTGATAGAAAAACAGACATTTGAGGTGAGCAGATCTAGAGTGTCGCTGGTGTTGAGAGTGCTTCATACAGGAGCTTCTTTCCGCCTAAACTTGAGAACTACCCAGAGTTATCTGCTTCTTTTTTGCATAATTTATTCATCACTCTATGCCTGAAAAGGTATTTCTTTGACTTATACCGGGTGATCCCTTGTGTTTGGACAAAGCTATACCTCTCTGAAGATCTCTAATTAGAGAGAAACACTGTGTCAGGGGTTGCTTTTGCTCATTTCAGGTTGGCTTGATTGGTAATTTACCAATTCAAAGCTGTAATCCTGTGCCTGGAGTGGTAATTGGCTTTTGTCATTTTACAGCTCGGCAAGGACAGCACTGTGCTAGTCCTATGCTTAAAGACTTTGCTGTACAAATGGCAAAAGACTTTGTCCTTTTCTATCTCGGCGTGGATGGCACTGTGCTAATCCTATGCTTAAAGATTTTGATAGAAAAACAGACATTTGAGGTGAGCAGATCTAGAGTGTCGCTGGTGTTGAGAGTGCTCCATACAGGAGCTGCTTTCCACCTAAACTTGAGAACTACCCAGAGTTCTCTGCTTCCTTTTTGCATAATTTATTCGTCACTCTATGCCTGAAAGGGTATTTCTTAGAGTTATACTGGGTGCTCACTTGTGTCTGGACAAAGCTATACCTCTCTGAAGAACTCTAATTAGAGCGAAACACTGTGTCAGGGGTTCTTTTGCTCATTTCAGGTTGGCTTGATTGGTATTTTACCAATTCAAAGCTGTAATCCTGTGCCTGGAGTGGTAATTGGCTTTTGTCATTTTACAGCTCGGCAAGGACAGCACTGTGCTAGTCCTATGCTTAAAGACTTTGCTGTACAAATGGCAAAATACTTTGTCCTTTTCTATATCGGCGTGGATGGCACTGTGCTAATCCTATGCTTAAAGATTTTGATAGAAAAACAGACATTTGAGGTGAGCAGATCTAGAGTGTGGCTGCTGTTGAGAGTGCTCCATACAGGAGCTGCTTTCCACCTAAACTTGAGAACTACCCAGAGTTCTCTGCTTCTTTTTTGCATAATTTATTCATCACTCTATGCCTGAAAGGGTATTTCTTTGACTTATACTGGGTGCTCCCTTGTGTCTGGACAAAGCTATACCTCTCTGAAGAGCTCTAATTAGAGCGAAACACTGTGTCAGGGGTTGCTTTTGCTCATTTTAGGTTGGCTTGATTGGTATTTTACCAATTCAAAGCTGTAATCCTGTGCCTGGAGTGGTAATTGTCTTTTGTCATTTTACAGCTCGCCAAGGACAGCACTGTGCTAGTCCTATGCTTAAAGACTTTGCTGTACAAATGGCAAAAGACTTTGTCCTTTTCTATCTCGGCGTGGCTGGCACAGTTCTAATCCTATGCTTAAAGATTTTGATAGAAAAACAGACATTTGAGGTGAGCAGATCTAGAGTGTCGCTGGTGTTGAGAGTGCTCCATACAGGAGCTTCTTTCCGCCTAAACTTGAGAACTACCCAGAGTTATCTGCTTCTTTTTTGCATAATTTATTTGTCACTCTATGCCTGAAAGGGTATTTCTTTGACTTATACTGGGTGCTCCCTTGTGTCTGGACAAAGCTATACCTCTCTGAAGAGCTCTAATTAGAGCGAAACACTGTGTCAGGGGTTGCTTTTGCTCATTTCAGGTTGGCTTGATTGGTATTTTACCAATTCAAAGCTGTAATCCTGTGCCTGGAGTGGTAATTGGCTTTTGTCATTTTACAGCTCGGCAAGGACAGCACTGTGCTAGTCCTATGTTTAAAGACTTTGCTGTACAAATGGCAAATGACTTTGTCCTTTTCTATCTCGGCGTGGATGGCACTGTGCTAATCCTATGCTTAAAGTTTTTGATAGAAAAACAGACATTTGAGGTGAGCAAATCTAGAGTGTCGCTGGTGTTGAGAGTGCTCCATACAGAAGCTGCTTTCCACCTAAACTTGAGAACCACCCAGAGTTCTCTGCTTCTTTTTTGCATAATTTATTCGTCACTCTATGCCTGAAAGGGTATTTCTTTGACTTATACTGGGTGCTCCCTTGTGTCTGGACAAAGCTATACCTCTCTGAAGAGCTCTAATTAGAGCGAAACACTGTGTCAGGGGTTGCTTTTGCTCATTTCAGGTTGGCTTGATTGGTATTTTACCAATTTAAAGCTGTAATCCTGTGCCTGGAGTGGAAATTGGCTTTTGTCATTTTACAGCTCTGGAGGATAGCACTGTGCTAGTCCTATGCTTAAAGACTTTGCTGTACAAATGGCAAAAGACTTTGTCCTTTTCTATCTCGGCGTGGCTGGCACAGTGCTAATCCTATGCTTAAAGATTTTGATAGAAAAACAGACATTTAAGGTGAGCAGATCTAGAGTGTCGCTGGTGTTGAGAGTGCTCCATACGGGGAGCTGCTTTCCATCTAAACTTGAGAACTACCCAGAGTTCTCTGCTTCTTTTTTGCATAATTTATTCATCACTCTATGCCTGAAAGGGTATTTCTTTGACTTATACTGGGTGCTCCCTTGTGTCTGGACAAAGCTATACTTCTCTGAAGAGCTCTAATTAGAGCGAAACACTGTGTCAGTGGTTGCTTTTGCTCATTTCAGGTTGGCTTGATTGGTATTTTACCAATTCAAAGCTGTAATCCTGTGCCTGGAGTGGTAATTGGCTTTTGTCATTTTACAGCTCGGCAAAGACAGCACTGTGCTAGTCCTATGCTTAAAGACTTTGCTGTACAAATGGCAAAAGACTTTGTCCTTTTCTATCTCGTCGTGGATGGCACTGTGCTAATCCTATGCTTAAAGATTTTGATAGAAAAACAGACATTTGAGGTGAGCAGATCTAGAGTGTCGCTGGTGTTGAGAGTGCTCCATACAGGAGCTTCTTTCCGCCTAAACTTGAGAACTACCCAGAGTTATCTGCTTCTTTTTTGCATAATTTATTCGTCACTCTATGCCTGAAAAGGTATTTCTTTGACGTATACTGGGTGCTCCCTTGTGTATTGACAAAGTTATACCTCTCTGAAGAGGTCTAATTAGAGCGAAACACTGTGTCAGGGGTTGCTTTTGCTCATTTCAGGTTGGCTTGATTGGTAATTTACCAATTCAAAGCTGTAATCCTGTGCCTGGAGTGGTAAATGGTTTTTGTCATTTTACAGCTCGGCAAGGACAGCACTGTGCTAGTCCTATGCTTAAAGACTTTGCTGTACAAATGGCAAAAGACTTTGTCCTTTTCTATCTCGGCGTGGATGGCACTGTGTTAATCCTATGCTTAAAGATTTTGATAGAAAAACAGACATTTGAGGTGAGCAGATCTAGAGTGTCGCTGGTGTTGAGAGTGCTCCATACAGGAGCTGCTTTCCACCTAAACTTGAGAACTACCCAGAGTTCTCTGCTTCTTTTTTGCATAATTTATTTGTCACTCTATGCCTGAAAGGGTATTTCTTTGACTTATACTGGGTGCTCCCTTGTATATGGACAAAGCTATACCTCTCTGAAGAGCTCTAATTAGAGCGAAACACTGTGTCAGGGGTTGCTTTTGCTCATTTCAGGTTGGCTTGATTGGTATTTTACCAATTCAAAGCTGTAATCCTGTGCCTGGAGTGGTAATTGGCTTTTGTCATTTAACAGCTCGGCAAGGACAGCACTGTGCTAGTCCTATGCTTAAAGACTTTGCTGTACAAATGGTAAAAGACTTTGTCCTTTTCTATCTCGGCGTGGCTGGCACAGTGCTAATCCTATGCTTAAAGATTTTGATAGAAAAACAGACATTTAAGGTGAGCAGATCTAGAGTGTCGCTGGTGTTGAGAGTGCTCCATACAGGAGCTGCTTTCCACCTAAACTTGAGAACTACCCAGAGTTCTCTGATCTTTTTTGCATAATTTATTCGTCACTCTATGCCTGAAAGCGTATTTCTGTGACTTATACTGGGTGCTCCCTTGTGTCTGGACAAAGCTATACCTCTCTGAAGAGCTCTAATTAGAGCGAAACACTGTGTCAGGGGTTGCTTTTGCTCATTTCAGGTTGGCTTGATTGGTATTTTACCAATTCAAAGGTGTAATTCTGTGCCTGGAGTGGTAATTGGCTTTTGTCATTTAACAGCTCGGCAAGGCCAGCACTGTGCTAGTCCTATGCTTAAAGACTTTGCTGTACAAATGGCAAAAGACTTTGTCCTTTTCTATCTCGGCGTGGCTGGCACAGTGCTAATCCTATGCTTAAAGATTTTCATAGAAAAACAGACATTTAAGGTGAGCAGATCTAGAGTGTCGCTGGTGTTGAGAGTGCTCCATACGGGGAGCTGCTTTCCACCTAAACTTGAGAACTACCCAGAGTTCTCTGCTTCTTTTTTGCATAATTTATTCGTCACTCTATGCCTGAAAGGGTATTTCTTTGACTTATACTGGGTGCTCCCTTGTGTCTGGACAAAGCTATACCTCTCTGAAGAGCTCTAATTAGAGCGAAACACTGTGTCAGGGGTTGCTTTTGCTCATTTTAGGTGGGCTTGATTGGTATTTTACCAATTCAAAGCTGTAATCCTGTGCCTGGAGTGGTAATTGTCTTTTGTCATTTTACAGCTCGCCAAGGACAGCACTGTGCTAGTCCTATGCTTAAAGACGTTGCTGTACAAATGGCAAAAGACTTTGTCCTTTTCTATCTCGGCGTGGATGGCACTGTGCTAATCCTATGCTTAAAGATTTTGATAGAAAAACAGACATTTGAGGTGAGCAGATCTAGAGTGTCGCTGGTGTGTAGAGTGCTCCATACAGGAGCTGCTTTCCACCTAAACTTGAGAACTACCCAGAGTTCTCTGCTTCTTTTTTGCATAATTTATTCGTCACTCTATGCCTGAAAGGGTATTTCTTAGAGTTATACTGGGTGCTCACTTGTGTCTGGACAAAGCTATACCTCTCTGAAGAACTCTAATTAGAACGAAACACTGTGTCAGGGGTTGCTTTTGCTCATTTCAGGTTGTCTTGATTGGTATTTTACCAATTCAAAGCTGTAATCCTGTGCCTGGAGAGGTAATTGGCTTTTGTCATTTTAAAGCTCGGCAAGGACAGCACTGTGCTAGTCCTATGCTTAAAGACTTAGCTGTACAAATGGCAAAAGACTTTGTCCTTTTCTATCTCGGCGTCGATGGCACTGTGCTAATCCTATGCTTAAAGATTTTGATAGAAAAACAGACATTTGAGGTGAGCAGATCTAGAGTGTCGCTGGTGTTGAGAGTGCTCCATACAGGAGCTGCTTTCCACCTAAACTTGAGAACTACCCAGAGTTCTCTGCTTCTTTTTTGCATAATTTATTCGTCACTCTATGCCTGAAAGCGTATTTCTGTGACTTATACTGGGTGCTCCCTTGTGTCTGGACAAAGTTATACCTCTCTGAAGAGCTCTAATTAGAGCGAAACACTGTGTCAGGGGTTGCTTTTGCTCATTTCAGGTTGGCTTGATTGGTATTTTACCAATTCAAAGCTGTAATCCTGTGCCTGGAGTGGTAATTGGCTTTTGTCATTTTACAGCTCGCCAAGTACAGCACTGTGCTAGTCCTATGCTTAAAGACTTTGCTGTACAAATGGCAAAAGACTTTGTCCTTTTCTATCTCGGCGTGGCTGGCACAGTGCTAATCCTATGCTTAAAGATTTTGATAGAAAAACAGACATTTGAGGTGAGCAGATCTAGAGTGTCGCTGGTGTTGAGAGTGCTCCATACAGGAGCTTCTTTCCGCCTAAACTTGAGAACTACCCAGAGTTATCTGCTTCTTTTTTGCATAATTTATTCGTCACTCTATGCCTGAAAAGGTATTTCTTTGACGTATACTGGGTGCTCCCTTGTGTATTGACATAGTTATACCTCTCTGAAGAGGTCTAATTAGAGCGAAACACTGTGTCAGGGGTTGCTTTTGCTCATTTCAGGTTGTCTTGATTGGTAATTTACCAATTCAAAGCTGTAATCCTGTGCCTGGAGTGGTAAATGGCTTTTGTCATTTTACAGCTCGGCAAGGACAGCACTGTGCTAGTCCTATGCTTAAAGACTTTGCTGTACAAATGGCAAAAGACTTTGTCCTTTTCTATCTCGGCGTGGATGGCACTGTGTTAATCCTATGCTTAAAGATTTTGATAGAAAAACAGACATTTGAGGAGAGCAGATCTAGAGTGTCGCTGGTGTTGAGAGTGCTCCATACAGGAGCTGCTTTCCACCTAAACTTGAGAACTACCCAGAGTTCTCTGCTTCTTTTTTGCATAATTTATTCGTCACTCTATGCCTGAAAGGGTATTTCTTAGAGTTATACTGGGTGCTCACTTGTGTCTGGACAAAGCTATACCTCTCTGAAGAACTCTAATTAGAGCGAAACACTGTGTCAGGGGTTGCTTTTGCTCATTTCAGGTTGTCTTGATTGGTATTTTACCAATTCAAAGCTGTAATTCTTTGCCTGGAGAGTTAATTGGCTTTTGTCATTTTAAAGCTCGGCAAGGACAGCACTGTGCTAATCCTATGCTTAAAGACTTAGCTGTACAAATGGCAAAAGACTTTGTCCTTTTCTATCTCGTCGTGGATAACACTGTGCTAATCCTATGCTTAAAGATTTTGATAGAAAAACAGACATTAGAGGTGAGCAGATCTAGAGTGTCGCTGGTGTTGAGAGTGCTCCATACAGGAGCTGCTTTCCACCTAAACTTGAGAACTACCCAGAGTTCTCTGCTTCTTTTTTGCATAATTTATTTGTCACTCTATGCCTGAAAGGGTATTTCTTTGACTTATTCTGGGTGCTCCCTTGTGTCTGGACAAAGCTATACCTCTCTGAAGAGCTCTAATTAGAGCGAAACACTGTGTCAGGGGTTGCTTTTGCTCATTTCAGGTTGGCTTGATTGGTATTTTACCAATTCAAAGCTGTAATCCTGTGCCTGGAGTGGTAATTAGCTTTTGTCATTTTACAGCTCGGCAAGGACAGCACTGTGCTAGTCCTATGCTTAAAGACTTTGCTGTACAAATGGCAAAAGACTTTGTCCTTTTCTATCTCGGCGTGGATGGCACTGTGCTAATCCTATGCTTAAAGATTTTGACAGAAAAACAGACATTTGAGGTGAGCAGAACTAGAGTGTCGCTGGTGTTGAGAGTGCTCCATACAGGAACTGCTTTCTGCCTAAACTTGAGAACTAACCAGAGTTCTCTGCTTCTTTTTTGCATAATTTATTCATCACGCTATGCCTGAAAGGGTATTTCTTTGACTTATACTGGGTGCTCCCTTGTGTCTGGACAAAGCTATACCTCTCTGAAGATCTCTAATTAGAGCGAAACACTGTGTCAGGGGTTGCTTTTGCTCATTTCAGGTTGGCTTGATTGGTATTTTACCAATTCAAAGCTGTAATCCTGTGCCTGGAGTGGTAATTGGCTTTTGTCATTTTACAGCTCGGCAAGGACAGCACTGTGCTAGTCCTATGCTTAAAGACTTTGCTGTACAAATGGCAAAAGACTTTGTCCTTTTCTATGTCGGCGTGGATGGCACTGTGCTAATCCTATGCTTAAAGATTTTGATAGAAAAACAGACATTTGAGGTGAGCAGATCTAGAGCGTCGCTGGTGTTGAGAGTACTCCATACAGGAGCTGCTTTCCACCTAAACTTGAGAACTACCCAGAGTTCTCTGCTTCTTTTTTGCATAATTTATTCGTCACTCTATGCCTGAAAGGGTATTTCTTTGACTTATACTGGGTGCTCCCTTGTGTCTGGACAAAGCTATACCTCTCTGAAGAGCTCTAATTAGAGCGAAACACTGTGTCAGGGGTTGCTTTTGGTCATTTCAGGTTGGCTTGATTGGTATTTTACCAATTTAAAGCTGTAATCCTGTGCCTGTAGTGGTAATTGGCTTTTGTCATTTTACAGCTCGGGAGGATAGCACTGTGCTAGTTCTATGCTTAAAGACTTTGCTGTACAAATGGCAAAAGACTTTGTCCTTTTCTATCTCGGCGTGGCTGGCATAGTGCTAATCCTATACTTAAAGATTTTGATAGAAAAACAGACATTTAAGGTGAGCAGATCTAGAGTGTCGCTGGTGTTGAGAGTGCTCCTTACAGGAGCTGCTTTCCACCTAAACTTGAGAACTACCCAGAGTTCTCTGCTTCTTTTTTGCATAATTTATTCGTCACTCTATGCCTGAAAGGGTATTTCTTTGACTTATACTTGGTGCTCCCTTGTGTCTGGACAAAGCTATACTTCTCTGAAGAGCTCTAATTAGAGCGAAACACTGTGTCAGGGGTTGCTTTTGCTCATTTCAGGTTGGCTTGATTGGTATTTTACCAATTCAAAGCTGTAATCCTGTGCCTGGAGTGGTAATTGTCTTTTGTCATATTACAGCTCGCCAAGGACAGCACTGTGCTAGTCCTATGCTTAAAGACTTTGCTGTACAAATGGCAAAAGACTTTGTCCTTTTCTATCTCGGCGTGGATGGCACTGTGCTAATCCTATGCTTAAAGATTTTGATAGAAAAACAGACATTTGAGGTGAGCAGATCTAGAGTGTCGCTGGTGTTGAGAGTGCTCCATACAGGAGCTTCTTTCCGCCTAAACTTGAGAACTACCCAGAGTTATCTGCTTCTTTTTTGCATAATTTATTCGTCACTCTATGCCTGAAAAGGTATTTCTTTGACGTATACTGGGTGCTCCCTTGTGTATTGACAAAGTTATACCTCTCTGAAGAGGTCTAATTAGAGCGAAACACTGTGTCAGGGGTTGCTTTTGCTCATTTCAGGTTGGCTTGATTGGTAATTTACCAATTCAAAGCTGTAATCCTGTGCCTGGAGTGGTAAATGGCTTTTGTCATTTTACAGCCCGGCAAGGACAGCACTGTGCTAGTCCTATGCTTAAAGACTTTGCTGTACAAATGGCAAAAGACTTTGTCCTTTTCTATCTCGGCGTGGATGGCACTGTGTTAATCCTATGCTTAAAGATTTTGATAGAAAAACAGACATTTGAGGTGAGCAGATCTAGAGTGTCGCTGGTGTTGAGAGTGCTCCATACAGGAGCTGCTTTCCACCTAAACTTGAGAACTACCCAGAGTTCTCTGCTTCTTTTTTGCATAATTTATTCGTCACTCTATGCCTGAAAGGGTATTTCTTAGAGTTATACTGGGTGCTCACTTGTGTCTGGACAAAGCTATACTTCTCTGAAGAACTCTAATTAGAGCGAAACACTGTGTCAGGGGTTGCTTTTGCTCATTTCAGGTTGTCTTGATTGGTATTTTACCAATTCAAAGCTGTAATCCTGTGCCTGGAGAGGTAATTGGCTTTTGTCATTTTAAAGCTCGGCAAGGACAGCACTGTGCTAGTCCTATGCTTAAAGACTTAGCTGTACAAATGGCAAAAGACTTTGTCCTTTTCTATCTCGTCGTGGAGAACACTGTGCTAATCCTATGCTTAAAGATTTTGATAGAAAAACAGACATTAGAGGTGAGCAGATCTAGAGTGTCGCTGGTGTTGAGAGTGCTCCATACAGGAGCTGCTTTCCACCTAAACTTGAGAACTACCCAGAGTTCTCTGCTTCTTTTTTGCATAATTTATTTGTCACTCTATGCCTGAAAGGGTATTTCTTTGACTTATACTGGGTGCTCCCTTGTATCTGGACAAAGCTATACCTCTCTGAAGAGCTCTAATTAGAGCGAAACACTGTGTCAGGGGTTGCTTTTGCTCATTTCAGGTTGGCTTGATTGGTATTTTACCAATTCAAAGCTGTAATCCTGTGCCTGGAGTGGTAATTGTCTTTTGTCATTTTACAGCTCGGCAAGGACAGCGCTGTGCTAGTCCTATGCTTAAAGACTTTGCTGTACAAATGGCAAAAGACTTTGTCCTTTTCTATCTCGGCGTCGATAGCACTGTGCTAATCCTATGCTTAAAGATTTTGATAGAAAAACAGACATTTGAGGTGAGCAGATCTAGAGTGTCGCTGGTGTTGAGAGTGCTCCATACAGGAGCTGCTTTCCACCTAAACTTGAGAACTACCCAGAGTTCTCTGCTTCTTTTTTGCATAATTTATTCGTCACTCTATGCCTGAAAGCGTATTTCTTTGACTTATACTGGGTGCTCCCTTGTGTCTGGACAAAGCTATACCTCTCTGAAGAGCTCTAATTAGAGCGAAACACTGTGTCAGGGGTTGCTTTTGCTCATTTCAGGTTGGCTTGATTGGTATTTTACCAATTCAAAGCTGTAATTCTGTGCCTGGAGTGGTAATTGGCTTTAGTCATTTAACAGCTCGGCAAGGACAGTACTGTGCTAGTCCTATCCTTAAAGACTTTGCTGTACAAATGGCAAAAGACTTTGTCCTTTTCTATCTCGGCGTGGCTGGCACAGTGCTAATCCTATGCTTAAAGATTTTGATAGAAAAACAGACATTTAAGGTGAGCAGATCTAGAGTGTCGCTGGTGTTGAGAGTGCTCCATACAGGAGCTGCTTTCCACCTAAACTTGAGAACTACCCAGAGTTCTCTGCTTCTTTTTTTGCATAATTTATTCGTCACTCTATGCCTGAAAGCGTATTTCTGTGACTTATACTGGGTGCTCCCTTGTGTCTGGACAAAGCTATACCTCTCTGAAGAGCTCTAATTAGAGCGAAACACTGTGTCAGGGGTTGCTGTTGCTCATTTCAGGTTGGCTTGATTGGTATTTTACCAATTCAAAGCTGTAATCCTGTGCCTGGAGTGGTAATTGGCTTTTGTCATTTTACAGCTCGCCAAGGACAGCACTGTGCTAGTCCTATGCTTAAAGACTTTGCTGTACAAATGGCAAAAGACTTTGTCCTTTTCTATCTCGGCGTGGCTGGCACAGTTCTAATCCTATGCTTAAAGATTTTGATAGAAAAAAAGACATTTGAGGTGAGCAGATCTAGAGTGTCGCTGGTGTTGAGAGTGCTCCATACAGGAGCTTCTTTCCGCCTAAACTTGAGAACTACCCAGAGTTATCTGCTTCTTTTTTGCATAATTTATTTGTCACTCTATGCCTGAAAGGGTATTTCTTTGACTTATACTGGGTGCTCCCTTGTGTCTGGACAAAGCTATACTTCTCTGAAGAACTCTAATTAGAGTGAAACACTGTGTCAGGGGTTGCTTTTGCTCATTTCAGGTTGTCTTGATTGGTATTTTACCAATTCAAAGCTGTAATCCTGTGCCTGGAGAGGTAATTGGCTTTTGTCATTTTAAAGCTCGGCAAGGACAGCACTGTGCTAGTCCTATGCTTAAAGACTTAGCTGTACAAATGGCAAAAGACTTTGTCCTTTTCTATCTCGTCGTGGATAACACTGTGCTAATCCTATGCTTAAAGATTTTGATAGAAAAACAGACATTAGAGGTGAGCAGATCTAGAGTGTCGCTGGTGTTGAGAGTGCTCCATACAGGAGCTGCTTTCCACCTAAACTTGAGAACTACCCAGAGTTCTCTGCTTCTTTTTTGCATAATTTATTTGTCACTCTATGCCTGAAAGGGTATTTCTTTGACTTATACTGGGTGCTCCCTTGTATCTGGACAAAGCTATACCTCTCTGAAGAGCTCTAATTAGAGCGAAACACTGTGTCAGGGGTTGCTTTTGCTCATTTCAGGTTGGCTTGATTGGTATTTTACCAATTCAAAGCTGTAATCCTGTGCCTGGAGTGGTAATTGTCTTTTGTCATTTTACAGCTCGGCAAGGACAGCGCTGTGCTAGTCCTATGCTTAAAGACTTTGCTGTACAAATGGCAAAAGACTTTGTCCTTTTCTATCTCGGCGTCGATAGCACTGTGCTAATCCTATGCTTAAAGATTTTGATAGAAAAACAGACATTTGAGGTGAGCAGATCTAGAGTGTCGCTGGTGTTGAGAGTGCTCCATACAGGAGCTGCTTTCCACCTAAACTTGAGAACTACCCAGAGTTCTCTGCTTCTTTTTTGCATAATTTATTCGTCACTCTATGCCTGAAAGCGTATTTCTTTGACTTATACTGGGTGCTCCCTTGTGTCTGGACAAAGCTATACCTCTCTGAAGAGCTCTAATTAGAGCGAAACACTGTGTCAGGGGTTGCTTTTGCTCATTTCAGGTTGGCTTGATTGGTATTTTACCAATTCAAAGCTGTAATTCTGTGCCTGGAGTGGTAATTGGCTTTAGTCATTTAACAGCTCGGCAAGGACAGTACTGTGCTAGTCCTATCCTTAAAGACTTTGCTGTACAAATGGCAAAAGACTTTGTCCTTTTCTATCTCGGCGTGGCTGGCACAGTGCTAATCCTATGCTTAAAGATTTTGATAGAAAAACAGACATTTAAGGTGAGCAGATCTAGAGTGTCGCTGGTGTTGAGAGTGCTCCATACAGGAGCTGCTTTCCACCTAAACTTGAGAACTACCCAGAGTTCTCTGCTTCTTTTTTTGCATAATTTATTCGTCACTCTATGCCTGAAAGCGTATTTCTGTGACTTATACTGGGTGCTCCCTTGTGTCTGGACAAAGCTATACCTCTCTGAAGAGCTCTAATTAGAGCGAAACACTGTGTCAGGGGTTGCTTTTGCTCATTTCAGGTTGGCTTGATTGGTATTTTACCAATTCAAAGGTGTAATTCTGTGCCTGGAGTGGTAATTGGCTTTTGTCATTTAACAGCTCGGCAAGGACAGCACTGTGCTAGTCCTATGCTTAAAGACTTTGCTGTACAAATGGCAAAAGACTTTGTCCTTTTCTATCTCGGCGTGGCTGGCACAGTGCTAATCCTATGCTTAAAGATTTTGATAGAAAAACAGACATTTAAGGTGAGCAGATCTAGAGTGTCGCTGGTGTTGAGAGTGCTCCATACGGGGAGCTGCTTTCCACCTAAACTTGAGAACTACCCAGAGTTCTCTGCTTCTTTTTTGCATAATTTATTCGTCACTCTATGCCTGAAAGGGTATTTCTTTGACTTATACTGGGTGCTCCCTTGTGTCTGGACAAAGCTATACCTCTCTGAAGAGCTCTAATTAGAGCGAAACACTGTGTCAGGGGTTGCTGTTGCTCATTTCAGGTTGGCTTGATTGGTATTTTACCAATTCAAAGCTGTAATCCTGTGCCTGGAGTGGTAATTGGCTTTTGTCATTTTACAGCTCGCCAAGGACAGCACTGTGCTAGTCCTATGCTTAAAGACTTTGCTGTACAAATGGCAAAAGACTTTGTCCTTTTCTATCTCGGCGTGGCTGGCACAGTTCTAATCCTATGCTTAAAGATTTTGATAGAAAAACAGACATTTGAGGTGAGCAGATCTAGAGTGTCGCTGGTGTTGAGAGTGCTCCATACAGGAGCTTCTTTCCGCCTAAACTTGAGAACTACCCAGAGTTATCTGCTTCTTTTTTGCATAATTTATTTGTCACTCTATGCCTGAAAGGGTATTTCTTTGACTTATACTGGGTGCTCCCTTGTGTCTGGACAAAGCTATACCTCTCTGAAGAGCTCTAATTAGAGCGAAACACTGTGTCAGGGGTTGCTTTTGCTCATTTCAGGTTGGCTTGATTAATATTTTACCAATTCAAATCTGTAATCCTGTGCCTGGAGTGGTAATTGGCTTTTGTCATTTTACAGCTCGGCAAGGACAGCACTGTGCTAGTCCTATGTTTAAAGACTTTGCTGTACAAATGGCAAATGACTTTGTCCTTTTCTATCTCGGCGTGGATGGCACTGTGCTAATCCTATGCTTAAAGTTTTTGATACAAAAACAGACATTTGAGGTGAGCAAATCTAGAGTGTCGCTGGTGTTGAGAGTGCTCCATACAGAAGCTGCTTTCCACCTAAACTTGAGAACCACCCAGAGTTCTCTGCTTCTTTTTTGCATAATTTATTCGTCACTCTATGCCTGAAAGGGTATTTCTTTGACTTATACTGGGTGCTCCCTTGTGTGTGGACAAAGCTATACCTCTCTGAAGAACTCTAATTAGAGCGAAACACTGTGTCAGGGGTTGCTTTTGCTCATTTTAGGTTGGCTTGATTGGTATTTTACCAATTCAAAGCTGTAATCCTGTGCCTGGAGTGGTAATTGTCTTTTGTCATTTTACAGCTCGGTAAGGACAGCACTGTGCTAGTCCTATGCTTAAAGACTTTGCTGTACAAATGGCAAAAGACTTTGTCCTTTTCTATCTCGGCGTGGATGGCACTGTGCTAATCCTATGCTTAAAGATTTTGATAGAAAAACAGACATTAGAGGTGAGCAGATCTAGAGTGTCGCTGGTGTTGAGAGTGCTCCATACAGGAGCTGCTTTCCACCTAAACTTGAGAACTACCCAGAGTTCTCTGCTTCTTTTTTGCATAATTTATTTGTCACTCTATGCCTGAAAGGGTATTTCTTTGACTTATACTGGGTGCTCCCTTGTATCTGGACAAAGCTATACCTCTCTGAAGAGCTCTAATTAGAGCGAAACACTGTGTCAGGGGTTGCTTTTGCTCATTTCAGGTTGGCTTGATTGGTATTTTACCAATTCAAAGCTGTAATCCTGTGCCTGGAGTGGTAATTGTCTTTTGTCATTTTACAGCTCGGCAAGGACAGCGCTGTGCTAGTCCTATGCTTAAAGACTTTGCTGTACAAATGGCAAAAGACTTTGTCCTTTTCTATCTCGGCGTCGATAGCACTGTGCTAATCCTATGCTTAAAGATTTTGATAGAAAAACAGACATTTGAGGTGAGCAGATCTAGAGTGTCGCTGGTGTTGAGAGTGCTCCATACAGGAGCTGCTTTCCACCTAAACTTGAGAACTACCCAGAGTTCTCTGCTTCTTTTTTGCATAATTTATTCGTCACTCTATGCCTGAAAGCGTATTTTTTTGACTTATACTGGGTGCTCCCTTGTGTCTGGACAAAGCTATACCTCTCTGAAGAGCTCTAATTAGAGCGAAACACTGTGTCAGAGGTTGCTTTTGCTCATTTCAGGTTGGCTTGATTGGTATTTTACCAATTCAAAGCTGTAATTCTGTGCCTGGAGTGGTAATTGGCTTTTGTCATTTAACAGCTCGGCAAGGACAGTACTGTGCTAGTCCTATCCCTAAAGACTTTGCTGTACAAATGGCAAAAGACTTTGTCCTTTTCTATCTCGGCGTGGCTGGCACAGTGCTAATCCTATGCTTAAAGATTTTGATAGAAAAACAGACATTTAAGGTGAGCAGATCTAGAGTGTCGCTGGTGTTGAGAGTGCTCCATACAGGAGCTGCTTTCCACCTAAACTTGAGAACTACCCAGAGTTCTCTGCTTCTTTTTTGCATAATTTATTCGTCACTCTATGCCTGAAAGCGTATTTCTGTGACTTATACTCGGTGCTCCCTTGTGTCTGGACAAAGCTATACCTCTCTGAAGAGCTCTAATTAGAGCGAAACACTGTGTCAGGGGTTGCTTTTGCTCATTTCAGGTTGGCTTGATTGGTATTTTACCAATTCAAAGGTGTAATTCTGTGCCTGGAGTGGTAATTGGCTTTTGTCATTTAACAGCTCGGCAAGGACAGCACTGTGCTAGTCCTATGCTTAAAGACTTTGCTGTACAAATGGCAAAAGACTTTGTCCTTTTCTATCTCGGCGTGGCTGGCACAGTGCTAATCCTATGCTTAAAGATTTTGATAGAAAAACAGACATTTAAGGTGAGCAGATCTAGAGTGTCGCTGGTGTTGAGAGTGCTCCATACGGGGAGCTGCTTTCCACCTAAACTTGAGAACTACCCAGAGTTCTCTGCTTCTTTTTTGCATAATTTATTCGTCACTCTATGCCTGAAAGGGTATTTCTTTGACTTATACTGGGTGCTCCCTTGTGTCTGGACAAAGCTATACCTCTCTGAAGAGCTCTAATTAGAGCGAAACACTGTGTCAGGGGTTGCTGTTGCTCATTTCAGGTTGGCTTGATTGGTATTTTACCAATTCAAAGCTGTAATCCTGTGCCTGGAGTGGTAATTGGCTTTTGTCATTTTACAGCTCGCCAAGGACAGCACTGTGCTAGTCCTATGCTTAAAGACTTTGCTGTACAAATGGCAAAAGACTTTGTCCTTTTCTATCTCGGCGTGGCTGGCACAGTTCTAATCCTATGCTTAAAGATTTTGATAGAAAAACAGACATTAGAGGTGAGCAGATCTAGAGTGTCGCTGGTGTTGAGAGTGCTCCATACAGGAGCTGCTTTCCACCTAAGCTTGAGAACTACCCAGAGTTCTCTGCTTCTTTTTTGCATAATTTATTTGTCACTCTATGCCTGAAAGGGTATTTCTTTGACTTATACTGGGTGCTCCCTTGTATCTGGACAAAGCTATACCTCTCTGAAGAGCTCTAATTAGAGCGAAACACTGTGTCAGGGTTTGCTTTTGCTCATTTCAGGTTTGCTTGATTGGTATTTTACCAATTCAAAGCTGTAATCCTGTGCCTGGAGTGGTAATTGGCTTTTGTCATTTTACAGCTCGGCAAGGACAGCACTGTGCTAGTCCTATGCTTAAAGACTTTGCTGTAAAAATTGCAAAAGACTTTGTCCTTTTCTATCTCGGCGTCGATGGCACTGTGCTAATCCTATGCTTAAAGATTTTGATAGAAAAACAGACATTTGAGGTGAGCAGATCTAGAGTGTCGCTGGTGTTGAGAGTGCTCCATACAGGAGCTGCTTTCCACCTAAACTTGAGAACTACCCAGAGTTCTCTGCTTCTTTTTTGCATAATTTATTCGTCACTCTATGCCTGAAAGCGTATTTCTTTGACTTATACTGGGTGCTCCCTTGTGTCTGGACAAAGCTATACCTCTCTGAAGAGCTCTAATTAGAGCGAAACACTGTGTCAGGGGTTGCTTTTGCTCATTTCAGGTTGGCTTGATTGGTATTTTACCAATTCAAAGCTGTAATTCTGTGACTGGAGTGGTAATTGGCTTTTGTCATTTAACAGCTCGGCAAGGACAGCACTGTGCTAGTCCTATGCTTAAAGACTTTGCTGTACAAATGGCAAAAGACTTTGTCCTTTTCTATCTCGGCGTGGCTGGCACAGTGCTAATCCTATGCTTAAAGATTTTGATAGAAAAACAGACATTTAAGGTGAGCAGATCTAGAGTGTCGCTGGTGTTGAGAGTGCTCCATACAGGAGCTGCTTTCCACCTACACTTGAGAACTACCCAGAGTTCTCTGCTTCTTTTTTGCATAATTTATTCGTCACTCTATGCCTGAAAGCGTATTTCTGTGACTTATACTGGGTGCTCCCTTGTGTCTGGACAAAGCTATACCTCTCTGAAGAGCTCTAATTAAAGCGAAACACTGTGTCAGGGGTTGCTTTTGCTCATTTCAGGTTGGCTTGATTGGTATTTTACCAATTCAAAGGTGTAATTCTGTGCCTGGAGTGGTAATTGGCTTTTGTCATTTTACAGCTCGCCAAGGACAGCACTGTGCTAGTCCTATGCTTAAAGACTTTGCTGTACAAATGGCAAAAGACTTTGTCCTTTTCTATCTCGGCGTGGCTGGCACAGTTCTAATCCTATGCTTAAAGATTTTGATAGAAAAACAGACATTTGAGGTGAGCAGATCTAGAGTGTCGCTGGTGTTGAGAGTGCTCCATACAGGAGCTTCTTTCCGCCTAAACTTGAGAACTACCCAGAGTTATCTGCTTCTTTTTTGCATGATTTATTTGTCACTCTATGCCTGAAAGGGTATTTCTTTGACTTATACTGGGTGCTCCCTTGTGTCTGGACAAAGCTATACCTCTCTGAAGAGCTCTAATTAGAGCGAAACACTGTGTCAGGGGTTGCTTTTGCTCATTTCAGGTTGGCTTGATTGGTATTTTACCAATTCAAAGCTGTAATCCTGTGCCTGGAGTGGTAATTGGCTTTTGTCATTTTACAGCTCGGCAAGGACAGCACTGTGCTAGTCCTATGTTTAAAGACTTTGCTGTACAAATGGCAAATGACTTTGTCCTTTTCTATCTCGGCGTGGATGGCACTGTGCTAATCCTATGCTTAAAGTTTTTGATAGAAAAACAGACATTTGAGGTGAGCAAATCTAGAGTGTCGCTGGTGTTGAGAGTGCTCCATACAGAAGCTGCTTTCCACCTAAACTTGAGAACCACCCAGAGTTCTCTGCTTCTTTTTTGCATAATTTATTCGTCACTCTATGCCTGAAAGGGTATTTCTTTGACTTATACTGGGTGCTCCCTTGTGTCTGGACAAAGCTATACCTCTCTGAAGAGCTCTAATTAGAGCGAAACACTGTGTCAGGGGTTGCTTTTGCTCATTTCAGGTTGGCTTGATTGGTATTTTACCAATTTAAAGCTGTAATCCTGTGCCTGGAGTGGAAATTGGCTTTTGTCATTTTACAGCTCTGGAGGATAGCAATGTGCTAGTCCTATGCTTAAAGACTTTGCTGTACAAATGGCAGAAGACTTTGTCCTTTTCTATCTCGGCGTGGCTGGCACAGTGCTAATCCTATGCTTAAAGATTTTGATAGAAAAACAGACATTTAAGGTGAGCAGATCTAGAGTGTCGCTGGTGTTGAGAGTGCTCCATACGGGGAGCTGCTTTCCACCTAAACTTGAGAACTACCCAGAGTTCTCTGCTTCTTTTTTGCATAATTTATTCGTCACTCTATGCCTGAAAGGGTATTTCTTTGACTTATACTGGGTGCTCCCTTGTGTCTGGACAAAGCTATACTTCTCTGAAGAGCTCTAATTAGAGCGAAACACTGTGTCAGTGGTTGCTTTTGCTCATTTCAGGTTGGCTTGATTGGTATTTTACCAATTCAAAGCTGTAATCCTGTGCCTGGAGTGGTAAATGTTTTTTGTCATTTTACAGCTCGGCAAGGACAGCACTGTGCTAGTCCTATGCTTAAAGACTTTGCTGTACAAATGGCAAAAGACTTTGTCCTTTTCTATCTCGGCGTGGATGGCACTGTGTTAATCCTATGCTTAAAGATTTTGATAGAAAAACAGACATTTGAGGTGAGCAGATCTAGAGTGTCGCTGGTGTTGAGAGTGCTCCATACAGGAGCTGCTTTCCACCTAAACTTGAGAACTACCCAGAGTTCTCTGCTTCTTTTTTGCATAATTTATTCGTCACTCTATGCCTGAAAGGGTATTTCTTAGAGTTATACTGGGTGCTCACTTGTGTCTGGACAAAGCTATACCTCTCTGAAGAACTCTAATTAGAGCGAAACACTGTGTCAGGGGTTGCTTTTGCTCATTTCAGGTTGTTTTGATTGGTATTTTACCAATTCAAAGCTGTAATCCTGTGCCTGGAGAGGTAATTGGCTTTTGTCATTTTAAAGCTCGGCAAGGACAGCACTGTGCTAGTCCTATGCTTAAAGACTTAGCTGTACAAATGGCAAAAGACTTTGTCCTTTTCTATCTCGTCGTGGATAACACTGTGCTAATCCTATGCTTAAAGATTTTGATAGAAAAACAGACATTAGAGGTGAGCAGATCTAGAGTGTCGCTGGTGTTGAGAGTGCTCCATACAGGAGCTGCTTTCCACCTAAACTTGAGAACTACCCAGAGTTCTCTGCTTCTTTTTTGCATAATTTATTTGTCACTCTATGCCTGAAAGGGTATTTCTTTGACTTATACTGGGTGCTCCCTTGTATCTGGACAAAGCTATACCTCTCTGAAGAGCTCTAATTAGAGCGAAACACTGTGTCAGGGGTTGCTTTTGCTCATTTCAGGTTGGCTTGATTGGTATTTTACCAATTCAAAGCTGTAATCCTGTGCCTGGAGTGGTAATTGGCTTTTGTCATTTTACAGCTCGGCAAGGACAGCACTGTGCTAGTCCTATGCTTAAAGACTTTGCTGTACAAATGGCAAAAGACTTTGTCCTTTTCTATCTCGGCGTCGATGGCACAGTGCTAATCCTATGCTTAAAGATTTTGATAGAAAAACAGACATTTGAGGTGAGCTGATCTAGAGTGTCGCTGGTGTTGAGAGTGCTCCATACAGGAGCTGCTTTCCACCTAAACTTGAGAACTACCCAGAGTTCTCTGCTTCTTTTTTGCATAATTTATTCGTCACTCTATGCCTGAAAGCGTATTTCTGTGACGTATACTGGGTGCTCCCTTGTGTCTGGACAAAGCTATACCTCTCTGAAAAGCTCTAATTAGAGCGAAACACTGTGTCAGGGGTTGCTTTTGCTCATTTCAGGTTGGCTTGATTGGTATTTTACCAATTCAAAGGTGTAATTCTGTGCCTGGAGTGGTAATTGGCTTTTGTCATTTTACAGCTCGCCAAGGACAGCACTGTGCTAGTCCTATGCTTAAAGACTTTGCTGTACAAATGGCAAAAGACTTTGTCCTTTTCTATCTCGGCGTGGCTGGCACAGTTCTAATCCTATGCTTAAAGATTTTGATAGAAAAACAGACATTTGAGGTGAGCAGATCTAGAGTGTCGCTGGTGTTGAGAGTGCTCCATACAGGAGCTTCTTTCCGCCTAAACTTGAGAACTACCCAGAGTTATCTGCTTCTTTTTTGCATAATTTATTCATCACTCTATGCCTGAAAAGGTATTTCTTTGACTTATACCGGGTGATCCCTTGTGTTTGGACAAAGCTATACCTCTCTGAAGAGCTCTAATTAGAGAGAAACACTGTGTCAGGGGTTGCTTTTGCTCATTTCAGGTTGGCTTGATTGGTAATTTACCAATTCAAAGCTGTAATCCTGTGCCTGGAGTGGTAATTGGCTTTTGTCATTTTACAGCTCGGCAAGGACAGCACTGTGCTAGTCCTATGCTTAAAGACTTTGCTGTACAAATGGCAAAAGACTTTGTCCTTTTCTATCTCGGCGTGGATGGCACTGTGCTAATCCTATGCTTAAAGATTTTGATAGAAAAACAGACATTTGAGGTGAGCAGATCTAGAGTGTCGCTGGTGTTGAGAGTGCTCCATACAGGAGCTGCTTTCTACCTAAACTTGAGAACTACCCAGAGTTCTCTGCTTCCTTTTTGCATAATTTATTCGTCACTCTATGCCTGAAAGGGTATTTCTTAGAGTTATACTGGGTGCTCACTTGTGTCTGGACAAAGCTATACCTCTCTGAAGAACTTTAATTAGAGCGAAACACTGTGTCAGGGGTTGCTTTTGCTCTTTTCAGGTTGGCTTGATTGGTATTTTACCAATTCAAAGCTGTAATCCTGTGCCTGGAGTGGTAATTGGCTTTTGTCATTTTACAGCTCGGCAAGGACAGCACTGTGCTAGTCCTATGCTTAAAGACTTTGCTGTACAAATGGCAAAAGACTTTGTCCTTTTCTATATCGGCGTGGATGGCACTGTGCTAATCCTATGCTTAAAGATTTTGATAGAAAAACAGACATTTGAGGTGAGCAGATCTAGAGTGTGGCTGCTGTTGAGAGTGCTCCATACAGGAGCTGCTTTCCACCTAAACTTGAGAACTACCCAGAGTTCTCTGCTTCTTTTTTGCATAATTTATTCATCACTCTATGCCTGAAAGGGTATTTCTTTGACTTATACTGGGTGCTCCCTTGTGTCTGGACAAAGCTATACCTCTCTGAAGAGCTCTAATTAGAGCGAAACACTGTGTCAGGGGTTGCTTTTGCTCATTTTAGGTTGGCTTGATTGGTATTTTACCAATTCAAAGCTGTAATCCTGTGCCTGGAGTGGTAATTGTCTTTTGTCATTTTACAGCTCGGCAAGGACAGCACTGTGCTAGTCCTATGCTTAAAGACGTTGCTGTACAAATGGCAAAAGACTTTGTCCTTTTCTATCTCGGCGTGGATGGCACTGTGCTAATCCTATGCTTAAAGATTTTGATAGAAAAACAGACATTTGAGGTGAGCAGATCTAGAGTGTCGCTGGTGTGTAGAGTGCTCCATACAGGAGCTGCTTTCCACCTAAACTTGAGAACTACCCAGAGATCTCTGCTTCTTTTTTGCATAATTTATTCGTCACTCTATGCCTGAAAGGGTATTTCTTTGACTTATACTGGGTGCTCCTTTGTGTCTGGACAAAGCTATACCTCTCTGAAGAGCTCTAATTAGAGCGAAACACTGTGTCAGGGGTTGCTTTTGCTCATTTCAGGTTGGCTTGATTGGTATTTTACCAATTTAAAGCTGTAATCCTGTGCCTGGAGTGGAAATTGGCTTTTGTCATTTTACAGCTCTGGAAGATAGCACTGTGCTAGTCCTATGCTTAAAGACTTTGCTGTACAAATGGCAAAAGACTTTGTCCTTTTCTATCTCGGCGTGGCTGGCACAGTGCTAATCCTATGCTTAAAGATTTTGATAGAAAAACAGACATTTAAGGTGAGCAGATCTAGAGTGTTGCTGGTGTTGAGAGTGCTCCATACGGGGAGCTGCTTTCCACCTAAACTTGAGAACTACCCAGAGTTCTCTGCTTCTTTTTTGCATAATTTATTCGTCACTCTATGCCTGAAAGGGTATTTCTTTGACTTATACTGGGTGCTCCCTTGTGTCTGGACAAAGCTATACTTCTCTGAAGAGCTCTAATTAGAGCGAAACACTGTGTCAGTGGTTGCTTTTGCTCATTTCAGGTTGGCTTGATTGGTATTTTACCAATTCAAAGCTGTAATCCTGTGCCTGGAGTGGTAATTGGCTTTTGTCATTTTACAGCTCGGCAAAGACAGCACTGTGCTAGTCCTATGCTTAAAGACTTTGCTGTACAAATGGCAAAAGACTTTGTCCTTTTCTATCTCGGCGTGGATGGCACTGTGCTAATCCTATGCTTAAAGATTTTGATAGAAAAACAGACATTTGAGGTGAGCAGATCTAGAGTGTCGCTGGTGTTGAGAGTGCTCCATACAGGAGCTTCTTTCCGCCTAATCTTGAGAACTACCCAGAGTTATCTGCTTCTTTTTTGCATAATTTATTCGTCACTCTATGCCTGAAAAGGTATTTCTTTGACGTATACTGGGTGCTCCCTTGTGTATTGACAAAGTTATACCTCTCTGAAGAGGTCTAATTAGAGCAAAACACTGTGTCAGGGGTTGCTTTTGCTCATTTCAGGTTGGCTTGATTGGTAATTTACCAATTCAAAGCTGTAATCCTGTGCCTGGAGTGGTAAATGGTTTTTGTCATTTTACAGCTCGGCAAGGACAGCACTGTGCTAGTCCTATGCTTAAAGACTTTGCTGTACAAATGGCAAAAGACTTTGTCCTTTTCTATCTCGGCGTGGATGGCACTGTGTTAATCCTATGCTTAAAGATTTTGATAGAAAAACAGACATTTGAGGTGAGCAGATCTAGAGTGTCGCTGGTGTTGAGAGTGCTCCATACAGGAGCTGCTTTCCACCTAAACTTGAGAACTACCCAGAGTTCTCTGCTTCTTTTTTGCATAATTTATTCGTCACTCTATGCCTGAAAGGGTATTTCTTAGAGTTATACTGGGTGCTCACTTGTGTCTGGACAAAGCTATACCTCTCTGAAGAACTCTAATTACAGCGAAACACTGTGTCAGGGGTTGCTTTTGCTCATTTCAGGTTGTCTTGATTGGTATTTTACCAATTCAAAGCTGTAATCCTGTGCCTGGAGAGGTAATTGGCTTTTGTCATTTTAAAGCTCGGCAAGGACAGCACTGTGCTAGTCCTATGCTTAAAGACTTAGCTGTACAAATGGCAAAAGACTTTGTCCTTTTCTATCTCGTCGTGGATAACACTGTGCTAATCCTATGCTTAAAGATTTTGATAGAAAAACAGACATTAGAGGTGAGCAGATCTAGAGTGTCGCTGGTGTTGAGAGTGCTCCATACAGGAGCTGCTTTCCACCTAAACTTGAGAACTACCCAGAGTTCTCTGCTTCTTTTTTGCATAATTTATTTGTCACTCTATGCCTGAAAGGGTATTTCTTTGACTTATACTGGGTGCTCCCTTGTATCTGGACAAAGCTATACCTCTCTGAAGAGCTCTAATTAGAGCGAAACACTGTGTCAGGGGTTGCTTTTGCTCATTTCAGGTTGGCTTGATTGGTATTTTACCAATTCAAAGCTGTAATCCTGTGCCTGGAGTGGTAATTGGCTTTTGTCATTTTACAGCTCGGCAAGGACAGCACTGTGCTAGTCCTATGCTTAAAGACTTTGCTGTACAAATGGCAAAAGACTTTGTCCTTTTCTATCTCGGCGTCGATGGCACTGTGCTAATCCTATGCTTAAAGATTTTGATAGAAAAACAGACATTTGAGGTGAGCTGATCTAGAGTGTCGCTGGTGTTGAGAGTGCTCCATACAGGAGCTGCTTTCCACCTAAACTTGAGAACTACCCAGAGTTCTCTGCTTCTTTTTTGCATAATTTATTCGTCACTCTATGCCTGAAAGCGTATTTCTTTGACTTATACTGGGTGCTCCCTTGTGTCTGGACAAAGCTATACCTCTCTGAAGAGCTCTAATTAGAGCGAAACACTGTGTCAGGGGTTGCTTTTGCTCATTTCAGGTTGGCTTGATTGGTATTTTACCAATTCAAAGCTGTAATTCTGTGCCTGGAGTGGTAATTGGCTTTTGTCATTTAACAGCTCGGCAAGGACAGCACTGTGCTAGTCCTATGCTTAAAGACTTTGCTGTACAAATGGCAAAAGACTTTGTCCTTTTCTATCTCGGCGTGGCTGGCACAGTGCTAATCCTATGCTTAAAGATTTTGATAGAAAAACAGACATTTAAGTTGAGCAGATCTAGAGTGTCGCTGGTGTTGAGAGTGCTCCATACAGGAGCTGCTTTCCACCGAAACTTGAGAACTACCCAGAGTTCTCTGCTTCTTTTTTGCATAATTTATTCGTCACTCTATGCCTGAAAGCGTATTTCTGTGACTTATACTGGGTGTTCCCTTGTGTCTGGACAAAGCTATACCTCTCTGAAGAACTCTAATTAGAGCGAAACACTGTGTCAGGGGTTGCTTTTGCTCATTTCAGGTTGGCTTGATTGGTATTTTACCAATTCAAAGGTGTAATTCTGTGCCTGGAGTGGTAATTGGCTTTTGTCATTTAACAGCTCGGCAAGGACAGCACTGTGCTAGTCCTATGCTTAAAGACTTTGCTGTACAAATGGCAAAAGACTTTGTCCTTTTCTATCTCGGCGTGGCTGGCACAGTGCTAATCCTATGCTTAAAGATTTTGATAGAAAAACAGACATTTAAGGTGAGCAGATCTAGAGTGTCGCTGGTGTTGAGAGTGCTCCATACGGGGAGCTGCTTTCCACCTAAACTTGAGAACTACCCAGAGTTCTCTGCTTCTTTTTTGCATAATTTATTCGTCACTCTATGCCTGAAAGGGTATTTCTTTGACTTATACTGGGTGCTCCCTTGTGTCTGGACAAAGCTATACCTCTCTGAAGAGCTCTAATTAGAGCGAAACACTCTGTCAGGGGCTGCTTTTGCTCATTTCAGGTTGGCTTGATTGGTATTTTATCAATTCAAAGCTGTAATCCTGTGCCTGGAGTGGTAATTGGCTTTTGTCATTTTACAGCTCGCCAAGGACAGCACTGTGCTAGTCCTATGCTTAAAGACTTTGCTGTACAAATGGCAAAAGACTTTGTCCTTTTCTATCTCGGCGTGGCTGGCACAGTTCTAATCCTATGCTTAAAGATTTTGATAGAAAAACAGACATTTGAGGTGAGCAGATCTAGAGTGTCGCTGGTGTTGAGAGTGCTCCATACAGGAGCTTCTTTCCGCCTAAACTTGAGAACTACCCAGAGTTATCTGCTTCTTTTTTGCATAATTTATTCATCACTCTATGCCTGAAAAGGTATTTCTTTGACTTATACCGGGTGATCCCTTGTGTTTGGACAAAGCTATACCTCTCTGAAGAGCTCTAATTAGAGAGAAACACTGTGTCAGGGGTTGCTTTTGCTCATTTCAGGTTGGCTTGATTGGTAATTTACCAATTCAAAGCTGTAATCCTGTGCCTGGAGTGGTAATTGGCTTTTGTCATTTTACAGCTCGGCAAGGACAGCACTGTGCTAGTCCTATGCTTAAAGACTTTGCTGTACAAATGGCAAAAGACTTTGTCCTTTTCTATCTCGGCGTGGATGGCACTGTGCTAATCCTATGCTTAAAGATTTTGATAGAAAAACAGACATTTGAGGTGAGCAGATCTAGAGTGTCGCTGGTGTTGAGAGTGCTCCATACAGGAGCTGCTTTCCACCTAAACTTGAGAACTACCCAGAGTTCTCTGCTTCTTTTTTGCATAATTTATTCGTCACTCTATGCCTGAAAGGGTATTTCTTAGAGTTATACTGGGTGCTCACTTGTGTCTGGACAAAGCTATACCTCTCTGAAGAACTCTAATTAGAGCGAAACACTGTGTCAGGGGTTGCTTTTGCTCATTTCAGGTTGTTTTGATTGGTATTTTACCAATTCAAAGCTGTAATCCTGTGCCTGGAGAGGTAATTGGCTTTTGTCATTTTAAAGCTCGGCAAGGACAGCACTGTGCTAGTCCTATGCTTAAAGACTTAGCTGTACAAATGGCAAAAGACTTTGTCCTTTTCTATCTCGTCGTGGATAACACTGTGCTAATCCTATGCTTAAAGATTTTGATAGAAAAACAGACATTAGAGGTGAGCAGATCTAGAGTGTCGCTGGTGTTGAGAGTGCTCCATACAGGAGCTGCTTTCCACCTAAACTTGAGAACTACCCAGAGTTCTCTGCTTCTTTTTTGCATAATTTATTTGTCACTCTATGCCTGAAAGGGTATTTCTTTGACTTATACTGGGTGCTCCCTTGTATCTGGACAAAGCTATACCTCTCTGAAGAGCTCTAATTAGAGCGAAACACTGTGTCAGGGGTTGCTTTTGCTCATTTCAGGTTGGCTTGATTGGTATTTTACCAATTCAAAGCTGTAATCCTGTGCCTGGAGTGGTAATTGGCTTTTGTCATTTTACAGCTCGGCAAGGACAGCACTGTGCTAGTCCTATGCTTAAAGACTTTGCTGTACAAATGGCAAAAGACTTTGTCCTTTTCTATCTCGGCGTCGATGGCACAGTGCTAATCCTATGCTTAAAGATTTTGATAGAAAAACAGACATTTGAGGTGAGCTGATCTAGAGTGTCGCTGGTGTTGAGAGTGCTCCATACAGGAGCTGCTTTCCACCTAAACTTGAGAACTACCCAGAGTTCTCTGCTTCTTTTTTGCATAATTTATTCGTCACTCTATGCCTGAAAGCGTATTTCTGTGACGTATACTGGGTGCTCCCTTGTGTCTGGACAAAGCTATACCTCTCTGAAAAGCTCTAATTAGAGCGAAACACTGTGTCAGGGGTTGCTTTTGCTCATTTCAGGTTGGCTTGATTGGTATTTTACCAATTCAAAGGTGTAATTCTGTGCCTGGAGTGGTAATTGGCTTTTGTCATTTTACAGCTCGCCAAGGACAGCACTGTGCTAGTCCTATGCTTAAAGACTTTGCTGTACAAATGGCAAAAGACTTTGTCCTTTTCTATCTCGGCGTGGCTGGCACAGTTCTAATCCTATGCTTAAAGATTTTGATAGAAAAACAGACATTTGAGGTGAGCAGATCTAGAGTGTCGCTGGTGTTGAGAGTGCTCCATACAGGAGCTTCTTTCCGCCTAAACTTGAGAACTACCCAGAGTTATCTGCTTCTTTTTTGCATAATTTATTCATCACTCTATGCCTGAAAAGGTATTTCTTTGACTTATACCGGGTGATCCCTTGTGTTTGGACAAAGCTATACCTCTCTGAAGAGCTCTAATTAGAGAGAAACACTGTGTCAGGGGTTGCTTTTGCTCATTTCAGGTTGGCTTGATTGGTAATTTACCAATTCAAAGCTGTAATCCTGTGCCTGGAGTGGTAATTGGCTTTTGTCATTTTACAGCTCGGCAAGGACAGCACTGTGCTAGTCCTATGCTTAAAGACTTTGCTGTACAAATGGCAAAAGACTTTGTCCTTTTCTATCTCGGCGTGGATGGCACTGTGCTAATCCTATGCTTAAAGATTTTGATAGAAAAACAGACATTTGAGGTGAGCAGATCTAGAGTGTCGCTGGTGTTGAGAGTGCTCCATACAGGAGCTGCTTTCTACCTAAACTTGAGAACTACCCAGAGTTCTCTGCTTCCTTTTTGCATAATTTATTCGTCACTCTATGCCTGAAAGGGTATTTCTTAGAGTTATACTGGGTGCTCACTTGTGTCTGGACAAAGCTATACCTCTCTGAAGAACTTTAATTAGAGCGAAACACTGTGTCAGGGGTTGCTTTTGCTCTTTTCAGGTTGGCTTGATTGGTATTTTACCAATTCAAAGCTGTAATCCTGTGCCTGGAGTGGTAATTGGCTTTTGTCATTTTACAGCTCGGCAAGGACAGCACTGTGCTAGTCCTATGCTTAAAGACTTTGCTGTACAAATGGCAAAAGACTTTGTCCTTTTCTATATCGGCGTGGATGGCACTGTGCTAATCCTATGCTTAAAGATTTTGATAGAAAAACAGACATTTGAGGTGAGCAGATCTAGAGTGTGGCTGCTGTTGAGAGTGCTCCATACAGGAGCTGCTTTCCACCTAAACTTGAGAACTACCCAGAGTTCTCTGCTTCTTTTTTGCATAATTTATTCATCACTCTATGCCTGAAAGGGTATTTCTTTGACTTATACTGGGTGCTCCCTTGTGTCTGGACAAAGCTATACCTCTCTGAAGAGCTCTAATTAGAGCGAAACACTGTGTCAGGGGTTGCTTTTGCTCATTTTAGGTTGGCTTGATTGGTATTTTACCAATTCAAAGCTGTAATCCTGTGCCTGGAGTGGTAATTGTCTTTTGTCATTTTACAGCTCGGCAAGGACAGCACTGTGCTAGTCCTATGCTTAAAGACGTTGCTGTACAAATGGCAAAAGACTTTGTCCTTTTCTATCTCGGCGTGGATGGCACTGTGCTAATCCTATGCTTAAAGATTTTGATAGAAAAACAGACATTTGAGGTGAGCAGATCTAGAGTGTCGCTGGTGTGTAGAGTGCTCCATACAGGAGCTGCTTTCCACCTAAACTTGAGAACTACCCAGAGATCTCTGCTTCTTTTTTGCATAATTTATTCGTCACTCTATGCCTGAAAGGGTATTTCTTTGACTTATACTGGGTGCTCCTTTGTGTCTGGACAAAGCTATACCTCTCTGAAGAGCTCTAATTAGAGCGAAACACTGTGTCAGGGGTTGCTTTTGCTCATTTCAGGTTGGCTTGATTGGTATTTTACCAATTTAAAGCTGTAATCCTGTGCCTGGAGTGGAAATTGGCTTTTGTCATTTTACAGCTCTGGAAGATAGCACTGTGCTAGTCCTATGCTTAAAGACTTTGCTGTACAAATGGCAAAAGACTTTGTCCTTTTCTATCTCGGCGTGGCTGGCACAGTGCTAATCCTATGCTTAAAGATTTTGATAGAAAAACAGACATTTAAGGTGAGCAGATCTAGAGTGTTGCTGGTGTTGAGAGTGCTCCATACGGGGAGCTGCTTTCCACCTAAACTTGAGAACTACCCAGAGTTCTCTGCTTCTTTTTTGCATAATTTATTCGTCACTCTATGCCTGAAAGGGTATTTCTTTGACTTATACTGGGTGCTCCCTTGTGTCTGGACAAAGCTATACTTCTCTGAAGAGCTCTAATTAGAGCGAAACACTGTGTCAGTGGTTGCTTTTGCTCATTTCAGGTTGGCTTGATTGGTATTTTACCAATTCAAAGCTGTAATCCTGTGCCTGGAGTGGTAATTGGCTTTTGTCATTTTACAGCTCGGCAAAGACAGCACTGTGCTAGTCCTATGCTTAAAGACTTTGCTGTACAAATGGCAAAAGACTTTGTCCTTTTCTATCTCGGCGTGGATGGCACTGTGCTAATCCTATGCTTAAAGATTTTGATAGAAAAACAGACATTTGAGGTGAGCAGATCTAGAGTGTCGCTGGTGTTGAGAGTGCTCCATACAGGAGCTTCTTTCCGCCTAATCTTGAGAACTACCCAGAGTTATCTGCTTCTTTTTTGCATAATTTATTCGTCACTCTATGCCTGAAAAGGTATTTCTTTGACGTATACTGGGTGCTCCCTTGTGTATTGACAAAGTTATACCTCTCTGAAGAGGTCTAATTAGAGCAAAACACTGTGTCAGGGGTTGCTTTTGCTCATTTCAGGTTGGCTTGATTGGTAATTTACCAATTCAAAGCTGTAATCCTGTGCCTGGAGTGGTAAATGGTTTTTGTCATTTTACAGCTCGGCAAGGACAGCACTGTGCTAGTCCTATGCTTAAAGACTTTGCTGTACAAATGGCAAAAGACTTTGTCCTTTTCTATCTCGGCGTGGATGGCACTGTGTTAATCCTATGCTTAAAGATTTTGATAGAAAAACAGACATTTGAGGTGAGCAGATCTAGAGTGTCGCTGGTGTTGAGAGTGCTCCATACAGGAGCTGCTTTCCACCTAAACTTGAGAACTACCCAGAGTTCTCTGCTTCTTTTTTGCATAATTTATTCGTCACTCTATGCCTGAAAGGGTATTTCTTAGAGTTATACTGGGTGCTCACTTGTGTCTGGACAAAGCTATACCTCTCTGAAGAACTCTAATTACAGCGAAACACTGTGTCAGGGGTTGCTTTTGCTCATTTCAGGTTGTCTTGATTGGTATTTTACCAATTCAAAGCTGTAATCCTGTGCCTGGAGAGGTAATTGGCTTTTGTCATTTTAAAGCTCGGCAAGGACAGCACTGTGCTAGTCCTATGCTTAAAGACTTAGCTGTACAAATGGCAAAAGACTTTGTCCTTTTCTATCTCGTCGTGGATAACACTGTGCTAATCCTATGCTTAAAGATTTTGATAGAAAAACAGACATTAGAGGTGAGCAGATCTAGAGTGTCGCTGGTGTTGAGAGTGCTCCATACAGGAGCTGCTTTCCACCTAAACTTGAGAACTACCCAGAGTTCTCTGCTTCTTTTTTGCATAATTTATTTGTCACTCTATGCCTGAAAGGGTATTTCTTTGACTTATACTGGGTGCTCCCTTGTATCTGGACAAAGCTATACCTCTCTGAAGAGCTCTAATTAGAGCGAAACACTGTGTCAGGGGTTGCTTTTGCTCATTTCAGGTTGGCTTGATTGGTATTTTACCAATTCAAAGCTGTAATCCTGTGCCTGGAGTGGTAATTGGCTTTTGTCATTTTACAGCTCGGCAAGGACAGCACTGTGCTAGTCCTATGCTTAAAGACTTTGCTGTACAAATGGCAAAAGACTTTGTCCTTTTCTATCTCGGCGTCGATGGCACTGTGCTAATCCTATGCTTAAAGATTTTGATAGAAAAACAGACATTTGAGGTGAGCTGATCTAGAGTGTCGCTGGTGTTGAGAGTGCTCCATACAGGAGCTGCTTTCCACCTAAACTTGAGAACTACCCAGAGTTCTCTGCTTCTTTTTTGCATAATTTATTCGTCACTCTATGCCTGAAAGCGTATTTCTTTGACTTATACTGGGTGCTCCCTTGTGTCTGGACAAAGCTATACCTCTCTGAAGAGCTCTAATTAGAGCGAAACACTGTGTCAGGGGTTGCTTTTGCTCATTTCAGGTTGGCTTGATTGGTATTTTACCAATTCAAAGCTGTAATTCTGTGCCTGGAGTGGTAATTGGCTTTTGTCATTTAACAGCTCGGCAAGGACAGCACTGTGCTAGTCCTATGCTTAAAGACTTTGCTGTACAAATGGCAAAAGACTTTGTCCTTTTCTATCTCGGCGTGGCTGGCACAGTGCTAATCCTATGCTTAAAGATTTTGATAGAAAAACAGACATTTAAGTTGAGCAGATCTAGAGTGTCGCTGGTGTTGAGAGTGCTCCATACAGGAGCTGCTTTCCACCGAAACTTGAGAACTACCCAGAGTTCTCTGCTTCTTTTTTGCATAATTTATTCGTCACTCTATGCCTGAAAGCGTATTTCTGTGACTTATACTGGGTGTTCCCTTGTGTCTGGACAAAGCTATACCTCTCTGAAGAACTCTAATTAGAGCGAAACACTGTGTCAGGGGTTGCTTTTGCTCATTTCAGGTTGGCTTGATTGGTATTTTACCAATTCAAAGGTGTAATTCTGTGCCTGGAGTGGTAATTGGCTTTTGTCATTTAACAGCTCGGCAAGGACAGCACTGTGCTAGTCCTATGCTTAAAGACTTTGCTGTACAAATGGCAAAAGACTTTGTCCTTTTCTATCTCGGCGTGGCTGGCACAGTGCTAATCCTATGCTTAAAGATTTTGATAGAAAAACAGACATTTAAGGTGAGCAGATCTAGAGTGTCGCTGGTGTTGAGAGTGCTCCATACGGGGAGCTGCTTTCCACCTAAACTTGAGAACTACCCAGAGTTCTCTGCTTCTTTTTTGCATAATTTATTCGTCACTCTATGCCTGAAAGGGTATTTCTTTGACTTATACTGGGTGCTCCCTTGTGTCTGGACAAAGCTATACCTCTCTGAAGAGCTCTAATTAGAGCGAAACACTCTGTCAGGGGCTGCTTTTGCTCATTTCAGGTTGGCTTGATTGGTATTTTATCAATTCAAAGCTGTAATCCTGTGCCTGGAGTGGTAATTGGCTTTTGTCATTTTACAGCTCGCCAAGGACAGCACTGTGCTAGTCCTATGCTTAAAGACTTTGCTGTACAAATGGCAAAAGACTTTGTCCTTTTCTATCTCGGCGTGGCTGGCACAGTTCTAATCCTATGCTTAAAGATTTTGATAGAAAAACAGACATTTGAGGTGAGCAGATCTAGAGTGTCGCTGGTGTTGAGAGTGCTCCATACAGGAGCTTCTTTCCGCCTAAACTTGAGAACTACCCAGAGTTATCTGCTTCTTTTTTGCATAATTTATTCATCACTCTATGCCTGAAAAGGTATTTCTTTGACTTATACCGGGTGATCCCTTGTGTTTGGACAAAGCTATACCTCTCTGAAGAGCTCTAATTAGAGAGAAACACTGTGTCAGGGGTTGCTTTTGCTCATTTCAGGTTGGCTTGATTGGTAATTTACCAATTCAAAGCTGTAATCCTGTGCCTGGAGTGGTAATTGGCTTTTGTCATTTTACAGCTCGGCAAGGACAGCACTGTGCTAGTCCTATGCTTAAAGACTTTGCTGTACAAATGGCAAAAGACTTTGTCCTTTTCTATCTCGGCGTGGATGGCACTGTGCTAATCCTATGCTTAAAGATTTTGATAGAAAAACAGACATTTGAGGTGAGCAGATCTAGAGTGTCGCTGGTGTTGAGAGTGCTCCATACAGGAGCTGCTTTCCACCTAAACTTGAGAACTACCCAGAGTTCTCTGCTTCCTTTTTGCATAATTTATTCGTCACTCTATGCCTGAAAGGGTATTTCTTAGAGTTATACTGGGTGCTCACTTGTGTCTGGACAAAGCTATACCTCTCTGAAGAACTCTAATTAGAGCGAAACACTGTGTCAGGGGTTGCTTTTGCTCATTTCAGGTTGGCTTGATTGGTATTTTACCAATTCAAAGCTGTAATCCTGTGCCTGGAGTGGTAATTGGCTTTTGTCATTTTACAGCTCGGCAAGGACAGCACTGTGCTAGTCCTATGCTTAAAGACTTTGCTGTACAAATGGCAAAAGACTTTGTCCTTTTCTATATCGGCGTGGATGGCACTGTGCTAATCCTATGCTTAAAGATTTTGATAGAAAAACAGACATTTGAGGTGAGCAGATCTAGAGTGTGGCTGCTGTTGAGAGTGCTCAATACAGGAGCTGCTTTCCACCTAAACTTGAGAACTACCCAGAGTTCTCTGCTTCTTTTTTGCATAATTTATTCATCACTCTATGCCTGAAAGGGTATTTCTTTGACTTATACTGGGTGCTCCCTTGTGTCTGGACAAAGCTATACCTCTCTGAAGAGCTCTAATTAGAGCGAAACACTGTGTCAGGGGTTGCTTTTGCTTATTTTAGGTTGGCTTGATTGGTATTTTACCAATTCAAAGCTGTAATCCTGTGCCTGGAGTGGTAATTGTCTTTTGTCATTTTACAGCTCGGCAAGGACAGCACTGTGCTAGTCCTATGCTTAAAGACGTTGCTGTACAACTGGCAAAAGACTTTGTCCTTTTCTATTTCGGCGTGGATGGCACTGTGCTAATCCTATGCTTAAAGATTTTGATAGAAAAACAGACATTTGAGGTGAGCAGATCTAGAGTGTCGCTGGTGTGTAGAGTGCTCCATACAGGAGCTGCTTTCCACCTAAACTTGAGAACTACCCAGAGTTCTCTGCTTCTTTTTTGCATAATTTATTCGTCACTCTATGCCTGAAAGGGTATTTCTTTGACTTATACTGGGTGCTCCCTTGTGTCTGGACAAAGCTATACCTCTCTGAAGAGCTCTAATTATAGCGAAACACTGTGTCAGGGGTTGCTTTTGCTCATTTCAGGTTGGCTTGATTGGTATTTTACCAATTCAAAGCTGTAATCCTGTGCCTGGAGTGGTAATTGGCTTTTGTCATTTTACAGCTCGGCAAGGACAGCATTGTGCTAGTCCTATGCTGAAAGACTTTGCTGTACAAATGGCAAAAGACTTTGTCCTTTTCTATCTCGGCGTGGATGGCACTGTGCTAATCCTATGCTTAAAGATTTTGATACAAAAACAGACATTTGAGGTGAGCAGATCTAGAGTGTCGCTGGTGTTGAGAGTGCTCCATACAGGAGCTGCTTTCCACCTAAACTTGAGAACTACCCAGAGTTCTCTGCTTCCTTTTTGCATAATTTATTCGTCACTCTATGCCTGAAAGGGTATTTCTTAGAGTTATACTGGGTGCTCACTTGTGTCTGGACAAAGCTATACCTCTCTGAAGAACTCTAATTAGAGCGAAACACTGTGTCAGGGGTTGCTTTTGCTCATTTCAGGTTGGCTTGATTGGTATTTTACCAATTCAAAGCTGTAATCCTGTGCCTGGAGTGGTAATTGGCTTTTGTCATTTTACAGCTCGGCAAGGACAGCACTGTGCTAGTCCTATGCTTAAAGACTTTGCTGTACAAATGGCAAAAGACTTTGTCCTTTTCTATATTGGCGTGGATGGCACTGTGCTAATCCTCTGCTTAAAGATTTTGATAGAAAAACAGACATTTGAGGTGAGCAGATCTAGAGTGTGGCTGCTGTTGAGAGTGCTCCATACAGGAGCTGCTTTCCACCTAAACTTGAGAACTACCCAGAGTTCTCTGCTTCTTTTTTGCATAATTTATTCATCACTCTATGCCTGAAAGGGTATTTCTTTGACTTATACTGGGTGCTCCCTTGTGTCTGGACAAAGCTATACCTCTCTGAAGAGCTCTAATTAGAGCGAAACACTGTGTCAGGGGTTGCTTTTGCTCATTTTAGGTTGGCTTGATTGGTATTTTACCAATTCAAAGCTGTAATCCTGTGCCTGGAGTGGTAATTGTCTTTTGTCATTTTACAGCTCGGCAAGGACAGCACTGTGCTAGTCCTATGCTTAAAGACGTTGCTGGTCAAATGGCAAAAGACTTTGTCCTTTTCTATCTCGGCGTGGATGGCACTGTGCTAATCCTATGCTTAAAGATTTTGATAGAAAAACAGACATTTGAGATGAGCAGTTCTAGAGCGTCGCTGGTGTTGAGAGTGCTCCATACAGGAGCTGCTTTCCACCTAAACTTGAGAACTACCCAGAGTTCTCTGCTTCTTTTTTGCATAATTTATTCGTCACTCTATGCCTGAAAGGGTATTTCTTTGACTTATACTGGGTGCTCCCTTGTGTCTGGACAAAGCTATACCTCTCTGAAGAGCTCTAATTAGAGCGAAACACTGTGTCAGGGGTTGCTTTTGCTCATTTCAGGTTGGCTTGAATGGTATTTTACCAATTCAAAGCTGTAATACTGTGCCTGGAGTGGTAATTGGTTTTTGTCATTTTACAGCTCGGCAAGGACAGCACTGTGCTAGTCCTATGCTTAAAGACTTTGCTGTACAAATGGCAAAAGACTTTGTCCTTTTCTATCTCGGCGTGGATGGCACTGTGCTAATACTATGCTTAAAGTTTTTGATAGAAAAACAGACATTTGAGGTGAGCAGATCTAGAGTGTCGCTGGTGTTGAGAGTGCTCCATACAGTAGCTGCTTTCCACCTAAACTTGAGAACTACCCAGAGTTCTCTGCTTCTTTTTTGCATAATTTATTCGTCACTCTATGCCTGAAAGGGTATTTCTTTGACTTATACTGGGTTCTCCCTTGTGTCTGGACAAAGCTATACCTCTCTGAAGAGCTCTAATTAGAGCGAAACACTGTGTTAGGGGTTGTTTTTGCTCATTTCAGGTTGGCTTGATTGGTATTTTACCAATTTAAAGCTGTAATCCTGTGCCTGGAGTGGTAATTGGCTTTTGTCATTTTACAGCTCGGGAAGGACAGCACTGTGCTAGTCCTATGCTTAAAGACTTTGCTGTACAAATGGCAAAAGACTTTGTCCTTTTCTATCTCGGCGTGGATGGCACTGTGCTAATCCTATGCTTAAAGATTTTGATAGAAAAACAGACATTTGAGGTGAGCAGATCTAGAGTGTCGCTGGTGTTGAGAGTGCTCCATACAGGAGCTGCTTTCCACCTAAACTTGAGAACTACCCAGAGTTCTCTGCTTCTTTTTTGCATAATTTATTCGTCACTCTATGCCTGAAAGGGTATTTCATTGACTTATACTGGGTGCTCCCTTGTGTCTGGACAAAGCTATACCTCTCTGAAAAGCTCTAATTAGAGCGAAACACTGTGTCAGGGGTTGCTTTTGCTCATTTTAGGTTGGCTTGATTGGTATTTTACCAATTCAAAGCTGTAATCCTGTGCCTGGAGTGGTAATTGTCTTTTGTCATTTTACAGCTCTGCAAGGACAGCACTGTGCTAGTCCTATGCTTAAAGACGTTGCTGTACAAATGGCAAAAGACTTTGTCCTTTTCTATCTCGGCGTGGATGGCACTGTGCTAATCCTATGCTTAAAGATTTTGATAGAAAAACAGACGTTTGAGGTGAGCAGATCTAGAGTGTCGCTGGTGTGTAGAGTGCTCCATACAGGAGCTGCTTTCCACCTAAACTTGAGAACTACCCAGAGTTCTCTGCTTCTTTTTTGCATAATTTATTCGTCACTCTATGCCTGAAAGGGTATTTCTTTGACTTATACTGGGTGCTCCTTTGTGTCTGGACAAAGCTATACCTCTCTGAAGAGCTCTAATTAGAGCGAAACACTGTGTCAGGGGTTGCTTTTGCTCATTTCAGGTTGGCTTGAATGGTATTTTACCAATTCAAAGCTGTAATTCTGTGCCTGGAGTGGTAATTGGCTTTTGTCATTTTACAGCTCGGCAAGGACAGCACTGTGCTAGTCCTATGCTTAAAGACTTTGCTGTACAAATGGCAAAAGACTTTGTCCTTTTCTATCTCGGTGTGGATGGCACTGTGCTAATCCTATGCTTACAGATTTTGATAGAAAAACAGACATTTGAGGTGAGCAGATCTAGATTGTCGCTGGTGTTGAGAGTGCTCCATACAGGAGCTGCTTTCCACCTAAACTTGAGAACTACGTAGAGTTCTCTGCTTCTTTTTTGCATAATTTATCCATCACTCTATGCCTGAAAGGGTATTTCTTTGACTTATACTGGGTGCTCCCTTGTGTCTGGACAAAGCTATACCTCTCTGAAGAGCTCTAATTAGAGCGAAACACTGTGTCAGGGGTTGCTTTTGCTCATTTCAGATTGGCTTGATTGGTATTTTACCAATTCAAAGCTGTAAGCCTGTGCCTGGAGTGGTAATTGGCTTTTGTCATTTTACAGCTCGGCAAGGACAGCACTGTGCTAGTCCTATGCTTAAAGACTTTGGTGTACAAATGGCAAAAGACTTTGTCCTTTTCTATCTCGGCGTGGATGGCACTGTGCTAATACTATGCTTAAAGTTTTTGATAGAAAAACAGACATTTGAGGTGAGCAGATCTAGAGTGTGGCTGCTGTTGAGAGTGCTCAATACAGGAGCTGCTTTCCACCTAAACTTGAGAACTACCCAGAGTTCTCTGCTTCTTTTTTGCATAATTTATTCATCACTCTATGCCTGAAAGGGTATTTCTTTGACTTATACTGGGTGCTCCCTTGTGTCTGGACAAAGCTATACCTCTCTGAAGAGCTCTAATTAGAGCGAAACACTGTGTCAGGGGTTGCTTTTGCTTATTTTAGGTTGGCTTGATTGGTATTTTACCAATTCAAAGCTGTAATCCTGTGCCTGGAGTGGTAATTGTCTTTTGTCATTTTACAGCTCGGCAAGGACAGCACTGTGCTAGTCCTATGCTTAAAGACGTTGCTGTACAAATGGCAAAAGACTTTGTCCTTTTCTATTTCGGCGTGGATGGCACTGTGCTAATCCTATGCTTAAAGATTTTGATAGAAAAACAGACATTTGAGGTGAGCAGATCTAGAGTGTCGCTGGTGTGTAGAGTGCTCCATACAGGAGCTGCTTTCCACCTAAACTTGAGAACTACCCAGAGTTCTCTGCTTCTTTTTTGCATAATTTATTCGTCACTCTATGCCTGAAAGGGTATTTCTTTGACTTATACTGGGTGCTCCCTTGTGTCTGGACAAAGCTATACCTCTCTGAAGAGCTCTAATTAGAGCGAAACACTGTGTCAGGGGTTGCTTTTGCTCATTTCAGGTTGGCTTGATTGGTATTTTACCACTTCAAAGCTGTAATCCTGTGCCTGGAGTGGTAATTGGCTTTTGTCATTTTACAGCTCGGCAAGGACAGCACTGTGCTAGTCCTATGCTGAAAGACTTTGCTGTACAAATGGCAAAAGACTTTGTCCTTTTCTATCTCGGCGTGGATGGCACTGTGCTAATCCTATGCTTAAAGATTTTGATACAAAAACAGACATTTGAGGTGAGCAGATCTAGAGTGTCGCTGGTGTTGAGAGTGCTCCATACAGGAGCTGCTTTCCACCTAAACTTGAGAACTACCCAGAGTTCTCTGCTTCCTTTTTGCATAATTTATTCGTCACTCTATGCCTGAAAGGGTATTTCTTAGAGTTATACTGGGTGCTCACTTGTGTCTGGACAAAGCTATACCTCTCTGAAGAACTCTAATTAGAGCGAAACACTGTGTCAGGGGTTGCTTTTGCTCATTTCAGGTTGGCTTGATTGGTATTTTACCAATTCAAAGCTGTAATCCTGTGCCTGGAGTGGTAATTGGCTTTTGTCATTTTACAGCTCGGCAAGGACAGCACTGTGCTAGTCCTATGCTTAAAGACTTTGCTGTACAAATGGCAAAAGACTTTGTCCTTTTCTATATTGGCGTGGATGGCACTGTGCTAATCCTCTGCTTAAAGATTTTGATAGAAAAACAGACATTTGAGGTGAGCAGATCTAGAGTGTGGCTGCTGTTGAGAGTGCTCCATACAGGAGCTGCTTTCCACCTAAACTTGAGAACTACCCAGAGTTCTCTGCTTCTTTTTTGCATAATTTATTCATCACTCTATGCCTGAAAGGGTATTTCTTTGACTTATACTGGGTGCTCCCTTGTGTCTGGACAAAGCTATACCTCTCTGAAGAGCTCTAATTAGAGCGAAACACTGTGTCAGGGGTTGCTTTTGCTCATTTTAGGTTGGCTTGATTGGTATTTTACCAATTCAAAGCTGTAATCCTGTGCCTGGAGTGGTAATTGTCTTTTGTCATTTTACAGCTCGGCAAGGACAGCACTGTGCTAGTCCTATGCTTAAAGACGTTGCTGTACAAATGGCAAAAGACTTTGTCCTTTTCTATCTCGGCGTGGATGGCACTGTGCTAATCCTATGCTTAAAGATTTTGATAGAAAAACAGACATTTGAGGTGAGCAGTTCTAGAGCGTCGCTGGTGTTGAGAGTGCTCCATACAGGAGCTGCTTTCCACCTAAACTTGAGAACTACCCAGAGTTCTCTGCTTCTTTTTTGCATAATTTATTCGTCACTCTATGCCTGAAAGGGTATTTCTTTGACTTATACTGGGTGCTCCCTTGTGTCTGGACAAAGCTATACCTCTCTGAAGAGCTCTAATTAGAGCGAAACACTGTGTCAGGGGTTGCTTTTGCTCATTTCAGGTTGGCTTGAATGGTATTTTACCAATTCAAAGCTGTAATACTGTGCCTGGAGTGGTAATTGGTTTTTGTCATTTTACAGCTCGGCAAGGACAGCACTGTGCTAGTCCTATGCTTAAAGACTTTGCTGTACAAATGGCAAAAGACTTTGTCCTTTTCTATCTCGGCGTGGATGGCACTGTGCTAATACTATGCTTAAAGTTTTTGATAGAAAAACAGACATTTGAGGTGAGCAGATCTAGAGTGTCGCTGGTGTTGAGAGTGCTCCATACAGTAGCTGCTTTCCACCTAAACTTGAGAACTACCCAGAGTTCTCTGCTTCTTTTTTGCATAATTTATTCGTCACTCTATGCCTGAAAGGGTATTTCTTTGACTTATACTGGGTTCTCCCTTGTGTCTGGACAAAGCTATACCTCTCTGAAGAGCTCTAATTAGAGCGAAACACTGTGTTAGGGGTTGTTTTTGCTCATTTCAGGTTGGCTTGATTGGTATTTTACCAATTTAAAGCTGTAATCCTGTGCCTGGAGTGGTAATTGGCTTTTGTCATTTTACAGCTCGGGAAGGACAGCACTGTGCTAGTCCTATGCTTAAAGACTTTGCTGTACAAATGGCAAAAGACTTTGTCCTTTTCTATCTCGGCGTGGATGGCACTGTGCTAATCCTATGCTTAAAGATTTTGATAGAAAAACAGACATTTGAGGTGAGCAGATCTAGAGTGTGGCTGCTGTTGAGAGTGCTCAATACAGGAGCTGCTTTCCACCTAAACTTGAGAACTACCCAGAGTTCTCTGCTTCTTTTTTGCATAATTTATTCATCACTCTATGCCTGAAAGGGTATTTCTTTGACTTATACTGGGTGCTCCCTTGTGTCTGGACAAAGCTATACCTCTCTGAAGAGCTCTAATTAGAGCGAAACACTGTGTCAGGGGTTGCTTTTGCTTATTTTAGGTTGGCTTGATTGGTATTTTACCAATTCAAAGCTGTAATCCTGTGCCTGGAGTGGTAATTGTCTTTTGTCATTTTACAGCTCGGCAAGGACAGCACTGTGCTAGTCCTATGCTTAAAGACGTTGCTGTACAACTGGCAAAAGACTTTGTCCTTTTCTATTTCGGCGTGGATGGCACTGTGCTAATCCTATGCTTAAAGATTTTGATAGAAAAACAGACATTTGAGGTGAGCAGATCTAGAGTGTCGCTGGTGTGTAGAGTGCTCCATACAGGAGCTGCTTTCCACCTAAACTTGAGAACTACCCAGAGTTCTCTGCTTCTTTTTTGCATAATTTATTCGTCACTCTATGCCTGAAAGGGTATTTCTTTGACTTATACTGGGTGCTCCCTTGTGTCTGGACAAAGCTATACCTCTCTGAAGAGCTCTAATTAGAGCGAAACACTGTGTCAGGGGTTGCTTTTGCTCATTTCAGGTTGGCTTGATTGGTATTTTACCACTTCAAAGCTGTAATCCTGTGCCTGGAGTGGTAATTGGCTTTTGTCATTTTACAGCTCGGCAAGGACAGCACTGTGCTAGTCCTATGCTGAAAGACTTTGCTGTACAAATGGCAAAAGACTTTGTCCTTTTCTATCTCGGCGTGGATGGCACTGTGCTAATCCTATGCTTAAAGATTTTGATACAAAAACAGACATTTGAGGTGAGCAGATCTAGAGTGTCGCTGGTGTTGAGAGTGCTCCATACAGGAGCTGCTTTCCACCTAAACTTGAGAACTACCCAGAGTTCTCTGCTTCCTTTTTGCATAATTTATTCGTCACTCTATGCCTGAAAGGGTATTTCTTAGAGTTATACTGGGTGCTCACTTGTGTCTGGACAAAGCTATACCTCTCTGAAGAACTCTAATTAGAGCGAAACACTGTGTCAGGGGTTGCTTTTGCTCATTTCAGGTTGGCTTGATTGGTAATTTACCAATTCAAAGCTGTAATCCTGTGCCTGGAGTGGTAATTGGCTTTTGTCATTTTACAGCTCGGCAAGGACAGCACTGTGCTAGTCCTATGCTTAAAGACTTTGCTGTACAAATGGCAAAAGACTTTGTCCTTTTCTATATTGGCGTGGATGGCACTGTGCTAATCCTCTGCTTAAAGATTTTGATAGAAAAACAGACATTTGAGGTGAGCAGATCTAGAGTGTGGCTGCTGTTGAGAGTGCTCCATACAGGAGCTGCTTTCCACCTAAACTTGAGAACTACCCAGAGTTCTCTGCTTCTTTTTTGCATAATTTATTCATCACTCTATGCCTGAAAGGGTATTTCTTTGACTTATACTGGGTGCTCCCTTGTGTCTGGACAAAGCTATACCTCTCTGAAGAGCTCTAATTAGAGCGAAACACTGTGTCAGGGGTTGCTTTTGCTCATTTTAGGTTGGCTTGATTGGTATTTTACCAATTCAAAGCTGTAATCCTGTGCCTGGAGTGGTAATTGTCTTTTGTCATTTTACAGCTCGGCAAGGACAGCACTGTGCTAGTCCTATGCTTAAAGACGTTGCTGTACAAATGGCAAAAGACTTTGTCCTTTTCTATCTCGGCGTGGATGGCACTGTGCTAATCCTATGCTTAAAGATTTTGATAGAAAAACAGACATTTGAGGTGAGCAGTTCTAGAGCGTCGCTGGTGTTGAGAGTGCTCCATACAGGAGCTGCTTTCCACCTAAACTTGAGAACTACCCAGAGTTCTCTGCTTCTTTTTTGCATAATTTATTCGTCACTCTATGCCTGAAAGGGTATTTCTTTGACTTATACTGGGTTCTCCCTTGTGTCTGGACAAAGCTATACCTCTCTGAAGAGCTCTAATTAGAGCGAAACACTGTGTCAGGGGTTGCTTTTGCTCATTTCAGGTTGGCTTGAATGGTATTTTACCAATTCAAAGCTGTAATACTGTGCCTGGAGTGGTAATTGGTTTTTGTCATTTTACAGCTCGGCAAGGACAGCACTGTGCTAGTCCTATGCTTAAAGACTTTGCTGTACAAATGGCAAAAGACTTTGTCCTTTTCTATCTCGGCGTGGATGGCACTGTGCTAATACTATGCTTAAAGTTTTTGATAGAAAAACAGACATTTGAGGTGAGCAGATCTAGAGTGTCGCTGGTGTTGAGAGTGCTCCATACAGTAGCTGCTTTCCACCTAAACTTGAGAACTACCCAGAGTTCTCTGCTTCTTTTTTGCATAATTTATTCGTCACTCTATGCCTGAAAGGGTATTTCTTTGACTTATACTGGGTTCTCCCTTGTGTCTGGACAAAGCTATACCTCTCTGAAGAGCTCTAATTAGAGCGAAACACTGTGTTAGGGGTTGTTTTTGCTCATTTCAGGTTGGCTTGATTGGTATTTTACCAATTTAAAGCTGTAATCCTGTGCCTGGAGTGGTAATTGGCTTTTGTCATTTTACAGCTCGGGAAGGACAGCACTGTGCTAGTCCTATGCTTAAAGACTTTGCTGTACAAATGGCAAAAGACTTTGTCCTTTTCTATCTCGGCGTGGATGGCACTGTGCTAATCCTATGCTTAAAGATTTTGATAGAAAAACAGACATTTGAGGTGAGCAGATCTAGAGTGTCGCTGGTGTTGAGAGTGCTCCATACAGGAGCTGCTTTCCACCTAAACTTGAGAACTACCCAGAGTTCTCTGCTTCTTTTTTGCATAATTTATTCGTCACTCTATGCCTGAAAGGGTATTTCATTGACTTATACTGGGTGCTCCCTTGTGTCTGGACAAAGCTATACCTCTCTGAAAAGCTCTAATTAGAGCGAAACACTGTGTCAGGGGTTGCTTTTGCTCATTTTAGGTTGGCTTGATTGGTATTTTACCAATTCAAAGCTGTAATCCTGTGCCTGGAGTGGTAATTGTCTTTTGTCATTTTACAGCTCTGCAAGGACAGCACTGTGCTAGTCCTATGCTTAAAGACGTTGCTGTACAAATGGCAAAAGACTTTGTCCTTTTCTATCTCGGCGTGGATGGCACTGTGCTAATCCTATGCTTAAAGATTTTGATAGAAAAACAGACGTTTGAGGTGAGCAGATCTAGAGTGTCGCTGGTGTGTAGAGTGCTCCATACAGGAGCTGCTTTCCACCTAAACTTGAGAACTACCCAGAGTTCTCTGCTTCTTTTTTGCATAATTTATTCGTCACTCTATGCCTGAAAGGGTATTTCTTTGACTTATACTGGGTGCTCCCTTGTGTCTGGACAAAGCTATACCTCTCTGAAGAGCTCTAATTAGAGCGAAACACTGTGTCAGGGGTTGCTTTTGCTCATTTCAGATTGGCTTGATTGGTATTTTACCAATTCAAAGCTGTAAGCCTGTGCCTGGAGTGATAATTGGCTTTTGTCATTTTACAGCTCGGCAAGGACAGCACTGTGCTAGTCCTATGCTTAAAGACTTTGGTGTACAAATGGCAAAAGACTTTGTCCTTTTCTATCTCGGCGTGGATGGCACTGTGCTAATACTATGCTTAAAGTTTTTGATAGAAAAACAGACATTTGAGGTGAGCAGATCTAGAGTGTCGCTGGTGTTGAGAGTGCTCCATACAGGAGCTGCTTTCCACCTAAACTTGAGAACTACCCAGAGTTCTCTGCTTCTTTTTTGCATAATTTATTCGTCACTCTATGCCTGAAAGGGTATTTCTTTGACTTATACTGGGTTCTCCCTTGTGTCTGGACAAAGCTATACCTCTCTGAAGAGCTCTAATTAGAGCGAAACACTGTGTCAGGGGTTGCTTTTGCTCATTTTAGGTTGGCTTGATTGGTATTTTACCAATTCAAAGCTGTAATCCTGTGCCTGGAGTGGTAATTGTCTTTTGTCATTTTACAGCTCGGCAAGGACAGCACTGTGATAGTCCTATGCTTAAAGACGTTGCTGTACAAATGGCAAAAGACTTTGTCCTTTTCTATCTCGGCGTGGATGGCACTGTGCTAATCCTATGCTTAAAGATTTTGATAGAAAAACAGACATTTGAGGTGAGCAGATCTAGAGTGTCGCTGGTGTGTAGAGTGCTCCATACAGGAGCTGCTTTCCACCTAAACTTGAGAACTACCCAGAGTTCTCTGCTTCTTTTTTGCATAATTTATTCGTCACTCTATGCCTGAAAGGGTATTTCTTTGACTTATACTGGGTGCTCCCTTGTGTCTGGACAAAGCTATACCGCTCTGAAGAGCTCTAATTAGAGCGAAACACTGTGTCAGGGGTTGCTTTTGCTCATTTCAGGTTGGCTTCATTGGTATTTTACCAATTCAAAGCTGTAATCCTGTGCCTGGAGTGGTAATTGGCTTTTGTCATTTTACAGCTCGGCAAGGACAGCACTGTGCTAGTCCTATGTTTAAAGACTTTGCTGTACAAATGGCAAATGACTTTGTCCTTTTCTATCTCGGCGTGGATGGCACTGTGCTAATCCTATGCTTAAAGTTTTTGATAGAAAAACAGACATTTGAGGTGAGCAAATCTAGAGTGTCGCTGGTGTTGAGAGTGCTCCATACAGAAGCTGCTTTCCACCTAAACTTGAGAACCACCCAGAGTTCTCTGCTTCTTTTTTGCATAATTTATTCGTCACTCTATGCCTGAAAGGGTATTTCTTTGACTTATACTGGGTGCTCCCTTGTATCTGGACAAAGCTATACCTCTCTGAAGAGCTCTAATTAGAGCGAAACACTGTGTCAGGGGTTGCTTTTGCTCATTTCAGGTTGGCTTGATTGGTATTTTACCAATTTAAAGCTGTAATCCTGTGCCTGGAGTGGAAATTGGCTTTTGTCATTTTACAGCTCTGGAGGATAGCACTGTGCTAGTCCTATGCTTAAAGACTTTGCTGTACAAATGGCAGAAGACTTTGTCCTTTTCTATCTCGGCGTGGCTGGCACAGTGCTAATCCTATGCTTAAAGATTTTGATAGAAAAACAGACATTTAAGGTGAGCAGATCTAGAGTGTCGCTGGTGTTGAGAGTGCTCCATACGGGGAGCTGCTTTCCACCTAAACTTGAGAACTACCCAGAGTTCTCTGCTTCTTTTTTGCATAATTTATTCGTCACTCTATGCCTGAAAGGGTATTTCTTTGACTTATACTGGGTGCTCCCTTGTGTCTGGACAAAGCTATACTTCTCTAAAGAGCTCTAATTAGAGCGAAACACTGTGTCAGTGGTTGCTTTTGCTCATTTCAGGTTGGCTTGATTGGTATTTTACCAATTCAAAGCTGTAATCCTGTGCCTGGAGTGGTAAATGTTTTTTGTCATTTTACAGCTCGGCAAGGACAGCACTGTGCTAGTCCTATGCTTAAAGACTTTGCTGTACAAATGGCAAAAGACTTTGTCCTTTTCTATCTCGGCGTGGATGGCACTGTGTTAATCCTATGCTTAAAGATTTTGATAGAAAAACAGACATTTGAGGTGAGCAGATCTAGAGTGTCGCTGGTGTTGAGAGTGCTCCATACAGGAGCTGCTTTCCACCTAAACTTGAGAACTACCCAGAGTTCTCTGCTTCTTTTTTGCATAATTTATTCGTCACTCTATGCCTGAAAGGGTATTTCTTAGAGTTATACTGGGTGCTCACTTGTGTCTGGACAAAGCTATACCTCTCTGAAGAACTCTAATTAGAGCGAAACACTGTGTCAGGGGTTGCTTTTGCTCATTTCAGGTTGTTTTGATTGGTATTTTACCAATTCAAAGCTGTAATCCTGTGCCTGGAGAGGTAATTGGCTTTTGTCATTTTAAAGCTCGGCAAGGACAGCACTGTGCTAGTCCTATGCTTAAAGACTTAGCTGTACAAATGGCAAAAGACTTTGTCCTTTTCTATCTCGTCGTGGATAACACTGTGCTAATCCTATGCTTAAAGATTTTGATAGAAAAACAGACATTAGAGGTGAGCAGATCTAGAGTGTCGCTGGTGTTGAGAGTGCTCCATACAGGAGCTGCTTTCCACCTAAACTTGAGAACTACCCAGAGTTCTCTGCTTCTTTTTTGCATAATTTATTCGTCACTCTATGCCTGAAAGGGTATTTCTTAGAGTTATACTGGGTGCTCACTTGTGTCTGGACAAAGCTATACCTCTCTGAAGAACTCTAATTAGAGCGAAACACTGTGTCAGGGGTTGCTTTTGCTCATTTCAGGTTGGCTTGAATGGTATTTTACCAATTCAAAGCTGTAATCCTGTGCCTGGAGTGGAAATTGGCTTTTGTCATTTTACAGCTCTGGAGGATAGCACTGTGCTAGTCCTATGCTTAAAGACTTTGCTGTACAAATGGCAGAAGACTTTGTCCTTTTCTATCTCGGCGTGGCTGGCACAGTGCTAATCCTATGCTTAAAGATTTTGATAGAAAAACAGACATTTAAGGTGAGCAGATCTAGAGTGTCGCTGGTGTTGAGAGTGCTCCATACGGGGAGCTGCTTTCCACCTAAACTTGAGAACTACCCAGAGTTCTCTGCTTCTTTTTTGCATAATTTATTCGTCACTCTATGCCTGAAAGGGTATTTCTTTGACTTATACTGGGTGCTCCCTTGTGTCTGGACAAAGCTATACTTCTCTGAAGAGCTCTAATTAGAGCGAAACACTGTGTCAGTGGTTGCTTTTGCTCATTTCAGGTTGGCTTGATTGGTATTTTACCAATTCAAAGCTGTAATCCTGTGCCTGGAGTGGTAAATGTTTTTTGTCATTTTACAGCTCGGCAAGGACAGCACTGTGCTAGTCCTATGCTTAAAGACTTTGCTGTACAAATGGCAAAAGACTTTGTCCTTTTCTATCTCGGCGTGGATGGCACTGTGTTAATCCTATGCTTAAAGATTTTGATAGAAAAACAGACATTTGAGGTGAGCAGATCTAGAGTGTCGCTGGTGTTGAGAGTGCTCCATACAGGAGCTGCTTTCCACCTAAACTTGAGAACTACCCAGAGTTCTCTGCTTCTTTTTTGCATAATTTATTCGTCACTCTATGCCTGAAAGGGTATTTCTTAGAGTTATACTGGGTGCTCACTTGTGTCTGGACAAAGCTATACCTCTCTGAAGAACTCTAATTAGAGCGAAACACTGTGTCAGGGGTTGCTTTTGCTCATTTCAGGTTGTTTTGATTGGTATTTTACCAATTCAAAGCTGTAATCCTGTGCCTGGAGAGGTAATTGGCTTTTGTCATTTTAAAGCTCGGCAAGGACAGCACTGTGCTAGTCCTATGCTTAAAGACTTAGCTGTACAAATGGCAAAAGACTTTGTCCTTTTCTATCTCGTCGTGGATAACACTGTGCTAATCCTATGCTTAAAGATTTTGATAGAAAAACAGACATTAGAGGTGAGCAGATCTAGAGTGTCGCTGGTGTTGAGAGTGCTCCATACAGGAGCTGCTTTCCACCTAAACTTGAGAACTACCCAGAGTTCTCTGCTTCTTTTTTGCATAATTTATTTGTCACTCTATGCCTGAAAGGGTATTTCTTTGACTTATACTGGGTGCTCCCTTGTATCTGGACAAAGCTATACCTCTCTGAAGAGCTCTAATTAGAGCGAAACACTGTGTCAGGGGTTGCTTTTGCTCATTTCAGGTTGGCTTGATTGGTATTTTACCAATTCAAAGCTGTAATCCTGTGCCTGGAGTGGTAATTGGCTTTTGTCATTTTACAGCTCGGCAAGGACAGCACTGTGCTAGTCCTATGCTTAAAGACTTTGCTGTACAAATGGCAAAAGACTTTGTCCTTTTCTATCTCGGCGTCGATGGCACAGTGCTAATCCTATGCTTAAAGATTTTGATAGAAAAACAGACATTTGAGGTGAGCTGATCTAGAGTGTCGCTGGTGTTGAGAGTGCTCCATACAGGAGCTGCTTTCCACCTAAACTTGAGAACTACCCAGAGTTCTCTGCTTCTTTTTTGCATAATTTATTCGTCACTCTATGCCTGAAAGCGTATTTCTGTGACGTATACTGGGTGGTCCCTTGTGTCTGGACAAAGCTATACCTCTCTGAAAAGCTCTAATTAGAGCGAAACACTGTGTCAGGGGTTGCTTTTGCTCATTTCAGGTTGGCTTGATTGGTATTTTACCAATTCAAAGGTGTAATTCTGTGCCTGGAGTGGTAATTGGCTTTTGTCATTTAACAGCTCGGCAAGGACAGCACTGTGCTAGTCCTATGCTTAAAGACTTTGCTGTACAAATGGCAAACGACTTTGTCCTTTTCTATCTCGGCGTGGCTGGCACAGTGCTAATCCTATGCTTAAAGATTTTGATAGAAAAACAGACATTTAAGGTGAGCAGATCTAGAGTGTCGCTGGTGTTGAGAGTGCTCCATACGGGGAGCTGCTTTCCACCTAAACTTGAGAACTACCCAGAGTTCTCTGCTTCTTTTTTGCATAATTTATTCGTCACTCTATGCCTGAAAGGGTATTTCTTTGACTTATACTGGGTGCTCCCTTGTGTCTGGACAAAGCTATACCTCTCTGAAGAACTCTAATTAGAGCGAAACACTCTGTCAGGGGTTGCTTTTGCTCATTTCAGGTTGGCTTGATTGGTATTTTATCAATTCAAAGCTGTAATCCTGTGCCTGGAGTGGTAATTGGCTTTTGTCATTTTACAGCTCACCAAGGACAGCACTGTGCTAGTCCTATGCTTAAAGACTTTGCTGTACAAATGGCAAAAGACTTTGTCCTTTTCTATCTCGGCGTGGCTGGCACAGTTCTAATCCTATGCTTAAAGATTTTGATAGAAAAACAGACATTTGAGGTGAGCAGATCTAGAGTGTCGCTGGTGTTGAGAGTGCTCCATACAGGAGCTTCTTTCCGCCTAAACTTGAGAACTACCCAGAGTTATCTGCTTCTTTTTTACATAATTTATTCATCACTCTATGCCTGAAAAGGTATTTCTTTGACTTATACCGGGTGATCCCTTGTGTTTGGACAAAGCTATACCTCTCTGAAGAGCTCTAATTAGAGAGAAACACTGTGTCAGGGGTTGCTTTTGCTCATTTCAGGTTGGCTTGATTGGTAATTTACCAATTCAAAGCTGTAATCCTGTGCCTGGAGTGGTAATTGGCTTTTGTCATTTTACAGCTCGGCAAGGACAGCACTGTGCTAGTCCTATGCTTAAAGACTTTGCTGTACAAATGGCAAAAGACTTTGTCCTTTTCTATCTCGGCGTGGATGGCACTGTGCTAATCCTATGCTTAAAGATTTTGATAGAAAAACAGACATTTGAGGTGAGCAGATCTAGAGTGTCGCTGGTGTTGAGAGTGCTCCATACAGGAGCTGCTTTCTACCTAAACTTGAGAACTACCCAGAGTTCTCTGCTTCCTTTTTGCATAATTTATTCGTCACTCTATGCCTGAAAGGGTATTTCTTAGAGTTATACTGGGTGCTCACTTGTGTCTGGACAAAGCTATACCTCTCTGAAGAACTCTAATTAGAGCGAAACACTGTGTCAGGGGTTGCTTTTGCTCTTTTCAGGTTGGCTTGATTGGTATTTTACCAATTCAAAGCTGTAATCCTGTGCCTGGAGTGGTAATTGGCTTTTGTCATTTTACAGCTCGGCAAGGACAGCACTGTGCTAGTCCTATGCTTAAAGACTTTGCTGTACAAGTGGCAAAAGACTTTGTCCTTTTCTATATCGGCCTGGATGGCACTGTGCTAATCCTATGCTTAAAGATTTTGATAGAAAAACAGACATTTGAGGTGAGCAGATCTAGAGTGTGGCTGCTGTTGAGAGTGCTCCATACAGGAGCTGCTTTCCACCTAAACTTGAGAACTACCCAGAGTTCTCTGCTTCTTTTTTGCATAATTTATTCATCACTCTATGCCTGAAAGGGTATTTCTTTGACTTATACTGGGTGCTCCCTTGTGTCTGGACAAAGCTATACCTCTCTGAAGAGCTCTAATTAGAGCGAAACACTGTGTCAGGGGTTGCTTTTGCTCATTTTAGGTTGGCTTGATTGGTATTTTACCAATTCAAAGCTGTAATCCTGTGCCTGGAGTGGTAATTGTCTTTTGTCATTTTACAGCTCGGCAAGGACAGCACTGTGCTAGTCCTATGCTTAAAGACGTTGCTGTACAAATGGCAAAAGACTTTGTCCTTTTCTATCTCGGCGTGGATGGCACTGTGCTAATCCTATGCTTAAAGATTTTGATAGAAAAACAGACATTTGAGGTGAGCAGATCTAGAGTGTCGCTGGTGTGTAGAGTGCTCCATACAGGAGCTGCTTTCCACCTAAACTTGAGAACTACCCAGAGTTCTCTGCTTCTTTTTTGCATAATTTATTCGTCACTCTATGCCTGAAAGGGTATTTCTTTGACTTATACTGGGTGCTCCTTTGTGTCTGGACAAAGCTATACCTCTCTGAAGAGCTCTAATTAGAGCGAAACACTGTGTCAGGGGTTGCTTTTGCTCATTTCAGGTTGGCTTGATTGGTATTTTACCAATTTAAAGCTGTAATCCTGTGCCTGGAGTGGAAATTGGCTTTTGTCATTTTACAGCTCTGGAAGATAGCACTGTGCTAGTCCTATGCTTAAAGACTTTGCTGTACAAATGGCAAAAGACTTTGTCCTTTTCTATCTCGGCGTGGCTGGCACAGTGCTAATCCTATGCTTAAAGATTTTGATAGAAAAACAGACATTTAAGGTGAGCAGATCTAGAGTGTTGCTGGTGTTGAGAGTGCTCCATACGGGGAGCTGCTTTCCACCTAAACTTGAGAACTACCCAGAGTTCTCTGCTTCTTTTTTGCATAATTTATTCGTCACTCTATGCCTGAAAGGGTATTTCTTTGACTTATACTGGGTGCTCCCTTGTGTCTGGACAAAGCTATACTTCTCTGAAGAGCTCTAATTAGAGCGAAACACTGTGTCAGTGGTTGCTTTTGCTCATTTCAGGTTGGCTTGATTGGTATTTTACCAATTCAAAGCTGTAATCCTGTGCCTGGAGTGGTAATTGGCTTTTGTCATTTTACAGCTCGGCAAAGACAGCACTGTGCTAGTCCTATGCTTAAAGACTTTGCTGTACAAATGGCAAAAGACTTTGTCCTTTTCTATCTCGGCGTGGATGGCACTGTGCTAATCCTATGCTTAAAGATTTTGATAGAAAAACAGACATTTGAGGTGAGCAGATCTACAGTGTCGCTGGTGTTGAGAGTGCTCCATACAGGAGCTTCTTTACGCCTAATCTTGAGAACTACCCAGAGTTATCTGCTTCTTTTTTGCATAATTTATTCGTCACTCTATGCCTGAAAAGGTATTTCTTTGACGTATACTGGGTGCTCCCTTGTGTATTGACAAAGTTATACCTCTCTGAAGAGGTCTAATTAGAGCAAAACACTGTGTCAGGGGTTGCTTTTGCTCATTTCAGGTTGGCTTGATTGGTAATTTACCAATTCAAAGCTGTAATCCTGTGCCTGGAGTGGTAAATGGTTTTTGTCATTTTACAGCTCGGCAAGGACAGCACTGTGCTAGTCCTATGCTTAAAGACTTTGCTGTACAAATGGCAAAAGACTTTGTCCTTTTCTATCTCGGCGTGGATGGCACTGTGTTAATCCTATGCTTAAAGATTTTGATAGAAAAACAGACATTTGAGGTGAGCAGATCTAGAGTGTCGCTGGTGTTGAGAGTGCTCCATACAGGAGCTGCTTTCCACCTAAACTTGAGAACTACCCAGAGTTCTCTGCTTCTTTTTTGCATAATTTATTCGTCACTCTATGCCTGAAAGGGTATTTCTTAGAGTTATACTGGGTGCTCACTTGTGTCTGGACAAAGCTATACCTCTCTGAAGAACTCTAATTACAGCGAAACACTGTGTCAGGGGTTGCTTTTGCTCATTTCAGGTTGTCTTGATTGGTATTTTACCAATTCAAAGCTGTAATCCTGTGCCTGGAGAGGTAATTGGCTTTTGTCATTTTAAAGCTCGGCAAGGACAGCACTGTGCTAGTCCTATGCTTAAAGACTTAGCTGTACAAATGGCAAAAGACTTTGTCCTTTTCTATCTCGTCGTGGATAACACTGTGCTAATCCTATGCTTAAAGATTTTGATAGAAAAACAGACATTAGAGGTGAGCAGATCTAGAGTGTCGCTGGTGTTGAGAGTGCTCCATACAGGAGCTGCTTTCCACCTAAACTTGAGAACTACCCAGAGTTCTCTGCTTCTTTTTTGCATAATTTATTTGTCACTCTATGCCTGAAAGGGTATTTCTTTGACTTATACTGGGTGCTCCCTTGTATCTGGACAAAGCTATACCTCTCTGAAGAGCTCTAATTAGAGCGAAACACTGTGTCAGGGGTTGCTTTTGCTCATTTCAGGTTGGCTTGATTGGTATTTTACCAATTCAAAGCTGTAATCCTGTGCCTGGAGTGGTAATTGGCTTTTGTCATTTTACAGCTCGGCAAGGACAGCACTGTGCTAGTCCTATGCTTAAAGACTTTGCTGTACAAATGGCAAAAGACTTTGTCCTTTTCTATCTCGGCGTCGATGGCACTGTGCTAATCCTATGCTTAAAGATTTTGATAGAAAAACAGACATTTGAGGTGAGCTGATCTAGAGTGTCGCTGGTGTTGAGAGTGCTCCATACAGGAGCTGCTTTCCACCTAAACTTGAGAACTACCCAGAGTTCTCTGCTTCTTTTTTGCATAATTTATTCGTCACTCTATGCCTGAAAGCGTATTTCTTTGACTTATACTGGGTGCTCCCTTGTGTCTGGACAAAGCTATACCTCTCTGAAGAGCTCTAATTAGAGCGAAACACTGTGTCAGGGGTTGCTTTTGCTCATTTCAGGTTGGCTTGATTGGTATTTTACCAATTCAAAGCTGTAATTCTGTGCCTGGAGTGGTAATTGGCTTTTGTCATTTAACAGCTCGGCAAGGACAGCACTGTGCTAGTCCTATGCTTAAAGACTTTGCTGTACAAATGGCAAAAGACTTTGTCCTTTTCTATCTCGGTGTGGCTGGCACAGTGCTAATCCTATGCTTAAAGATTTTGATAGAAAAACAGACATTTAAGTTGAGCAGATCTAGAGTGTCGCTGGTGTTGAGAGTGCTCCATACAGGAGCTGCTTTCCACCGAAACTTGAGAACTACCCAGAGTTCTCTGCTTCTTTTTTGCATAATTTATTCGTCACTCTATGCCTGAAAGCGTATTTCTGTGACTTATACTGGGTGTTCCCTTGTGTCTGGACAAAGCTATACCTCTCTGAAGAACTCTAATTAGAGCGAAACACTGTGTCAGGGGTTGCTTTTGCTCATTTCAGGTTGGCTTGATTGGTATTTTACCAATTCAAAGGTGTAATTCTGTGCCTGGAGTGGTAATTGGCTTTTGTCATTTAACAGCTCGGCAAGGACAGCACTGTGCTAGTCCTATGCTTAAAGACTTTGCTGTACAAATGGCAAAAGACTTTGTCCTTTTCTATCTCGGCGTGGCTGGCACAGTGCTAATCCTATGCTTAAAGATTTTGATAGAAAAACAGACATTTAAGGTGAGCAGATCTAGAGTGTCGCTGGTGTTGAGAGTGCTCCATACGGGGAGCTGCTTTCCACCTAAACTTGAGAACTACCCAGAGTTCTCTGCTTCTTTTTTGCATAATTTATTCGTCACTCTATGCCTGAAAGGGTATTTCTTTGACTCATACTGGGTGCTCCCTTGTGTCTGGACAAAGCTATACCTCTCTGAAGAGCTCTAATTAGAGCGAAACACTCTGTCAGGGGCTGCTTTTGCTCATTTCAGGTTGGCTTGATTGGTATTTTATCAATTCAAAGCTGTAATCCTGTGCCTGGAGTGGTAATTGGCTTTTGTCATTTTACAGCTCGCCAAGGACAGCACTGTGCTAGTCCTATGCTTAAAGACTTTGCTGTACAAATGGCAAAAGACTTTGTCCTTTTCTATCTCGGCGTGGCTGGCACAGTTCTAATCCTATGCTTAAAGATTTTGATAGAAAAACAGACATTTGAGGTGAGCAGATCTAGAGTGTCGCTGGTGTTGAGAGTGCTCCATACAGGAGCTTCTTTCCGCCTAAACTTGAGAACTACCCAGAGTTATCTGCTTCTTTTTTGCATAATTTATTCATCACTCTATGCCTGAAAAGGTATTTCTTTGACTTATACCGGGTGATCCCTTGTGTTTGGACAAAGCTATACCTCTCTGAAGAGCTCTAATTAGAGAGAAACACTGTGTCAGGGGTTGCTTTTGCTCATTTCAGGTTGGCTTGATTGGTAATTTACCAATTCAAAGCTGTAATCCTGTGCCTGGAGTGGTAATTGGCTTTTGTCATTTTACAGCTCGGCAAGGACAGCACTGTGCTAGTCCTATGCTTAAAGACTTTGCTGTACAAATGGCAAAAGACTTTGTCCTTTTCTATCTCGGCGTGAATGGCACTGTGCTAATCCTATGCTTAAAGATTTTGATAGAAAAACAGACATTTGAGGTGAGCAGATCTAGAGTGTCGCTGGTGTTGAGAGTGCTCCACACAGGAGCTGCTTTCCACCTAAACTTGAGAACTACCCAGAGTTCTCTGCTTCCTTTTTGCATAATTTATTCGTCACTCTATGCCTGAAAGGGTATTTCTTAGAGTTATACTGGGTGCTCACTTGTGTCTGGATAAAGCTATACCTCTCTGAAGAACTCTAATTAGAGCGAAACACTGTGTCAGGGGTTGCTTTTGCTCATTTCAGGTTGGCTTGATTGGTATTTTACCAATTCAAAGCTGTAATCCTGTGCCTGGAGTGGTAATTGGCTTTTGTCATTTTACAGCTCGGCAAGGACAGCACTGTGCTAGTCCTATGCTTAAAGACTTTGCTGTACAAATGGCAAAAGACTTTGTCCTTTTCTATATCGGCGTGGATGGCACTGTGCTAATCCTATGCTTAAAGATTTTGATAGAAAAACAGACATTTGAGGTGAGCAGATCTAGAGTGTGGCTGCTGTTGAGAGTGCTCAATACAGGAGCTGCTTTCCACCTAAACTTGAGAACTACCCAGAGTTCTCTGCTTCTTTTTTGCATAATTTATTCATCACTCTATGCCTGAAAGGGTATTTCTTTGACTTATACTGGGTGCTCCCTTGTGTCTGGACAAAGCTATACCTCTCTGAAGAGCTCTAATTAGAGCGAAACACTGTGTCAGGGGTTGCTTTTGCTTATTTTAGGTTGGCTTGATTGGTATTTTACCAATTCAAAGCTGTAATCCTGTGCCTGGAGTGGTAATTGTCTTTTGTCATTTTACAGCTCGGCAAGGACAGCAGTGTGCTAGTCCTATGCTTAAAGACGTTGCTGTACAAATGGCAAAAGACTTTGTCCTTTTCTATTTCGGCGTGGATGGCACTGTGCTAATCCTATGCTTAAAGATTTTGATAGAAAAACAGACATTTGAGGTGAGCAGATCTAGAGTGTCGCTGGTGTGTAGAGTGCTCCATACAGGAGCTGCTTTCCACCTAAACTTGAGAACTACCCAGAGTTCTCTGCTTCTTTTTTGCATAATTTATTCGTCACTCTATGCCTGAAAGGGTATTTCTTTGACTTATACTGGGTGCTCCCTTGTGTCTGGACAAAGCTATACCTCTCTGAAGAGCTCTAATTAGAGCGAAACACTGTGTCAGGGGTTGCTTTTGCTCATTTCAGGTTGGCTTGATTGGTATTTTACCAATTCAAAGCTGTAATCCTGTGCCTGGAGTGGTAATTGGCTTTTGTCATTTTACAGCTCGGCAAGGACAGCACTGTGCTAGTCCTATGCTGAAAGACTTTGCTGTACAAATGGCAAAAGACTTTGTCCTTTTCTATCTCGGCGTGGATGGCACTGTGCTAATCCTATGCTTAAAGATTTTGATACAAAAACAGACATTTGAGGTGAGCAGATCTAGAGTGTCGCTGGTGTTGAGAGTGCTCCATACAGGAGCTGCTTTCCACCTAAACTTGAGAACTACCCAGAGTTCTCTGCTTCCTTTTTGCATAATTTATTCGTCACTCTATGCCTGAAAGGGTATTTCTTAGAGTTATACTGGGTGCTCACTTGTGTCTGGACAAAGCTATACCTCTCTGAAGAACTCTAATTAGAGCGAAACACTGTGTCAGGGGTTGCTTTTGCTCATTTCAGGTTGGCTTGATTGGTATTTTACCAATTCAAAGCTGTAATCCTGTGCCTGGAGTGGTAATTGGCTTTTGTCATTTTACAGCTCGGCAAGGACAGCACTGTGCTAGTCCTATGCTTAAAGACTTTGCTGTACAAATGGCAAAAGACTTTGTCCTTTTCTATATTGGCGTGGATGGCACTGTGCTAATCCTCTGCTTAAAGATTTTGATAGAAAAACAGACATTTGAGGTGAGCAGATCTAGAGTGTGGCTGCTGTTGAGAGTGCTCCATACAGGAGCTGCTTTCCACCTAAACTTGAGAACTACCCAGAGTTCTCTGCTTCTTTTTTGCATAATTTATTCATCACTCTATGCCTGAAAGGGTATTTCTTTGACTTATACTGGGTGCTCCCTTGTGTCTGGACAAAGCTATACCTCTCTGAAGAGCTCTAATTAGAGCGAAACACTGTGTCAGGGGTTGCTTTTGCTCATTTTAGGTTGGCTTGATTGGTATTTTACCAATTCAAAGCTGTAATCCTGTGCCTGGAGTGGTAATTGTCTTTTGTCATTTTACAGCTCGGCAAGGACAGCACTGTGCTAGTCCTATGCTTAAAGACGTTGCTGTACAAATGGCAAAAGACTTTGTCCTTTTCTATCTCGGCGTGGATGGCACTGTGCTAATCCTATGCTTAAAGATTTTGATAGAAAAACAGACATTTGAGGTGAGCAGTTCTAGAGCGTCGCTGGTGTTGAGAGTGCTCCATACAGGAGCTGCTTTCCACCTAAACTTGAGAACTACCCAGAGTTCTCTGCTTCTTTTTTGCATAATTTATTCGTCACTCTATGCCTGAAAGGGTATTTCTTTGACTTATACTGGGTGCTCCCTTGTGTCTGGACAAAGCTATACCTCTCTGAAGAGCTCTAATTAGAGCGAAACACTGTGTCAGGGGTTGCTTTTGCTCATTTCAGGTTGGCTTGAATGGTATTTTACCAATTCAAAGCTGTAATACTGTGCCTGGAGTGGTAATTGGTTTTTGTCATTTTACAGCTCGGCAAGGACAACACTGTGCTAGTCCTATGCTTAAAGACTTTGCTGTACAAATGGCAAAAGACTTTGTCCTTTTCTATCTCGGCGTGGATGGCACTGTGCTAATACTATGCTTAAAGTTTTTGATAGAAAAACAGACATTTGAGGTGAGCAGATCTAGAGTGTCGCTGGTGTTGAGAGTGCTCCATACAGTAGCTGCTTTCCACCTAAACTTGAGAACTACCCAGAGTTCTCTGCTTCTTTTTTGCATAATTTATTCGTCACTCTATGCCTGAAAGGGTATTTCTTTGACTTATACTGGGTTCTCCCTTGTGTCTGGACAAAGCTATACCTCTCTGAAGAGCTCTAATTAGAGCGAAACACTGTGTTAGGGGTTGTTTTTGCTCATTTCAGGTTGGCTTGATTGGTATTTTACCAATTTAAAGCTGTAATCCTGTGCCTGGAGTGGTAATTGGCTTTTGTCATTTTACAGCTCGGGAAGGACAGCACTGTGCTAGTCCTATGCTTAAAGACTTTGCTGTACAAATGGCAAAAGACTTTGTCCTTTTCTATCTCGGCGTGGATGGCACTGTGCTAATCCTATGCTTAAAGATTTTGATAGAAAAACAGACATTTGAGGTGAGCAGATCTAGAGTGTCGCTGGTGTTGAGAGTGCTCCATACAGGAGCTGCTTTCCACCTAAACTTGAGAACTACCCAGAGTTCTCTGCTTCTTTTTTGCATAATTTATTCGTCACTCTATGCCTGAAAGGGTATTTCATTGACTTATACTGGGTGCTCCCTTGTGTCTGGACAAAGCTATACCTCTCTGAAAAGCTCTAATTAGAGCGAAACACTGTGTCAGGGGTTGCTTTTGCTCATTTTAGGTTGGCTTGATTGGTATTTTACCAATTCAAAGCTGTAATCCTGTGCCTGGAGTGGTAATTGTCTTTTGTCATTTTACAGCTCTGCAAGGACAGCACTGTGCTAGTCCTATGCTTAAAGACGTTGCTGTACAAATGGCAAAAGACTTTGTCCTTTTCTATCTCGGCGTGGATGGCACTGTGCTAATCCTATGCTTAAAGATTTTGATAGAAAAACAGACGTTTGAGGTGAGCAGATCTAGAGTGTCGCTGGTGTGTAGAGTGCTCCATACAGGAGCTGCTTTCCACCTAAACTTGAGAACTACCCAGAGTTCTCTGCTTCTTTTTTGCATAATTTATTCGTCACTCTATGCCTGAAAGGGTATTTCTTTGACTTATACTGGGTGCTCCTTTGTGTCTGGACAAAGCTATACCTCTCTGAAGAGCTCTAATTACAGCGAAACACTGTGTCAGGGGTTGCTTTTGCTCATTTCAGGTTGGCTTGAATGGTATTTTACCAATTCAAAGCTGTAATCCTGTGCCTGGAGTGGTAATTGGCTTTTGTCATTTTACAGCTCGGCAAGGACAGCACTGTGCTAGTCCTATGCTTAAAGACTTTGCTGTACAAATGGCAAAAGACTTTGTCCTTTTCTATCTCGGTGTGGATGGCACTGTGCTAATCCTATGCTTAAAGATTTTGATAGAAAAACAGACATTTGAGGTGAGCAGATCTAGATTGTCGCTGGTGTTGAGAGTGCTCCATACAGGAGCTGCTTTCCACCTAAACTTGAGAACTACGTAGAGTTCTCTGCTTCTTTTTTGCATAATTTATCCATCACTCTATGCCTGAAAGGGTATTTCTTTGACTTATACTGGGTGCTCCCTTGTGTCTGGACAAAGCTATACCTCTCTGAAGAGCTCTAATTAGAGCGAAACACTGTGTCAGGGGTTGCTTTTGCTCATTTCAGATTGGCTTGATTGGTATTTTACCAATTCAAAGCTGTAAGCCTGTGCCTGGAGTGGTAATTGGCTTTTGTCATTTTACAGCTCGGCAAGGACAGCACTGTGCTAGTCCTATGCTTAAAGACTTTGGTGTACAAATGGCAAAAGACTTTGTCCTTTTCTATCTCGGCGTGGATGGCACTGTGCTAATACTATGCTTAAAGTTTTTGATAGAAAAACAGACATTTGAGGTGAGCAGATCTAGAGTGTGGCTGCTGTTGAGAGTGCTCAATACAGGAGCTGCTTTCCACCTAAACTTGAGAACTACCCAGAGTTCTCTGCTTCTTTTTTGCATAATTTATTCATCACTCTATGCCTGAAAGGGTATTTCTTTGACTTATACTGGGTGCTCCCTTGTGTCTGGACAAAGCTATACCTCTCTGAAGAGCTCTAATTAGAGCGAAACACTGTGTCAGGGGTTGCTTTTGCTTATTTTAGGTTGGCTTGATTGGTATTTTACCAATTCAAAGCTGTAATCCTGTGCCTGGAGTGGTAATTGTCTTTTGTCATTTTACAGCTCGGCAAGGACAGCACTGTGCTAGTCCTATGCTTAAAGATGTTGCTGTACAAATGGCAAAAGACTTTGTCCTTTTCTATTTCGGCGTGGATGGCACTGTGCTAATCCTATGCTTAAAGATTTTGATAGAAAAACAGACATTTTAGGTGAGCAGATCTAGAGTGTCGCTGGTGTGTAGAGTGCTCCATACAGGAGCTGCTTTCCACCTAAACTTGAGAACTACCCAGAGTTCTCTGCTTCTTTTTTGCATAATTTATTCGTCACTCTATGCCTGAAAGGGTATTTCTTTGACTTATACTGGGTGCTCCCTTGTGTCTGGACAAAGCTATACCTCTCTGAAGAGCTCTAATTAGAGCGAAACACTGTGTCAGGGGTTGCTTTTGCTCATTTCAGGTTGGCTTGATTGGTATTTTACCAATTCAAAGCTGTAATCCTGTGCCTGGAGTGGTAATTGGCTTTTGTCATTTTACAGCTCGGCAAGGACAGCACTGTGCTAGTCCTATGCTGAAAGACTTTGCTGTACAAATGGCAAAAGACTTTGTCCTTTTCTATCTCGGCGTGGATGGCACTGTGCTAATCCTATGCTTAAAGATTTTGATACAAAACTGACATTTGAGGTGAGCAGATCTAGAGTGTCGCTGGTGTTGAGAGTGCTCCATACAGGAGCTGCTTTCCACCTAAACTTGAGAACTACCCAGAGTTCTCTGCTTCCTTTTTGCATAATTTATTTGTCACTCTATGCCTGAAAGGGTATTTCTTTGACTTATACTGGGTGCTCACTTGTGTCTGGACAAAGCTATACCTCTCTGAAGAACTCTAATTAGAGCGAAACACTGTGTCAGGGGTTGCTTTTGCTCATTTCAGGTTGGCTTGATTGGTATTTTACCAATTCAAAGCTGTAAGCCTGTGCCTGGAGTGGTAATTGGCTTTTGTCATTTTACAGCTCGGCAAGGACAGCACTGTGCTAGTCCTATGCTTAAAGACTTTGCTGTACAAATGGCAAAAGACTTTGTCCTTTTCTATATTGGCGTGGATGGCACTGTGCTAATCCTCTGCTTAAAGATTTTGATAGAAAAACAGACATTTGAGGTGAGCAGATCTAGAGTGTGGCTGCTGTTGAGAGTGCTCCATACAGGAGCTGCTTTCCACCTAAACTTGAGAACTACCCAGAGTTCTCTGCTTCTTTTTTGCATAATTTATTCATCACTCTATGCCTGAAAGGGTATTTCTTTGACTTATACTGGGTGCTCCCTTGTGTCTGGACAAAGCTATACCTCTCTGAAGAGCTCTAATTAGAGCGAAACACTGTGTCAGGGGTTGCTTTTGCTCATTTTAGGTTGGCTTGATTGGTATTTTACCAATTCAAAGCTGTAATCCTGTGCCTGGAGTGGTAATTGTCTTTTGTCATTTTACAGCTCGGCAAGGACAGCACTGTGCTAGTCCTATGCTTAAAGACGTTGCTGTACAAATGGCAAAAGACTTTGTCCTTTTCTATCTCGGCGTGGATGGCACTGTGCTAATCCTATGCTTAAAGATTTTGATAGAAAAACAGACATTTGAGGTGAGCAGTTCTAGAGCGTCGCTGGTGTTGAGAGTGCTCCATACAGGAGCTGCTTTCCACCTAAACTTGAGAACTACCCAGAGTTCTCTGCTTCTTTTTTGCATAATTTATTCGTCACTCTATGCCTGAAAGGGTATTTCTTTGACTTATACTGGGTGCTCCCTTGTGTCTGGACAAAGCTATACCTCTCTGAAGAGCTCTAATTAGAGCGAAACACTGTGTCAGGGGTTGCTTTTGCTCATTTCAGGTTGGCTTGAATGGTATTTTACCAATTCAAAGCTGTAATACTGTGCCTGGAGTGGTAATTGGTTTTTGTCATTTTACAGCTCGGCAAGGACAGCACTGTGCTAGTCCTATGCTTAAAGACTTTGCTGTACAAATGGCAAAAGACTTTGTCCTTTTCTATCTCGGCGTGGATGGCACTGTGCTAATACTATGCTTAAAGTTTTTGATAGAAAAACAGACATTTGAGGTGAGCAGATCTAGAGTGTCGCTGGTGTTGAGAGTGCTCCATACAGTAGCTGCTTTCCACCTAAACTTGAGAACTACCCAGAGTTCTCTGCTTCTTTTTTGCATAATTTATTCGTCACTCTATGCCTGAAAGGGTATTTCTTTGACTTATACTGTGTTCTCCCTTGTGTCTGGACAAAGCTATACCTCTCTGAAGAGCTCTAATTAGAGCGAAACACTGTGTTAGGGGTTGTTTTTGCTCATTTCAGGTTGGCTTGATTGGTATTTTACCAATTTAAAGCTGTAATCCTGTGCCTGGAGTGGTAATTGGCTTTTGTCATTTTACAGCTCGGGAAGGACAGCACTGTGCTAGTCCTATGCTTAAAGACTTTGCTGTACAAATGGTAAAAGACTTTGTCCTTTTCTATCTCGGCGTGGATGGCACTGTGCTAATCCTATGCTTAAAGATTTTGATAGAAAAACAGACATTTGAGGTGAGCAGATCTAGAGTGTCGCTGGTGTTGAGAGTGCTCCATACAGGAGCTGCTTTCCACCTAAACTTGAGAACTACCCAGAGTTCTCTGCTTCTTTTTTGCATAATTTATTCGTCACTCTATGCCTGAAAGGGTATTTCATTGACTTATACTGGGTGCTCCCTTGTGTCTGGACAAAGCTATACCTCTCTGAAAAGCTCTAATTAGAGCGAAACACTGTGTCAGGGGTTGCTTTTGCTCATTTTAGGTTGGCTTGATTGGTATTTTACCAATTCAAAGCTGTAATCCTGTGCCTGGAGTGGTAATTGTCTTTTGTCATTTTACAGCTCTGCAAGGACAGCACTGTGCTAGTCCTATGCTTAAAGACGTTGCTGTACAAATGGCAAAAGACTTTGTCCTTTTCTATCTCGGCGTGGATGGCACTGTGCTAATCCTATGCTTAAAGATTTTGATAGAAAAACAGACGTTTGAGGTGAGCAGATCTAGAGTGTCGCTGGTGTGTAGAGTGCTCCATACAGGAGCTGCTTTCCACCTAAACTTGAGAACTACCCAGAGTTCTCTGCTTCTTTTTTGCATAATTTATTCGTCACTCTATGCCTGAAAGGGTATTTCTTTGACTTATACTGGGTGCTCCTTTGTGTCTGGACAAAGCTATACCTCTCTGAAGAGCTCTAATTAGAGCGAAACACTGTGTCAGGGGTTGCTTTTGCTCATTTCAGGTTGGCTTGAATGGTATTTTACCAATTCAAAGCTGTAATCCTGTGCCTGGAGTGGTAATTGGCTTTTGTCATTTTACAGCTCGGCAAGGACAGCACTGTGCTAGTCCTATGCTTAAAGACTTTGCTGTACAAATGGCAAAAGACTTTGTCCTTTTCTATCTCGGTGTGGATGGCACTGTGCTAATCCTATGCTTACAGATTTTGATAGAAAAACAGACATTTGAGGTGAGCAGATCTAGATTGTCGCTGGTGTTGAGAGTGCTCCATACAGGAGCTGCTTTCCACCTAAACTTGAGAACTACGTAGAGCTCTCTGCTTCTTTTTTGCATAATTTATCCATCACTCTATGCCTGAAAGGGTATTTCTTTGACTTATACTGGGTGCTCCCTTGTGTCTGGACAAAGCTATACCTCTCTGAAGAGCTCTAATTAGAGCGAAACACTGTGTCAGGGGTTGCTTTTGCTCATTTCAGGTTGGCTTGATTGGTATTTTACCAATTCAAAGCTGTAATCCTGTGCCTGGAGTGGTAATTGGCTTTTGTCATTTTACAGCTCGGCAAGGACAGCACTGTGCTAGTCCTATGCTGAAAGACTTTGCTGTACAAATGGCAAAAGACTTTGTCCTTTTCTATCTCGGCGTGGATGGCACTGTGCTAATCCTATGCTTAAAGATTTTGATACAAAACTGACATTTGAGGTGAGCAGATCTAGAGTGTCGCTGGTGTTGAGAGTGCTCCATACAGGAGCTGCTTTCCACCTAAACTTGAGAACTACCCAGAGTTCTCTGCTTCCTTTTTGCATAATTTATTCGTCACTCTATGCCTGAAAGGGTATTTCTTTGACTTATACTGGGTGCTCACTTGTGTCTGGACAAAGCTATACCTCTCTGAAGAACTCTAATTAGAGCGAAACACTGTGTCAGGGGTTGCTTTTGCTCATTTCAGGTTGGCTTGATTGGTATTTTACCAATTCAAAGCTGTAAGCCTGTGCCTGGAGTGGTAATTGGCTTTTGTCATTTTACAGCTCGGCAAGGACAGCACTGTGCTAGTCCTATGCTTAAAGACTTTGCTGTACAAATGGCAAAAGACTTTGTCCTTTTCTATATTGGCGTGGATGGCACTGTGCTAATCCTCTGCTTAAAGATTTTGATAGAAAAACAGACATTTGAGGTGAGCAGATCTAGAGTGTGGCTGCTGTTGAGAGTGCTCCATACAGGAGCTGCTTTCCACCTAAACTTGAGAACTACCCAGAGTTCTCTGCTTCTTTTTTGCATAATTTATTCATCACTCTATGCCTGAAAGGGTATTTCTTTGACTTATACTGGGTGCTCCCTTGTGTCTGGACAAAGCTATACCTCTCTGAAGAGCTCTAATTAGAGCGAAACACTGTGTCAGGGGTTGCTTTTGCTCATTTTAGGTTGGCTTGATTGGTATTTTACCAATTCAAAGCTGTAATCCTGTGCCTGGAGTGGTAATTGTCTTTTGTCATTTTACAGCTCGGCAAGGACAGCACTGTGCTAGTCCTATGCTTAAAGACGTTGCTGTACAAATGGCAAAAGACTTTGTCCTTTTCTATCTCGGCGTGGATGGCACTGTGCTAATCCTATGCTTAAAGATTTTGATAGAAAAACAGACATTTGAGGTGAGCAGTTCTAGAGCGTCGCTGGTGTTGAGAGTGCTCCATACAGGAGCTGCTTTCCACCTAAACTTGAGAACTACCCAGAGTTCTCTGCTTCTTTTTTGCATAATTTATTCGTCACTCTATGCCTGAAAGGGTATTTCTTTGACTTATACTGGGTGCTCCCTTGTGTCTGGACAAAGCTATACCTCTCTGAAGAGCTCTAATTAGAGCGAAACACTGTGTCAGGGGTTGCTTTTGCTCATTTCAGGTTGGCTTGAATGGTATTTTACCAATTCAAAGCTGTAATACTGTGCCTGGAGTGGTAATTGGTTTTTGTCATTTTACAGCTCGGCAAGGACAGCACTGTGCTAGTCCTATGCTTAAAGACTTTGCTGTACAAATGGCAAAAGACTTTGTCCTTTTCTATCTCGGCGTGGATGGCACTGTGCTAATACTATGCTTAAAGTTTTTGATAGAAAAACAGACATTTGAGGTGAGCAGATCTAGAGTGTCGCTGGTGTTGAGAGTGCTCCATACAGTAGCTGCTTTCCACCTAAACTTGAGAACTACCCAGAGTTCTCTGCTTCTTTTTTGCATAATTTATTCGTCACTCTATGCCTGAAAGGGTATTTCTTTGACTTATACTGTGTTCTCCCTTGTGTCTGGACAAAGCTATACCTCTCTGAAGAGCTCTAATTAGAGCGAAACACTGTGTTAGGGGTTGTTTTTGCTCATTTCAGGTTGGCTTGATTGGTATTTTACCAATTTAAAGCTGTAATCCTGTGCCTGGAGTGGTAATTGGCTTTTGTCATTTTACAGCTCGGGAAGGACAGCACTGTGCTAGTCCTATGCTTAAAGACTTTGCTGTACAAATGGTAAAAGACTTTGTCCTTTTCTATCTCGGCGTGGATGGCACTGTGCTAATCCTATGCTTAAAGATTTTGATAGAAAAACAGACATTTGAGGTGAGCAGATCTAGAGTGTCGCTGGTGTTGAGAGTGCTCCATACAGGAGCTGCTTTCCACCTAAACTTGAGAACTACCCAGAGTTCTCTGCTTCTTTTTTGCATAATTTATTCGTCACTCTATGCCTGAAAGGGTATTTCATTGACTTATACTGGGTGCTCCCTTGTGTCTGGACAAAGCTATACCTCTCTGAAAAGCTCTAATTAGAGCGAAACACTGTGTCAGGGGTTGCTTTTGCTCATTTTAGGTTGGCTTGATTGGTATTTTACCAATTCAAAGCTGTAATCCTGTGCCTGGAGTGGTAATTGTCTTTTGTCATTTTACAGCTCTGCAAGGACAGCACTGTGCTAGTCCTATGCTTAAAGACGTTGCTGTACAAATGGCAAAAGACTTTGTCCTTTTCTATCTCGGCGTGGATGGCACTGTGCTAATCCTATGCTTAAAGATTTTGATAGAAAAACAGACGTTTGAGGTGAGCAGATCTAGAGTGTCGCTGGTGTGTAGAGTGCTCCATACAGGAGCTGCTTTCCACCTAAACTTGAGAACTACCCAGAGTTCTCTGCTTCTTTTTTGCATAATTTATTCGTCACTCTATGCCTGAAAGGGTATTTCTTTGACTTATACTGGGTGCTCCTTTGTGTCTGGACAAAGCTATACCTCTCTGAAGAGCTCTAATTAGAGCGAAACACTGTGTCAGGGGTTGCTTTTGCTCATTTCAGGTTGGCTTGAATGGTATTTTACCAATTCAAAGCTGTAATCCTGTGCCTGGAGTGGTAATTGGCTTTTGTCATTTTACAGCTCGGCAAGGACAGCACTGTGCTAGTCCTATGCTTAAAGACTTTGCTGTACAAATGGCAAAAGACTTTGTCCTTTTCTATCTCGGTGTGGATGGCACTGTGCTAATCCTATGCTTACAGATTTTGATAGAAAAACAGACATTTGAGGTGAGCAGATCTAGATTGTCGCTGGTGTTGAGAGTGCTCCATACAGGAGCTGCTTTCCACCTAAACTTGAGAACTACGTAGAGCTCTCTGCTTCTTTTTTGCATAATTTATCCATCACTCTATGCCTGAAAGGGTATTTCTTTGACTTATACTGGGTGCTCCCTTGTGTCTGGACAAAGCTATACCTCTCTGAAGAGCTCTAATTAGAGCGAAACACTGTGTCAGGGGTTGCTTTTGCTCATTTCAGATTGGCTTGATTGGTATTTTACCAATTCAAAGCTGTAAGCCTGTGCCTGGAGTGGTAATTGGCTTTTGTCATTTTACAGCTCGGCAAGGACAGCACTGTGCTAGTCCTATGCTTAAAGACTTTGGTGTACAAATGGCAAAAGACTTTGTCCTTTTCTATCTCGGCGTGGATGGCACTGTGCTAATACTATGCTTAAAGTTTTTGATAGAAAAACAGACATTTGAGGTGAGCAGTTCTAGAGTGTCGCTGGTGTTGAGAGTGCTCCATACAGGAGCTGCTTTCCACCTAAACTTGAGAACTACCCAGAGTTCTCTGCTTCTTTTTTGCATAATTTATTCGTCACTCTATGCCTGAAAGGGTATTTCTTTGACTTATACTGGGTTCTCCCTTGTGTCTGGACAAAGCTATACCTCTCTGAAGAGCTCTAATTAGAGCGAAACACTGTGTCAGGGGTTGCTTTTGCTCATTTTAGGTTGGCTTGATTGGTTTTTTACCAATTCAAAGCTGTAATCCTGTGCCTGGAGTGGTAATTGTCTTTTGTCATTTTACAGCTCGGCAAGGACAGCACTGTGATAGTCCTATGCTTAAAGACGTTGCTGTACAAATGGCAAAAGACTTTGTCCTTTTCTATCTCGGCGTGGATGGCACTGTGCTAATCCTATGCTTAAAGATTTTGATAGAAAAACAGACATTTGAGGTGAGCAGATCTAGAGTGTCGCTGGTGTGTAGAGTGCTCCATACAGGAGCTGCTTTCCACCTAAACTTGAGAACTACCCAGAGTTCTCTGCTTCTTTTTTGCATAATTTATTCGTCACTCTATGCCTGAAAGGGTATTTCTTTGACTTATACTGGGTGCTCCCTTGTGTCTGGACAAAGCTATACCTCTCTGAAGAGCTCTAATTAGAGCGAAACACTGTGTCAGGGGTTGCTTTTGCTCATTTCAGGTTGGCTTGATTGGTATTTTACCAATTCAAAGCTGTAATCCTGTGCCTGGAGTGGTAATTGGCTTTTGTCATTTTACAGCTCGGCAAGGACAGCACTGTGCTAGTTCTATGCTGAAAGACTTTGCTGTACAAATGGCAAAAGACTTTGTCCTTTTCTATCTCGGCGTGGATGGCACTGTGCTAATCCTATGCTTAAAGATTTTGACAGAAAAACAGACATTTGAGGTGAGCAGATCTAGAGTGTCGCTGGTGTTGAGAGTGCTCCATACAGGAGCTGCTTTCCACCTAAACTTGAGAACTACTCAGAGTTCTCTGCTTCTTTTTTGCATAATTTATTCGTCACTCAATGCCTGAAAGGGTATTTCTTTGACTTATACTGGGTGCTGCCTTGTGTCTGGACAAAGCTATACCTCTCTGAAGAGCTCTAATTAGAGCGAAACACTGTGTCTGGGGTTGCTTTTGCTCATTTCAGGTTGGCTTGATTGGTATTTTACCAATTCAAAGCTGTAATCCTGTGCCTGGAGTGGTAATTGGCTTTTGTCATTTTACAGCTCGGCAAGGACAGCACTGTGCTAGTCCTATGCTTAAAGACTTTGCTGTACAAATGGCAAAAGACTTTGTCCTTTTCTATCTCGGCGTGGATGGCACTGTGCTAATCCTATGCTTAAAGTTTTTGATAGAAAAACAGACATTTGAGGTGAGCAGATCTATAGTGTTGCTGGTGTTGAGAGTGCTCCATACAGGAGCTGCTTTCCACCTAAACTTGAGAACTACCCAGAGTTCTCTGCTTCTTTTTTGCATAATTTATTCGTCACTCTATGCCTGAAAGGGTATTTCTTTGACTTATACTGGGTGCTCCCTTGTGTCTGGTCAAAGCTATACCTCTCTGAAGAGCTCTAATTAAAGCGAAACACTGTGTCAGGGGTTGCTTTTGCTCATTTCAGGTTGGCTTGATTGGTATTTTACCAATTCAAAGCTGTAATCCTGTGCCTGGAGTGGTAATTGTCTTTTGTCATTTTAAAGCTCTGCAAGGACAGCACTGTGCTAGTCCTATGCTTAAAGACGTTGCTGTACAAATGGCAAAAGACTTTGTCCTTTTCTATCTCGGCGTGGATGGCACTGTGCTAATCCTATGCTTAAAGATTTTGATAGAAAAACAGACATTTGAGGTGAGCAGATCTAGAGTGTCGCTGGTGTGTAGAGTGCTCCATACAGGAGCTGCTTTCCACCTAAACTTGAGAACTACCCAGAGTTCTCTGCTTCTTTTTTGCATAATTTATTCGTCACTCTATGACTGAAAGGGTATTTCTTTGACTTATACTGGGTGCTCTCTTGTGTCTGGACAAAGCTATATCTCTCTGAAGAGCTCTAATTAGAGCGAAACACTGTGTCAGGGGTTGCTTTTGCTCATTTCAGGTTGGCTTGATTGGTATTTTACCAATTCAAAGCTGTAATCCTGTGCCTGGAGTGGTAATTGGCTTTTGTCATTTTACAGCTCGGCAAGGACAGCACTGTGCTAGTCCTATGCTGAAAGACTTTGCTGTACAAATGGCAAAAGACTTTGTCCTTTTCTATCTTGGCGTGGATGGCACTGTGCTAATCCTATGCTTAAAGATTTTGATAGAAAAACAGACATTTGAGGTGAGCAGATCTAGAGCGTCGCTGGTGTTAAGAGTGCTCCATACAGGAGCTGCTTTCCACCTAAACTTGAGAACTACCCAGAGTTCTCTGCTTCTTTTTTGCATAATTTATTCGTCACTCTATGCCTGAAAGGGTATTTCTTTGACTTATACTGGGTGCTCCCTTGTGTCTGGACAAAGCTATACCTCTCTGAAGAGCTCTAATTAGAGCGAAACACTGTGTCAGGGGTTGCTTTTGCTCATTTCAGGTTGGCTTGATTGGTATTTTACCAATTCAAAGCTGTAATCCTGTGCCTGGAGTGGTAATTGGCTTTTGTCATTTTACAGCTCAGCAAGGACAGCACTGTGCTAGTCCTATGCTGAAAGACTTTGCTGTACAAATGGCAAAAGACTTTGTCCTTTTCTATCTCGGCGTGGATGGCACTGTGCTAATCCTATGCTTAAAGATTTTGATAGAAAAACAGACATTTGAGGTGAGCAGATCTAGAGCGTCGCTGGTGTTGAGAGTGCTCCATACAGGAGCTGCTTTCCACCTAAACTTGAGAACTACCCAGAGTTCTCTGCCTCTTTTTTGCATAATTTATTCGTCACTCTATGCCTGAAAGGGTATTTCTTTGACTTATATTGGGTGCTCCCTTGTGTCTGGACAAAGCTATACCTCTCTGAAGAGCTCTAATTAGAGCGAAACACTGTGTCAGGGGTTGCTTTTGCTCATTTCAGGTTGGCTTGAATGGTATTTTACCAATTCAAAGCTGTAATACTGTGCCTGAAGTGGTAATTGGCTTTTGTCATTTTACAGCTCGGCAAGGACAGCACTGTGCTAGTCCTATGCTTAAAGACTTTGCTGTACAAATGGCAAAAGACTTTGTCCTTTTCTATCTCGGCGTGGATGGCACTGTGCTAATCCTATGCTTAAAGTTTTTGATAGAAAAACAGACATTTGAGGTGAGCAGATCTAGAGTGTCGCTGGTGTTGAGAGTGCTCCATACAGGAGCTGCTTTCCACCTAAACTTGAGATCTACCCAGAGTTCTCTGCTTCTTTTTTGCATAATTTATTCGTCACTCTATGCCTGAAAGGGTATTTCTTTGACTTATACTGGGTTCTCCCTTGTGTCTGGACAAAGCTATACCTCTCTGAAGAGCTCTAATTAGAGCGAAACACTGTGTCAGGGGTTGTTTTTGCTCATTTCAAGTTGGCTTGATTCGTATTTTACCAATTTAAAGCGGTAATCCTGTGCCTGGAGTGGTAATTGGCTTTTGTCATTTTACAGCTCGGGAAGGACAGCACTGTGCTAGTCCTATGCTTAAAGACTTTGCTGTACAAATGGCAAAAGACTTTGTCCTTTTCTATCTCGGCGTGGATGGCACTGTGCTAATCCTATGCTTAAAGTTTTTGATAGAAAAACAGACATTTGAGGTGAGCAGATCTAGAGTGTCGCTGGTGTTGAGAGTGCTCCATACAGGAGCTGCTTTCCACCTAAACTTGAGAACTACCCAGAGTTCTCTGCTTCTTTTTTGCATAATTTATTCGTCACTCTATGCCTGAAAGCGTATTTCTTTGACTTATACTGGGTGCTCCCTTTTGTCTGGACAAAGCTATACCTCTCTGAAGAGCTCTAATTAAAGCGAAACACTGTGTCAGGGGTTGCTTTTGCTCATTTCAGGTTGGCTTGATTGGAATTTTACCAATTCAAAGCTGTAATCCTGTGCCTGGAGTGGTAATTAGCTTTTGTCATTTTACAGCTCGGCAAGGACAGCACTGTGCTAGTCCTATGCTTAAAGACTTTGCTGTACAAATGGCAAAAGACTTTGTCCTTTTCTATCTCGGCGTGGATGGCACTGTGCTAATCCTATGCTTAAAGTTTTTGATAGAAAAACAGACATTTGAGGTGAGCAGATCTAGAGTGTCGCTGGTGTTGAGAGTGCTTCATACAGGAGCTGCTTTCCACCTAAACTTGAGAACTACCCAGAGTTCTCTGCTTCTTTTTTGCATAATTTATTCGTCACTCTATGCCTGAAAGGGTATTTCTTTGACTTATACTGGGTGCTCCCTTTTGTCTGGACAAAGCTATACCTCTCTGAAGAGCTCTAATTAAAGCGAAACACTGTGTCAGGGGTTGCTTTTGCTCATTTCAGGTTGGCTTGATTGGTATTTTACCAATTCAAAGCTGTAATCCTGTGCCTGGAGTGGTAATTAGCTTTTGTCATTTTACAGCTCGGCAAGGACAGCACTGTGCTAGTCCTGGTGAGTAGACAAAATATCGGAAATGTAATATCGATATACAGAAATATCGAAGTCAAAATATCGATGGAACAATATATCTCTGTCAATAATATCGATGTAAAAAATGTCGAGATTGTGATGTGTAGTAAAATATCGAGGTATAGTATATCGAAAGACATAATATCGTGTAGTAAAAATATCGAAAAAGTATAGTATTAAGTTACTTTGTGATTTGTAAAAAATTATTGTTTAGAAGTGTCAGCAAATGTTTATTTAAGTGTATTAAAAATAACAATTTTATTTCTATTAATATAATTTTTTAAATTTTGATATATAATTTTAGGAGCGGGATGTTGGGTTTATAGGGGATAAGGGTGGGGAGTGTTTTAAAAAAATATATTTGAAATAAAATATTTTAATACATTTTTGCAGAATTTAAATTTAAATTTTGAACAAAATTCAATTATTTAAAATTTAATTGTGAAAAAAAAATTTTTTAGTGGGATGTTGTGTATATAGGGGTTAAGGGTGGGGAGTATTTTGGAAATAAATATTATATTTAATATTTTAGGATATAATTATTGAACTATTATTAATATAATTTTTTTAATTTGGATATATAATTTTAGGAGCGGGATGTTGGGTTTATAGGGGATAAGGGTGGGGAGTGTTTTAAAAATATATATTAGAAATAAAATATTTTAATAAATATTTGTATAATTTGAATTTAAATTTTGAACAAAATAGTAATATTTAAATTTTAATAATGAAAAAAAATATTGTTAGTGGGATGTTGTGTATATAGGGGTTAAGGGTGGGGAGTGTTTTGGAAATAAATATTAAATTTAATATTTTAGGATATAAATTTAGAAATATTATATTTAAAAAAAATTAAAAAAATTCAAATGTGTTTTTAAATTTTAAATGTGAAAATTGTAATAATAAAATAAATGTAATCAGTGGGATTTTGGGGTTATAGGGGATAAGGGTGGGGAGTGTATTAGATATATATTTAATATTTAATATTTAATTAAAAAAAAAATATCAGATTTTGTATGAAAATTTAAAATTAAAAATTTTAGTAATAAAATTTAATAATTTATGATATAAATTTTGAAATATTATATTTAGAAATAAAAACATTTCAAATTAGTTTTAAAATTTTAAATGTGAAAATTGTAATAAGAAAATAAATGTAATACGTGGGATTTTGGGGTTAAAGGGGATAAGGGTGGGGAGTGTTTTAGATATATATTTATTATTTAATATTGAATTCAAAAAAATTTAAATTTAAATTTTTGTATTAAAATTTACAATTAAACATTTTACTAATAAAATACATTTAATAAGTGGGATTTTGGGGTTATAGGGGATAAGGGTGGGGAGTGTTTTTGAGAAATATTTAATATTTTATTAAAAAAAAATAGAAATTTAATTTTTGGGTTTAAAAATTAAAATTAAATAAATTACTAATACAATAAATTTCATAAGTGGGAATTGGGGGTTATAGGGGATAAGGGTGGGGAGTGCATTCAAAATATATGTAATATTTTATTTTTTAAAAATATAATGCAAAGTTCTAATTTCTTAATAAAAGTAAATTTTAATATTTTTAATAATAAAAAAAATTTCATAAGTGGTATTTTGGGGTTATAGGGGATAAGGGTGGGGAGTGTTTTATAAATATATAAAAATTTTATTATTCATAATAAATTATTTCCATTTAGAAATGTTATTTTAATTAACATTTAACAATTTTAAGAAGATAATTCATTTAATAAGAGTGATGTAGGATTTATAGGGGATACGGGTGGGTAGTGTTTACAAATTAGTAATTGTTTGAAAAAATCTAACATATATAGTAATCCTAATTCAATATAGATTGGAGTGGGAATAGTAAATTATTTATGGTCACTGTCCAGCACCTACTGTAATTTTTTATAGAATGGAGTGGGAATAGTAAATTATTTATGGTCACTGTCCAGCAGCTACTCAAATGTATTATAGACTGGAGTGGGAATAGTAAATTATTTATGGTCAGTGTCCAGCACCTACTCTAATTTATTATAGACTGGAGTGGGAATAGTAAATTATTTATGGTCAGTGTCCAGCACATACTCTAATTTATTGTAGACTGGAGTGGGAATAGTAAATATTTTATGGTTAGTGTCCAGCACCTACTCTAATTTATTATAGACTGGAGTGGGAATAGTAAATTATTTATGGTCAGTGTCCAGCACATACTCTAATTTATTATTGACTGGAGTGGGAATAGTAAATTAGTTATGGTCAGTGTACAGCACCTACTCTAATTTATTATAGACTGGAGTGGGAATAGTAAATTAGTTATGGTTAGTGTCCAGCACCTACTCTAATTTATTATAGACTGGAGTGGGAATAGTAAATTATTTATGGTCACTGTCCAGCACCTACTGTAATTTTTTATAGACTGGAGTGGGAATAGTAAATTATTTATGGTCACTGTCCAGCACCTACTCTAATTTATTATAGACTGGAGTGGGAATAGTAAATTATTTATGGTCACTGTCCAGCACCTACTGTAATTTTTTATAGACTGGAGTGGGAATAGTAAATTATTTATGGTCACTGTCCAGCACCTACTCTAATTTATTATAGACTGGAGTGGGAATAGTAAATTATTTATGGTCACTGTCCAGCACCTACTGTAATTTTTTATAGACTGGAGTGGGAATAGTAAATTATTTATGGTCACTGTCCAGCACCTACTGTAATTTTTTATAGACTGGAGTGGGAATAGTAAATTATTTATGGTCACTGTCCAGCACCTACTCAAATTTATTATAGACTGGAGTGGGAATATGAAATTATTTATGGTCAGTGTCCAGCACCTACTCTAATTTATTATAGACTGGAGTGGGAATAGTAAATTATTTATGGTCAGTGTCCAGCACATACTCTAATTTATTGTAGACTGGAGTGGGAATAGTACATTTTTTATGGTTAGTGTCCAGCACCTACTCTAATTCATTATAGACTGGAGTGGGAATAGTAAATTATTTATGGTCAGTGTCCAGCACCTACTCTAATTTATTATAGACTGGAGTGGGAATAGTAAATTAGTTATGGTTAGTGTCCTGCACCTACTCTAATTTATTATAGACTGGAGTGGGAATAGTAAATTAGTTATGGTCACTGTCCAGCACCTACTCTAATTTATTATAGACTGGAGTGGGAATAGTAAATTATTTATGGTCACTGTCCAGCACCTACTGTAATTTTTTATAGACTGGAGTGGGAATAGTAAATTATTTATGGTCACTGTCCAGCACCTACTCTAATTTATTATAGACTGGAGTGGGAATAGTAAATTAGTTATGGTCAGTGTCCAGCACCTACTCTAATTTATTATAGACTGGAGTGGGAATTGTAAATTATTTATGGTCACTGTCCAGCACCTACTCTAATTTTTTATAGACTGGAGTGGGAATAGTAAATTATTTATGGTCAGTGTCCAGCACATACTCTAATTTATTATAGACTGGAGTGGGAATAGTAAATTTTTTATGGTTAGTGTCCAGCACCTACTCTATTTTATTATAGACTGGAGTGGGAATAGTAAATTATTGATGGTCACTGTCCAGCACCTACTCTAATTTTTTATAGACTGGAGTGGGAATAGTAAATTATTTATGGTCAGTGTCCAGCACCTACTCTAATTTATTATAGACTGGAGTGGGAATAGTAAATTATTTATGGTTAGTGTCCAGCACCTACTCTAATTTATTATAGACTGGAGTGGGAATAGTAAATTATTTATGGTCACTGTCCAGCACCTACTCTAATTTTTTATATACTGGAGTGGGAATAGTAAATTATTTATGGTTAGTGTCCAGCACCTACTCTAATTTATTATAGACTGGAGTGGGAATAGTAAATTATTTATGGTCAGTGTCAAGCATCTACTTTTATTTATTATAGAGTGGAGTGGGAATAGTAAATTGTTTATGGTCAGTGTCCAGCAACTACTCTAATCTGTCTGGTATTTAATTTAATTAAATTACATTGATATAGTAGTTATAAAAATATATTTAAGTGAATATTATTTGTATTGTATTTTTATATATTGGATTTGTAGTAATTAATTCTAGATTTATAGTTTAGGATAATATATACATGTAACCTTTTAATTTGATATGTTTGGAATATTTAATATTATTATTAGGAAAAATATATGAATATTTTGTATTGGAATAATGGGTAATGGCATTCTGTAATTTTATAATATTGATTGATTTGTAATTTTTTATAAAATAATTATTCTATATGTTAATTATTCATAATAGAAGATTAATATTAATAATCAGAGAAACACAATTCATAAGACAAGAACATGGTTTTTATTGTAGTTTTTTAAATTTGTTATTGTTTATTCATTTGAGTAAGATCATTCAGAAATAGTATTATTTACATTGTAATTACATTCAAACATATTGAATATAGGTCAGAACAAATTTTATGTACATTAAGTATATTTTCAAACATTTTTAAGTAAATTATAAAGATTATTAATAATGTTGTACAATGTAGTGTTTTAAATTAAAATTAACATAGCAATAGGTTTTGTAAATCTTTATACAAAACTTTTAACAAATATTTTCATATATAAACATTTTAATATTTGTAGTACAAACATGTTATACCTTTTTTATTAATATTAATATGTAAAATATTAATATTAATTATTTTTACAATGTTTTCGAAACAAACATCTTTTTAACATAAATAAAATTTGAGCATTTATGCAAAAAAAAATTTAACAATTTTTCATACATTGTTCTGTAGTATTATCTTTTTAGAAATTATAATAATAAATATTTTAAATTTTAAAATATTTATTTATATAATTTTACAAATTAGGAACATTTGTTGACAATTTGTAGGTAAATTAAAAAAATAGGTATATTTTTACTAAATAATATAAAATATTTGTGTGTGAATTTACTGTTTTACCTGATTTATTTAGGGCTTTTTAGTATAGTTAAATGTTTTATTATGTTTTGGACACTCTATTTTGTAACCGGGTAATGTTGTTTTGGGTCATTTGGTTTGAAGGGAAGCTCGCGGTTGGGAGTTACTTCGCGTCGTGAAAGGTAAGGTTTGTTTTATGTGTTTTAGATGGTTTTAAATTTACTTTTGAGCCTAGTTAGATAATGTTTAGTGTAGCTGTACATATATTAGTTATATTTGGAAATGTTATGTGTTAGAGTTGCGTGTTGTGTTTTTACGTGTTTTTAACGATGTGTAGGCATGTTTCGAAAGTTAGGTTTAAGGTGTTTAATGTATATTTAGAAGTGTTTTAAATCTAGTATTATTGTTAGTACGTGTTTATGTGTTGTTTTATGTGGGTGGGAATGTCAGTTGCTTTGTTTTTACTATTTCTTTTCTAGGTTATTCGTTTCGGATGGACTCTTTTTTTTTTTTTAAAAAAAGTGTGTGTTCGTTTTATTGAACAATATGGTTTTTACACTACTTTAAATGTTTCGGTTTTCATGGATCGTTTTTTAATATTTTTAGCTATTTTCGGGTTTTTCATGGATTTTCGAAGGATATTTGGTGAATGGCTTATGGATTTAATCGCCAGTTGTATTTTTGCATTTTTTTTTGGGAACCTTTTTTTTAATGTTTGGATTGTGTAAGCAGGAAATGGATTTTTCAGACTTTGGAATAAACGTGGTAAGTTAATTTATTATTATTTCTTGTGGGTGGGTATTGTTTAATATTATTGTTCATTTTTATTTTATTACAAATATTATTAATGTGTGTTAATATATTTTTGACAATATGTATAAATATGTTACACACAGTAATTATTTTTGTAATAAGATACATATATTTTATGTGTTTGATATTATTGAAAATGGGTAATTAGTCATTTATTTGTATTTGTACTTTAAAGAAGTGTTTTAGCTATGATGTTTAGGTATTCTAGGCCTTTGGTAGTAGGGTACAATTTTACTTGTTGCTCTAGATATTTATACATTTGTTTAGTTTGTTTTGAGGTTTTTGGAGTTAGCTGAGTTATGGATTGTTCCATTCGGAACTCTTGATAACTCTGTTCTTTTTGTAGGCATGATATAAATCTTTCTAGTGTTGGTTTTGTTCTGCCTGTTGATTGTAGGAAGGCGTTATGCCATCCTTCAACTGCGTTATTAGTTTTGGATTCTCCATTTAAGGTGCTTCTGTATACGTTCCACCAGGGAATTAAGAATTTAGGGTTTCTTCTGTGGCCAGATCTATGTAGTCTGCCGACCCATGTATCTTCGAAATAGTCCAATAGTGAACTTAGTTTTTCTTCATTTTGTTTGTAGAAGGCGCTGTCTATTAAAATGTTGTAATGTTCTGTTACGTCTGTGTCAGGTACATAAGCTAGTGCTATGAGTTTTTTTATTTGATATGCAAAAGATGAATTAGTTGCATATTCAATGCTTAGGGCTGATTTTTGCATGTGTCTCCATAGGCATTGATTAAAATGATAGTAACAGCCTTGTATGGAGGTATGGGGGTGTGTTTTTAATATAGAATTAATCATTGCATGTTCAAAATCTAGGATTATTTTTTGTGGGGAAAAGTCATTTGTTTTTTGTTTTATTATATTTAATAGTTCAGTGTATGTGGAGTTATGTTTGTTTGGTAATAATGTGTAAATTAATGGTATATTGCAATTGTGATATATGACATGTATTGTATATAGTTGGAAAAATGGTTTGGGACATATGGTAAAAGTCCCATCCATCATCCAGTTATGTGATTCTTGTAGTTTACAGAGATTATTAGCTGTTCCAAATATTATTATTCTTTTGTCATTGTTTTTATTATCAAAAATGACAAATGGTTCTTTGTTTAAAGTTATACTTTGTTCTGGACTTAGAATAACTTCACTGTATGTGTGAGGAATTGGGGTTGAAGTAGTAGTGGTTTTTTTAGTACGTGCAATAGTTCTTTTGAGTGAAGTTACAGATGGCATTTGTGTAGTAGCAGTTTTAGGAATTTTGGGAAGCTGCTCTTTTAAAATTACACTGGTAGGTTTTTGAGAACTTGTGCTAGCTTCCTTTATAGTTTCTAAAGCAGATCTGACTTCGATTTCAGTAATGTTTGGTGGGTGGTTATGTTCTCTAGTGTATAGTACTGTTGTTTGTCGTGTTGTAGCACGCCCATAGCACTTATTAGAGTAGTATTTAGTGCATTTCCAGTTAACTTTTAAACCATACACTTTTTCCTGTGTGTAAGTGTACCCCATATAGCATAGTAACATTTTTCCCTTCTGGCTTGTTATGAATTCAGCTCCTTCAGTCATTTTGATGTAGCTTTATCTATGAAAAATATATATTATAGTTATTATATATGATGTTATATTAATTTTCAGTAGAAAAAAACAAGATTTAGTTACTATATACTTACAAAGTTGGTTTTGATGTGTTTGAGTAGAATGCTCCTGATTCTTTATTTGTGGGATTTTCCTCTAGTATTTTCTTTGTCTGGAAAAGAAAAGGAAATGTGTTGTAATAATTGTTTCTATATTTTTATAGGGAATGGTTAGGGGATTTGCAATTGGGATTTAATTAGGGTGGTATTTTAATCTATTAGTTGATTTTTGGTTGTGAAATACTTACTTTTTAGTTGTATCTTTTTTGGTGCTGTTCTGTATTTTCTTAGTTTCTTTTGGAGTTTCCTGTAGTGAAAACATGAAATAGAAAGAAGACATTAATTTATTTATAGTGTATGTATATTGTAATTACAATTTATTCTATTTGAGTCTTCATGAGAATAATATAGTTAACTTACTTTTGATAGTTTTAAACATTTCCTGTATGTTGATTTTCTTATATCTGTAGTTGCAATCCAGTCGATTTTCCTCTTCATTTAATTTCGTTTTTTTGGTTTTGGACTGTGAATGAAGTTGAACTTCTTTTTATAGTGCTTTGGATGTTGTAATATGTGTTTTATTGGTCAGTTTGAATTCGGAGTGTTTTTATTGGTTAGTTCGAATTTTTTTTTTTTTTTTCTGGTAGTTAGTTTCCTAATAAGGAAAACGCTAATTAGTGGTTTTGTGGTGTATTATTCTATATGTATTTTTCTAAACATTATATTATGTATTGGATGCATGAATTGATAAAGTATAATTTAATAATATAGTTGTTTAATGTAGGAATGTTGTTAATAATGTTTTAGTAAAGAGTTAATTATTTAAATCCATTTTTAAATGTAGTAAATATATAATTGTTTAATAATAATTTTGTGTAGAGATAAAAGACATTATTTGGTGTTTATGTAGTTTGATTTTAGGTTTTCATTAAATGTTATATAGTCGATATTAGTAAAATGGAGATATTTTAGTGGTCGATATTTTAGTTTACGATATTTTGTTATGAAGTATATGTATATTATTGAGCATCGATATTTTAGGATTTCGATATTTGTGTTGCCGATATTTTGTGTACCTATATTTCTGTAGTTCGAAATTGTGTGTTCGATATTTTTGTAATGTTTTAAATAAGTATATGATGTCGATAATAATGTGATCGATTATTTTGTATCGATATATTTGTAGGTCGATTTTTAGTCTTTCGATATTGTGTCAGTAAATCCTAGTCCTATGCTTAAAGACTTTGCTGTACAAATGGCAAAAGACTTTGTCCTTTTCTATCTCGGCGTGGATGGCACTGTGCTAATCCTATGCTTAAAGATTTTGACAGAAAAACAGACATTTGAGGTGAGCAGATCTAGAGTGTCGCTGGTGTTGAGAGTGCTCCATACAGGAGCTGCTTTCCACCTAAACTTGAGAACTACTCAGAGTTCTCTGTTTCTTTTTTGCATAATTTATTCGTCACTCAATGCCTGAAAGGGTATTTCTTTGACTTATACTGGGTGCTCCCTTGTGTCTGGACAAAGCTATACCTCTCTGAAGAGCTCTAATTAGAGCGAAACACTGTGTCTGGGGTTGCTTTTGCTCATTTCAGGTTGGCTTGATTGGCATTTTACCAATTCAAAGCTGTAATCCTGTGCCTGGAGTGGTAATTGGCTTTTGTCATTTTACAGCTCGGCAAGGACAGCACTGTGCTAGTCCTATGCTTAAAGACTTTGCTGTACAAATGGCAAAAGACTTTGTCCTTTTCTATCTCGGCGTGGATGGCACTGTGCTAATCCTATGCTTAAAGTTTTTGATAGAAAAACAGACATTTGAGGTGAGCAGATCTAGAGTGTTGCTGGTGTTGAGAGTGCTCCATACAGGAGCTGCTTTCCACCTAAACTTGAGAACTACCCAGAGTTCTCTGCTTCTTTTTTGCATAATTTATTCGTCACTCTATGCCTGAAAGGGTATTTCTTTGACTTATACTGGGTGCTCCCTTGTGTCTGGACAAAGCTATACCTCTCTGAAGAGCTCTAATTAAAGCGAAACACTGTGTCAGGGGTTGCTTTTGCTCATTTCAGGTTGGCTTGATTGGTATTTTACCAATTCAAAGCTGTAATCCTGTGCCTGGAGTGGTAATTGTCTTTTGTCATTTTACAGCTCTGCAAGGACAGCACTGTGCTAGTCCTATGCTTAAAGACGTTGCTGTACAAATGGCAAAAGACTTTGTCCTTTTCTATCTCGGCGTGGATGGCACTGTGCTAATCCTATGCTTAAAGATTTTGATAGAAAAACAGACATTTGAGGTGAGCAGATCTAGAGTGTCGCTGGTGTGTAGAGTGCTCCATACAGGAGCTGCTTTCCACCTAAACTTGAGAACTACCCAGAGTTCTCTGCTTCTTTTTTGCATAATTTATTCGTCACTCTATGACTGAAAGGGTATTTCTTTGACTTATACTGGGTGCTCTCTTGTGTCTGGACAAAGCTATATCTCTCTGAAGAGCTCTAATTAGAGCGAAACACTGTGTCAGGGGTTGCTTTTGCTCATTTCAGGTTGGCTTGATTGGTATTTTACCAATTCAAAGCTGTAATCCTGTGCCTGGAGTGGTAATTGGCTTTTGTCATTTTACAGCTCGGCAAGGACAGCACTGTGCTAGTCCTATGCTGAAAGACTTTGCTGTACAAATGGCAAAAGACTTTGTCCTTTTCTATCTTGGCGTGGATGGCACTGTGCTAATCCTATGCTTAAAGATTTTGATAGAAAAACAGACATTTGAGGTGAGCAGATCTAGAGCGTCGCTGGTGTTAAGAGTGCTCCATACAGGAGCTGCTTTCCACCTAAACTTGAGAACTACCCAGAGTTCTCTGCTTCTTTTTTGCATAATTTATTCGTCACTCTATGCCTGAAAGGGTATTTCTTTGACTTATACTGGATGCTCCCTTGTGTCTGGACAAAGCTATACCTCTCTGAAGAGCTCTAATTAGAGCGAAACACTGTGTCAGGGGTTGCTTTTGCTCATTTCAGGTTGGCTTGATTGGTATTTTACCAATTCAAAGCTGTAATCCTGTGCCTGGAGTGGTAATTGGCTTTTGTCATTTTACAGCTCAGCAAGGACAGCACTGTGCTAGTCCTATGCTGAAAGACTTTGCTGTACAAATGGCAAAAGACTTTGTCCTTTTCTATCTCGGCGTGGATGGCACTGTGCTAATCCTATGCTTAAAGATTTTGATAGAAAACAGACATTTGAGGTGAGCAGATCTAGAGCATCGCTGGTGTTGAGAGTGCTCCATACAGGAGCTGCTTTCCACCTAAACTTGAGAACTACCCAGAGTTCTCTGCCTCTTTTTTGCATAATTTATTCGTCACTCTATGCCTGAAAGGGTATTTCTTTGACTTATACTGGGTGCTCCCTTGTGTCTGGACAAAGCTATACCTCTCTGAAGAGCTCTAATTAGAGCGAAACACTGTATCAGGGGTTGCTTTTGCTCATTTCAGGTTGGCTTGAATGGTATTTTACCAATTCAAAGCTGTAATACTGTGCCTGAAGTGGTAATTGGCTTTTGTCATTTTACAGCTCGGCAAGGACAGCACTGTGCTAGTCCTATGCTTAAAGACTTTGCTGTACAAATGGCAAAAGACTTTGTCCTTTTCTATCTCGGCGTGGATGGCACTGTGCTAATCCTATGCTTAAAGTTTTTGATAGAAAAACAGACATTTGAGGTGAGCAGATCTAGAGTGTCGCTGGTGTTGAGAGTGCTCCATACAGGAGCTGCTTTCCACCTAAACTTGAGATCTACCCAGAGTTCTCTGCTTCTTTTTTGCATAATTTATTCGTCACTCTATGCCTGAAAGGGTATTTCTTTGACTTATACTGGGTTCTCCCTTGTGTCTGGACAAAGCTATACCTCTCTGAAGAGCTCTAATTAGAACGAAACACTGTGTTAGGGGTTGTTTTTGCTCATTTCAGGTTGGCTTGATTGGTATTTTACCAATTTAAAGCTGTAATCCTGTGCCTGGAGTGGTAATTGGCTTTTGTCATTTTACAGCTCGGGAAGGACAGCACTGTGCTAGTCCTATGCTTAAAGACTTTGCTGTACAAATGGCAAAAGACTTTGTCCTTTTCTATCTCGGCGTGGATGGCACTGTGCTAATCCTATGCTTAAAGATTTTGATAGAAAAACAGACATTTGAGGTGAGCAGATCTAGAGTGTCGCTGGTGTTGAGAGTGCTCCATACAGGAGCTGCTTTCCACCTAAACTTGAGAACTACCCAGAGTTCTCTGCTTCTTTTTTGCATAATTTATTTGTCACTCTATGCCTGAAAGGGTATTTCATTGACTTATACTGGGTGCTCACTTGTGTCTGGACAAAGCTATACCTCTCTGAAAAGCTCTAATTAGAGCGAAACATTGTGTCAGGGGTTGCTTTTGCTCATTTTAGGTTGGCTTGATTGGTATTTTACCAATTCAAAGCTGTAATCCTGTGCCTGGAGTGGTAATTGTCTTTTGTCATTTTACAGCTCTGCAAGGACAGCACTGTGCTAGTCCTATGCTTAAAGACGTTGCTGTACAAATGGCAAAAGACTTTGTCCTTTTCTATCTCGGCGTGGATGGCACTGTGCTAATCCTATGCTTAAAGATTTTGATAGAAAAACAGACATTTGAGGTGAGCAGATCTAGAGCGTCGCTGGTGTTAAGAGTGCTCCATACAGGAGCTGCTTTCCACCTAAACTTGAGAACTACCCAGAGTCCTCTGCTTCTTTTTTGCATAATTTATTCGTCACTCTATGCCTGAAAGGGTATTTCTTTGACTTATACTGGGTGCTCCCTTGTGTCTGGACAAAGCTATACCTCTCTGAAGAGCTCTAATTAGAGCGAAACACTGTTTCAGGGGTTGCTTTTGCTCATTTCAGGTTGGCTTGAATGGTATTTTACCAATTCAAAGCTGTAATCCTGTGCCTGGAGTGGTAATTGGCTTTTGTCATTTTACAGCTCGGCAAGGACAGCACTGTGCTAGTCCTATGCTTAAAGACTTTGCTGTACAAATGGCAAAAGACTTTGTCCTTTTCTATCTCGGCGTGGATGGCACTGTGCTAATCCTATGCTTAAAGTTTTTGATAGAAAAACAGACATTTGAGGGTGAGCAGATCTATAGTGTTGCTGGTGTTGAGAGTGCTCCATACAGGAGCTGCTTTCCACCTAAACTTGAGAACTACCCAGAGTTCTCTGCTTCTTTTTTGCATAATTTATTCGTCACTCTATGCCTGAAAGGGTATTTCTTTGACTTATACTGGGTGCTCCCTTGTGTCTGGACAAAGCTATACCTCTCTGAAGAGCTCTAATTAAAGCGAAACACTGTGTCAGGGGTTGCTTTTGCTCATTTCAGGTTGGCTTGATTGGTATTTTACCAATTCAAAGCTGTAATCCTGTGCCTGGAGTGGTAATTGTCTTTTGTCATTTTACAGCTCTGCAAGGACAGCACTGTGCTAGTCCTATGCTTAAAGACGTTGCTGTACAAATGGCAAAAGACTTTGTCCTTTTCTATCTCGGCGTGGATGGCACTGTGCTAATCCTATGCTTAAAGATTTTGATAGAAAAACAGACATTTGAGGTGAGCAGATCTAGAGTGTCGCTGGTGTGTAGAGTGCTCCATACAGGAGCTGCTTTCCACCTAAACTTGAGAACTACCCAGAGTTCTCTGCTTCTTTTTTGCATAATTTATTCGTCACTCTATGACTGAAAGGGTATTTCTTTGACTTATACTGGGTGCTCTCTTGTGTCTGGACAAAGCTATATCTCTCTGAAGAGCTCTAATTAGAGCGAAACACTGTGTCAGGGGTTGCTTTTGCTCATTTCAGGTTGGCTTGATTGGTATTTTACCAATTCAAAGCTGTAATCCTGTGCCTGGAGTGGTAATTGGCTTTTGTCATTTTACAGCTCGGCAAGGACAGCACTGTGCTAGTCCTATGCTGAAAGACTTTGCTGTACAAATGGCAAAAGACTTTGTCCTTTTCTATCTTGGCGTGGATGGCACTGTGCTAATCCTATGCTTAAAGATTTTGATAGAAAAACAGACATTTGAGGTGAGCAGATCTAGAGCGTCGCTGGTGTTAAGAGTGCTCCATACAGGAGCTGCTTTCCACCTAAACTTGAGAACTACCCAGAGTTCTCTGCTTCTTTTTTGCATAATTTATTTGTCACTCTATGCCTGAAAGGGTATTTCTTTGACTTATACTGGGTGCTCCCTTGTGTCTGGACAAAGCTATACCTCTCTGAAGAGCTCTAATTAGAGCGAAACACTGTGTCAGGGGTTGCTTTTGCTCATTTCAGGTTGGCTTGATTGGTATTTTACCAATTCAAAGCTGTAATCCTGTGCCTGGAGTGGTAATTGGCTTTTGTCATTTTACAGCTCAGCAAGGACAGCACTGTGCTAGTCCTATGCTGAAAGACTTTGCTGTACAAATGGCAAAAGACTTTGTCCTTTTCTATCTCGGCGTGGATGGCACTGTGCTAATCCTATGCTTAAAGATTTTGATAGAAAAACAGACATTTGAGGTGAGCAGATCTAGAGCGTCGCTGGTGTTGAGAGTGCTCCATACAGGAGCTGCTTTCCACCTAAACTTGAGAACTACCCAGAGTTCTCTGCCTCTTTTTTGCATAATTTATTCGTCACTCTATGCCTGAAAGGGTATTTCTTTGACTTATACTGGGTGCTCCCTTGTGTCTGGACAAAGCTATACCTCTCTGAAGAGCTCTAATTAGAGCGAAACACTGTGTCAGGGGTTGCTTTTGCTCATTCCAGGTTGGCTTGAATGGTATTTTACCAATTCAAAGCTGTAATACTGTGCCTGAAGTGGTAATTGGCTTTTGTCATTTTACAGCTCGGCAAGGACAGCACTGTGCTAGTCCTATGCTTAAAGACTTTGCTGTACAAATGGCAAAAGACTTTGTCCTTTTCTATCTCGGCGTGGATGGCACTGTGCTAATCCTATGCTTAAAGTTTTTGATAGAAAAACAGACATTTGAGGTGAGCAGATCTAGAGTGTCGCTGGTGTTGAGAGTGCTCCATACAGGAGCTGCTTTCCACCTAAACTTGAGATCTACCCAGAGTTCTCTGCTTCTTTTTTGCATAATTTATTCGTCACTCTATGCCTGAAAGGGTATTTCTTTGACTTATACTGGGTTCTCCCTTGTGTCTGGACAAAGCTATACCTCTCTGACGAGCTCTAATTAGAGCGAAACACTGTGTCAGGGGTTGTTTTTGCTCATTTCAAGCTGGCTTGATTGGTATTTTACCAATTTAAAGCGGTAATCCTGTGCCTGGAGTGGTAATTGGCTTTTGTCATTTTACAGCTCGGGAAGGACAGCACTGTGCTAGTCCTATGCTTAAAGACTTTGCTGTACAAATGGCAAAAGACTTTGTCCTTTTCTATCTCGGCGTGGATGGCACTGTGCTAATCCTATGCTTAAAGTTTTTGATAGAAAAACAGACATTTGAGGTGAGCAGATCTAGAGTGTCGCTGGTGTTGAGAGTGCTCCATACAGGAGCTGCTTTCCACCTAAACTTGAGAACTACCCAGAGTTCTCTGCTTCTTTTTTGCATAATTTATTCGTCACTCTATGCCTGAAAGGGTATTTCTTTGACTTATACTGGGTGCTCCCTTTTGTCTGGACAAAGCTATACCTCTCTGAAGAGCTCTAATTAAAGCGAAACACTGTGTCAGGGGTTGCTTTTGCTCATTTCAGGTTGGCTTGATTGGAATTTTACCAATTCAAAGCTGTAATCCTGTGCCTGGAGTGGTAATTAGCTTTTGTCATTTTACAGCTCGGCAAGGACAGCACTGTGCTAGTCCTATGCTTAAAGACTTTGCTGTACAAATGGCAAAAGACTTTGTCCTTTTCTATCTCGGCGTGGATGGCACTGTGCTAATCCTATGCTTAAAGTTTTTGATAGAAAAACAGACATTTGAGGTGAGCAGATCTAGAGTGTCGCTGGTGTTGAGAGTGCTCCATACAGGAGCTGCTTTCCACCTAAACTTGAGAACTACCCAGAGTTCTCTGCTTCTTTTTTGCATAATTTATTCGTCACTCTATGCCTGAAAGGGTATTTCTTTGACTTATACTGGGTGCTCCCTTTTGTCTGGACAAAGCTATACCTCTCTGAAGAGCTCTAATTAAAGCGAAACACTGTGTCAGGGGTTGCTTTTGCTCATTTCAGGTTGGCTTGATTGGTATTTTACCAATTCAAAGCTGTAATCCTGTGCCTGGAGTGGTAATTAGCTTTTGTCATTTTACAGCTCGGCAAGGACAGCACTGTGCTAGTCCTATGCTTAAAGACTTTGCTGTACAAATGGCAAAAGACTTTGTCCTTTTCTATCTCGGCGTGGATGGCACTGTGCTAATCCTATGCTTAAAGATTTTGATAGAAAAACAGACATTTGAGGTGAGCAGATCTAGAGCGTCGCTGGTGTTGAGAGTGCTCCATACAGGAGCTGCTTTCCACCTAAACTTGAGAACTACCCAGAGTTCTCTGCCTCTTTTTTGCATAATTTATTCGTCACTCTATGCCTGAAAGGGTATTTCTTTGACTTATACTGGGTGCTCCCTTGTGTCTGGACAAAGCTATACCTCTCTGAAGAGCTCTAATTAGAGCGAAACACTGTGTCAGGGGTTGCTTTTGCTCATTTCAGGTTGGCTTGAATGGTATTTTACCAATTCAAAGCTGTAATACTGTGCCTGAAGTGGTAATTGGCTTTTGTCATTTTACAGCTCGGCAAGGACAGCACTGTGCTAGTCCTATGCTTAAAGACTTTGCTGTACAAATGGCAAAAGACTTTGTCCTTTTCTATCTCGGCGTGGATGGCACTGTGCTAATCCTATGCTTAAAGTTTTTGATAGAAAAACAGACATTTGAGGTGAGCAGATCTAGAGTGTCGCTGGTGTTGAGAGTGCTCCATACAGGAGCTGCTTTCCACCTAAACTTGAGATCTACCCAGAGTTCTCTGCTTCTTTTTTGCATAATTTATTCGTCACTCTATGCCTGAAAGGGTATTTCTTTGAATTATACTGGGTTCTCCCTTGTGTCTGGACAAAGCTATACCTCTCTGAAGAGCTCTAATTAGAACGAAACACTGTGTTAGGGGTTGTTTTTGCTCATTTCAGGTTGGCTTGATTGGTATTTTACCAATTTAAAGCTGTAATCCTGTGCCTGGAGTGGTAATTGGCTTTTGTCATTTTACAGCTCGGGAAGGACAGCACTGTGCTAGTCCTATGCTTAAAGACTTTGCTGTACAAATGGCAAAAGACTTTGTCCTTTTCTATCTCGGCGTGGATGGCACTGTGCTAATCCTATGCTTAAAGATTTTGATAGAAAAACAGACATTTGAGGTGAGCAGATCTAGAGTGTCGCTGGTGTTGAGAGTGCTCCATACAGGAGCTGCTTTCCACCTAAACTTGAGAACTACCCAGAGTTCTCTGCTTCTTTTTTGCATAATTTATTTGTCACTCTATGCCTGAAAGGGTATTTCATTGACTTATACTGGGTGCTCACTTGTGTCTGGACAAAGCTATACCTCTCTGAAAAGCTCTAATTAGAGCGAAACATTGTGTCAGGGGTTGCTTTTGCTCATTTTAGGTTGGCTTGATTGGTATTTTACCAATTCAAAGCTGTAATCCTGTGCCTGGAGTGGTAATTGTCTTTTGTCATTTTACAGCTCTGCAAGGACAGCACTGTGCTAGTCCTATGCTTAAAGACGTTGCTGTACAAATGGCAAAAGACTTTGTCCTTTTCTATCTCGGCGTGGATGGCACTGTGCTAATCCTATGCTTAAAGATTTTGATAGAAAAACAGACATTTGAGGTGAGCAGATCTAGAGCGTCGCTGGTGTTAAGAGTGCTCCATACAGGAGCTGCTTTCCACCTAAACTTGAGAACTACCCAGAGTCCTCTGCTTCTTTTTTGCATAATTTATTCGTCACTCTATGCCTGAAAGGGTATTTCTTTGACTTATACTGGGTGCTCCCTTGTGTCTGGACAAAGCTATACCTCTCTGAAGAGCTCTAATTAGAGCGAAACACTGTTTCAGGGGTTGCTTTTGCTCATTTCAGGTTGGCTTGAATGGTATTTTACCAATTCAAAGCTGTAATCCTGTGCCTGGAGTGGTAATTGGCTTTTGTCATTTTACAGCTCGGCAAGGACAGCACTGTGCTAGTCCTATGCTTAAAGACTTTGCTGTACAAATGGCAAAAGACTTTGTCCTTTTCTATCTCGGCGTGGATGGCACTGTGCTAATCCTATGCTTAAAGTTTTTGATAGAAAAACAGACATTTGAGGGTGAGCAGATCTATAGTGTTGCTGGTGTTGAGAGTGCTCCATACAGGAGCTGCTTTCCACCTAAACTTGAGAACTACCCAGAGTTCTCTGCTTCTTTTTTGCATAATTTATTCGTCACTCTATGCCTGAAAGGGTATTTCTTTGACTTATACTGGGTGCTCCCTTGTGTCTGGACAAAGCTATACCTCTCTGAAGAGCTCTAATTAAAGCGAAACACTGTGTCAGGGGTTGCTTTTGCTCATTTCAGGTTGGCTTGATTGGTATTTTACCAATTCAAAGCTGTAATCCTGTGCCTGGAGTGGTAATTGTCTTTTGTCATTTTACAGCTCTGCAAGGACAGCACTGTGCTAGTCCTATGCTTAAAGACGTTGCTGTACAAATGGCAAAAGACTTTGTCCTTTTCTATCTCGGCGTGGATGGCACTGTGCTAATCCTATGCTTAAAGATTTTGATAGAAAAACAGACATTTGAGGTGAGCAGATCTAGAGTGTCGCTGGTGTGTAGAGTGCTCCATACAGGAGCTGCTTTCCACCTAAACTTGAGAACTACCCAGAGTTCTCTGCTTCTTTTTTGCATAATTTATTCGTCACTCTATGACTGAAAGGGTATTTCTTTGACTTATACTGGGTGCTCTCTTGTGTCTGGACAAAGCTATATCTCTCTGAAGAGCTCTAATTAGAGCGAAACACTGTGTCAGGGGTTGCTTTTGCTCATTTCAGGTTGGCTTGATTGGTATTTTACCAATTCAAAGCTGTAATCCTGTGCCTGGAGTGGTAATTGGCTTTTGTCATTTTACAGCTCGGCAAGGACAGCACTGTGCTAGTCCTATGCTGAAAGACTTTGCTGTACAAATGGCAAAAGACTTTGTCCTTTTCTATCTTGGCGTGGATGGCACTGTGCTAATCCTATGCTTAAAGATTTTGATAGAAAAACAGACATTTGAGGTGAGCAGATCTAGAGCGTCGCTGGTGTTAAGAGTGCTCCATACAGGAGCTGCTTTCCACCTAAACTTGAGAACTACCCAGAGTTCTCTGCTTCTTTTTTGCATAATTTATTCGTCACTCTATGCCTGAAAGGGTATTTCTTTGACTTATACTGGGTGCTCCCTTGTGTCTGGACAAAGCTATACCTCTCTGAAGAGCTCTAATTAGAGCGAAACACTGTGTCAGGGGTTGCTTTTGCTCATTTCAGGTTGGCTTGATTGGTATTTTACCAATTCAAAGCTGTAATCCTGTGCCTGGAGTGGTAATTGGCTTTTGTCATTTTACAGCTCAGCAAGGACAGCACTGTGCTAGTCCTATGCTGAAAGACTTTGCTGTACAAATGGCAAAAGACTTTGTCCTTTTCTATCTCGGCGTGGATGGCACTGTGCTAATCCTATGCTTAAAGATTTTGATAGAAAAACAGACATTTGAGGTGAGCAGATCTAGAGCGTCGCTGGTGTTGAGAGTGCTCCATACAGTAGCTGCTTTCCACCTAAACTTGAGAACTACCCAGAGTTCTCTGCCTCTTTTTTGCATAATTTATTCGTCACTCTATGCCTGAAAGGGTATTTCTTTGACTTATACTGGGTGCTCCCTTGTGTCTGGACAAAGCTATACCTCTCTGAAGAGCTCTAATTAGAGCGAAACACTGTGTCAGGGGTTGCTTTTGCTCATTTCAGGTTGGCTTGAATGGTATTTTACCAATTCAAAGCTGTAATACTGTGCCTGAAGTGGTAATTGGCTTTTGTCATTTTACAGCTCGGCAAGGACAGCACTGTGCTAGTCCTATGCTTAAAGACTTTGCTGTACAAATGGCAAAAGACTTTGTCCTTTTCTATCTCGGCGTGGATGGCACTGTGCTAATCCTATGCTTAAAGTTTTTGATAGAAAAACAGACATTTGAGGTGAGCAGATCTAGAGTGTCGCTGGTGTTGAGAGTGCTCCATACAGGAGCTGCTTTCCACCTAAACTTGAGATCTACCCAGAGTTCTCTGCTTCTTTTTTGCATAATTTATTCGTCACTCTATGCCTGAAAGGGTATTTCTTTGACTTATACTGGGTTCTCCCTTGTGTCTGGACAAAGCTATACCTCTCTGAAGAGCTCTAATTAGAGCGAAACACTGTGTCAGGGGTTGTTTTTGCTCATTTCAAGTTGGCTTGATTGGTATTTTACCAATTTAAAGCGGTAATCCTGTGCCTGGAGTGGTAATTGGCTTTTGTCATTTTACAGCTCGGGAAGGACAGCACTGTGCTAGTCCTATGCTTAAAGACTTTGCTGTACAAATGGCAAAAGACTTTGTCCTTTTCTATCTCGGCGTGGATGGCACTGTGCTAATCCTATGCTTAAAGTTTTTGATAGAAAAACAGACATTTGAGGTGAGCAGATCTAGAGTGTCGCTGGTGTGTAGAGTGCTCCATACAGGAGCTGCTTTCCACCTAAACTTGAGAACTACCCAGAGTTCTCTGCTTCTTTTTTGCATAATTTATTCGTCACTCTATGCCTGAAAGGGTATTTCTTTGACTTATACTGGGTGCTCCCTTTTGTCTGGACAAAGCTATACCTCTCTGAAGAGCTCTAATTAAAGCGAAACACTGTGTCAGGGGTTGCTTTTGCTCATTTCAGGTTGGCTTGATTGGAATTTTACCAATTCAAAGCTGTAATCCTGTGCCTGGAGTGGTAATTAGCTTTTGTCATTTTACAGCTCGGCAAGGACAGCACTGTGCTAGTCCTATGCTTAAAGACTTTGCTGTACAAATGGCAAAAGACTTTGTCCTTTTCTATCTCGGCGTGGATGGCCCTGTGCTAATCCTATGCTTAAAGTTTTTGATAGAAAAACAGACATTTGAGGTGAGCAGATCTAGAGTGTCGCTGGTGTTGAGAGTGCTCCATACAGGAGCTGCTTTCCACCTAAACTTGAGAACTACCCAGAGTTCTCTGCTTCTTTTTTGCATAATTTATTCGTCACTCTATGCCTGAAAGGGTATTTCTTTGACTTATACTGGGTGCTCCCTTTTGTCTGGACAAAGCTATACCTCTCTGAAGAGCTCTAATTAAAGCGAAACACTGTGTCAGGGGTTGCTTTTGCTCATTTCAGGTTGGCTTGATTGGTATTTTACCAATTCAAAGCTGTAATCCTGTGCCTGGAGTGGTAATTAGCTTTTGTCATTTTACAGCTCGGCAAGGACAGCACTGTGCTAGTCCTATGCTTAAAGACTTTGCTGTACAAATGGCAAAAGACTTTGTCCTTTTCTATCTCGGCGTGGATGGCACTGTGCTAATCCTATGCTTAAAGATTTTGACAGAAAAACAGACATTTGAGGTGAGCAGATCTAGAGTGTCGCTGGTGTTGAGAGTGCTCCATACAGGAGCTGCTTTCCACCTAAACTTGAGAACTACTCAGAGTTCTCTGTTTCTTTTTTGCATAATTTATTCGTCACTCAATGCCTGAAAGGGTATTTCTTTGACTTATACTGGGTGCTCCCTTGTGTCTGGACAAAGCTATACCTCTCTGAAGAGCTCTAATTAGAGCGAAACACTGTGTCTGGGGTTGCTTTTGCTCATTTCAGGTTGGCTTGATTGGTATTTTACCAATTCAAAGCTGTAATCCTGTGCCTGGAGTGGTAATTGGCTTTTGTCATTTTACAGCTCGGCAAGGACAGCACTGTGCTAGTCCTATGCTTAAAGACTTTGCTGTACAAATGGCAAAAGACTTTGTCCTTTTCTATCTCGGCGTGGATGGCACTGTGCTAATCCTATGCTTAAAGTTTTTGATAGAAAAACAGACATTTGAGGTGAGCAGATCTAGAGTGTTGCTGGTGTTGAGAGTGCTCCATACAGGAGCTGCTTTCCACCTAAACTTGAGAACTACCCAGAGTTCTCTGCTTCTTTTTTGCATAATTTATTCGTCACTCTATGCCTGAAAGGGTATTTCTTTGACTTATACTGGGTGCTCCCTTGTGTCTGGACAAAGCTATACCTCTCTGAAGAGCTCTAATTAAAGCGAAACACTGTGTCAGGGGTTGCTTTTGCTCATTTCAGGTTGGCTTGATTGGTATTTTACCAATTCAAAGCTGTAATCCTGTGCCTGGAGTGGTAATTGTCTTTTGTCATTTTACAGCTCTGCAAGGACAGCACTGTGCTAGTCCTATGCTTAAAGACGTTGCTGTACAAATGGCAAAAGACTTTGTCCTTTTCTATCTCGGCGTGGATGGCACTGTGCTAATCCTATGCTTAAAGATTTTGATAGAAAAACAGACATTTGAGGTGAGCAGATCTAGAGTGTCGCTGGTGTGTAGAGTGCTCCATACAGGAGCTGCTTTCCACCTAAACTTGAGAACTACCCAGAGTTCTCTGCTTCTTTTTTGCATAATTTATTCGTCACTCTATGACTGAAAGGGTATTTCTTTGACTTATACTGGGTGCTCTCTTGTGTCTGGACAAAGCTATATCTCTCTGAAGAGCTCTAATTAGAGCGAAACACTGTGTCAGGGGTTGCTTTTGCTCATTTCAGGTTGGCTTGATTGGTATTTTACCAATTCAAAGCTGTAATCCTGTGCCTGGAGTGGTAATTGGCTTTTGTCATTTTACAGCTCGGCAAGGACAGCACTGTGCTAGTCCTATGCTGAAAGACTTTGCTGTACAAATGGCAAAAGACTTTGTCCTTTTCTATCTTGGCGTGGATGGCACTGTGCTAATCCTATGCTTAAAGATTTTGATAGAAAAACAGACATTTGAGGTGAGCAGATCTAGAGCGTCGCTGGTGTTAAGAGTGCTCCATACAGGAGCTGCTTTCCACCTAAACTTGAGAACTACCCAGAGTTCTCTGCTTCTTTTTTGCATAATTTATTCGTCACTCTATGCCTGAAAGGGTATTTCTTTGACTTATACTGGGTGCTCCCTTGTGTCTGGACAAAGCTATACCTCTCTGAAGAGCTCTAATTAGAGCGAAACACTGTGTCAGGGGTTGCTTTTGCTCATTTCAGGTTGGCTTGATTGGTATTTTACGAATTCAAAGCTGTAATCCTGTGCCTGGAGTGGTAATTGGCTTTTGTCATTTTACAGCTCAGCAAGGACAGCACTGTGCTAGTCCTATGCTGAAAGACTTTGCTGTACAAATGGCAAAAGACTTTGTCCTTTTCTATCTCGGCGTGGATGGCACTGTGCTAATCCTATGCTTAAAGATTTTGATAGAAAAACAGACATTTGAGGTGAGCAGATCTAGAGCGTCGCTGGTGTTGAGAGTGCTCCATACAGGAGCTGCTTTCCACCTAAACTTGAGAACTACCCAGAGTTCTCTGCCTCTTTTTTGCATAATTTATTCGTCACTCTATGCCTGAAAGGGTATTTCTTTGACTTATACTGGGTGCTCCCTTGTGTCTGGACAAAGCTATACCTCTCTGAAGAGCTCTAATTAGAGCGAAACACTGTGTCAGGGGTTGCTTTTGCTCATTTCAGGTTGGCTTGAATGGTATTTTACCAATTCAAAGCTGTAATACTGTGCCTGAAGTGGTAATTGGCTTTTGTCATTTTACAGCTCGGCAAGGACAGCACTGTGCTAGTCCTATGCTTAAAGACTTTGCTGTACAAATGGCAAAAGACTTTGTCCTTTTCTATCTCGGCGTGGATGGCACTGTGCTAATCCTATGCTTAAAGTTTTTGATAGAAAAACAGACATTTGAGGTGAGCAGATCTAGAGTGTCGCTGGTGTTGAGAGTGCTCCATACAGGAGCTGCTTTCCACCTAAACTTGAGATCTACCCAGAGTTCTCTGCTTCTTTTTTGCATAATTTATTCGTCACTCTATGCCTGAAAGGGTATTTCTTTGACTTATACTGGGTTCTCCCTTGTGTCTGGACAAAGCTATACCTCTCTGAAGAGCTCTAATTAGAACGAAACACTGTGTTAGGGGTTGTTTTTGCTCATTTCAGGTTGGCTTGATTGGTATTTTACCAATTTAAAGCTGTAATCCTGTGCCTGGAGTGGTAATTGGCTTTTGTCATTTTACAGCTCGGGAAGGACAGCACTGTGCTAGTCCTATGCTTAAAGACTTTGCTGTACAAATGGCAAAAGACTTTGTCCTTTTCTATCTCGGCGTGGATGGCACTGTGCTAATCCTATGCTTAAAGATTTTGATAGAAAAACAGACATTTGAGGTGAGCAGATCTAGAGTGTCGCTGGTGTTGAGAGTGCTCCATACAGGAGCTGCTTTCCACCTAAACTTGAGAACTACCCAGAGTTCTCTGCTTCTTTTTTGCATAATTTATTCGTCACTCTATGCCTGAAAGGGTATTTCATTGACTTATACTGGGTGCTCACTTGTGTCTGGACAAAGCTATACCTCTCTGAAAAGCTCTAATTAGAGCGAAACATTGTGTCAGGGGTTGCTTTTGCTCATTTTAGGTTGGCTTGATTGGTATTTTACCAATTCAAAGCTGTAATTCTGTGCCTGGAGTGGTAATTGTCTTTTGTCATTTTACAGCTCTGCAAGGACAGCACTGTGCTAGTCCTATGCTTAAAGACGTTGCTGTACAAATGGCAAAAGACTTTGTCCTTTTCTATCTCGGCGTGGATGGCACTGTGCTAATCCTATGCTTAAAGATTTTGATAGAAAAACAGACATTTGAGGTGAGCAGATCTAGAGCGTCGCTGGTGTTAAGAGTGCTCCATACAGGAGCTGCTTTCCACCTAAACTTGAGAACTACCCAGAGTCCTCTGCTTCTTTTTTGCATAATTTATTCGTCACTCTATGCCTGAAAGGGTATTTCTTTGACTTATACTGGGTGCTCCCTTGTGTCTGGACAAAGCTATACCTCTCTGAAGAGCTCTAATTAGAGCGAAACACTGTGTCAGGGGTTGCTTTTGCTCATTTCAGGTTGGCTTGAATGGTATTTTACCAATTCAAAGCTGTAATCCTGTGCCTGGAGTGGTAATTGGCTTTTGTCATTTTACAGCTCGGCAAGGACAGCACTGTGCTAGTCCTATGCTTAAAGAATTTGCTGTACAAATGGCAAAAGACTTTGTCCTTTTCTATCTCGGTGTGGATGGCACTGTGCTAATCCTATGCTTAAAGATTTTGATAGAAAAACAGACATTTGAGGTGAGCAGATCTAGATTGTCGCTGGTGTTGAGAGTGCTCCATACAGGAGCTGCTTTCCACCTAAACTTGAGAACTACGTAGAGTTCTCTGCTTCTTTTTTGCATAATTTATTCATCACTCTATGCCTGAAAGGGTATTTCTTTGACTTATACTGGGTGCTCCCTTGTGTCTGGACAAAACTATACCTCTCTGAAGAGCTCTAATTAGAGCGAAACACTGTGTCAGGGGTTGCTTTTGCTCATTTCAGAATGGCTTGATTGGTATTTTACCAATTCAAAGCTGTAAGCCTGTGCCTGGAGTGGTAATTGGCTTTTGTTATTTTACAGCTCGGCAAGGACAGCACTGTGCTAGTCCTATGCTTAAAGACTTTGCTGTACAAATGGCAAAAGACTTTGTCCTTTTCTATCTCGGCGTGGATGGCACTGTGCTTATACTATGCTTAAAGTTTTTGATAGAAAAACAGACATTTGAGGTGAGCAGATCTAGAGTGTCGCTGGTGTTGAGAGTGCTCCATACAGGAGCTGCTTTCCACCTAAACTTGAGAACTACCCAGAGTTCTCTGCTTCTTTTTTGCATAATTTATTCGTCACTCTATGCCTGAAAGGGTATTTCTTTGACTTATACTGGGTTCTCCCTTGTGTCTGGACAAAGCTATACCTCTCTGAAGAGCTCTAATTAGAGCGAAACACTGTGTGAGGGGTTGTTTTTGCTCATTTCAAGTTGGCTTGATTGGTATTTTACCAATTTAAAGCGGTAATCCTGTGCCTGGAGTGGTAATTGGCTTTTGTCATTTTACAGCTCGGGAAGGACAGCACTGTGCTAGTCCTATGCTTAAAGACTTTGCTGTACAAATGGCAAAAGACTTTGTCCTTTTCTATCTCGGCGTGGATGGCACTGTGCTAATCCTATGCTTAAAGTTTTTGATAGAAAAACAGACATTTGAGGTGAGCAGATCTAGAGTGTCGCTGGTGTTGAGAGTGCTCCATACAGGAGCTGCTTTCCACCTAAACTTGAGAACTACCCAGAGTTCTCTGCTTCTTTTTTGCATAATTTATTTGTCACTCTATGCCTGAAAGGGTATTTCTTTGACTTATACTGGGTGCTCCCTTTTGTCTGGACAAAGCTATACCTCTCTGAAGAGCTCTAATTAAAGCGAAACACTGTGTCAGGGGTTGCTTTTGCTCATTTCAGGTTGGCTTGATTGGAATTTTACCAATTCAAAGCTGTAATCCTGTGCCTGGAGTGGTAATTAGCTTTTGTCATTTTACAGCTCGGCAAGGACAGCACTGTGCTAGTCCTATGCTTAAAGACTTTGCTGTACAAATGGCAAAAGACTTTGTTCTTTTCTATCTCGGCGTGGATGGCACTGTGCTAATCCTATGCTTAAAGTTTTTGATAGAAAAACAGACATTTGAGGTGAGCAGATCTAGAGTGTCGCTGGTGTTGAGAGTGCTCCATACAGGAGCTGCTTTCCACCTAAACTTGAGAACTACCCAGAGTTCTCTGCTTCTTTTTTGCATAATTTATTCGTCACTCTATGCCTGAAAGGGTATTTCTTTGACTTATACTGGGTGCTCCCTTTTGTCTGGACAAAGCTATACCTCTCTGAAGAGCTCTAATTAAAGCGAAACACTGTGTCAGGGGTTGCTTTTGCTCATTTCAGGTTGGCTTGATTGGTATTTTACCAATTCAAAGCTGTAATCCTGTGCCTGGAGTGGTAATTAGCTTTTGTCATTTTACAGCTCGGCAAGGACAGCACTGTGCTAGTCCTATGCTTAAAGACTTTGCTGTACAAATGGCAAAAGACTTTGTCCTTTTCTATCTCGGCGTGGATGGCACTGTGCTAATCCTATGCTTAAAGATTTTGACAGAAAAACAGACATTTGAGGTGAGCAGATCTAGAGTGTCGCTGGTGTTGAGAGTGCTCCATACAGGAGCTGCTTTCCACCTAAACTTGAGAACTACTCAGAGTTCTCTGCTTCTTTTTTGCATAATTTATTCGTCACTCAATGCCTGAAAGGGTATTTCTTTGACTTATACTGGGTGCTCCCTTGTGTCTGGACAAAGCTATACCTCTCTGAAGAGCTCTAATTAGAGCGAAACACTGTGTCTGGGGTTGCTTTTGCTCATTTCAGGTTGGCTTGATTGGTATTTTACCAATTCAAAGCTGTAATCCTGTGCCTGGAGTGGTAATTGGCTTTTGTCATTTTACAGCTCGGCAAGGACAGCACTGTGCTAGTCCTATGCTTAAAGACTTTGCTGTACAAATGTCAAAAGACTTTGTCCTTTTCTATCTCGGCGTGGATGGCACTGTGCTAATCCTATGCTTAAAGTTTTTGATAGAAAAACAGACATTTGAGGTGAGCAGATCTAGAGTGTTGCTGGTGTTGAGAGTGCTCCATACAGGAGCTGCTTTCCACCTAAACTTGAGAACTACCCAGAGTTCTCTGCTTCTTTTTTGCATAATTTATTCGTCACTCTATGCCTGAAAGGGTATTTCTTTGACTTATACTGGGTGCTCCCTTGTGTCTGGACAAAGCTATACCTCTCTGAAGAGCTCTAATTAAAGCGAAACACTGTGTCAGGGGTTGCTTTTGCTCATTTCAGGTTGGCTTGATTGGTATTTTACCAATTCAAAGCTGTAATCCCGTGCCTGGAGTGGTAATTAGCTTTTGTCATTTTACAGCTCGGCAAGGACAGCACTGTGCTAGTCCTATGCTTAAAGACTTTGCTGTACAAATGGCAAAAGACTTTGTCCTTTTCTATCTCGGCGTGGATGGCACTGTGCTAATCCTATGCTTAAAGATTTTGACAGAAAAACAGACATTTGAGGTGAGCAGAACTAGAGTGTCGCTGGTGTTGAGAGTGCTCCATACAGGAGCTGCTTTCTGCCTAAACTTGAGAACTACCCAGAGTTCTCTGCTTCTTTTTTGCATAAATTATTCATCACGCTATGCCTGAAAGGGTATTTCTTTGACTTATACTGGGTGCTCCCTTGTGTCTGGACAAAGCTATACCTCTCTGAAGATCTCTAATTAGAGCGAAACACTGTGTCAGGGGTTGCTTTTGCTCATTTCAGGTTGGCTTGATTGGTATTTTACCAATTCAAAGCTGTAATCCCGTGCCTGGAGTGGTAATTGGCTTTTGTCATTTTACAGCTCGGCAAGGACAGCACTGTGCTAGTCCTATGCTTAAAGACTTTGCTGTACAAATGGCAAAAGACTTTGTCCTTTTCTATGTCGGCGTGGATGGCACTGTGCTAATCCTATGCTTAAAGATTTTGATAGAAAAACAGACATTTGAGGTGAGCAGATCTAGAGTGTCGCTGGTGTTGAGAGTGCTCCATACAGGAGCTGCTTTCCACCTAAACTTGAGAACTACCCAGAGTTCTCTGCTTCTTTTTTGCATAATTTATTCGTCACTCTATGCCTGAAAGGGTATTTCATTGACTTATACTGGGTGCTCCCTTGTGTCTGGACAAAGCTATACCTCTCTGAAAAGCTCTAATTAGAGCGAAACATTGTGTCAGGGGTTGCTTTTGCTCATTTTAGGTTGGCTTGATTGGTATTTTACCAATTCAAAGCTGTAATCCTGTGCCTGGAGTGGTAATTGTCTTTTGTCATTTTACAGCTCTGCAAGGACAGCACTGTGCTAGTCCTATGCTTAAAGACGTTGCTGTACAAATGGCAAAAGACTTTGTCCTTTTCTATCTCGGCGTGGATGGCACTGTGCTAATCCTATGCTTAAAGATTTTGATAGAAAAACAGACATTTGAGGTGAGCAGATCTAGAGTGTCGCTGGTGTGTAGAGTGCTCCATACAGGAGCTGCTTTCCACCTAAACTTGAGAACTACCCAGAGTTCTCTGCTTCTTTTTTGCATAATTTATTCGTCACTCTATGCCTGAAAGGGTATTTCTTTGACTTATACTGGGTGCTCTCTTGTGTCTGGACAAAGCTATACCTCTCTGAAGAGCTCTAATTAAAGCGAAACACTGTGTCAGGGGTTGCTTTTGCTCATTTCAGGTTGGCTTGATTGGTATTTTACCAATTCAAAGCTGTAATCCTGTGCCTGGAGTGGTAATTAGCTTTTGTCATTTTACAGCTCGGCAAGGACAGCACTGTGCTAGACCTATGCTTAAAGACTTTGCTGTACAAATGGCAAAAGACTTTGTCCTTTTCTATCTCGGCGTGGATGGCACTGTGCTAATCCTATGCTTAAAGATTTTGACAGAAAAACAGACATTTGAGGTGAGCAGAACTAGAGTGTCGCTGGTGTTGAGAGTGCTCCATACAGGAGCTGCTTTCTGCCTAAACTTGAGAACTACCCAGAGTTCTCTGCTTCTTTTTTGCATAATTTATTCATCATGCTATGCCTGAAAGGGTATTTCTTTGACTTATACTGGGTGCTCCCTTGTGTCTGGACAAAGCTATACCTCTCTGAAGATCTCTAATTAGAGCGAAACACTGTGTCAGGGGTTGCTTTTGCTCATTTCAGGTTGGCTTGATTGGTATTTTACCAATTCAAAGCTGTAATCCCGTGCCTGGAGTGGTAATTGGCTTTTGTCATTTTACAGCTCGGCAAGGACAGCACTGTGCTAGTCCTATGCTTAAAGACTTTGCTGTACAAATGGCAAAAGACTTTGTCCTTTTCTATGTCGGCGTGGATGGCACTGTGCTAATCCTATGTTTAAAGATTTTGATAGAAAAACAGACATTTGAGGTGAGCAGATCTAGAGTGTCGCTGGTGTTGAGAGTGCTCCATACAGGAGCTGCTTTCCACCTAAACTTGAGAACTACCCAGAGTTCTCTGCTTCTTTTTTGCATAATTTATTCGTCACTCTATGCCTGAAAGGGTATTTCTTTGACTTATACTGGGTGCTCCCTTGTGTCTGGACAAAGCTATACCTCTCTGAAGAGCTCTAATTAGAGCGAAACACTGTGTCAGGGGTTGCTTTTGCTCATTTCAGGTTGGCTTGATTGGTATTTTACCAATTCAAAGCTGTATTCCTGTGCCTTGAGTGGTAATTGGCTTTTGTCATTTTACAGCTCGGCAAGGACAGCACTGTGCTAGTCCTATGCTGAAAGACTTTGCTGTACAAATGGCAAAAGACTTTGTCCTTTTCTACCTTGGCGTGGATGGCACTGTGCTAATCCTATGCTTAAAGATTTTGATAGAAAAACAGACATTTGAGGTGAGCAGATCTAGAGCGTCGCTGGTGTTGAGAGTGCTCCATACAGGAGCTGCTTTCCACCTAAACTTGAGAACTACCCAGAGTTCTCTGCTTCTTTTTTGCATAATTTATTCGTCACTCTATGCCTGAAAGGGTATTCCTTTGACTTATACTGGGTGCTCCCTTGTGTCTGGACAAAGCTATACCGCTCTGAAGAGCTCTAATTAGAGCGAAACACTGTGTCAGGGGTTGCTTTTGCTCATTTCAGGTTGGCTTGATTGGTATTTTACCAATTCAAAGCTGTAATCCTGTGCCTGGAGTGGTAATTGGCTTTTGTCATTTTACAGCTCGGCAAGGACAGCACTGTGCTAGTCCTATGCTTAAAGACTTTGCTGTACAAATGGCAAAAGACTTTGTCCTTTTCTATCTCGGTGTAGATGGCACTGTGCTAATCCTATGCTTAAAGATTTTGATAGAAAAACAGACATTTGAGGTGAGCAGATCTAGAGTGTCGCTGGTGTTGAGAGTGCTCCATACAGGAGCTGCTTTCCACCTAAACTTGAGAACTACCCAGAGTTCTCTGCTTCTTTTTTGCATAATTTATTCGTCACTCTATGCCTGAAAGGGTATTTCATTGACTTATACTGGGTGCTCACTTGTGTCTGGACAAAGCTATACCTCTCTGAAAAGCTCTAATTAGAGCGAAACATTGTGTCAGGGGTTGCTTTTGCTCATTTTAGGTTGGCTTGATTGGTATTTTACCAATTCAAAGCTGTAATTCTGTGCCTGGAGTGGTAATTGTCTTTTGTCATTTTACAGCTCTGCAAGGACAGCACTGTGCTAGTCCTATGCTTAAAGACGTTGCTGTACAAATGGCAAAAGACTTTGTCCTTTTCTATCTCGGCGTGGATGGCACTGTGCTAATCCTATGCTTAAAGATTTTGATAGAAAAACAGACATTTGAGGTGAGCAGATCTAGAGCGTCGCTGGTGTTAAGAGTGCTCCATACAGGAGCTGCTTTCCACCTAAACTTGAGAACTACCCAGAGTCCTCTGCTTCTTTTTTGCATAATTTATTCGTCACTCTATGCCTGAAAGGGTATTTCTTTGACTTATACTGGGTGCTCCCTTGTGTCTGGACAAAGCTATACCTCTCTGAAGAGCTCTAATTAGAGCGAAACACTGTGTCAGGGGTTGCTTTTGCTCATTTCAGGTTGGCTTGAATGGTATTTTACCAATTCAAAGCTGTAATCCTGTGCCTGGAGTGGTAATTGGCTTTTGTCATTTTACAGCTCGGCAAGGACAGCACTGTGCTAGTCCTATGCTTAAAGAATTTGCTGTACAAATGGCAAAAGACTTTGTCCTTTTCTATCTCGGTGTGGATGGCACTGTGCTAATCCTATGCTTAAAGATTTTGATAGAAAAACAGACATTTGAGGTGAGCAGATCTAGATTGTCGCTGGTGTTGAGAGTGCTCCATACAGGAGCTGCTTTCCACCTAAACTTGAGAACTACGTAGAGTTCTCTGCTTCTTTTTTGCATAATTTATTCATCACTCTATGCCTGAAAGGGTATTTCTTTGACTTATACTGGGTGCTCCCTTGTGTCTGGACAAAACTATACCTCTCTGAAGAGCTCTAATTAGAGCGAAACACTGTGTCAGGGGTTGCTTTTGCTCATTTCAGAATGGCTTGATTGGTATTTTACCAATTCAAAGCTGTAAGCCTGTGCCTGGAGTGGTAATTGGCTTTTGTTATTTTACAGCTCGGCAAGGACAGCACTGTGCTAGTCCTATGCTTAAAGACTTTGCTGTACAAATGGCAAAAGACTTTGTCCTTTTCTATCTCGGCGTGGATGGCACTGTGCTTATACTATGCTTAAAGTTTTTGATAGAAAAACAGACATTTGAGGTGAGCAGATCTAGAGTGTCGCTGGTGTTGAGAGTGCTCCATACAGGAGCTGCTTTCCACCTAAACTTGAGAACTACCCAGAGTTCTCTGCTTCTTTTTTGCATAATTTATTCGTCACTCTATGCCTGAAAGGGTATTTCTTTGACTTATACTGGGTTCTCCCTTGTGTCTGGACAAAGCTATACCTCTCTGAAGAGCTCTAATTAGAGCGAAACACTGTGTGAGGGGTTGTTTTTGCTCATTTCAAGTTGGCTTGATTGGTATTTTACCAATTTAAAGCGGTAATCCTGTGCCTGGAGTGGTAATTGGCTTTTGTCATTTTACAGCTCGGGAAGGACAGCACTGTGCTAGTCCTATGCTTAAAGACTTTGCTGTACAAATGGCAAAAGACTTTGTCCTTTTCTATCTCGGCGTGGATGGCACTGTGCTAATCCTATGCTTAAAGTTTTTGATAGAAAAACAGACATTTGAGGTGAGCAGATCTAGAGTGTCGCTGGTGTTGAGAGTGCTCCATACAGGAGCTGCTTTCCACCTAAACTTGAGAACTACCCAGAGTTCTCTGCTTCTTTTTTGCATAATTTATTTGTCACTCTATGCCTGAAAGGGTATTTCTTTGACTTATACTGGGTGCTCCCTTTTGTCTGGACAAAGCTATACCTCTCTGAAGAGCTCTAATTAAAGCGAAACACTGTGTCAGGGGTTGCTTTTGCTCATTTCAGGTTGGCTTGATTGGAATTTTACCAATTCAAAGCTGTAATCCTGTGCCTGGAGTGGTAATTAGCTTTTGTCATTTTACAGCTCGGCAAGGACAGCACTGTGCTAGTCCTATGCTTAAAGACTTTGCTGTACAAATGGCAAAAGACTTTGTCCTTTTCTATCTCGGCGTGGATGGCACTGTGCTAATCCTATGCTTAAAGTTTTTGATAGAAAAACAGACATTTGAGGTGAGCAGATCTAGAGTGTCGCTGGTGTTGAGAGTGCTCCATACAGGAGCTGCTTTCCACCTAAACTTGAGAACTACCCAGAGTTCTCTGCTTCTTTTTTGCATAATTTATTCGTCACTCTATGCCTGAAAGGGTATTTCTTTGACTTATACTGGGTGCTCCCTTTTGTCTGGACAAAGCTATACCTCTCTGAAGAGCTCTAATTAAAGCGAAACACTGTGTCAGGGGTTGCTTTTGCTCATTTCAGGTTGGCTTGATTGGTATTTTACCAATTCAAAGCTGTAATCCTGTGCCTGGAGTGGTAATTAGCTTTTGTCATTTTACAGCTCGGCAAGGACAGCACTGTGCTAGTCCTATGCTTAAAGACTTTGCTGTACAAATGGCAAAAGACTTTGTCCTTTTCTATCTCGGCGTGGATGGCACTGTGCTAATCCTATGCTTAAAGATTTTGACAGAAAAACAGACATTTGAGGTGAGCAGATCTAGAGTGTCGCTGGTGTTGAGAGTGCTCCATACAGGAGCTGCTTTCCACCTAAACTTGAGAACTACTCAGAGTTCTCTGCTTCTTTTTTGCATAATTTATTCGTCACTCAATGCCTGAAAGGGTATTTCTTTGACTTATACTGGGTGCTCCCTTGTGTCTGGACAAAGCTATACCTCTCTGAAGAGCTCTAATTAGAGCGAAACACTGTGTCTGGGGTTGCTTTTGCTCATTTCAGGTTGGCTTGATTGGTATTTTACCAATTCAAAGCTGTAATCCTGTGCCTGGAGTGGTAATTGGCTTTTGTCATTTTACAGCTCGGCAAGGACAGCACTGTGCTAGTCCTATGCTTAAAGACTTTGCTGTACAAATGTCAAAAGACTTTGTCCTTTTCTATCTCGGCGTGGATGGCACTGTGCTAATCCTATGCTTAAAGTTTTTGATAGAAAAACAGACATTTGAGGTGAGCAGATCTAGAGTGTTGCTGGTGTTGAGAGTGCTCCATACAGGAGCTGCTTTCCACCTAAACTTGAGAACTACCCAGAGTTCTCTGCTTCTTTTTTGCATAATTTATTCGTCACTCTATGCCTGAAAGGGTATTTCTTTGACTTATACTGGGTGCTCCCTTGTGTCTGGACAAAGCTATACCTCTCTGAAGAGCTCTAATTAAAGCGAAACACTGTGTCAGGGGTTGCTTTTGCTCATTTCAGGTTGGCTTGATTGGTATTTTACCAATTCAAAGCTGTAATCCCGTGCCTGGAGTGGTAATTAGCTTTTGTCATTTTACAGCTCGGCAAGGACAGCACTGTGCTAGTCCTATGCTTAAAGACTTTGCTGTACAAATGGCAAAAGACTTTGTCCTTTTCTATCTCGGCGTGGATGGCACTGTGCTAATCCTATGCTTAAAGATTTTGACAGAAAAACAGACATTTGAGGTGAGCAGAACTAGAGTGTCGCTGGTGTTGAGAGTGCTCCATACAGGAGCTGCTTTCTGCCTAAACTTGAGAACTACCCAGAGTTCTCTGCTTCTTTTTTGCATAAATTATTCATCACGCTATGCCTGAAAGGGTATTTCTTTGACTTATACTGGGTGCTCCCTTGTGTCTGGACAAAGCTATACCTCTCTGAAGATCTCTAATTAGAGCGAAACACTGTGTCAGGGGTTGCTTTTGCTCATTTCAGGTTGGCTTGATTGGTATTTTACCAATTCAAAGCTGTAATCCCGTGCCTGGAGTGGTAATTGGCTTTTGTCATTTTACAGCTCGGCAAGGACAGCACTGTGCTAGTCCTATGCTTAAAGACTTTGCTGTACAAATGGCAAAAGACTTTGTCCTTTTCTATGTCGGCGTGGATGGCACTGTGCTAATCCTATGCTTAAAGATTTTGATAGAAAAACAGACATTTGAGGTGAGCAGATCTAGAGTGTCGCTGGTGTTGAGAGTGCTCCATACAGGAGCTGCTTTCCACCTAAACTTGAGAACTACCCAGAGTTCTCTGCTTCTTTTTTGCATAATTTATTCGTCACTCTATGCCTGAAAGGGTATTTCATTGACTTATACTGGGTGCTCCCTTGTGTCTGGACAAAGCTATACCTCTCTGAAAAGCTCTAATTAGAGCGAAACATTGTGTCAGGGGTTGCTTTTGCTCATTTTAGGTTGGCTTGATTGGTATTTTACCAATTCAAAGCTGTAATCCTGTGCCTGGAGTGGTAATTGTCTTTTGTCATTTTACAGCTCTGCAAGGACAGCACTGTGCTAGTCCTATGCTTAAAGACGTTGCTGTACAAATGGCAAAAGACTTTGTCCTTTTCTATCTCGGCGTGGATGGCACTGTGCTAATCCTATGCTTAAAGATTTTGATAGAAAAACAGACATTTGAGGTGAGCAGATCTAGAGTGTCGCTGGTGTGTAGAGTGCTCCATACAGGAGCTGCTTTCCACCTAAACTTGAGAACTACCCAGAGTTCTCTGCTTCTTTTTTGCATAATTTATTCGTCACTCTATGCCTGAAAGGGTATTTCTTTGACTTATACTGGGTGCTCTCTTGTGTCTGGACAAAGCTATACCTCTCTGAAGAGCTCTAATTAAAGCGAAACACTGTGTCAGGGGTTGCTTTTGCTCATTTCAGGTTGGCTTGATTGGTATTTTACCAATTCAAAGCTGTAATCCTGTGCCTGGAGTGGTAATTAGCTTTTGTCATTTTACAGCTCGGCAAGGACAGCACTGTGCTAGACCTATGCTTAAAGACTTTGCTGTACAAATGGCAAAAGACTTTGTCCTTTTCTATCTCGGCATGGATGGCACTGTGCTAATCCTATGCTTAAAGATTTTGACAGAAAAACAGACATTTGAGGTGAGCAGAACTAGAGTGTCGCTGGTGTTGAGAGTGCTCCATACAGGAGCTGCTTTCTGCCTAAACTTGAGAACTACCCAGAGTTCTCTGCTTCTTTTTTGCATAATTTATTCATCATGCTATGCCTGAAAGGGTATTTCTTTGACTTATACTGGGTGCTCCCTTGTGTCTGGACAAAGCTATACCTCTCTGAAGATCTCTAATTAGAGCGAAACACTGTGTCAGGGGTTGCTTTTGCTCATTTCAGGTTGGCTTGATTGGTATTTTACCAATTCAAAGCTGTAATCCCGTGCCTGGAGTGGTAATTGGCTTTTGTCATTTTACAGCTCGGCAAGGACAGCACTGTGCTAGTCCTATGCTTAAAGACTTTGCTGTACAAATGGCAAAAGACTTTGTCCTTTTCTATGTCGGCGTGGATGGCACTGTGCTAATCCTATGTTTAAAGATTTTGATAGAAAAACAGACATTTGAGGTGAGCAGATCTAGAGTGTCGCTGGTGTTGAGAGTGCTCCATACAGGAGCTGCTTTCCACCTAAACTTGAGAACTACCCAGAGTTCTCTGCTTCTTTTTTGCATAATTTATTCGTCACTCTATGCCTGAAAGGGTATTTCTTTGACTTATACTGGGTGCTCCCTTGTGTCTGGACAAAGCTATACCTCTCTGAAGAGCTCTAATTAGAGCGAAACACTGTGTCAGGGGTTGCTTTTGCTCATTTCAGGTTGGCTTGAATGGTATTTTACCAATTCAAAGCTGTAATACTGTGCCTGGAGTGGTAATTGGCTTTTGTCATTTTACAGCTCGGCAAGGACAGCACTGTGCTAGTCCTATGCTTAAAGACTTTGCTGTACAAATGGCAAAAGACTTTGTCCTTTTCTATCTCGGCGTGGATGGCACTGTGCTAATCCTATGCTTAAAGTTTTTGATAGAAAAACAGACATTTGAGGTGAGCAGATCTAGAGTGTCGCTGGTGTTGAGAGTGCTCCATACAGGAGCTGCTTTCCACCTAAACTTGAGAACTACCCAGAGTTCTCTGCTTCTTTTTTGCATAATTTATTCGTCACTCTATGCCTGAAAGGGTATTTCTTTGACTTATACTGGGTGCTCCCTTGTGTCTGGACAAAGCTATACCTCTCTGAAGAGCTCTAATTAGAGCGAAACACTGTGTTAGGGGTTGTTTTTGCTCATTTCAGGTTGGCTTGATTGGTATTTTACCAATTTAAAGCTGTAATCCTGTGCCTGGAGTGGTAATTGGCTTTTGTCATTTTACAGCTCGGGAAGGACAGCACTGTGCTAGTCCTATGCTTAAAGACTTTGCTGTACAAATGGCAAAAGACTTTGTCCTTTTCTATCTCGGCGTGGATGGCACTGTGCTATTCCTATGCTTAAAGATTTTGATAGAAAAACAGACATTTGAGGTGAGCAGATCTAGAGTGTCGCTGGTGTTGAGAGTGCTCCATACAGGAGCTGCTTTCCACCTAAATTTGAGAACTACCCAGAGTTCTCTGCTTCTTTTTTGCATAATTTATTCGTCACTCTATGCCTGAAAGGGTATTTCATTGACTTATACTGGGTGTTCCCTTGTGTCTGGACAAAGCTATACCTCTCTGAAAAGCTCTAATTAGAGCGAAACACTGTGTCAGGGGTTGCTTTTGCTCATTTTAGGTTGGCTTGATTGGTATTTTACCAATTCAAAGCTGTAATCCTGTGCCTGGAGTGGTAATTGTCTTTTGTCATTTTACAGCTCTGCAAGGACAGCACTGTGCTAGTCCTATGCTTAAAGACGTTGCTGTACAAATGGCAAAAGACTTTGTCCTTTTCTATCTCGGCGTGGATGGCACTGTGCTAATCCTATGCTTAAAGATTTTGATAGAAAAACAGACATTTGAGGTGAGCAGATCTAGAGTGTCGCTGGTGTGTAGAGTGCTCCATACAGGAGCTGCTTTCCACCTAAACTTGAGAACTACCCAGAGTTCTCTGCTTCTTTTTTGCATAATTTATTCGTCACTCTATGCCTGAAAGGGTATTTCTTTGACTTATACTGGGTGCTCTCTTGTGTCTGGACAAAGCTATACCTCTCTGAAGAGCTCTAATTAGAGCGAAACACTGTGTCAGGGGTTGCTTTTGCTCATTTCAGGTTGGCTTGATTGGTATTTTACCAATTCAAAGCTGTATTCCTGTGCCTTGAGTGGTAATTGGCTTTTGTCATTTTACAGCTCGGCAAGGACAGCACTGTGCTAGTCCTATGCTGAAAGACTTTGCTGTACAAATGGCAAAAGACTTTGTCCTTTTCTACCTTGGCGTGGATGGCACTGTGCTAATCCTATGCTTAAAGATTTTGATAGAAAAACAGACATTTGAGGTGAGCAGATCTAGAGCGTCGCTGGTGTTGAGAGTGCTCCATACAGGAGCTGCTTTCCACCTAAACTTGAGAACTACCCAGAGTTCTCTGCTTCTTTTTTGCATAATTTATTCGTCACTCTATGCCTGAAAGGGTATTCCTTTGACTTATACTGGGTGCTCCCTTGTGTCTGGACAAAGCTATACCGCTCTGAAGAGCTCTAATTAGAGCGAAACACTGTGTCAGGGGTTGCTTTTGCTCATTTCAGGTTGGCTTGATTGGTATTTTACCAATTCAAAGCTGTAATCCTGTGCCTGGAGTGGTAATTGGCTTTTGTCATTTTACAGCTCGGCAAGGACAGCACTGTGCTAGTCCTATGCTTAAAGACTTTGCTGTACAAATGGCAAAAGACTTTGTCCTTTTCTATCTCGGTGTAGATGGCACTGTGCTAATCCTATGCTTAAAGATTTTGATAGAAAAACAGACATTTGAGGTGAGCAGATCTAGATTGTCGCTGGTGTTGAGAGTGCTCCATACAGGAGCTGCTTTCCACCTAAACTTGAGAACTACGTAGAGTTCTCTGCTTCTTTTTTGCATAATTTATTCATCACTCTATGCCTGAAAGGGTATTTCTTTGACTTATACTGGGTGCTCCCTTGTGTCTGGACAAAGCTATACCTCTCTGAAGAGCTCTAATTAGAGCGAAACACTGTGTCAGGGGTTGCTTTTGCTCATTTCAGATTGGCTTGATTGGTATTTTACCAATTCAAAGCTGTAAGCCTGTGCCTGGAGTGGTAATTGGCTTTTGTCATTTTACAGCTCGGCAAGGACAGCACTGTGCTAGTCCTATGCTTAAAGACTTTGCTGTACAAATGGCAAAAGACTTTGTCCTTTTCTATCTCGGCGTGGATGGCACTGTGCTTATACTATGCTTAAAGTTTTTGATAGAAAAACAGACATTTGAGGTGAGCAGATCTAGAGTGTCGCTGGTGTTGAGAGTGCTCCATACAGGAGCTGCTTTCCACCTAAACTTGAGAACTACCCAGAGTTCTCTGCTTCTTTTTTGCATAATTTATTCGTCACTCTATGCCTGAAAGGGTATTTCTTTGACTTATACTGGGTGCTCCCTTGTGTCTGGACAAAGCTATACCTCTCTGAAAAGCTCTAATTAGAGCGAAACACTGTGTCAGGGGTTGCTTTTGCTCATTTCAGGTTGGCTTGATTGGAATTTTACCAATTCAAAGCTGTAATCCTGTGCCTGGAGTGGTAATTGGCTTTTGTAATTTTACAGCTCGGCAAGGACAGCACTGTGCTAGTCCTATGCTTAAAGACTTTGCTGTACAAATGGCAAAAGACTTTGTCCTTTTCTATCTCGGCGTGGATGGCACTGTGCTAATCCTATGCTTAAAGATTTTGATGGAAAAACAGACATTTGAGGTGAGCAGATCTAGAGTGTCGCTGGTGTTGAGAGTGCTCCATACAGGAGCTGCTTTCCACCTAAACTTGAGAACTACCCAGAGTTCTCTGCTTCTTTTTTGCATAATTTATTCGTCACTCTATGCCTGAAAGGGTATTTCATTGACTTATACTGGGTGCTCACTTGTGTCTGGACAAAGCTATACCTCTCTGAAAAGCTCTAATTAGAGCGAAACATTGTGTCAGGGGTTGCTTTTGCTCATTTTAGGTTGGCTTGATTGGTATTTTACCAATTCAAAGCTGTAATTCTGTGCCTGGAGTGGTAATTGTCTTTTGTCATTTTACAGCTCTGCAAGGACAGCACTGTGCTAGTCCTATGCTTAAAGACGTTGCTGTACAAATGGCAAAAGACTTTGTCCTTTTCTATCTCGGCGTGGATGGCACTGTGCTAATCCTATGCTTAAAGATTTTGATAGAAAAACAGACATTTGAGGTGAGCAGATCTAGAGCGTCGCTGGTGTTAAGAGTGCTCCATACAGGAGCTGCTTTCCACCTAAACTTGAGAACTACCCAGAGTCCTCTGCTTCTTTTTTGCATAATTTATTCGTCACTCTATGCCTGAAAGGGTATTTCTTTGACTTATACTGGGTGCTCCCTTGTGTCTGGACAAAGCTATACCTCTCTGAAGAGCTCTAATTAGAGCGAAACACTGTGTCAGGGGTTGCTTTTGCTCATTTCAGGTTGGCTTGAATGGTATTTTACCAATTCAAAGCTGTAATCCTGTGCCTGGAGTGGTAATTGGCTTTTGTCATTTTACAGCTCGGCAAGGACAGCACTGTGCTAGTCCTATGCTTAAAGAATTTGCTGTACAAATGGCAAAAGACTTTGTCCTTTTCTATCTCGGTGTGGATGGCACTGTGCTAATCCTATGCTTAAAGATTTTGATAGAAAAACAGACATTTGAGGTGAGCAGATCTAGATTGTCGCTGGTGTTGAGAGTGCTCCATACAGGAGCTGCTTTCCACCTAAACTTGAGAACTACGTAGAGTTCTCTGCTTCTTTTTTGCATAATTTATTCATCACTCTATGCCTGAAAGGGTATTTCTTTGACTTATACTGGGTGCTCCCTTGTGTCTGGACAAAACTATACCTCTCTGAAGAGCTCTAATTAGAGCGAAACACTGTGTCAGGGGTTGCTTTTGCTCATTTCAGAATGGCTTGATTGGTATTTTACCAATTCAAAGCTGTAAGCCTGTGCCTGGAGTGGTAATTGGCTTTTGTTATTTTACAGCTCGGCAAGGACAGCACTGTGCTAGTCCTATGCTTAAAGACTTTGCTGTACAAATGGCAAAAGACTTTGTCCTTTTCTATCTCGGCGTGGATGGCACTGTGCTTATACTATGCTTAAAGTTTTTGATAGAAAAACAGACATTTGAGGTGAGCAGATCTAGAGTGTCGCTGGTGTTGAGAGTGCTCCATACAGGAGCTGCTTTCCACCTAAACTTGAGAACTACCCAGAGTTCTCTGCTTCTTTTTTGCATAATTTATTCGTCACTCTATGCCTGAAAGGGTATTTCTTTGACTTATACTGGGTGCTCCCTTGTGTCTGGACAAAGCTATACCTCTCTGAAGAGCTCTAATTAAAGCGAAACACTGTGTCTGGGGTTGCTTTTGCTCATTTCAGGTTGGCTTGATTGGTATTTTACCAATTCAAAGCTGTAATCCTGTGCCTGGAGTGGTAATTGGCTTTTGTCATTTTACAGCTCGGCAAGGACAGCACTGTGCTAGTCCTATGCTTAAAGACTTTGCTGTACAAATGGCAAAAGACTTTGTCCTTTTCTATCTCGGCGTGGATGGCACTGTGCTAATCCTATGCTTAAAGTTTTTGATAGAAAAACAGACATTTGAGGTGAGCAGATCTAGAGTGTCGCTGGTGTTGAGAGTGCTCCATACAGGAGCTGCTTTCCACCTAAACTTGAGAACTACCCAGAGTTCTCTGCTTCTTTTTTGCATAATTTATTCGTCACTCTATGCCTGAAAGGGTATTTCTTTGACTTATACTGGGTGCTCCCTTGTGTCTGGACAAAGCTATACCTCTCTGAAGAGCTCTAATTAAAGCGAAACACTGTGTCAGGGGTTGCTTTTGCTCATTTCAGGTTGGCTTGATTGGTATTTTACCAATTCAAAGCTGTAATCCTGTGCCTGGAGTGGTAATTAACTTTTGTCATTTTACAGCTCGGCAAGGACAGCACTGTGCTAGTCCTATGCTGAAAGACTTTGTCCTTTTCTATGTCGGCGTGGATGGCACTGTGCTAATCCTATGCTTAAAGATTTTGATAGAAAAACAGACATTTGAGGTGAGCAGATCTAGAGTGTCGCTGGTGTGTAGAGTGCTCCATACAGGAGCTGCTTTCCACCTAAACTTGAGAACTACCCAGAGTTCTCTGCTTGTTTTTTGCATAATTTATTCGTCACTCTATGCCTGAAAGGGTATTTCTTTGACTTATACTGGGTGCTCTCTTGTGTCTGGACAAAGCTATACCTCTCTGAAGAGCTCTAATTAGAGCGAAACACTGTGTCAGGGGTTGCTTTTGCTCATTTCAGGTTGGCTTGATTGGTATTTTACCAATTCAAAGCTGTAATCCTGTGCCTGGAGTGGTAATTGGCTTTTGTCATTTTACAGCTCGGCAAGGACAGCACTGTGCTAGTCCTATGCTGAAAGACTTTGCTGTACAAATGGCAAAAGACTTTGTCCTTTTCTATCTTGGCGTGGATGGCACTGTGCTAATCCTATGCTTAAAGATTTTGATAGAAAAACAGACATTTGAGGTGAGCAGATCTAGAGCGTCGCTGGTGTTGAGAGTGCTCCATACAGGAGCTGCTTTCCACCTAAACTTGAGAACTACCCAGAGTTCTCTGCTTCTTTTTTGCATAATTTATTCATCACTCTATGCCTGAAAGGGTATTTCTTTGACTTATACTGGGTGCTCCCTTGTGTCTGGACAAAGCTATACCTCTCTGAAGAGCTCTAATTAGAGCGAAACACTGTGTCAGGGGTTGCTTTTGCTCATTTCAGGTTGGCTTGATTGGTATTTTACCAATTCAAAGCTGTAATCCTGTGCCTGGAGTGGTAATTGGCTTTTGTCATTTTACAGCTCGGCAAGGACAGCACTGTGCTAGTCCTATGCTTAAAGACTTTGCTGTACAAATGGCAAAAGACTTTGTCCTTTTCTATCTCGGTGTGGATGGCACTGTGCTAATCCTATGCTTAAAGATTTTGATAGAAAAACAGACATTTGAGGTGAGCAGATCTAGATTGTCGCTGGTGTTGAGAGTGCTCCATACAGGAGCTGCTTTCCACCTAAACTTGAGAACTACGTAGAGTTCTCTGCTTCTTTTTTGCATAATTTATTCATCACTCTATGCCTGAAAGGGTATTTCTTTGACTTATACTGGGTGCTCCCTTGTGTCTGGACAAAGCTATACCTCTCTGAAGAGCTCTAATTAGAGCGAAACACTGTGTCAGGGGTTGCTTTTGCTCATTTCAGATTGGCTTGATTGGTATTTTACCAATTCAAAGCTGTAAGCCTGTGCCTGGAGTGGTAATTGGCTTTTGTCATTTTACAGCTCGGCAAGGACAGCACTGTGCTAGTCCTATGCTTAAAGACTTTGCTGTACAAATGGCAAAAGACTTTGTCCTTTTCTATCTCGGCGTGGATGGCACTGTGCTTATACTATGCTTAAAGTTTTTGATAGAAAAACAGACATTTGAGGTGAGCAGATCTAGAGTGTCGCTGGTGTTGAGAGTGCTCCATACAGGAGCTGCTTTCCACCTAAACTTGAGAACTACCCAGAGTTCTCTGCTTCTTTTTTGCATAATTTATTCGTCACTCTATGCCTGAAAGGGTATTTCTTTGACTTATACTGGGTTCTCCCTTGTGTCTGGACAAAGCTATACCTCTCTGAAGAGCTCTAATTAGAGCGAAACACTGTGTCAGGGGTTGTTTTTGCTCATTTCAAGTTGGCTTGATTGGTATTTTACCAATTTAAAGCTGTAATCCTGTGCCTGGAGTGGTAATTGGCTTTTGTCATTTTACAGCTCGGGAAGGACAGCACTGTGCTAGTCCTATGCTTAAAGACTTTGCTGTACAAATGGCAAAAGACTTTGTCCTTTTCTATCTCGGCGTGGATGGCACTGTGCTAATCCTATGCTTAAAGATTTTGATAGAAAAACAGACATTTGAGGTGAGCAGATCTAGAGTGTCGCTGGTGTTGAGAGTGCTCCATACAGGAGCTGCTTTCCACCTAAACTTGAGAACTACCCAGAGTTCTCTGCTTCTTTTTTGCATAATTTATTCGTCACTCTATGCCTGAAAGGGTATTTCTTTGACTTATACTGGGTGCTCCCTTGTGTCTGGACAAAGCTATACCTCTCTGAAAAGCTCTAATTAGAGCGAAACACTGTGTCAGGGGTTGCTTTTGCTCATTTCAGGTTGGCTTGATTGGAATTTTACCAATTCAAAGCTGTAATTCTGTGCCTGGAGTGGTAATTGGCTTTTGTCATTTTACAGCTCGGCAAGGACAGCACTGTGCTAGTCCTATGCTTAAAGACTTTGCTGTACAAATGGCAAAAGACTTTGTCCTTTGCTATGTCGGCGTGGATGGCACTGTGCCAATCCTATGCTTAAAGATTTTGATAGAAAAACAGACATTTGAGGTGAGCAGATCTAGAGTGTCGCTGGTGTTGAGAGTGCTCCATACAGGAGCTGCTTTCCACCTAAACTTGAGAACTACTCAGAGTTCTCTGCTTCTTTTTTGCATAATTTATTCGTCACTCTATGCCTGAAAGGGTATTTCTTTGACTTATACTGGGTGCTCCCTTGTGTCTGGACAAAGCTATACCTCTCTGAAGAGCTCTAATTAGAGCGAAACACTGTGTCAGGGGTTGCTTTTGCTCATTTCAGGTTGGCTTGATTGGTATTTTACCAATTCAAAGCTGTAATCCTGTGCCTGGAGTGGTAATTGGCTTTTGTCATTTTACAGCTCGGCAAGGACAGCACTGTGCTAGTCCTATGCTTAAAGACTTTGCTGTACAAATGGCAAAAGACTTTGTCCTTTTCTATCTCGGCGTGGATGGCACTGTGCTAATCCTATGCTTAAAGTTTTTGATAGAAAAACAGACATTTGAGGTGAGCAGATCTAGAGTGTCGCTGGTGTTGAGAGTGCTCCATACAGGAGCTGCTTTCCACCTAAACTTGAGAACTACCCAGAGTTCTCTGCTTCTTTTTTGCATAATGTATTCGTCACTCTATGCCTGAAAGGGTATTTCTTTGACTTATACTGGGTGCTCCCTTGTGTCTGGACAAAGCTATACCTTTCTGAAGAGCTCTAATTAAAGCGAAACACTGTGTCAGGGGCTGCTTTTGCTCATTTCAGGTTGGCTTGATTGGTATTTTACCAATTCAAAGCTGTAATCCTGTGCCTGGAGTGGTAATTAGCTTTTGTCATTTTACAGCTCGGCAAGGACAGCACTGTGCTAGTCCTATGCTTAAAGACTTTGCTGTACAAATGGCAAAAGACTTTGTCCTTTTCTATCTTGGCGTGGATGGCACTGTGCTAATCCTATGCTTAAAGATTTTGACAGAAAAACAGACATTTGAGGTGAGCAGATCTAGAGTGTCGCTGGTGTTGAGAGTGCTCCATACAGGAGCTGCTTTCCACCTAAACTTGAGAACTACTCAGAGTTCTCTGCTTCTTTTTTGCATAATTTATTCGTCACTCAATGCCTGAAAGGGTATTTCTTTGACTTATACTGGGTGCTCCCTTGTGTCTGGACAAAGCTATACCTCTCTGAAGAGCTCTAATTAGAGCGAAACACTGTGTCTGGGGTTGCTTTTGCTCATTTCAGGTTGGCTTGATTGGTATTTTACCAATTCAAAGCTGTAATCCTGTGCCTGGAGTGGTAATTGGCTTTTGTCATTTTACAGCTCGGCAAGGACAGCACTGTGCTAGTCCTATGCTTAAAGACTTTGCTGAACAAATGGCAAAAGACTTTGTCCTTTTCTATCTCGGCGTGGATGGCACTGTGCTAATCCTATTCTTAAAGTTTTTGATAGAAAAACAGACATTTGAGGTGAGCAGATCTAGAGTGTCGCTGGTGTTGAGAGTGCTCCATACAGGAGCTGCTTTCCACCTAAACTTGAGAACTACCCAGAGTTCTCTGCTTCTTTTTTGCATAATTTATTCGTCACTCTATGCCTGAAAGGGTATTTCTTTGACTTATACTGGGTGCTCCCTTGTGTCTGGACAAAGCTATACCTCTCTGAAGAGCTCTAATTAAAGCGAAACACTGTGTCAGGGGTTGCTTTTGCTCATTTCAGGTTGGCTTGATTGGTATTTTACCAATTCAAAGCTGTAATCCTGTGCCTGGAGTGGTAATTAGCTTTTGTCATTTTACAGCTCGGCAAGGACAGCACTGTGCTAGTCCTATGCTTAAAGACTTTGCTGTACAAATGGCAAAAGACTTTGTCCTTTTCTATCTCGGCGTGGATGGCACTGTGCTAATCCTATGCTTAAAGATTTTGACAGAAAAACAGACATTTGAGGTGAGCAGAACTAGAGTGTCGCTGGTGTTGAGAGTGCTCCATACAGGAGCTGCTTTCTGCCTAAACTTGAGAACTACCCAGAGTTCTCTGCTTCCTTTTTGCATAATTTATTCATCACGCTATGCCTGAAAGGGTATTTCTTTGACTTATACTGGGTGCTCCCTTGTGTCTGGACAAAGCTATACCTCTCTGAAGATCTCTAATTAGAGCGAAACACTGTGTCAGGGGTTGCTTTTGCTCATTTCAGGTTGGCTTGATTGGTATTTTACCAATTCAAAGCTGTAATCCTGTGCCTGGAGTGGTAATTGGCTTTTGTCATTTTACAGCTCGGCAAGGACAGCACTGTGCTAGTCCTATGCTTAAAGACTTTGCTGTACAAATGGCAAAAGGCTTTGTCCTTTTCTATGTCGGCGTGGATGGCACTGTGCTAATCCTATGTTTAAAGATTTTGATAGAAAAACAGACATTTGAGGTGAGCAGATCTAGAGCGTCGCTGGTGTTGAGAGTACTCCATACAGGAGCTGCTTTCCACCTAAACTTGAGAACTACCCAGAGTTCTCTGCTTCTTTTTTGCATAATTTATTCGTCACTCTATGCCTGAAAGAGTATTTCTTTGACTTATACTGGGTGCTCCCTTGTGTCTGGACAAAGCTATACCTCTCTGAAGAGCTCTAATTAGAGCGAAACACTGTGTCAGGGGTTGCTTTTGGTCATTTCAGGTTGGCTTGATTGGTATTTTACCAATTTAAAGCTGTAATCCTGTGCCTGGAGTGGTAATTGGCTTTTGTCATTTTACAGCTCGGGAGGATAGCACTGTGCTAGTCCTATGCTTAAAGACTTTGCTGTACAAATGGCAAAATACTTTGTCCTTTTCTATCTCGGCGTGGCTGGCATAGTGCTAATCCTATGCTTAAAGATTTTGATAGAAAAACAGACATTTAAGGTGAGCAGATCTAGAGTGTCGCTGGTGTTGAGAGTGCTCCATACAGGAGCTGCTTTCCACCTAAACTTGAGAACTACCCAGAGTTCTCTGCTTCTTTTTTGCATAATTTATTCGTCACTCTATGCCTGAAAGGGTATTTATTTGACTTATACTGGGTGCTCCCTTGTGTCTGGACAAAGCTATACTTCTCTGAAGTGCTCTGATTAGAGCGAAACACTGTGTCAGGGGTTGTTTTTGCTCATTTCAGGTTGGCTTGATTGGTATTTTACCAATTCAAAGCTGTAATCCTGTGCCTGGAGTGGTAATTGGCTTTTGTCATTTTACAGCTCGCCAAGGACTGCACTGTGCTAGTCCTATGCTTAAAGACTTTGCTGTACAAATGGCAAAAGACTTTGTCCTTTTCTATCTCGGCGTGGATGGCACTGTGCTAATCCTATGCTTAAAGATTTTGATAGAAAAACAGACATTTGAGGTGAGCAGATCTATAGTGTCGCTGGTGTTGAGAGTGCTCCATACAGGAGCTTCTTTCCGCCTAAACTTGAGAACTACCCAGAGTAATCTGCTTCTTTTTTGCATAATTTATTCGTCACTCTATGCCTGAAAAGGTATTTCTTTGACGTATACTGGGTGCTCCCTTGTGTATTGACAAAGTTATACCTCTCTGAAGAGGTCTAATTAGAGGGAAACACTGTGTCAGGGGTTGCTTTTGCTCATTTCAGGTTGGCTTGATTGGTAATTTACCAATTCAAAGCTGTAATCCTGTGCCTGGAGTGGTAAATGGCTTTTGTCATTTTACAGCTCGGCAAGGACAGCACTGTGCTAGTCCTATGCTTAAAGACTTTGCTGTACAAATGGCAAAAGACTTTGTCCTTTTCTATCTCGGCGTGGATGGCACTGTGTTAATCCTATGCTTAAAGATTTTGATAGAAAAACAGACATTTGAGGTGAGAAGATCTAGAGTGTCGCTGGTGTTGAGAGTGCTCCATACAGGAGCTGCTTTCCACCTAAACTTGAGAACTACCCAGAGTTCTCTGCTTCTTTTTTGCATAATTTATTCGTCACTCTATGCCTGAAAGGGTATTTCTTTGACTTATACTGGGTGCTCCCTTGTATCTGGACAAAGCTATACCTCTCTGAAGAGCTCTAATTAGAGCGAAACACTGTATCAGGGGTTGCTTTTGCTCATTTCAGGTTGGCTTGATTGGTATTTTATCAATTCAAAGCTGTAATCCTGTGCCTGGAGTGGTAATTGGCTTTTGTTATTTTACAGCTCGGCAAGGACAGCACTGTGCTAGTCCTATGCTTAAAGACTTTGCTGTACAAATGGCAAAAGACTTTGTCCTTTTCTATCTCGGCGTCGATGGCACTGTGCTAATCCTATGCTTAAAGATTTTGATAGAAAAACAGACATTTGAGGTGAGCAGATCTAGAGTGTCGCTGGTGTTGAGAGTGCTCCATACGGGGAGCTGCTTTCCACCTAAACTTGAGAACTACCCAGAGTTCTCTGCTTCTTTTTTGCATAATTTATTCGTCACTCTCTGCCTGAAAGGGTATTTCTTTGACTTATACTGGGTTCTCCCTTGTGTCTGGACAAAGCTATACCTCTCTGAAGAGCTCTAATTAGAGCGAAACACTGTGTCAGGGGTTGTTTTTGCTCATTTCAAGTTGGCTTGATTGGTATTTTACCAATTTAAAGCTGTAATTCTGTGCCTGGAGTGGTAATTGGCTTTTGTCATTTTACAGCTCGGGAAGGACAGCACTGTGCTAGTCCTATGCTTAAAGACTTTGCTGTACAAATGGCAAAAGACTTTGTCCTTTTCTATCTCGGCGTGGATGGCACTGTGCTAATCCTATGCTTAAAGATTTTGATAGAAAAACAGACATTTGAGGTGAGCAGATCTAGAGTGTCGCTGGTGTTGAGAGTGCTCCATACAGGAGCTGCTTTCCACCTAAACTTGAGAACTACCCAGAGTTCTCTGCTTCTTTTTTGCATAATTTATTCGTCACTCTATGCCTGAAAGGGTATTTCTTTGACTTATACTGGGTGCTCCCTTGTGTCTGGACAAAGCTATACCTCTCTGAAGAGCTCTAATTAAAGCGAAACACTGTGTCTGGGGTTGCTTTTGCTCATTTCAGGTTGGCTTGATTGGTATTTTACCAATTCAAAGCTGTAATCCTGTGCCTGGAGTGGTAATTGGCTTTTGTCATTTTACAGCTCGGCAAGGACAGCACTGTGCTAGTCCTATGCTTAAAGACTTTGCTGTACAAATGGCAAAAGACTTTGTCCTTTTCTATCTCGGCGTGGATGGCACTGTGCTAATCCTATGCTTAAAGTTTTTGATAGAAAAACAGACATTTGAGGTGAGCAGATCTAGAGTGTCGCTGGTGTTGAGAGTGCTCCATACAGGAGCTGCTTTCCACCTAAACTTGAGAACTACCCAGAGTTCTCTGCTTCTTTTTTGCATAATTTATTCGTCACTCTATGCCTGAAAGGGTATTTCTTTGACTTATACTGGGTGCTCCCTTGTGTCTGGACAAAGCTATACCTCTCTGAAGAGCTCTAATTAAAGCGAAACACTGTGTCAGGGGTTGCTTTTGCTCATTTCAGGTTGGCTTGATTGGTATTTTACCAATTCAAAGCTGTAATCCTGTGCCTGGAGTGGTAATTAACTTTTGTCATTTTACAGCTCGGCAAGGACAGCACTGTGCTAGTCCTATGCTGAAAGACTTTGTCCTTTTCTATGTCGGCGTGGATGGCACTGTGCTAATCCTACGCTTAAAGATTTTGATAGAAAAACAGACATTTGAGGTGAGCAGATCTAGAGTGTCGCTGGTGTGTAGAGTGCTCCATACAGGAGCTGCTTTCCACCTAAACTTGAGAACTACCCAGAGTTCTCTGCTTGTTTTTTGCATAATTTATTCGTCACTCTATGCCTGAAAGGGTATTTCTTTGACTTATACTGGGTGCTCTCTTGTGTCTGGACAAAGCTATACCTCTCTGAAGAGCTCTAATTAGAGCGAAACACTGTGTCAGGGGTTGCTTTTGCTCATTTCAGGTTGGCTTGATTGGTATTTTACCAATTCAAAGCTGTAATCCTGTGCCTGGAGTGGTAATTGGCTTTTGTCATTTTACAGCTCGGCAAGGACAGCACTGTGCTAGTCCTATGCTGAAAGACTTTGCTGTACAAATGGCAAAAGACTTTGTCCTTTTCTATCTTGGCGTGGATGGCACTGTGCTAATCCTATGCTTAAAGATTTTGATAGAAAAACAGACATTTGAGGTGAGCAGATCTAGAGCGTCGCTGGTGTTGAGAGTGCTCCATACAGGAGCTGCTTTCCACCTAAACTTGAGAACTACCCAGAGTTCTCTGCTTCTTTTTTGCATAATTTATTCGTCACTCTATGCCTGAAAGGGTATTTCTTTGACTTATACTGGGTGCTCCCTTGTGTCTGGACAAAGCTATACCTCTCTGAAGAGCTCTAATTAGAGCGAAACACTGTGTCAGGGGTTGCTTTTGCTCATTTCAGGTTGGCTTGATTGGTATTTTACCAATTCAAAGCTGTAATCCTGTGCCTGGAGTGGTAATTGGCTTTTGTCATTTTACAGCTCGGCAAGGACAGCACTGTGCTAGTCCTATGCTTAAAGACTTTGCTGTACAAATGGCAAAAGACTTTGTCCTTTTCTATCTCGGTGTGGATGGCACTGTGCTAATCCTATGCTTAAAGATTTTGATAGAAAAACAGACATTTGAGGTGAGCAGATCTAGATTGTCGCTGGTGTTGAGAGTGCTCCATACAGGAGCTGCTTTCCACCTAAACTTGAGAACTACGTAGAGTTCTCTGCTTCTTTTTTGCATAATTTATTCATCACTCTATGCCTGAAAGGGTATTTCTTTGACTTATACTGGGTGCTCCCTTGTGTCTGGACAAAGCTATACCTCTCTGAAGAGCTCTAATTAGAGCGAAACACTGTGTCAGGGGTTGCTTTTGCTCATTTCAGATTGGCTTGATTGGTATTTTACCAATTCAAAGCTGTAAGCCTGTGCCTGGAGTGGTAATTGGCTTTTGTCATTTTACAGCTCGGCAAGGACAGCACTGTGCTAGTCCTATGCTTAAAGACTTTGCTGTACAAATGGCAAAAGACTTTGTCCTTTTCTATCTCGGCGTGGATGGCACTGTGCTTATACTATGCTTAAAGTTTTTGATAGAAAAACAGACATTTGAGGTGAGCAGATCTAGAGTGTCGCTGGTGTTGAGAGTGCTCCATACAGGAGCTGCTTTCCACCTAAACTTGAGAACTACCCAGAGTTCTCTGCTTCTTTTTTGCATAATTTATTCGTCACTCTATGCCTGAAAGGGTATTTCTTTGACTTATACTGGGTTCTCCCTTGTGTCTGGACAAAGCTATACCTCTCTGAAGAGCTCTAATTAGAGCGAAACACTGTGTCAGGGGTTGTTTTTGCTCATTTCAAGTTGGCTTGATTGGTATTTTACCAATTTAAAGCTGTAATCCTGTGCCTGGAGTGGTAATTGGCTTTTGTCATTTTACAGCTCGGGAAGGACAGCACTGTGCTAGTCCTATGCTTAAAGACTTTGCTGTACAAATGGCAAAAGACTTTGTCCTTTTCTATCTCGGCGTGGATGGCACTGTGCTAATCCTATGCTTAAAGATTTTGATAGAAAAACAGACATTTGAGGTGAGCAGATCTAGAGTGTCGCTGGTGTTGAGAGTGCTCCATACAGGAGCTGCTTTCCACCTAAACTTGAGAACTACCCAGAGTTCTCTGCTTCTTTTTTGCATAATTTATTCGTCACTCTATGCCTGAAAGGGTATTTCTTTGACTTATACTGGGTGCTCCCTTGTGTCTGGACAAAGCTATACCTCTCTGAAAAGCTCTAATTAGAGCGAAACACTGTGTCAGGGGTTGCTTTTGCTCATTTCAGGTTGGCTTGATTGGAATTTTACCAATTCAAAGCTGTAATTCTGTGCCTGGAGTGGTAATTGGCTTTTGTCATTTTACAGCTCGGCAAGGACAGCACTGTGCTAGTCCTATGCTTAAAGACTTTGCTGTACAAATGGCAAAAGACTTTGTCCTTTGCTATGTCGGCGTGGATGGCACTGTGCCAATCCTATGCTTAAAGATTTTGATAGAAAAACAGACATTTGAGGTGAGCAGATCTAGAGTGTCGCTGGTGTTGAGAGTGCTCCATACAGGAGCTGCTTTCCACCTAAACTTGAGAACTACTCAGAGTTCTCTGCTTCTTTTTTGCATAATTTATTCGTCACTCTATGCCTGAAAGGGTATTTCTTTGACTTATACTGGGTGCTCCCTTGTGTCTGGACAAAGCTATACCTCTCTGAAGAGCTCTAATTAGAGCGAAACACTGTGTCAGGGGTTGCTTTTGCTCATTTCAGGTTGGCTTGATTGGTATTTTACCAATTCAAAGCTGTAATCCTGTGCCTGGAGTGGTAATTGGCTTTTGTCATTTTACAGCTCGGCAAGGACAGCACTGTGCTAGTCCTATGCTTAAAGACTTTGCTGTACAAATGGCAAAAGACTTTGTCCTTTTCTATCTCGGCGTGGATGGCACTGTGCTAATCCTATGCTTAAAGTTTTTGATAGAAAAACAGACATTTGAGGTGAGCAGATCTAGAGTGTCGCTGGTGTTGAGAGTGCTCCATACAGGAGCTGCTTTCCACCTAAACTTGAGAACTACCCAGAGTTCTCTGCTTCTTTTTTGCATAATGTATTCGTCACTCTATGCCTGAAAGGGTATTTCTTTGACTTATACTGGGTGCTCCCTTGTGTCTGGACAAAGCTATACCTCTCTGAAGAGCTCTAATTAAAGCGAAACACTGTGTCAGGGGCTGCTTTTGCTCATTTCAGGTTGGCTTGATTGGTATTTTACCAATTCAAAGCTGTAATCCTGTGCCTGGAGTGGTAATTAGCTTTTGTCATTTTACAGCTCGGCAAGGACAGCACTGTGCTAGTCCTATGCTTAAAGACTTTGCTGTACAAATGGCAAAAGACTTTGTCCTTTTCTATCTTGGCGTGGATGGCACTGTGCTAATCCTATGCTTAAAGATTTTGACAGAAAAACAGACATTTGAGGTGAGCAGATCTAGAGTGTCGCTGGTGTTGAGAGTGCTCCATACAGGAGCTGCTTTCCACCTAAACTTGAGAACTACTCAGAGTTCTCTGCTTCTTTTTTGCATAATTTATTCGTCACTCAATGCCTGAAAGGGTATTTCTTTGACTTATACTGGGTGCTCCCTTGTGTCTGGACAAAGCTATACCTCTCTGAAGAGCTCTAATTAGAGCGAAACACTGTGTCTGGGGTTGCTTTTGCTCATTTCAGGTTGGCTTGATTGGTATTTTACCAATTCAAAGCTGTAATCCTGTGCCTGGAGTGGTAATTGGCTTTTGTCATTTTACAGCTCGGCAAGGACAGCACTGTGCTAGTCCTATGCTTAAAGACTTTGCTGAACAAATGGCAAAAGACTTTGTCCTTTTCTATCTCGGCGTGGATGGCACTGTGCTAATCCTATTCTTAAAGTTTTTGATAGAAAAACAGACATTTGAGGTGAGCAGATCTAGAGTGTCGCTGGTGTTGAGAGTGCTCCATACAGGAGCTGCTTTCCACCTAAACTTGAGAACTACCCAGAGTTCTCTGCTTCTTTTTTGCATAATTTATTCGTCACTCTATGCCTGAAAGGGTATTTCTTTGACTTATACTGGGTGCTCCCTTGTGTCTGGACAAAGCTATACCTCTCTGAAGAGCTCTAATTAAAGCGAAACACTGTGTCAGGGGTTGCTTTTGCTCATTTCAGGTTGGCTTGATTGGTATTTTACCAATTCAAAGCTGTAATCCTGTGCCTGGAGTGGTAATTAGCTTTTGTCATTTTACAGCTCGGCAAGGACAGCACTGTGCTAGTCCTATGCTTAAAGACTTTGCTGTACAAATGGCAAAAGACTTTGTCCTTTTCTATCTCGGCGTGGATGGCACTGTGCTAATCCTATGCTTAAAGATTTTGACAGAAAAACAGACATTTGAGGTGAGCAGAACTAGAGTGTCGCTGGTGTTGAGAGTGCTCCATACAGGAGCTGCTTTCTGCCTAAACTTGAGAACTACCCAGAGTTCTCTGCTTCCTTTTTGCATAATTTATTCATCACGCTATGCCTGAAAGGGTATTTCTTTGACTTATACTGGGTGCTCCCTTGTGTCTGGACAAAGCTATACCTCTCTGAAGATCTCTAATTAGAGCGAAACACTGTGTCAGGGGTTGCTTTTGCTCATTTCAGGTTGGCTTGATTGGTATTTTACCAATTCAAAGCTGTAATCCTGTGCCTGGAGTGGTAATTGGCTTTTGTCATTTTACAGCTCGGCAAGGACAGCACTGTGCTAGTCCTATGCTTAAAGACTTTGCTGTACAAATGGCAAAAGGCTTTGTCCTTTTCTATGTCGGCGTGGATGGCACTGTGCTAATCCTATGTTTAAAGATTTTGATAGAAAAACAGACATTTGAGGTGAGCAGATCTAGAGCGTCGCTGGTGTTGAGAGTACTCCATACAGGAGCTGCTTTCCACCTAAACTTGAGAACTACCCAGAGTTCTCTGCTTCTTTTTTGCATAATTTATTCGTCACTCTATGCCTGAAAGAGTATTTCTTTGACTTATACTGGGTGCTCCCTTGTGTCTGGACAAAGCTATACCTCTCTGAAGAGCTCTAATTAGAGCGAAACACTGTGTCAGGGGTTGCTTTTGGTCATTTCAGGTTGGCTTGATTGGTATTTTACCAATTTAAAGCTGTAATCCTGTGCCTGGAGTGGTAATTGGCTTTTGTCATTTTACAGCTCGGGAGGATAGCACTGTGCTAGTCCTATGCTTAAAGACTTTGCTGTACAAATGGCAAAATACTTTGTCCTTTTCTATCTCGGCGTGGCTGGCATAGTGCTAATCCTATGCTTAAAGATTTTGATAGAAAAACAGACATTTAAGGTGAGCAGATCTAGAGTGTCGCTGGTGTTGAGAGTGCTCCATACAGGAGCTGCTTTCCACCTAAACTTGAGAACTACCCAGAGTTCTCTGCTTCTTTTTTGCATAATTTATTCGTCACTCTATGCCTGAAAGGGTATTTATTTGACTTATACTGGGTGCTCCCTTGTGTCTGGACAAAGCTATACTTCTCTGAAGTGCTCTGATTAGAGCGAAACACTGTGTCAGGGGTTGTTTTTGCTCATTTCAGGTTGGCTTGATTGGTATTTTACCAATTCAAAGCTGTAATCCTGTGCCTGGAGTGGTAATTGGCTTTTGTCATTTTACAGCTCGCCAAGGACTGCACTGTGCTAGTCCTATGCTTAAAGACTTTGCTGTACAAATGGCAAAAGACTTTGTCCTTTTCTATCTCGGCGTGGATGGCACTGTGCTAATCCTATGCTTAAAGATTTTGATAGAAAAACAGACATTTGAGGTGAGCAGATCTATAGTGTCGCTGGTGTTGAGAGTGCTCCATACAGGAGCTTCTTTCCGCCTAAACTTGAGAACTACCCAGAGTAATCTGCTTCTTTTTTGCATAATTTATTCGTCACTCTATGCCTGAAAAGGTATTTCTTTGACGTATACTGGGTGCTCCCTTGTGTATTGACAAAGTTATACCTCTCTGAAGAGGTCTAATTAGAGGGAAACACTGTGTCAGGGGTTGCTTTTGCTCATTTCAGGTTGGCTTGATTGGTAATTTACCAATTCAAAGCTGTAATCCTGTGCCTGGAGTGGTAAATGGCTTTTGTCATTTTACAGCTCGGCAAGGACAGCACTGTGCTAGTCCTATGCTTAAAGACTTTGCTGTACAAATGGCAAAAGACTTTGTCCTTTTCTATCTCGGCGTGGATGGCACTGTGTTAATCCTATGCTTAAAGATTTTGATAGAAAAACAGACATTTGAGGTGAGAAGATCTAGAGTGTCGCTGGTGTTGAGAGTGCTCCATACAGGAGCTGCTTTCCACCTAAACTTGAGAACTACCCAGAGTTCTCTGCTTCTTTTTTGCATAATTTATTCGTCACTCTATGCCTGAAAGGGTATTTCTTTGACTTATACTGGGTGCTCCCTTGTATCTGGACAAAGCTATACCTCTCTGAAGAGCTCTAATTAGAGCGAAACACTGTATCAGGGGTTGCTTTTGCTCATTTCAGGTTGGCTTGATTGGTATTTTATCAATTCAAAGCTGTAATCCTGTGCCTGGAGTGGTAATTGGCTTTTGTTATTTTACAGCTCGGCAAGGACAGCACTGTGCTAGTCCTATGCTTAAAGACTTTGCTGTACAAATGGCAAAAGACTTTGTCCTTTTCTATCTCGGCGTCGATGGCACTGTGCTAATCCTATGCTTAAAGATTTTGATAGAAAAACAGACATTTGAGGTGAGCAGATCTAGAGTGTCGCTGGTGTTGAGAGTGCTCCATACGGGGAGCTGCTTTCCACCTAAACTTGAGAACTACCCAGAGTTCTCTGCTTCTTTTTTGCATAATTTATTCGTCACTCTCTGCCTGAAAGGGTATTTCTTTGACTTATACTGGGTTCTCCCTTGTGTCTGGACAAAGCTATACCTCTCTGAAGAGCTCTAATTAGAGCGAAACACTGTGTCAGGGGTTGTTTTTGCTCATTTCAAGTTGGCTTGATTGGTATTTTACCAATTTAAAGCTGTAATTCTGTGCCTGGAGTGGTAATTGGCTTTTGTCATTTTACAGCTCGGGAAGGACAGCACTGTGCTAGTCCTATGCTTAAAGACTTTGCTGTACAAATGGCAAAAGACTTTGTCCTTTTCTATCTCGGCGTGGATGGCACTGTGCTAATCCTATGCTTAAAGATTTTGATAGAAAAACAGACATTTGAGGTGAGCAGATCTAGAGTGTCGCTGGTGTTGAGAGTGCTCCATACAGGAGCTGCTTTCCACCTAAACTTGAGAACTACCCAGAGTTCTCTGCTTCTTTTTTGCATAATTTATTCGTCACTCTATGCCTGAAAGGGTATTTCTTTGACTTATACTGGGTGCTCCCTTGTGTCTGGAAAAAGCTATACCTCTCTGAGGAGCTCTAATTAAAGCGAAACACTGTGTCAGGGGTTGCTTTTGCTCATTTCAGGTTGGCTTGATTGGTATTTTACCAATTCAAAGCTGTAATCCTGTGCCTGGAGTGGTAATTAGCTTTTGTCATTTTACAGCTCGGCAAGGACAGCACTGTGCTAGTCCTATGCTTAAAGACTTTGCTGTACAAATGGCAAAAGACTTTGGCCTTTTCTATCTCGGCGTGGATGGCACTGTGCTAATCCTATGCTTAAAGATTTTGATAGAAAAACAGACATTTGAGGTGAGCAGAACTAGAGTGTCGCTGGTGTTGAGAGTGCTCCATACAGGAGCTGCTTTCTGCCTAAACTTGAGAACTACCCAGAGTTCTCTGCTTCCTTTTTGCATAATTTATTCATCACGCTATGCCTGAAAGGGTATTTCTTTGACTTATACTGGGTGCTCCCTTGTGTCTGGACAAAGCTATACCTCTCTGAAGATCTCTAATTAGAGCGAAACACTGTGTCAGGGGTTGCTTTTGCTCATTTCAGGTTGGCTTGATTGGTATTTTACCAATTCAAAGCTGTAATCCTGTGCCTGGAGTGGTAATTGGCTTTTGTCATTTTACAGCTCGGCAAGGACAGCACTGTGCTAGTCCTATGCTTAAAGACTTTGCTGTACAAATGGCAAAAGGCTTTGTTCTTTTCTATGTCGGCGTGGATGGCACTGTGCTAATCCTATGTTTAAAGATTTTGATAGAAAAACAGACATTTGAGGTGAGCAGATCTAGAGCGTCGCTGGTGTTGAGAGTACTCCATACAGGAGCTGCTTTCCACCTAAACTTGAGAACTACCCAGAGTTCTCTGCTTCTTTTTTGCATAATTTATTCGTCACTCTATGCCTGAAAGAGTATTTCTTTGACTTATACTGGGTGCTCCCTTGTGTCTGGACAAAGCTATACCTCTCTGAAGAGCTCTAATTAGAGCGAAACACTGTGTCAGGGGTTGCTTTTGGTCATTTCAGGTTGGCTTGATTGGTATTTTACCAATTTAAAGCTGTAATCCTGTGCCTGGAGTGGTAATTGGCTTTTGTCATTTTACAACTCGGGAGGATAGCACTGTGCTAGTCCTATGCTTAAAGACTTTGCTGTACAAATGGCAAAATACTTTGTCCTTTTCTATCTCGGCGTGGCTGGCATAGTGCTAATCCTATGCTTAAAGATTTTGATAGAAAAACAGACATTTAAGGTGAGCAGATCTAGAGTGTCGCTGGTGTTGAGAGTGCTCCATACAGGAGCTGCTTTCCACCTAAACTTGAGAACTACCCAGAGTTCTCTGCTTCTTTTTTGCATGATTTATTCGTCACTCTATGCCTGAAAGGGTATTTATTTGACTTATACTGGGTGCTCCCTTGTGTCTGGACAAAGCTATACTTCTCTGAAGAGTTCTGATTAGAGCGAAACACTGTGTAAGGGGTTGCTTTTGCTCATTTCAGGTTGGCTTGATTGGTATTTTACCAATTCAAAGCTGTAATCCTGTGCCTGGAGTGGTAATTGGCTTTTGTCATTTTACAGCTCGCCAAGGACTGCACTGTGCTAGTCCTATGCTTAAAGACTTTGCTGTACAAATGGCAAAAGACTTTGTCCTTTTCTATCTCGGCGTGGATGGCACTGTGCTAATCCTATGCTTAAAGATTTTGATAGAAAAACAGACATTTGAGGTGAGCAGATCTATAGTGTCGCTGGTGTTGAGAGTGCTCCATACAGGAGCTTCTTTCCGCCTAAACTTGAGAACTACCCAGAGTAATCTGCTTCTTTTTTGCATAATTTATTCGTCACTCTATGCCTGAAAAGGTATTTCTTTGACGTATACTGGGTGCTCCCTTGTGTATTGACAAAGTTATACCTCTCTGAAGAGGTCTAATTAGAGGGAAACACTGTGTCAGGGGTTGCTTTTGCTCATTTCTGGTTGGCTTGATTGGTAATTTACCAATTCAAAGCTGTAATCCTGTGCCTGGAGTGGTAAATGGCTTTTGTCATTTTACAGCTTGGCAAGGACAGCACTGTGCTAGTCCTATGCTTAAAGACTTTGCTGTACAAATGGCAAAAGACTTTGTCCTTTTCTATCTCGGCGTGGATGGCACTGTGTTAATCCTATGCTTAAAGATTTTGATAGAAAAACAGACATTTGAGGTGAGCAGATCTAGAGTGTCGCTGGTGTTGAGAGTGCTCCATACAGGAGCTGCTTTCCACCTAAACTTGAGAACTACCCAGAGTTCTCTGCTTCTTTTTTGCATAATTTATTCATCACTCTATGCCTGAAAGGGTATTTCTCAGAGTTATACTGGGTGCTCACTTGTGTCTGGACAAAGCTACACCTCTCTGAAGAACTCTAATTTGAGCGAAACACTGTGTCAGTGGTTGCTTTTGCTCATTTCAGGTTGTCTTGATTGGTATTTTACCAATTCAAAGCTGTAATCCTGTGCTTGGAGAGGTAATTGGCTTTTGTCATTTTAAAGCTCGGCAAGGACAGCACTGTGCTAGTCCTATGCTTAAAGACTTAGCTGTACAAATGGCAAAAGACTTTGTCCTTTTCTATCTCGTCGTGGATAACACTGTGCTAATCCTATGCTTAAAGATTTTGATAGAAAAACAGACATTAGAGGTGAGCAGATCTAGAGTGTCGCTGGTGTTGAGAGTGCTCCATACAGGAGCTGCTTTCCACCTAAACTTGAGAACTACCCAGAGTTCTCTGCTTCTTTTTTGCATAATTTATTTGTCACTCTATGCCTGAAAGGGTATTTCTTTGACTTATACTGGGTGCTCCCTTGTATCTGGACAAAGCTATACCTCTCTGAAGAGCTCTAATTAGAGCGAAACACTGTATCAGGGGTTGCTTTTGCTCCTTTCAGGTTGGCTTGATTGGTATTTTACCAATTCAAAGCTGTAATCCTGTGCCTGGAGTGGTAATTGGCTTTTGTTATTTTACAGCTCGGCAAGGACAGCACTGTGCTAGTCCTATGCTTAAAGACTTTGCTGTACAAATGACAAAAGACTTTGTCCTTTTCTATCTCGGCGTCGATGGCACTGTGCTAATCCTATGCTTAAAGATTTTGATAGAAAAACAGACATTTGAGGTGAGCAGATCTAGAGTGTCGCTGGTGTTGAGAGTGCTCCATACAGGAGCTGCTTTCCACCTAAACTTGAGAACTACCCAGAGTTCTCTGCTTCTTTTTTGCATAATTTATTTGTCACTCTATGCCTGAAAGCGTATTTCTTTGACTTATACTGGGTGCTCCCTTGTGTCTGGACAAAGCTATACCTCTCTGAAGAGCTCTAATTAGAGCGAAACACTGTGTCAGGGGTTGCTTTTGCTCATTTCAGGTTGGCTTGATTGGTATTTTACCAATTCAAAGCTGTAATTCTGTGCCTGGAGTGGTAATTGGCTTTTGTCATTTAACAGCTCGGCAAGGACAGCACGGTGCTAGTCCTATGCTTAAAGACTTTGCTGTACAAATGGCAAAAGACTTTGTCCTTTTCTATCTCGGCGTGGCTGGCACAGTGCTAATCCTATGCTTAAAGATTTTGATAGAAAAACAGACATTTAAGGTGAGCAGATCTAGAGTGTCGCTGGTGTTGAGAGTGCTCCATACGGGGAGCTGCTTTCCACCTAAACTTGAGAACTACCCAGAGTTCTCTGCTTCTTTTTTGCATAATTTATTCGTCACTCTATGCCTGAAAGGGTATTTCTTTGACTTATACTGGGTTCTCCCTTGTGTCTGGACAAAGCTATACCTCTCTGAAGAGCTCTAATTAGAGCGAAACACTGTGTCAGGGGTTGTTTTTGCTCATTTCAAGTTGGCTTGATTGGTATTTTACCAATTTAAAGCTGTAATTCTGTGCCTGGAGTGGTAATTGGCTTTTGTCATTTTACAGCTCGGGAAGGACAGCACTGTGCTAGTCCTATGCTTAAAGACTTTGCTGTACAAATGGCAAAAGACTTTGTCCTTTTCTATCTCGGCGTGGATGGCACTGTGCTAATCCTATGCTTAAAGATTTTGATAGAAAAACAGACATTTGAGGTGAGCAGATCTAGAGTGTCGCTGGTGTTGAGAGTGCTCCATACAGGAGCTGCTTTCCACCTAAACTTGAGAACTACCCAGAGATCTCTGCTTCTTTTTTGCATAATTTATTAGTCACTCTATGCCGGAAAGGGTATTTCTTTGACTTATACTGGGTGCTCCCTTGTGTCTGGACAAAGCTATACCTCTCTGAAGAGCTCTAATTAGAGCGAAACACTGTGTCAGGGGTTGCTTTTGGTCATTTCTGGTTGGCTTGATTGGTATTTTACCAATTCAAAGCTGTAATACTGTGCCTGGAGTGGTAATTAGCTTTTGTCATTTTACAGCTCGGCAAGGACAGCACTGTGCTAGTCCTATGCTTAAAGACTTTGCTGTACAAATGGCAAAAGACTTTGTCCTTTTCTATCTCGGCGTGGATGGCACTGTGCTAATCCTATGCTTAAAGATTTTGATAGAAAAACAGACATTTGAGGTGAGCAGATCTAGATTGTCGCTGGTGTTGAGAGTGCTCCATACAGGAGCTGCTTTCCACCTAAACTTGAGAACTACGTAGAGTTCTCTGCTTCTTTTTTGCATAATTTATTCATCACTCTATGCCTGAAAGGGTATTTCTTTGACTTATACTGGGTGCTCCCTTGTGTCTGGACAAAGCTATACCTCTCTGAAGAGCTCTAATTAGAGCGAAACATTGTGTCAGGGGTTGCTTTTGCTCATTCCAGATTGGCTTGATTGGTATTTTACCAATTCAAAGCTGTAAGCCTGTGCCTGGAGTGGTAATTGGCTTTTGTCATTTTACAGCTCGGCAAGGACAGCACTGTGCTAGTCCTATGCTTAAAGACTTTGCTGTACAAATGGCAAAATACTTTGTCCTTTTCTAGCTTGGCGTGGATGGCACTGTGCTAATACTATGCTTAAAGTTTTTGATAGAAAAACAGACATTTGAGGTGAGCAGATCTAGAGTGTCGCTGGTGTTGAGAGTGCTCCATACAGGAGCTGCTTTCCACCTAAACTTGAGAACTACCCAGAGTTCTCTGATTCTTTTTTGCATAATTTATTCGTCACTCTATGCCTGAAAGGGTATTTCTTTGACTTATACTGGGTTCTCCCTTGTGTCTGGACAAAGCTATACCTCTCTGAAGAGCTCTAATTAGAGCGAAACACTGTGTCAGGGGTTGTTTTTGCTCATTTCAGGTTGGCTTGATTGGTATTTTACCAATTTAAAGCTGTAATCCTGTGCCTGGAGTGGTAATTGCCTTTTGTCATTTTACAGCTCAGGAAGGACAGCACTGTGCTAGTCCTATGCTTAAAGACTTTGCTGTACAAATGGCAAAAGACTTTGTCCTTTTCTATCTCGGCGTGGATGGCACTGTGCTAATCCTATGCTTAAAGATTTTGATAGAAAAACAGACGTTTGAGGTGAGCAGATCTAGAGTGTCGCTGGTGTTGAGAGTGCTCCATACAGGAGCTGCTTTCCACCTAAACTTGAGAACTACCCAGAGTTCTCTGCTTCTTTTTTGCATAATTTATTCGTCACTCTATGCCTGAAAGGGTATTTCTTTGACTTATACTGGGTGCTCCCTTGTGTCTGGACAAAGCTATACCTCTCTGAAAAGCTCTAATTAGAGCGAAACACTGTGTCGGGGGTTGCTTTTGCTCATTTCAGGTTGTCTTGATTGGTATTTTACCAATTCAAAGCTGTAATCCTGTGCCTGGAGAGGTAATTGGCTTTTGTCATTTTAAAGCTCGGCAAGGACAGCACTGTGCTAGTCCTATGCTTAAAGACTTAGCTGTACAAATGGCAAAAGACTTTGTCCTTTTCTATCTCGTCGTGGATAACACTGTGCTAATCCTATGCTTAAAGATTTTGATAGAAAAACAGACATTAGAGGTGAGCAGATCTAGAGTGTCGCTGGTGTTGAGAGTGCTCCATAAGGGAGCTGCTTTCCACCTAAACTTGAGAACTACCCAGAGTTCTCTGCTTCTTTTTTGCATAATGTATTTGTCACTCTATGCCTGAAAGGGTATTTCTTTTACTTATACTGGGTGCTCCCTTGTATCTGGACAAAGCTATACCTCTCTGAAGAGCTCTAATTAGAGCGAAACACTGTGTCAGGGGTTGCTTTTGCTCATTTCAGGTTGGCTTGATTGGTATTTTACCAATTCAAAGCTGTAATCCTGTGCCTGGAGTGGTAATTGGCTTTTGTCATTTTACAGCTCGGCAAGGACAGCACTGTGCTAGTCCTATGCTTAAAGACTTTGCTGTACAAATGGCAAAAGACTTTGTCCTTTTCTATCTCGGCGTCGATGGCACTGTGCTAATCCTATGCTTAAAGATTTTGATAGAAAAACAGACATTTGAGGTGAGCTGACCTAGAGTGTCGCTGGTGTTGAGAGTGCTCCATACAGGAGCTGCTTTCCACCTAAACTTGAGAACTACCCAGAGTTCTCTGCTTCTTTTTTGCATAATTTATTCGTCACTCTATGCCTGAAAGCGTATTTCTTTGACTTATACTGGGTGCTCCCTTGTGTCTGGACAAAGCTATACCTCTCTGAAGAGCTCTAATTAGAGCGAAACACTGTGTCAGGGGTGGCTTTTGCTCATTTCAGGTTGGCTTGATTGGTATTTTACCAATTCAAAGCTGTAATCCTGTGCCTGGAGTGGTAATTGGCTTTTGACATTTTACAGTTCGGCAAGGACAGCACTGTGCTAGTCCTATGCTTAAAGACTTTGCTGTACAAATGGCAAAAGACTTTGTCCTTTTCTATCTCGGCGTGGCTGGCACAGTGCTAATCCTATGCTTAAAGATTTTGATAGAAAAACAGACATTTAAGGTGAGCAGATTTAGAGTGTCGCTGGTGTTGAGAGTGCTCCATACAGGAGCTGCTTTCCACCTAAACTTGAGAACTACCCAGAGTTCTCTGCTTCTTTTTTGCATAATTTATTCGTCACTCTATGCCTGAAAGCGTATTTCTGTGACTTATACTGGGTGCTCCCTTGTGTCTGGACAAAGCTATACCTCTCTGAAGAGCTCTAATTAGAGCGAAACACTGTGTCAGGGGTTGCTTTTGCTCATTTCAGGTTGGCTTGATTGGTATTTTACCAATTCAAAGGTGTAATTCTGTGCCTGTGGTGGTAATTGGCTTTTGTCATTTAACAGCTCGGCAAGGACAGCACTGTGCTAGTCCTATGCTTAAAGACTTTGCTGTACAAATGGCAAAAGACTTTGTCCTTTTCTATCTTGGCGTGGCTGGCACAGTGCTAATCCTATGCTTAAAGATTTTGATAGAAAAACAGACATTTAAGGTGAGCAGATCTAGAGTGTCGCTGGTATTGAGAGTGCTCCATACGGGGAGCTGCTTTCCACCTAAACTTGAGAACTACCCAGAGTTCTCTGCTTCTTTTTTGCATAATTTATTCGTCACTCTATGCCTGAAAGGGTATTTCTTTGACTTATACTGGGTGCTCCCTTGTGTCTGGACAAAGCTATACCTCTCTGAAGAGCTCTAATTAGAGCGAAACACTGTGTCAGGGGTTGCTTTTGCTCATTTCAGGTTGGCTTGATTGGTATTTTATCAATTCAAAGCTGTAATCCTGTGCCTGGAGTGGTAATTGGCTTTTGTCATTTTACAGCTCGCCAAGGACAGCACTGTGCTAGTCCTATGCTTAAAGACTTTGCTGTACAAATGGCAAAAAACTTTGTCCTTTTCTATCTCGGCGTGGCTGGCACAGTTCTAATTCTATGCTTAAAGATTTTGATAGAAAAACAGACATTTGAGGTGAGCAGATCTAGAGTGTCGCTGGTGTTGAGAGTGATCCATACAGGAGCTTCTTTCCGCCTAAACTTGAGAACTACCCAGAGTTATCTGCTTCTTTTTTGCATAATTTATTCGTCACTCTATGCCTGAAAAGGTATTTCTTTGACTTATACTGGGTGCTCCCTTGTGTTTGGACAAAGCTATACCTCTCTGAAGAGCTCTAATTAGAGAGAAACACTGTGTCAGGGGTTGCTTTTGCTCATTTCAGGTTGGCTTGATTGGTAATTTACCAATTCAAAGCTGTAATCCTGTGCCTGGAGTGGTAATTGGGTTTTGTCATTTTACAGCTCGGCAAGGACAGCACTGTGCTAGTCCTATGCTTAAAGACTTTGCTGTACAAATGGCAAAAGACTTTGTCCTTTTCTATCTCGGCGTGATTGGCACTGTGCTAATCCTATGCTTAAAGATTTTGATAGAAAAACAGACATTTGAGGTGAGCAGATCTAGAGTGTCGCTGGTGTTGAGAGTGCTCCATACGGGAGCTGCTTTCCACCTAAACTTGAGAACTACCCAGAGTTCTCTGCTTCCTTTTTGCATAATTTATTCGTCACTCTATGCCTGAAAGGGTATTTCTTAGAGTTATACTGGGTGCTCCCTTGTGTCTGGACAAAGCTATACCTCTCTGAAGAACTCTAATTAGAGAGAAACACTGTGTCAGGGGTTGCTTTTGCTCATTTCAGGTTGGCTTGATTGGTATTTTACAAATTCAAAGCTGTAATCCTGTGCCTGGAGTGGTAATTGGCTTTTGTCATTTTACAGCTCGGCAAGGACAGCACTGTGCTAGTCCTATGCTTAAAGACTTTGCTGTACAAATGGCAAAAGACTTTGTCCTTTTCTATATCGGCGTGGATGGCACTGTGCTAATCCTATGCTTAAAGATTTTGATAGAAAAACAGACATTTGAGGTGAGCAGATCTAGAGTGTGGCTGCTGTTGAGAGTGCTCCATACAGGAGCTGCTTTCCACCTAAACTTGAGAACTACCCAGAGTTCTCTGCTTCTTTTTTGCATAATTTATTCATCACTCTATGCCTGAAAGGGTATTTCTTTGACTTATACTGGGTGCTCCCTTGTGTCTGGACTAAGCTATACCTCTCTGAAGAGCTCTAATTAGAGCGAAACACTGTGTCAGGGGTTGCTTTTGCTCATTTTAAGTTGGCTTGATTGGTATTTTACCAATTCAAAGCTGTAATTCTGTGCCTGGAGTGGTAATTGTCTTTTGTCATTTTACAGCTCGGCAAGGACAGCACTGTGCTAGTCCTATGCTTAAAGACGTTGCTGTACAAATGGCAAAAGACTTTGTCCTTTTCTATCTCGGCGTGGATGGCACTGTGCTAATCCTATGCTTAAAGATTTTGACAGAAAAACAGACATTTGAGGTGAGCAGATCTAGAGCGTCGCTGGTGTTGAGAGTGCTCCATACAGGAGCTGCTTTCCACCTAAACTTGAGAACTACCCAGAGTTCTCTGCTTCTTTTTTGCATAATTTATTCGTCACTCTATGCCTGAAAGGGTATTTCTTTGACTTATACTGGGTGCTCCCTTGTGTCTAGACAAAGCTATACCTCTCTGAAGAGCTCTAATTAGAGCGAAACACTGTGTCAGGGGTTGCTTTTGCTCATTTCAGGTTGGCTTGAATGGTATTTTACCAATTCAAAGCTGTAATCCTGTGCCTGGAGTGGTAATTGGCTTTTGTCATTTTACAGCTCGGCAAGGACAGCACTGTGCTAGTCCTATGCTTAAAGACTTTGCTGTACAAATGGCAAAAGACTTTGTCCTTTTCTATCTCGGCGTGGATGGCACTGTGCTAATCCTATGCTTAAAGATTTTGATAGAAAAACAGACATTTGAGGTGAGCAGATCTAGATTGTCGCTGGTGTTGAGAGTGCTCCATACAGGAGCTGCTTTCCACCTAAACTTGAGAACTACGTAGAGTTCTCTGCTTCTTTTTTGCATAATTTATTCATCACTCTATGCCTGAAAGGGTATTTCTTTGACTTATACTGGGTGCTCCCTTGTGTCTGGACAAAGCTATACCTCTCTGAAGAGCTCTAATTAGAGCGAAACATTGTGTCAGGGGTTGCTTTTGCTCATTCCAGATTGGCTTGATTGGTATTTTACCAATTCAAAGCTGTAAGCCTGTGCCTGGAGTGGTAATTGGCTTTTGTCATTTTACAGCTCGGCAAGGACAGCACTGTGCTAGTCCTATGCTTAAAGACTTTGCTGTACAAATGGCAAAAGACTTTGTCCTTTTCTAGCTCGGCGTGGATGGCACTGTGCTAATACTATGCTTAAAGTTTTTGATAGAAAAACAGACATTTGAGGTGAGCAGATTTAGAGTGTCGCTGGTGTTGAGAGTGCTCCATACAGGAGCTGCTTTCCACCTAAACTTGAGAACTACCCAGAGTTCTCTGCTTCTTTTTTGCATAATTTATTCGTCACTTTATGCCTGAAAGGGTATTTCTTTGACTTATACTGGGTTCTCCCTTGTGTCTGGACAAAGCTATACCTCTCTGAAGAGCTCTAATTAGAGCGAAACACTGTGTCAGGGGTTGCTTTTGCTCATTTCAGGTTGGCTTGATTGGTATTTTATCAATTCAAAGCTGTAATCCTGTGCCTGGAGTGGTAATTGGCTTTTGTCATTTTACAGCTCGCCAAGGACAGCACTGTGCTAGTCCTATGCTTAAAGACTTTGCTGTACAAATGGCAAAAGACTTTGTCCTTTTCTATCTCGGCGTGGCTGGCACAGTTCTAATTCTATGCTTAAAGATTTTGATAGAAAAACAGACATTTGAGGTGAGCAGATCTAGAGTGTCACTGGTGTTGAGAGTGATCCATACAGGAGCTTCTTTCCGCATAAACTTGAGAACTACCCAGAGTTATCTGCTTCTTTTTTGCATAATTTATTCGTCACTCTATGCCTGAAAAGGTATTTCTTTGACTTATACTGGGTGCTCCCTTGTGTTTGGACAAAGCTATACCTCTCTGAAGAGCTCTAATTAGAGAGAAACACTGTGTCAGGGGTTGCTTTTGCTCATTTCAGGTTGGCTTGATTGGTCATTTACCAATTCAAAGCTGTAATCCTGTGCCTGGAGTGGTAATTGGGTTTTGTCATTTTACAGCTCGGCAAGGACAGCACTGTGCTAGTCCTATGCTTAAAGACTTTGCTGTACAAATGGCAAAAGACTTTGTCCTTTTCTATCTCGGCGTGATTGGCACTGTGCTAATCCTATGCTTAAAGATTTTGATAGAAAAACAGACATTTGAGGTGAGCAGATCTAGAGTGTCGCTGGTGTTGAGAGTGCTCCATACAGGAGCTGCTTTCCACCTAAACTTGAGAACTACCCAGAGTTCTCTGCTTCCTTTTTGCATAATTTATTCGTCACTCTATGCCTGAAAGGGTATTTCTTAGAGTTATACTGGGTGCTCCCTTGTGTCTGGACAAAGCTATACCTCTCTGAAGAACTCTAATCAGAGCGAAACACTGTGTGAGGGGTTGCTTTTGCTCATTTCAGGTTGGCTTGATTGGTATTTTACCAATTCAAAGCTGTAATCCTGTGCCTGGAATGGTAATTGGCTTTTGTCATTTTACAGCTCGGCAAGGACAGCACTGTGCTAGTCCTATGCTTAAAGACTTTGCTGTACAAATGGCAAAAGACTTTGTCCTTTTCTATATCGGCGTGGATGGCACTGTGCTAATCCTATGCTTAAAGATTTTGATAGAAAAACAGACATTTGAGGTGAGCAGATCTAGAGTGTGGCTGCTGTTGAGAGTGCTCCATACAGGAGCTGCTTCCCACCTAAACTTGAGAACTACCCAGAGTTCTCTGCTTCTTTTTTGCATAATTTATTCATCACTCTATGCCTGAAAGGGTATTTCTTTGACTTATAGTGGGTGCTCCCTTGTGTCTGGACAAAGCTATACCTCTCTGAAGAGCTCTAATAAGAGCGAAACACTGTGTCAGGGGTTGCTTTTGCTCATTTTAGGTTGGCTTGATTGGTATTTTACCAATTCAAAGCTGTAATTCTGTGCCTGGAGTGGTAATTGTCTTTTGTCATTTTACAGCTCGGCAAGGACAGCACTGTGCTAGTCCTATGCTTAAAGACGTTGCTGTACAAATGGCAAAAGACTTTGTCCTTTTCTATCTCGGCGTGGATGGCACTGTGCTAATCCTATGCTTAAAGATTTTGACAGAAAAACAGACATTTGAGGTGAGCAGATCTAGAGCGTCGCTGGTGTTGAGAGTGCTCCATACAGGAGCTGCTTTCCACCTAAACTTGAGAACTACCCAGAGTTCTCTGCTTCTTTTTTGCATAATTTATTCGTCACTCTATGCCTGAAAGGGTATTTCTTTGACTTATACTGGGTGCTCCCTTGTGTCTAGACAAAGCTATACCTCTCTGAAGAGCTCTAATTAGAGCGAAACACTGTGTCAGGGGTTGCTTTTGCTCATTTCAGGTTGGCTTGAATGGTATTTTACCAATTCAAAGCTGTAATCCTGTGCCTGGAGTGGTAATTGGCTTTTGTCATTTTACAGCTCGGCAAGGACAGCACTGTGCTAGTCCTATGCTTAAAGACTTTGCTGTACAAATGGCAAAAGACTTTGTACTTTTCTATCTCGGCGTGGATGGCACTGTGCTAATCCTATGCTTAAAGATTTTGATAGAAAAACAGACATTTGAGGTGAGCAGATCTAGATTGTCGCTGGTGTTGAGAGTGCTCCATACAGGAGCTGCTTTCCACCTAAACTTGAGAACTACGTAGAGTTCTCTGCTTCTTTTTTGCATAATTTATTCATCACTCTATGCCTGAAAGGGTATTTCTTTGACTTATACTGGGTGCTCCCTTGTGTCTGGACAAAGCTATACCTCTCTGAAGAGCTCTAATTAGAGCGAAACATTGTGTCAGGGGTTGCTTTTGCTCATTCCAGATTGGCTTGATTGGTATTTTACCAATTCAAAGCTGTAAGCCTGTGCCTGGAGTGGTAATTGGCTTTTGTCATTTTACAGCTCGGCAAGGACAGCACTGTGCTAGTCCTATGCTTAAAGACTTTGCTGTACAAATGGCAAAAGACTTTGTCCTTTTCTAGCTCGGCGTGGATGGCACTGTGCTAATACTATGCTTAAAGTTTTTGATAGAAAAACAGACATTTGAGGTGAGCAGATCTAGAGGGTCGCTGGTGTTGAGAGTGCTCCATACAGGAGCTGCTTTCCACCTAAACTTGAGAACTACCCAGAGTTCTCTGCTTCTTTTTTGCATAATTTATTCGTCACTCTATGCCTGAAAGGGTATTTCTTTGACTTATACTGGGTTCTCCCTTGTGTCTGGACAAAGCTATACCTCTCTGAAGAGCTCTAATTAGAGCGAAACACTGTGTCAGGGGTTGTTTTTGCTCATTTCAGGTTGGCTTGATTGGTATTTTACCAATTTAAAGCTGTAATCCTGTGCCTGGAGTGGTAATTGGCTTTTGTCATTTTACAGCTCGGTAAGGACAGCACTGTGCTAGTCCTATGCTGAAAGACTTTGCTGTACAAATGGCAAAAGACTTTGTCCTTTTCTATCTCGGCGTGGATGGCACTGTGCTAATCCTATGCTTAAAGATTTTGATAGAAAAACAGACATTTGAGGTGAGCAGATCTAGAGCGTCGCTGGTGTTGAGAGTGCTCCATACAGGAGCTGCTTTCCACCTAAACTTGAGAACTACCCAGAGTTCTCTGCTTCTTTTTTGCATAATTTATTCGTCACTCTATGCCTGAAAGGGTATTTATTTGACTTATACTGGGTGCTCCCTTGTGTCTGGACAAAGCTATACCTCTCTGAAGAGCTCTAATTAGAGCGAAGCACTGTGTCAGGGGTTGCTTTTGCTCATTTCAGGTTGGCTTGAATGGTATTTTACCAATTCAAAGCTGTAATCCTGTGCCTGGAGTGGTAATTGGCTTTTGTCATTTTACAGCTCGGCAAGGACAGCACTGTGCTAGTCCTATGCTTAAAGACTTTGCTGTACAAATGGCAAAAGACTTTGTCCTTTTCTATCTCGGCGTGGATGGCACTGTGCTAATCCTATGCTTAAAGATTTTGATAGAAAAACAGACATTTGAGGTGAGCAGATCTAGATTGTCGCTGGTGTTGAGAGTGCTCCATACAGGAGCTGCTTTCCACCTAAACTTGAGAACTACTCAGAGTTCTCTGCTTCTTTTTTGCATAATTTATTCGTCACTCTATGCCTGAAAGGGTATTTCTTTGACTTATACTGGGTGCTCCCTGGTGTCTGGACATAGCTATACCTCTCTGAAGAGCTCTAATTAGAGCGAAACACTGTGTCAGGGGTTGGTTTTGCTCATTTCAGGTTGGCTTGATTGGTATTTTACCAATTCAAAGCTGTAATCCTGTGCCTGGAGTGGTAATTGGCTTTTGTCATTTTACAGCTCGGCAAGGACAGCACTGTGCTAGTCCTATGCTTAAAGACTTTGCTGTACAAATGGCAAAAGACTTTGTCCTTTTCTATCTCGGCGTGGATGGCACTGTGCTAATCCTATGCTTAAAGTTTTTGATAGAAAAACAGACATTTGCGGTGAGCAGATCTAGAGTGTCGCTGGTGTTGAGAGTGCTCCATACAGGAGCTGCTTTCCACCTAAACTTGAGAACTACCCAGAGTTCTCTGCTTCTTTTTTGCATAATTTATTCGTCACTCTATGCCTGAAAGGGTATTTCTTTGACTTATATTGGGTGCTCCCTTGTGTCTGGACAAAGCTATACCTCTCTGAAGAGCTCTAATTAAAGCGAAACACTGTGTCAGGGGTTGCTTTTGCTCATTTCAGGTTGGCTTGATTGGTATTTTACCAATTCAAAGCTGTAATCCTGTGCCTGGAGTGGTAATTAGCTTTTGTCATTTCACAGCTCGGCAAGGACAGCACTGTGCTAGTCCTATGCTTAAAGACTTTGCTGTACAAATGGCAAAAGACTTTGTCCTTTTCTATCTCGGCGTGGATGGCACTGTGCTAATCCTATGCTTAAAGATTTTGACAGAAAAACAGACATTTGAGGTGAGCAGATCTAGAGTGTCGCTGGTGTTGAGAGTGCTCCATACAGGAGCTGCTTTCCACCTAAACTTGAGAACTACTCAGAGTTCTCTGCTTCTTTTTTGCATAATTTATTCGTCACTCTATGCCTGAAAGGGTATTTCTTTGACTTATACTGGGTGCTCCCTTGTGTCTGGACAAAGCTATACCTCTCTGAAGAGCTCTAATTAGAGCGAAACACTGTGTCAGGGGTTGCTTTTGCTCATTTCAGGTTGGCTTGATAGGTATTTTACCAATTCAAAGCTGTAATCCTGTGCCTGGAGTGGTAATTGGCTTTTGTCATTTTACAGCTCAGCAAGGACAGCACTGTGCTAGTCCTATGCTTAAAGACTTTGCTGTACAAATGGCAAAAGACTTTGTCCTTTTCTATCTCGGCGTGGATGGCACTGTGCTAACCCTATGCTTAAAGATTTTGACAGAAAAACAGACATTTGAGGTGAGCAGAACTAGAGTGTCGCTGGTGTTGAGAGTGCTCCATACAGGAGCTGCTTTCTGCCTAAACTTGAGAACTACCCAGAGTTCTCTGCTTCTTTTTTGCATAATTTATTCATCACGCTATGCCTGAAAGGGTATTTCTTTGACTTACACTGGGTGCTCCCTTGTGTCTGGACAAAGCTATACCTCTCTGAAGATCTCTAATTAGAGCGAAACACTGTGTCAGGGGTTGCTTTTGCTCATTTCAGGTTGGCTTGATTGGTATTTTACCAATTCAAAGCTGTAATCCTGTGCCTAGAGTGGTAATTGGCTTTTGTCATTTTACAGCTCGGCAAGGACAGCACTGTGTTAGTCCTATGCTTAAAGACTTTGCTGTACAAATGGCAAAAGACTTTGTCCTTTTCTATGTCGGCGTGGATGGCACTGTGCTAATACTATGCTTAAAGACTTTGATAGAAAAACAGACATTTGAGGTGAGCAGATCTAGAGTGTCGCTGGTGTTGAGAGTGCTCCATACAGGAGCTGCTTTCCACCTAAACTTGAGAACTACCCAGAGTTCTATGCTTCTTTTTTGCATAATTTATTCGTAACTCTATGCCTGAAAGGGTATTTCTTTGACTTATACCGGGTGCTCCCTTGTGTCTGGACAAAGCTATACCTCTCTGAAGAGCTCTAATTAGAGCGAAACACTGTGTCAGGGGTTGCTTTTGCTCATTTCAGGTTGGCTTGATTGGTATTTTACCAATTCAAAGCTGTAATCCTGTGCCTGGAGTGGTAATTGGCTTTTGTCATTTTACAGCTCGGCAAGGACAGCACTGTGCTAGTCCTATGTTTAAAGACTTTGCTGTACAAATGGTAAATGACTTTGTCCTTTTCTATCTCGGCGTGGATGGCACTGTGCTAATCCTATGCTTAAAGATTTTGACAGAAAAACAGACATTTGAGGTGAGCAGAACTAGAGTGTCGCTGGTGTTGAGAGTGCTCCATACAGGAGCTGCTTTCTGCCTAAACTTGAGAACTACCCAGAGTTCTCTGCTTCTTTTTTGCATAATTTATTCATCACGCTATGCCTGAAAGGGTATTTCTTTGACTTACACTGGGTGCTCCCTTGTGTCTGGACAAAGCTATACCTCTCTGAAGATCTCTAATTAGAGCGAAACACTGTGTCAGGGGTTGCTTTTGCTCATTTCAGGTTGGCTTGATTGGTATTTTACCAATTCAAAGCTGTAATCCTGTGCCTAGAGTGGTAATTGGCTTTTGTCATTTTACAGCTCGGCAAGGACAGCACTGTGTTAGTCCTATGCTTAAAGACTTTGCTGTACAAATGGCAAAAGACTTTGTCCTTTTCTATGTCGGCGTGGATGGCACTGTGCTAATACTATGCTTAAAGACTTTGATAGAAAAACAGACATTTGAGGTGAGCAGATCTAGAGTGTCGCTGGTGTTGAGAGTGCTCCATACAGGAGCTGCTTTCCACCTAAACTTGAGAACTACCCAGAGTTCTATGCTTCTTTTTTGCATAATTTATTCGTAACTCTATGCCTGAAAGGGTATTTCTTTGACTTATACCGGGTGCTCCCTTGTGTCTGGACAAAGCTATACCTCTCTGAAGAGCTCTAATTAGAGCGAAACACTGTGTCAGGGGTTGCTTTTGCTCATTTCAGGTTGGCTTGATTGGTATTTTACCAATTCAAAGCTGTAATCCTGTGCCTGGAGTGGTAATTGGCTTTTGTCATTTTACAGCTCGGCAAGGACAGCACTGTGCTAGTCCTATGTTTAAAGACTTTGCTGTACAAATGGTAAATGACTTTGTCCTTTTCTATCTCGGCGTGGATGGCACTGTGCTAATCCTATGCTTAAAGTTTTTGATAGAAAAACAGACATTTGAGGTGAGTAGATCTAGAGTGTCGCTGGTGTTGAGAGTGCTCCATACAGGAGCTGCTTTCCACCTAAACTTGAGAACTACCCAGAGTTCTCTGCCTCTTTTTTGCATAATTTATTCGTCACTCTATGCCTGAAAGGGTATTTCTTTGACTTATACTGGGTGCTCCCTTGTGTCTGGACAAAGCTATACCTCTCTGAAGAGCTCTAATTAGAGCGAAACACTGTGTCAGGGGTTGCTTTTGGTCATTTCAGGTTGGCTTGATTGGTATTTTACCAATTTAAAGCTGTAATCCTGTGCCTGGAGTGGTAATTGGCTTTTGTTATTTTACAGCTCGGGAGGATAGCACTGTGCTAGTCCCATGCTTAAAAACTTTGCTGTACAAATGGCAAAAGACTTTGTCCTTTTCTATCTCGGCGTGGCTGGCACAGTGCTAATCCTATGCTTAAAGATTTTGATAGAAAAACAGACATTTAAGGTGAGCAGATCTAGAGTGTCGCTGGTGTTGAGAGTGCTCCATACGGGGAGCTGCTTTCCACCTAAACTTGAGAACTACCCAGAGTTCTCTGCTTCTTTTTTGCATAATTTATTCGTCACTCTATGCCTGAAAAGGTATTTCTTTGATGTATACTGGGTGCTCCCTTGTGTATTGACAAAGTTATACCTCTCTGAAGAGGTCTAATTCGAGCGAAACAGTGTGTCAGGGGTTGCTTTTGCTCATTTCAGGTTGGCTTGATTGATAATTTACCAATTCAAAGCTGTAATCCTGTGCCTGGAGTGGTAAATGGCTTTTGTCATTTTACAGCTCGGCAAGGACAGCACTGTGCTAGTCCTATGCTTAAAGACTTTGCTGTACAAATGGCAAAAGACTTTGTCCTTTTCTATCTCGGCGTGGATGGCACTGTGCTAATCCTATGCTTAAAGTTTTTGATAGAAAAACAGACATTTGAGGTGAGCAGATCTAGAGTGTCGCTGGTGTTAAGAGTGCTCCATACAGGAGCTGCTTTCCACCTAAACTTGAGAACTACCCAGAGTTCTCTGCTTCTTTTTTGCATAATTTATTCGTCACTCTATGCCTGAAAGGGTATTTCTTTGACTTATACTGGGTGCTCCCGTGTGTCTGGACAAAGCTATACCTCTCTGAAGAGCTCTAATTTGAGTGAAACACTGTGTCAGGGGTTGCTTTTGGTCATTTCAGGTTGGCTTGATTGGTATTTTACCAATTTAAAGCTGTAATCCTGTGCCTGGAGTGGTAATTGGCTTTTGTCATTTTACAGCTTGGGAAGGATAGCACTGTGCTAGTCCTATGCTTAAAGACTTTGCTGTACAAATGGCAAAAGACTTTGTCCTTTTCTATCTCGGCGTGGATGGCACTGTGCTAATCCTATGCTTAAAGTTTTTGATAGAAAAACAGACATTTGAGGTGAGCAGATCTAGAGTGTCGCTGGTGTTGAGAGTGCTCCATACAGGAGCTGCTTTCCACCTAAACTTGAGAACTACCCAGAGTTCTCGGCTTCTTTTTTGCATAATTTATTCGTCACTCTATGCCTGAAAGTGTATTTCTTTGACTTATACTGGGTGCTCCCTTGTGTCTGGACAAAGCTATACCTCTCTGAAGAGCTCTAATTAGAGCGAAACACTGTGTCAGGGGTTGCTTTTGCTCATTTCAGGTTGGCTTGATTGGTATTTTACCAATTCAAAGCTGCAATCCTGTGCCTGGATTGGTAATTGGCTTTTGTCATTTTACAGCTCGGCAAGGACAGCACTGTGCTAGTCCTATGCTTAAAGAGTTTGCTGTACAAATGGCAAAAGACTTTGGGGCAGATTTATGAGCCCCTTGCGCCACTTTTGCGTCACTTTTCCCATGTTAAAAGTGACGCAAAAGTGGCGCAAGGGGCTCATAAATCTGCCCCTTTGTCCTTTTCTATCTCGGCGTGGATGGCACTGTGCTAATCCTATGCTTAAAGATTTTGACAGAAAAACAGACATTTGAGGTGAGCAGAACTAGAGTGTCGCTGGTGTTGAGAGTGCTCCATACAGGAGCTGCTTTCTGCCTAAACTTGAGAACTACCCAGAGTTCTCTGCTTCTTTTTTGCATAATTTATTCATCACGCTATGCCTGAAAGGGTATTTCTTTGACTTATACTGGGTGCTCCCTTGTGTCTGGACAAAGCTATACCTCTCTGAAGATCTCTAATTAGAGCGAAACACTGTGTCAGGATTTGCTTTTGTTCATTTCAGGTTGGCTTGATTGGTATTTTACAAATTCAAAGCTGTAATCCTGTGCCTGGAGTGGTAATTGGCTTTTGTCATTTTACAGCTCGGCAAGGACAGCACTGTGTTAGTCCTATGCTTAAAGACTTTGCTGTACAAATGGCAAAAGACTTTGACCTTTTCTATCTCGGCGTGGATGGCACTGTGCTAATACTATGCTTAAAGACTTTGATAGAAAAACAGACATTTGAGGTGAGCAGATCTAGAGAGTCGCTGGTGTTGAGAGTGCTCCATACAGGAGCTGCTTTCCACCTAAACTTGAGAACTACCCAGAGTTCTCTGCTTCTTTTTTTGCATAATTTATTCGTAACTCTATGCCTGAAAGGGTATTTCTTTGACTTATACCGGGTGCTCCCTTGTGTCTGGACAAAGCTATACCTCTCTGAAGAGCTCTAATTAGAGCGAAACACTGTGTCAGGGGTTGCTTTTGCTCATTTCAGGTTGGCTTGATTGGTATTTTACCAATTCAAAGCTGTAATCCTGTGCCTGGAGTGGTAATTGGCTTTTGTCATTTTACAGCTCGGCAAGGACAGCACTGTGCTAGTCCTATGTTTAAAGACTTTGCTGTACAAATGGCAAATGACTTTGTCCTTTTCTATCTCGGCGTGGATGGCACTGTGCTAATCCTATGCTTAAAGTTTTTGATAGAAAAACAGACATTTGAGGTGAGCAGATCTAGAGTGTCGCTGGTGTTGAGAATGCTCCATACAGGAGCTGCTTTCCACCTAAACTTGAGAACTACCCAGAGTTCTCTGCTTCTTTTTTGCATAATTTATTCGTAACTCTATGCCTGAAAGGGTATTTCTTTGACTTATACTGGGTGCTCCCTTGTGTCTGGACAAAGCTATACCTCTCTGAAGAGCTCTAATTAGAGCGAAACACTGTGTCAGGGGTTGCTTTTGGTCATTTCAGGTTGGCTTGATTGGTATTTTACCAATTTGAAGCTGTAATCCTGTGTCTGGAGTGGTAATTGGCTTTTGTTATTTTACAGCTCGGGAGGATAGCACTGTGCTAGTCCTATGCTTAAAGACTTTGCTGTACAAATGGCAAAAGACTTTGTCCTTTTCTATCTCGGCGTGGCTGGCACAGTGCTAATCCTATGCTTAAAGATTTTGATAGAAAAACAGACATTTAAGGTGAGCAGATCTAGAGTGTCGCTGGTGTTGAGAGTGCTCCATACGGGGAGCTGCTTTCCACCTAAACTTGAGAACTACCCAGAGTTCTCTGCTTCTTTTTTGCATAATTTATTCGTCACTCTATGCCTGAAAGGGTATTTCTTTGACTTATACTGGGTGCTCCCTTGTGTCTGGACAAAGCTATACCTCTCTGAAGAGCTCTAATTAAAGCGAAACACTGTGTCAGGGGTTGCTTTTGCTCATTTCAGGTTGGCTTGATTGGCATTTTACCAATTCAAAGCTGTAATCCTGTGCCTGGAGTGGTAATTAGCTTTTGTCATTTTACAGCTCGGCAAGGACAGCACTGTGCTAGTCCTATGCTTAAAGACGTTGCTGTACAAATGGCAAAAGACTTTGTTCTTTTCTATCTCGGCGTGGATGGCACTGTGCTAATCCTATGCTTAAAGATTTTGACAGAAAAACAGACATTTGAGGTGAGCAGAACTAGAGTGTCGCTGGTGTTGAGAGTGCTCCATACAGGAGCTGCTTTCTGCCTAAACTTGAGAACTACCCAGAGTTCTCTGCTTCTTTTTTGCATAATTTATATATCACGCTATGCCTGAAAGGGTATTTCTTTGACTTATACTGGGTGCTCTCTTGTGTCTGGACAAAGCTATACCTCTCTGAAGATCTCTAATTAGAGCGAAACACTGTGTCAGGGGTTGCTTTTACTCATTTCAGGTTGGCTTGATTGGTATTTTACCAATTCAAAGCTGTAATCCTGTGCTTGGAGTGGTAATTGGCTTTTGTCATTTTACAGCTCGGCAAGGACAGCACTGTGTTAGTCCTATGCTTAAAGACTTTGCTGTACAAATGGCAAAAGACTTTGTCCTTTTCTATGTCGGCGTGGATGGCACTGTACTAATACTATGCTTAAAGACTTTGATAGAAAAACAGACATTTGAGGTGAGCAGATCTAGAGTGTCGCTGGTGTTGAGAGTGCTCCATACAGGAGCTGCTTTCCACCTAAACTTGAGAACTACCCAGAGTTCTCTGCTTCTTTTTTGCATAATTTATTCGTCACTCTATGCCTGAAAGGGTATTTCTTTGACTTATACTGGGTGCTCCCTTGTGTCTGGACAAAGCTATACCTCTCTGAAGAGCTCTAATTAGAGCGAAACACTGTGTCAGGGGTTGCTTTTGCTCATTTCAGGTTGGCTTGATTGGTATTTTACCAATTCAAAGCTGTAATCCTGTGCCTGGAGTGGTAATTGGCTTTTGTCATTTTACAGCTCGGCAAGGACAGCACTGTGCTAGTCCTATGTTTAAAGACTTTGCTGTACAAATGGCAAATGACTTTGTCCTTTTCGATCTCGGCGTGGATGGCACTGTGCTAATCCTATGCTTAAAGATTTTGATAGAAAAACAGACATTTGATGTGAGCAGATCTAGAGCGTCGCTGGTGTTGAGAGTGCTCCATACAGGAGCTGCTTTCCACCTAAACTTGAGAACTACCCAGAGTTCTCTGCTTCTTTTTTGCATAATTTATTCGTCACTCTATGCCTGAAAGGGTATTTATTTGACTTATACTGGGTGCTCCCTTGTGTCTGGACAAAGCTATACCTCTCTGAAGAGCTCTAATTAGAGCGAAGCACTGTGTCAGGGGTTGCTTTTGCTCATTTCAGGTTGGCTTGAATGGTATTTTACCAATTCAAAGCTGTAATCCTGTGCCTGGAGTGGTAATTGGCTTTTGTCATTTTACAGCTCGGCAAGGACAGCACTGTGCTAGTCCTATGCTTAAAGACTTTGCTGTACAAATGGCAAAAGACTTTGTCCTTTTCTATCTCGGCGTGGATGGCACTGTGCTAATCCTATGCTTAAAGATTTTGATAGAAAAACAGACATTTGAGGTGAGCAGATCTAGATTGTCGCTGGTGTTGAGAGTGCTCCATACAGGAGCTGCTTTCCACCTAAACTTGAGAACTACTCAGAGTTCTCTGCTTCTTTTTTGCATAATTTATTCGTCACTCTATGCCTGAAAGGGTATTTCTTTGACTTATACTGGGTGCTCCCTTGTGTCTGGACAAAGCTATACCTCTCTGAAGAGCTCTAATTAGAGCGAAACACTGTGTCAGGGGTTGGTTTTGCTCATTTCAGGTTGGCTTGATTGGTATTTTACCAATTCAAAGCTGTAATCCTGTGCCTGGAGTGGTAATTGGCTTTTGTCATTTTACAGCTCGGCAAGGACAGCACTGTGCTAGTCCTATGCTTAAAGACTTTGCTGTACAAATGGCAAAAGACTTTGTCCTTTTCTATCTCGGCGTGAATGGCACTGTGCTAATCCTATGCTTAAAGTTTTTGATAGAAAAACAGACATTTGCGGTGAGCAGATCTAGAGTGTCGCTGGTGTTGAGAGTGCTCCATACAGGAGCTGCTTTCCACCTAAACTTGAGAACTACCCAGAGTTCTCTGCTTCTTTTTTGCATAATTTATTCGTCACTCTATGCCTGAAAGGGTATTTCTTTGACTTATACTGGGTGCTCCCTTGTGTCTGGACAAAGCTATACCTCTCTGAAGAGCTCTAATTAAAGCGAAACACTGTGTCAGGGGTTGCTTTTGCTCATTTCAGGTTGGCTTGATTGGTATTTTACCAATTCAAAGCTGTAATCCTGTGCCTGGAGTGGTAATTAGCTTTTGTCATTTCACAGCTCGGCAAGGACAGCACTGTGCTAGTCCTATGCTTAAAGACTTTGCTGTACAAATGGCAAAAGACTTTGTCCTTTTCTATCTCGGCGTGGATGGCACTGTGCTAATCCTATGCTTAAAGATTTTGACAGAAAAACAGACATTTGAGGTGAGCAGATCTAGAGTGTCGCTGGTGTTGAGAGTGCTCCATACAGGAGCTGCTTTCCACCTAAACTTGAGAACTACTCAGAGTTCTCTGCTTCTTTTTTGCATAATATATTCGTCACTCTATGCCTGAAAGGGTATTTCTTTGACTTATACTGGGTGCTCCCTTGTGTCTGGACAAAGCTATACCTCTCTGAAGAGCTCTAATTAGAGCGAAACACTGTGTCAGGGGTTGCTTTTGCTCATTTCAGGTTGGCTTGATAGGTATTTTACCAATTCAAAGCTGTAATCCTGTGCCTGGAGTGGTAATTGGCTTTTGTCATTTTACAGCTCAGCAAGGACAGCACTGTGCTAGTCCTATGCTTAAAGACTTTGCTGTACAAATGGCAAAAGACTTTGTCCTTTTCTATCTCGGCGTGGATGGCACTGTGCTAACCCTATGCTTAAAGATTTTGACAGAAAAACAGACATTTGAGGTGAGCAGAACTAGAGTGTCGCTGGTGTTGAGAGTGCTCCATACAGGAGCTGCTTTCTGCCTAAACTTGAGAACTACCCAGAGTTCTCTGCTTCTTTTTTGCATAATTTATTCATCACGCTATGCCTGAAAGGGTATTTCTTTGACTTATACTGGGTGCTCCCTTGTGTCTGGACAAAGCTATACCTCTCTGAAGATCTCTAATTAGAGCGAAACACTGTGTCAGGGGTTGCTTTTGCTCATTTCAGGTTGGCTTGATTGGTATTTTACCAATTCAAAGCTGTAATCCTGTGCCTAGAGTGGTAATTGGCTTTTGTCATTTTACAGCTCGGCAAGGACAGCACTGTGTTAGTCCTATGCTTAAAGACTTTACTGTACAAATGGCAAAAGACTTTGTCCTTTTCTATGTCGGCGTGGATGGCACTGTGCTAATACTATGCTTAAAGACTTTGATAGAAAAACAGACATTTGAGGTGAGCAGATCTAGAGTGTCGCTGGTGTTGAGAGTGCTCCATACAGGAGCTGCTTTCCACCTAAACTTGAGAACTACCCAGAGTTCTATGCTTCTTTTTTGCATAATTTATTCGTAACTCTATGCCTGAAAGGGTATTTCTTTGACTTATACCGGGTGCTCCCTTGTGTCTGGACAAAGCTATACCTCTCTGAAGAGCTCTAATTAGAGCGAAACACTGTGTCAGGGGTTGCTTTTGCTCATTTCAGGTTGGCTTGATTGGTATTTTACCAATTCAAAGCTGTAATCCTGTGCCTGGAGTGGTAATTGGCTTTTGTCATTTTACAGCTCGGCAAGGACAGCACTGTGCTAGTCCTATGTTTAAAGACTTTGCTGTACAAATGGTAAATGACTTTGTCCTTTTCTATCTTGGCGTGGATGGCACTGTGCTAATCCTATGCTTAAAGTTTTTGATAGAAAAACAGACATTTGAGGTGAGTAGATCTAGAGTGTCGCTGGTGTTGAGAGTGCTCCATACAGGAGCTGCTTTCCACCTAAACTTGAGAACTACCCAGAGTTCTCTGCCTATTTTTTGCATAATTTATTCGTCACTCTATGCCTGAAAGGGTATTTCTTTGACTTATACTGGGTGCTCCCTTGTGTCTGGACAAAGCTATACCTCTCTGAAGAGCTCTAATTAGAGCGAAACACTGTGTCAGGGGTTGCTTTTGGTCATTTCAGGTTGGCTTGATTGGTATTTTACCAATTTAAAGCTGTAATCCTGTGCCTGGAGTGGTAATTGGCTTTTGTTATTTTACAGCTCGGGAGGATAGCACTGTGCTAGTCCCATGCTTAAAGACTTTGCTGTACAAATGGCAAAAGACTTTGTCCTTTTCTATCTCGGCGTGGCTGGCACAGTGCTAATCCTATGCTTAAAGATTTTGATAGAAAAACAGACATTTAAGGTGAGCAGATCTAGAGTGTCGCTGGTGTTGAGAGTGCTCCATACGGGGAGCTGCTTTCCACCTAAACTTGAGAACTACCCAGAGTTCTCTGCTTCTTTTTTGCATAATTTATTCGTCACTCTATGCCTGAAAGGGTATTTCTTTGACTTATACTGGGTGCTCCCTTGTGTCTGGACAAAGCTATACCTCTCTGAAGAGCTCTAATTAAAGCGAAACACTGTGTCAGGGGTTGCTTTTGCTCATTTCAGGTTGGCTTGATTGGCATTTTACCAATTCAAAGCTGTAATCCTGTGCCTGGAGTGGTAATTAGCTTTTGTCATTTTACAGCTCGGCAAGGACAGCACTGTGCTAGTCCTATGCTTAAAGACTTTGCTGTACAAATGGCAAAAGACTTTGTCCTTTTCTATCTCGGCGTGGAGGGCACTGTGCTAATCCTATGCTTAAAGATTTTGACAGAAAAACAGACGTTTGAGGTGAGCAGAACTAGAGTGTCGCTGGTGTTGAGAGTGCTCCATACAGGAGCTGCTTTCTGCCTAAACTTGAGAACTACCCAGAGTTCTCTGCTTCTTTTTTGCATAATTTATTCATCACGCTATGCCTGAAAGGGTATTTCTTTGACTTATACTGGGTGCTCCCTTGTGTCTGGACAAAGCTATACCTCTCTGAAGATCTCTAATTAGAGCAAAACACTGTGTCAGGGGTTGCTTTCACTCATTTCAGGTTGGCTTGATTGGTATTTTACCAATTCAAAGCTGTAATCCTGTGCCTGGAGTGGTAATTGGCTTTTGTCATTTTACAGCTCGGCATGGACAGCACTGTGTTAGTCCTATGCTTAAAGACTTTGCTGTACAAATGGCAAAAGACTTTGTCCTTTTCTATGTCGGCGTGGATGGCACTGTGCTAATACTATGCTTAAAGACTTTGATAGAAAAACAGACATTTGAGGTGAGCAGATCTAGAGTGTCGCTGGTGTTGAGAGTGCTCCATACAGGAGCTGCTTTCCACCTAAACTTGAGAACTACCCAGAGTTCTCTGCTTCTTTTTTGCATAATTTATTCGTCACTCTATGCCTGAAAGGGTATTTCTTTGACTTATACTGGGTGCTCCCTTGTGTCTGGACAAAGCTATACTTCTCTGAAGAGCTCTAATTAGAGCAAAACACTGTGTCAGGGGTTGCTTTTGCTCATTTCAGGTTGGCTTGATTGGTATTTTACCAATTCAAAGCTGTAATCCTGTGCCTGGGGTGGTAATTGGCTTTTGTCATTTTACAGCTCGCCAAGGACAGCACTGTGCTAGTCCTATGCTTAAAGACTTTGCTGTACAAATGGCAAAAGACTTTGTCCTTTTCTATCTCGGCGTGGATGGCACTGTGCTAATCCTATGCTTAAAGATTTTGATAGAAAAACAGACATTTGAGGTGAGCAGTTCTAGAGTGTCGCTGGTGTTGAGAGTGCTCCATACAGGAGCTTCTTTCCGCCTAAACTTGAGAACTACCCAGAGTTATCTGCTTCTTTTTTGCATAATTTATTCGTCACTCTATGCCTGAAAAGGTATTTCTTTGATGTATACTGGGTGCTCCCTTGTGTATTGACAAAGTTATACCTCTCTGAAGAGGTCTAATTCGAGCGAAACAGTGTGTCAGGGGTTGCTTTTGCTCATTTCAGGTTGGCTTGATTGATAATTTACCAATTCAAAGCTGTAATCCTGTGCCTGGAGTGGTAAATGGCTTTTGTCATTTTACAGCTCGGCAAGGACAGCACTGTGCTAGTCCTATGCTTAAAGACTTTGCTGTACAAATGGCAAAAGACTTTGTCCTTTTCTATCTCGGCGTGGATGGCACTGTGCTAATCCTATGCTTAAAGTTTTTGATAGAAAAACAGACATTTGAGGTGAGCAGATCTAGAGTGTCGCTGGTGTTGAGAGTGCTCCATACAGGAGCTGCTTTCCACCTAAACTTGAGAACTACCCAGAGTTCTCTGCTTCTTTTTTGCATAATTTATTCGTCACTCTATGCCTGAAAGGGTATTTCTTTGACTTATACTGGGTGCTCCCGTGTGTCTGGACAAAGCTATACCTCTCTGAAGAGCTCTAATTTGAGTGAAACACTGTGTCAGGGGTTGCTTTTGGTCATTTCAGGTTGGCTTGATTGGTATTTTACCAATTTAAAGCTGTAATCCTGTGCCTGGAGTGGTAATTGGCTTTTGTCATTTTACAGATTGGGAAGGATAGCACTGTGCTAGTCCTATGCTTAAAGACTTTGCTGTACAAATGGCAAAAGACTTTGTCCTTTTCTATCTCGGCGTGGATGGCACTGTGCTAATCCTATGCTTAAAGTTTTTGATAGAAAAACAGACATTTGAGGTGAGCAGATCTAGAGTGTCGCTGGTGTTGAGAGTGCTCCATACAGGAGCTGCTTTCCACCTAAACTTGAGAACTACCCAGAGTTCTCGGCTTCTTTTTTGCATAATTTATTCGTCACTCTATGCCTGAAAGTGTATTTCTTTGACTTATACTGGGTGCTCCCTTGTGTCTGGACAAAGCTATACCTCTCTGAAGATCTCTAATTAGAGCGAAACACTGTGTCAGGGGTTGCTTTTGCTCATTTCAGGTTGGCTTGATTGGTATTTTACCAATTCAAAGCTGCAATCCTGTGCCTGGATTGGTAATTGGCTTTTGTCATTTTACAGCTCGGCAAGGACAGCACTGTGCTAGTCCTATGCTTAAAGAGTTTGCTGTACAAATGGCAAAAGACTTTGGGGCAGATTTATGAGCCCCTTGCGCCACTTTTGCGTCACTTTTCCCATGTTAAAAGTGACGCAAAAGTGGCGCAAGGGGCTCATAAATCTGCCCCTTTGTCCTTTTCTATCTCGGCGTGGATGGCACTGTGCTAATCCTATGCTTAAAGATTTTGACAGAAAAACAGACATTTGAGGTGAGCAGAACTAGAGTGTCGCTGGTGTTGAGAGTGCTCCATACAGGAGCTGCTTTCTGCCTAAACTTGAGAACTACCCAGAGTTCTCTGCTTCTTTTTTGCATAATTTATTCATCACGCTATGCCTGAAAGGGTATTTCTTTGACTTATACTGGGTGCTCCCTTGTGTCTGGACAAAGCTATACCTCTCTGAAGATCTCTAATTAGAGCGAAACACTGTGTCAGGATTTGCTTTTGTTCATTTCAGGTTGGCTTGATTGGTATTTTACCAATTCAAAGCTGTAATCCTGTGCCTGGAGTGGTAATTGGCTTTTGTCATTTTACAGCTCGGCAAGGACAGCACTGTGTTAGTCCTATGCTTAAAGACTTTGCTGTACAAATGGCAAAAGACTTTGACCTTTTCTATCTCGGCGTGGATGGCACTGTGCTAATACTATGCTTAAAGACTTTGATAGAAAAACAGACATTTGAGGTGAGCAGATCTAGAGAGTCGCTGGTGTTGAGAGTGCTCCATACAGGAGCTGCTTTCCACCTAAACTTGAGAACTACCCAGAGTTCTCTGCTTCTTTTTTTGCATAATTTATTCGTAACTCTATGCCTGAAAGGGTATTTCTTTGACTTATACCGGGTGCTCCCTTGTGTCTGGACAAAGCTATACCTCTCTGAAGAGCTCTAATTAGAGCGAAACACTTTGTCAGGGGTTGCTTTTGCTCATTTCAGGTTGGCTTGATTGGTATTTTACCAATTCAAAGCTGTAATCCTGTGCCTGGAGTGGTAATTGGCTTTTGTCATTTTACAGCTCGGCAAGGACAGCACTGTGCTAGTCCTATGTTTAAAGACTTTGCTGTACAAATGGCAAATGACTTTGTCCTTTTCTATCTCGGCGTGGATGGCACTGTGCTAATCCTATGCTTAAAGTTTTTGATAGAAAAACAGACATTTGAGGTGAGCAGATCTAGAGTGTCGCTGGTGTTGAGAGTGCTCCATACAGGAGCTGCTTTCCACCTAAACTTGAGAACTACCCAGAGTTCTCTGCTTCTTTTTTGCATAATTTATTCGTAACTCTATGCCTGAAAGGGTATTTCTTTGACTTATACTGGGTGCTCCCTTGTGTCTGGACAAAGCTATACCTCTCTGAAGAGCTCTAATTAGAGCGAAACACTGTGTCAGGGGTTGCTTTTGGTCATTTCAGGTTGGCTTGATTGGTATTTTACCAATTTGAAGCTGTAATCCTGTGCCTGGAGTGGTAATTGGCTTTTGTTATTTTACAGCTCGGGAGGATAGCACTGTGCTAGTCCTATGCTTAAAGACTTTGCTGTACAAATGGCAAAAGACTTTGTCCTTTTCTATCTCGGCGTGGCTGGCACAGTGCTAATCCTATGCTTAAAGATTTTGATAGAAAAACAGACATTTAAGGTGAGCAGATCTAGAGTGTCGCTGGTGTTGAGAGTGCTCCATACGGGGAGCTGCTTTCCACCTAAACTTGAGAACTACCCAGAGTTCTCTGCTTCTTTTTTGCATAATTTATTCGTCACTCTATGCCTGAAAGGGTATTTCTTTGACTTATACTGGGTGCTCCCTTGTGTCTGGACAAAGCTATACCTCTCTAAAGAGCTCTAATTAAAGCGAAACACTGTGTCAGGGGTTGCTTTTGCTCATTTCAGGTTGGCTTGATTGGCATTTTACCAATTCAAAGCTGTAATTCTGTGCCTGGAGTGGTAATTAGCTTTTGTCATTTTACAGCTCGGCAAGGACAGCACTGTGCTAGTCCTATGCTTAAAGACGTTGCTGTACAAATGGCAAAAGACTTTGTTCTTTTCTATCTCGGCGTGGATGGCACTGTGCTAATCCTATGCTTAAAGATTTTGACAGAAAAACAGACATTTGAGGTGAGCAGAACTAGAGTGTCGCTGGTGTTGAGAGTGCTCCATACAGGAGCTGCTTTCCACCTAAACTTGAGAACTACCCAGAGTTCTCTGCTTCTTTTTTGCATAATTTATTCATCACGCTATGCCTGAAAGGGTATTTCTTTGACTTATACTGGGTGCTCTCTTGTGTCTGGACAAAGCTATACCTCTCTGAAGATCTCTAATTAGAGCGAAACACTGTGTCAGGGGTTGCTTTTACTCATTTCAGGTTGGCTTGATTGGTATTTTACCAATTCAAAGCTGTAATCCTGTGCTTGGAGTGGTAATTGGCTTTTGTCATTTTACAGCTCGGCAAGGACAGCACTGTGTTAGTCCTATGCTTAAAGACTTTGCTGTACAAATGGCAAAAGACTTTGTCCTTTTCTATGTCGGCGTGGATGGCACTGTACTAATACTATGCTTAAAGACTTTGATAGAAAAACAGACATTTGAGGTGAGCAGATCTAGAGTGTCGCTGGTGTTGAGAGTGCTCCATACAGGAGCTGCTTTCCACCTAAACTTGAGAACTACCCAGAGTTCTCTGCTTCTTTTTTGCATAATTTATTCGTCACTCTATGCCTGAAACGGTATTTCTTTGACTTATACAGGGTGCTCCCTTGTGTCTGGACAAAGCTATACCTCTCTGAAGAGCTCTAATTAGAGCGAAACACTGTGTCAGGGGTTGCTTTTGCTCATTTCAGGTTGGCTTGATTGGTATTTTACCAATTCAAAGCTGTAATCCTGTGCCTGGAGTGGTAATTGGCTTTTGTCATTTTACAGCTCGGCAAGGACAGCACTGTGCTAGTCCTATGTTTAAAGACTTTGCTGTACAAATGGCAAATGACTTTGTCCTTTTCGATCTCGGCGTGGATGGCACTGTGCTAATCCTATGCTTAAAGATTTTGATAGGAAAACAGACATTTGAGGTGAGCAGAACCAGAGTGTCGCTGGTGTTGAGAGTGCTCCATACAGGAGCTGCTTTCCGCCTAAACTTGAGAACTACCCAGAGTTTTCTGCTTCTTTTTTGCATAATTTATTCATCACTCTATGCCTGAAAGGGTATTTCTTTGACTTGTACTGGGTGCTCCCTTGTGTCTGGACAAAGCTATACCTCTCTGAAGAGCTCTAATTAGAGCGAAACACTGTGTCAGGGGTTGCTTTTGCTCATTTCAGGTTGGCTTGATTGGTATTTTACCAATTCAAAGCTGTAATCCTGTGCCTGGAGTGGTAATTGGCTTTTGTCATTTTACAGCTCTGCAAGGACAGCACTGTGCTAGTCCTATGCTTAAAGACTTTGCTGTACAAATGGCAAAAGACTTTGTCCTTTTCTATCTCGGCGTGGATGGCACTGTGCTAATCCTATGCTTAAAGATTTTGATAGAAAAACAGACATTTGAGGTGAGCAGATCTAGAGTGTCGCTGGTGTTGAGAGTGCTCCATACAGGAGCTGCTTTCCACCTAAACTTGAGAACTACCCAGAGTTCTCTGCTTCTTTTTTGCATAATTTATTCGTCACTCTATGCCTGAAAGGGTATTTCTTTGACTTATACTGGGTGCTCCCTTGTGTCTGGACAAAGCTATACCTCTCTGAAGAGCTCTAATTAGAGCGAAACACTGTGTCAGGGGTTGCTTTTGTTCATTTCAGGTTGGCTTTATTGGTATTTTACCAATTCAAATCTGTAATCCTGTGCCTGGAGTGGTAATTGGCTTTTGTCATTTTACAGCTCGGCAAGGACAGCACTGTGCTAGTCCTATGCTTAAAGACGTTGCTGTACAAATGGCAAAAGACTTTGTCCTTTTCTATCTCGGCGTGGATGGCACTGTGCTAATCCTATGTTTAAAGATTTTGATAGAAAAACAGACATTTGAGGGGAGCAGATCTAGAGTGTCGCTGGTGTTGAGAGTGCTCCATACAGGAGCTGCTTTCCACCTAAACTTGAGAAGTACCCAGAGTTCTCTGCTTCTTTTTTGCATAATTTATTCGTCACTCTATGCCTGAAAGGGTATTTCTTTGACTTATACTGGGTGCTCCCTTGTGTCTGGACAAAGCTATACCTCTCTGAAGAGCTCTAATTAGAGCGAAACACTGTGTCAGGGGTTGCTTTTGCTCATTTCAGGTTGGCTTGATTGGTATTTTACCAATTCAAAGCTGTAATCCTGTGCCTGGAGTGGTAATTAGCTTTTGTCATTTTACAGCTCGGCAAGGACAGCACTGTGCTAGTCCTATGCTTAAAGACTTTGCTGTACAAATGGCAAAAGACTTTGTCCTTTTCTATCTCGGCGTGGATGGCACTGTGCTAATCCTATGCTTAAAGTTTTTGATAGAAAAACAGACATTTGAGGTGAGCAGATCTAGAGTGTCGCTGGTGTTGAGAGTGCTCCATACAGGAGCTGCTTTCCACCTAAACTTGAGAACTACCCAGAGTTCTCTGCTTCTTTTTTGCATAATTTATTCGTCACTCTACGCCTGAAAGGGTATTTCTTTGACTTATACTGGGTGCTCCCGTGTGTCTGGACAAAGCTATACCTCTCTGAAGAGCTCTAATTTGAGTGAAACACTGTGTCAGGGGTTGTTTTTGGTCATTTCAGGTTGGCTTGATTGGTATTTTACCAATTTAAAGCTGTAATCCTGTGCCTGGAGTGGTAATTGGCTTTTGTCATTTTACAGCTCGGGAAGGATAGCACTGTGCTAGTCCTATGCTTAAAGACTTTGCTGTACAAATGGCAAAAGACTTTGTCCTTTTCTATCTCGGCGTGGATGGCACTGTGCTAATCCTATGCTTAAAGTTTTTGATAGAAAAACAGACATTTGAGGTGAGCAGATCTAGAGTGTCGCTGGTGTTGAGAGTGCTCCATACAGGAGCTGCTTTCCACCTAAACTTGAGAACTACCCAGAGTTCTCGGCTTCTTTTTTGCATAATTTATTCGTCACTCTATGCCTGAAAGGGTATTTCTTTGACTTATACTGGGTGCTCCCTTGTGTCTGGACAAAGCTATACCTCTCTGAAGAGCTCTAATTAGAGCGAAACACTGTGGCAGGGGTTGCTTTTGCCCATTTCAGGTTGGCTTGATTGGTATTTTACCAATTCAAAGCTGTAATCCTGTGCCTGGATTGGTAATTGGCTTTTGTCATTTTACAGCTCGGCAAGGACAGCACTGTGCTAGTCCTATGCTTAAAGAGTTTGCTGTACAAATGGCAAAAGACTTTGGGGCAGATTTATGAGCCCCTTGCGCCACTTTTGCGTCACTTTTCCCATGTTAAAAGTGACGCAAAAGTGGCGCAAGGGGCTCATAAATCTGCCCCTTTGTCCTTTTCTATCTCGGCGTGGATGGCACTGTGCTAATCCTATGTTTAAAGATTTTGATAGAAAAACAGACATTTGAGGGGAGCAGATCTAGAGTGTCGCTGGTGTTGAGAGTGCTCCATACAGGAGCTGCTTTCCACCTAAACTTGAGAAGTACCCAGAGTTCTCTGCTTCTTTTTTGCATAATTTATTCGTCACTCTATGCCTGAAAGGGTATTTCTTTGACTTATACTGGGTGCTCCCTTGTGTCTGGACAAAGCTATACCTCTCTGAAGAGCTCTAATTAGAGCGAAACACTGTGTCAGGGGTTGCTTTTGCTCATTTCAGGTTGGCTTGATTGGTATTTTACCAATTCAAAGCTGTAATCCTGTGCCTGGAGTGGTAATTAGCTTTTGTCATTTTACAGCTCGGCAAGGACAGCACTGTGCTAGTCCTATGCTTAAAGACTTTGCTGTACAAATGGCAAAAGACTTTGTCCTTTTCTATCTCGGCGTGGATGTCACTGTGCTAATCCTATGCTTAAAGTTTTTGATAGAAAAACAGACATTTGAGGTGAGCAGATCTAGAGTGTCGCTGGTGTTGAGAGTGCTCCATACAGGAGCTGCTTTCCACCTAAACTTGAGAACTACCCAGAGTTCTCTGCTTCTTTTTTGCATAATTTATTCGTCACTCTACGCCTGAAAGGGTATTTCTTTGACTTATACTGGGTGCTCCCGTGTGTCTGGACAAAGCTATACCTCTCTGAAGAGCTCTAATTTGAGTGAAACACTGTGTCAGGGGTTGCTTTTGGTCATTTCAGGTTGGCTTGATTGGTATTTTACCAATTTAAAGCTGTAATCCTGTGCCTGGAGTGGTAATTGGCTTTTGTCATTTTACAGCTCGGGAAGGATAGCACTGTGCTAGTCCTATGCTTAAAGACTTTGCTGTACAAATGGCAAAAGACTTTGTCCTTTTCTATCTCGGCGTGGATGGCACTGTGCTAATCCTATGCTTAAAGTTTTTGATAGAAAAACAGACATTTGAGGTGAGCAGATCTAGAGTGTCGCTGGTGTTGAGAGTGCTCCATACAGGAGCTGCTTTCCACCTAAACTTGAGAACTACCCAGAGTTCTCGGCTTCTTTTTTGCATAATTTATTCGTCACTCTATGCCTGAAAGGGTATTTCTTTGACTTATACTGGGTGCTCCCTTGTGTCTGGACAAAGCTATACCTCTCTGAAGAGCTCTAATTAGAGTGAAACACTGTGTCAGGGGTTGCTTTTGCTCATTTCAGGTTGGCTTGATTGGTATTTTACCAATTAAAAGCTGTAATCCTGTGCCTGGATTGGTAATTGGCTTTTGTCATTTTACAGCTCGGCAAGGACAGCACTGTGCTAGTCCTATGCTTAAAGAGTTTGCTGTACAAATGGCAAAAGACTTTGGGGCAGATTTATGAGCCCCTTGAGCCACTTTTGCGTCACTTTTCCCATGTTAAAAGTGACGCAAAAGGGGCGCAAGGGGCTCATAAATCTGCCTCTTTGTCCTTTTCTATCTCGGCGTGGATGGCACTGTGCTAATCCTATGCTTAAAGATTTTGACAGAAAAACAGACATTTGAGGTGAGCAGAACTAGAGTGTCGCTGGTGTTGAGCGTGCTCCATACAGGAGCTGCTTTCTGCCTAAACTTGAGAACTACCCAGAGTTCTCTGCTTCTTTTTTGCATAATTTATTCATCACGCTATGCCTGAAAGGGTATTTCTTTGACTTATACCGGGTGCTCCCTTGTGTCTGGACAAAGCTATACCTCTCTGAAGAGCTCTAATTAGAGCGAAACACTGTGTCAGGGGTTGCTTTTGCTCATTTCAGGTTGGCTTGATTGGTATTTTACCAATTCAAAGCTGTAATCCTGTGCCTGGAGTGGTAATTAGCTTTTGTCATTTTACAGCTCGGCAAGGACAGCACTGTGCTAGTCCTATGCTTAAAGACTTTGCTGTACAAATGGCAAAAGACTTTGTCCTTTTCTATCTCGGCGTGGATGGCACTGTGCTAATCCTATGCTTAAAGTTTTTGATAGAAAAACAGACATTTGAGGTGAGCAGATCTAGAGTGTCGCTGGTGTTGAGAGTGCTCCATACAGGAGCTGCTTTCCACCTAAACTTGAGAACTACCCAGAGTTCTCTGCTTCTTTTTTGCATAATTTATTCGTCACTCTACGCCTGAAAGGGTATTTCTTTGACTTATACTGGGTGCTCCCGTGTGTCTGGACAAAGCTATACCTCTCTGAAGAGCTCTAATTTGAGTGAAACACTGTGTCAGGGGTTGCTTTTGGTCATTTCAGGTTGGCTTGATTGGTATTTTACCAATTTAAAGCTGTAATCCTGTGCCTGGAGTGGTAATTGGCTTTTGTCATTTTACAGCTCGGGAAGGATAGCACTGTGCTAGTCCTATGCTTAAAGACTTTGCTGTACAAATGGCAAAAGACTTTGTCCTTTTCTATCTCGGCGTGGATGGCACTGTGCTAATCCTATGCTTAAAGTTTTTGATAGAAAAACAGACATTTGAGGTGAGCAGATCTAGAGTGTCGCTGGTGTTGAGAGTGCTCCATACAGGAGCTGCTTTCCACCTAAACTTGAGAACTACCCAGAGTTCTCGGCTTCTTTTTTGCATAATTTATTCGTCACTCTATGCCTGAAAGGGTATTTCTTTGACTTATACTGGGTGCTCCCTTGTGTCTGGACAAAGCTATACCTCTCTGAAGAGCTCTAATTAGAGCGAAACACTGTGGCAGGGGTTGCTTTTGCCCATTTCAGGTTGGCTTGATTGGTATTTTACCAATTCAAAGCTGTAATCCTGTGCCTGGATTGGTAATTGGCTTTTGTCATTTTACAGCTCGGCAAGGACAGCACTGTGCTAGTCCTATGCTTAAAGAGTTTGCTGTACAAATGGCAAAAGACTTTGGGGCAGATTTATGAGCCCCTTGCGCCACTTTTGCGTCACTTTTCCCATGTTAAAAGTGACGCAAAAGTGGCGCAAGGGGCTCATAAATCTGCCCCTTTGTCCTTTTCTATCTCGGCGTGGATGGCACTGTGCTAATCCTATGCTTAAAGATTTTGATAGAAAAACAGACATTTGAGGTGAGCAGAACCAGAGTGTCGCTGGTGTTGAGAGTGCTCCATACAGGAGCTGCTTTCCGCCTAAACTTGAGAACTACCCAGAGTTCTCTGCTTCTTTTTTGCATAATTTATTCATCACTCTATGCCTGAAAGGGTATTTCTTTGACTTGTACTGTGTGCTCCCTTGTGTCTGGACAAAGCTATACCTCTCTGAAGAGCTCTAATTAGAGCGAAACACTGTGTCAGGGGTTGCTTTTGCTCATTTCAGATTGGCTTGATTGGTATTTTACCAATTCAAAGCTGTAATCCTGTGCCTGGAGTGGTAATTGGCTTTTGTCATTTTACAGCTCTGCAAGGACAGCACTGTGCTAGTCCTATGCTTAAAGACTTTGCTGTACAAATGGCAAAAGACTTTGTCCTTTTCTATCTCGGCGTGGATGGCACTGTGCTAATCCTATGCTTAAAGATTTTGATAGAAAAACAGACATTTGAGGTGAGCAGATCTAGAGTGTCGCTGGTGTTGAGAGTGCTCCATACAGGAGCTGCTTTCCACCTAAACTTGAGAACTACCCAGAGTTCTCGGCTTCTTTTTTGCATAATTTATTCGTCACTCTATGCCTGAAAGGGTATTTCTTTGACTTATACTGGGTGCTCCCTTGTGTCTGGACAAAGCTATACCTCTCTGAAGAGCTCTAATTAGAGCGAAACACTGTGGCAGGGGTTGCTTTTGCCCATTTCAGGTTGGCTTGATTGGTATTTTACCAATTCAAAGCTGTAATCCTGTGCCTGGATTGGTAATTGGCTTTTGTCATTTTACAGCTCGGCAAGGACAGCACTGTGCTAGTCCTATGCTTAAAGAGTTTGCTGTACAAATGGCAAAAGACTTTGGGGCAGATTTATGAGCCCCTTGCGCCACTTTTGCGTCACTTTTCCCATGTTAAAAGTGACGCAAAAGTGGCGCAAGGGGCTCATAAATCTGCCCCTTTGTCCTTTTCTATCTCGGCGTGGATGGCACTGTGCTAATCCTATGCTTAAAGATTTTGATAGAAAAACAGACATTTGAGGTGAGCAGAACCAGAGTGTCGCTGGTGTTGAGAGTGCTCCATACAGGAGCTGCTTTCCGCCTAAACTTGAGAACTACCCAGAGTTCTCTGCTTCTTTTTTGCATAATTTATTCATCACTCTATGCCTGAAAGGGTATTTCTTTGACTTGTACTGTGTGCTCCCTTGTGTCTGGACAAAGCTATACCTCTCTGAAGAGCTCTAATTAGAGCGAAACACTGTGTCAGGGGTTGCTTTTGCTCATTTCAGATTGGCTTGATTGGTATTTTACCAATTCAAAGCTGTAATCCTGTGCCTGGAGTGGTAATTGGCTTTTGTCATTTTACAGCTCTGCAAGGACAGCACTGTGCTAGTCCTATGCTTAAAGACTTTGCTGTACAAATGGCAAAAGACTTTGTCCTTTTCTATCTCGGCGTGGATGGCACTGTGCTAATCCTATGCTTAAAGATTTTGATAGAAAAACAGACATTTGAGGTGAGCAGATCTAGAGTGTCGCTGGTGTTGAGAGTGCTCCATACAGGAGCTGCTTTCCACCTAAACTTGAGAACTACCCAGAGTTCTTTGCTTCTTTTTTGCATAATTTATTCATCACTCTATGCCTGAAAGGGTATTTCTTTGACTTATACTGGGTGCTCCCTTGTGTCTGGACAAAGCTATACCTCTCTGAAGAGCTCTAATTAGAGCGAAACACTGTGTCAGGGGTTGCTTTTGTTCATTTCAGGTTGGCTTTATTGGTATTTTACCAATTCAAATCTGTAATCCTGTGCCTGGAGTGGTAATTGGCTTTTGTCATTTTACAGCTCGGCAAGGACAGCACTGTGCTAGTCCTATGCTTAAAGACGTTGCTGTACAAATGGCAAAAGACTTTGTCCTTTTCTATCTCGGCGTGGATGGCACTGTGCTAATCCTATGTTTAAAGATTTTGATAGAAAAACAGACATTTGAGGGGAGCAGATCTAGAGTGTCGCTGGTGTTGAGAGTGCTCCATACAGGAGCTGCTTTCCACCTAAACTTGAGAAGTACCCAGAGTTCTCTGCTTCTTTTTTGCATAATTTATTCGTCACTCTATGCCTGAAAGGGTATTTCTTTGACTTATACTGGGTGCTCCCTTGTGTCTGGACAAAGCTATACCTCTCTGAAGAGCTCTAATTAGAGCGAAACACTGTGTCAGGGGTTGCTTTTGCTCATTTCAGGTTGGCTTGATTGGTATTTTACCAATTCAAAGCTGTAATCCTGTGCCTGGAGTGGTAATTAGCTTTTGTCATTTTACAGCTCGGCAAGGACAGCACTGTGCTAGTCCTATGCTTAAAGACTTTGCTGTACAAATGGCAAAAGACTTTGTCCTTTTCTATCTCGGCGTGGATGTCACTGTGCTAATCCTATGCTTAAAGTTTTTGATAGAAAAACAGACATTTGATGTGAGCAGATCTAGAGTGTCGCTGGTGTTGAGAGTGCTCCATACAGGAGCTGCTTTCCACCTAAACTTGAGAACTACCCAGAGTTCTCTGCTTCTTTTTTGCATAATTTATTCGTCACTCTACGCCTGAAAGGGTATTTCTTTGACTTATACTGGGTGCTCCCGTGTGTCTGGACAAAGCTATACCTCTCTGAAGAGCTCTAATTTGAGTGAAACACTGTGTCAGGGGTTGCTTTTGGTCATTTCAGGTTGGCTTGATTGGTATTTTACCAATTTAAAGCTGTAATCCTGTGCCTGGAGTGGTAATTGGCTTTTGTCATTTTACAGCTCGGGAAGGATAGCACTGTGCTAGTCCTATGCTTAAAGACTTTGCTGTACAAATGGCAAAAGACTTTGTCCTTTTCTATCTCGGCGTGGATGGCACTGTGCTAATCCTATGCTTAAAGTTTTTGATAGAAAAACAGACATTTGAGGTGAGCAGATCTAGAGTGTCGCTGGTGTTGAGAGTGCTCCATACAGGAGCTGCTTTCCACCTAAACTTGAGAACTACCCAGAGTTCTCGGCTTCTTTTTTGCATAATTTATTCGTCACTCTATGCCTGAAAGGGTATTTCTTTGACTTATACTGGGTGCTCCCTTGTGTCTGGACAAAGCTATACCTCTCTGAAGAGCTCTAATTAGAGTGAAACACTGTGTCAGGGGTTGCTTTTGCTCATTTCAGGTTGGCTTGATTGGTATTTTACCAATTCAAAGCTGTAGTCCTGTGCCTGGATTGGTAATTGGCTTTTGTCATTTTACAGCTCGGCAAGGACAGCACTGTGCTAGTCCTATGCTTAAAGAGTTTGCTGTACAAATGGCAAAAGACTTTGGGGCAGATTTATGAGCCCCTTGAGCCACTTTTGCGTCACTTTTCCCATGTTAAAAGTGACGCAAAAGGGGCGCAAGGGGCTCATAAATCTGCCTCTTTGTCCTTTTCTATCTCGGCGTGGATGGCACTGTGCTAATCCTATGCTTAAAGATTTTGACAGAAAAACAGACATTTGAGGTGAGCAGAACTAGAGTGTCGCTGGTGTTGAGCGTGCTCCATACAGGAGCTGCTTTCTGCCTAAACTTGAGAACTACCCAGAGTTCTCTGCTTCTTTTTTGCATAATTTATTCATCACGCTATGCCTGAAAGGGTATTTCTTTGACTTATACCGGGTGCTCCCTTGTGTCTGGACAAAGCTATACCTCTCTGAAGAGCTCTAATTAGAGCGAAACACTGTGTCAGGGGTTGTTTTTGCTCATTTCAGGTTGGCTTGATTGGTATTTTACCAATTCAAAGCTGTAATCCTGTGCCTGGAGTGGTAATTGGCTTTTGTCATTTTACAGCTCGGCAAGGACAGCACTGTGCTAGTCCTATGTTTAAAGACTTTGCTGTACAAATGGCAAATGACTTTGTCCTTTTCTATCTCGGCGTGGATGGCACTGTGCTAATCCTATGCTTAAAGTTTTTGATAGAAAAACAGACATTTGAGGTGAGCAGATCTAGAGTGTCGCTGGTGTTGAGAGTGCTCCATACAGGAGCTGCTTTCCACCTAAACTTGAGAACTACCCAGAGTTCTCTGCTTCTTTTTTGCATAATTTATTCGTCACTCTATGCCTGAAAGGGTATTTCTTTGACTTATACTGGGTGCTCCCTTGTGTCTGGACAAAGCTATACCTCTCTGAAGAGCTCTAATTAAAGCGAAACACTGTGTCAGGGGTTGCTTTTGCTCATTTCAGGTTGGCTTGATTGGCATTTTACCAATTCAAAGCTGTAATCCTGTGCCTGGAGTGGTAATTAGCTTTTGTCATTTTACAGCTCGGCAAGGACAGCACTGTGCTAGTCCTATGCTTAAAGACTTTGCTGTACAAATGGCAAAAGACTTTGTTCTTTTCTATCTCGGCGTGGATGGCACTGTGCTAATCCTATGCTTAAAGATTTTGACAGAAAAACAGACATTTGAGGTGAGCAGAACTAGAGTGTCGCTGGTGTTGAGAGTGCTCCATACAGGAGCTGCTTTCTGCCTAAACTTGAGAACTACCCAGAGTTCTCTGCTTCTTTTTTGCATAATTTATTCATCACGCTATGCCTGAAAAGGTATTTCTTTGACTTATACTGGGTGCTCTCTTGTGTCTGGACAAAGCTATACCTCTCTGAAGATCTATAATTAGAGCGAAACACTGTGTCAGGGGTTGCTTTTACTCATTTCAGGTTGGCTTGATTGGTATTTTACCAATTCAAAGCTGTAATCCTGTGCCTGGAGTGGTAATTGGCTTTTGTCATTTTACAGCTCGGCAAGGACAGCACTGTGTTAGTCCTATGCTTAAAGACTTTGCTGTACAAATGGCAAAAGACTTTGTCCTTTTCTATGTCGGCGTGGATGGCACTGTGCTAATACTATGCTTAAAGACTTTGATAGAAAAACAGACATTTGAGGTGAGCAGATCTAGAGTGTCGCTGGTGTTGAGAGTGCTCCATACAGGAGCTGCTTTCCACCTAAACTTGAGAACTACCCAGAGTTCTCTGCTTCTTTTTTGCATAATTTATTCGTCACTCTATGCCTGAAAGGGTATTTCTTTGACTTATACTGGGTGCTCCCTTGTGTCTGGACAAAGCTATACCTCTCTGAAGAGCTCTAATTAGAGCGAAACACTGTGTCAGGGGTTGCTTTTGCTCATTTCCGGTTGGCTTGATTGGTATTTTACCAATTCAAAGCTGTAATCCTGTGCCTGGAGTGGTAATTGGCTTTTGTCATTTTATAGCTCGGCAAGGACAGCACTGTGCTAGTCCTATGTTTAAAGACTTTGCTGTACAAATGGCAAATGACTTTGTCCTTTTCGATCTCGGCGTGGATGGCACTGTGCTAATCCTATGCTTAAAGTTTTTGATAGAAAAACAGACATTTGAGGTGAGCAGATCTAGAGTGTCGCTGGTGTTGAGAGTGCTCCATACAGGAGCTGCTTTCCACCTAAACTTGAGAACTACCCAGAGTTCTCTGCCTCTTTTTTGCATAATTTATTCGTCACTCTATGCCTGAAAGGGTATTTCTTTGACTTATACTGGGTGCTCCCTTGTGTCTGGACAAAGCTATACCTCTTTGAAGAGCTCTAATTAGAGCGAAACACTGTGTCACGGGTTGCTTTTGGTCATTTCAGGTTGGCTTGATTGGTATTTTACCAATTTAAAGCTGTAATCCTGTGCCTGGAGTGGTAATTGGCTTTTGTTATTTTACAGCTCGGAAGGATAGCACTGTGCTAGTCCTATGCTTAAAGACTTTGCTGTACAAATGGCAAAAGACTTTGTCCTTTTCTATCTCGGCGTGGCTGGCACAGTGCTAATCCTATGCTTAAAGATTTTGATAGAAAAACAGACATTTAAGGTGAGCAGATCTAGAGTGTCGCTGGTGTTGAGAGTGCTCCATACGGGGAGCTGCTTTCCACCTAAACTTGAGAACTACCCAGAGTTCTCTGCTTCTTTTTTGCATAATTTATTCGTCACTCTACGCCTAAAAGGGTATTTCTTTGACTTATACTGGGTGCTCCCGTGTGTCTGGACAAAGCTATACTTCTCTGAAGAGCTCTAATTAGAGCAAAACACTGTGTCAGGGGTTGCTTTTGCTCATTTCAGGTTGGCTTGATTGGTATTTTACCAATTCAAAGCTGTAATCCTGTGCCTGGATTGGTAATTGGCTTTTGTCATTTTACAGCTCGGCAAGGACAGCACTGTGCTAGTCCTATGCTTAAAGAGTTTGCTGTACAAATGGCAAAAGACTTTGGGGCAGATTTATGAGCCCCTTGCGCCACTTTTGCGTCACTTTTCCCATGTTAAAAGTGACGCAAAAGTGGCGCAAGGGGCTCATAAATCTGCCCCTTTGTCCTTTTCTATCTCGGCGTGGATGGCACTGTGCTAATCCTATGCTTAAAGATTTTGATAGAAAAACAGACATTTGAGGTGAGCAGAACCAGAGTGTCGCTGGTGTTGAGAGTGCTCCATACAGGAGCTGCTTTCCACCTAAACTTGAGAACTACCCAGAGTTCTCTGCTTCTTTTTTGCATAATTTATTCGTCACTCTATGCCTGAAAGGGTATTTCTTTGACTTATACTGGGTGCTCCCTTGTGTCTGGACAAAGCTATACCTCTCTGAAGAGCTCTAATTAGAGCGAAACACTGTGTCAGGGGTTGCTTTTGTTCATTTCAGGTTGGCTTTATTGGTATTTTACCAATTCAAATCTGTAATTCTGTGCCTGGAGTGGTAATTGGCTTTTGTCATTTTACAGCTCGGCAAGGACAGCACTGTGCTAGTCCTATGCTTAAAGACGTTGCTGTACAAATGGCAAAAGACTTTGTCCTTTTCTATCTCGGCGTGGATGGCACTGTGCTAATCCTATGTTTAAAGATTTTGATAGAAAAACAGACATTTGAGGGGAGCAGATCTAGAGTGTCGCTGGTGTTGAGAGTGCTCCATACAGGAGCTGCTTTCCACCTAAACTTGAGAAGTACCCAGAGTTCTCTGCTTCTTTTTTGCATAATTTATTCTTCACTCTATGCCTGAAAGGGTATTTCTTTGACTTATACTGGGTGCTCCCTTGTGTCTGGACAAAGCTATACCTCTCTGAAGAGCTCTAATTAGAGCGAAACACTGTGTCAGGGGTTGCTTTTGCTCATTTCAGGTTGGCTTGATTGGTATTTTACCAATTCAAAGCTGTAATCCTGTGCCTGGAGTGGTAATTGGCTTTTGTCATTTTACAGCTCGGCAAGGACAGCACTGTGCTAGTCTTATGCTTAAAGACTTTGCTGTACAAATGGCAAAAGACTTTGTCCTTTTCTATCTCGGCGTGGCTGGCACAGTGCTAATCCTATGCTTAAAGATTTTGATAGAAAAACAGACATTTAAGGTGAGCAGATCTAGAGTGTCGCTGGTGTTGAGAGTGCTCCATACAGGAGCTTCTTTCCGCCTAAACTTGAGAACTACCCAGAGTTATCTGCTTCTTTTTTGCATAATTTATTCGTCACTCTATGCCTGAAAAGGTATTTCTTTGACGTATACTGGGTGCTCCCTTGTGTATTGACAAAGTTATACCTCTCTGAAGAGGTGTAATTTGAGCGAAACACTGTGTCAGGGGTTGCTTTTGCTCATTTCAGGTTGGCTTGATTGATAATTTACCAATTCAAAGCTGTAATCCTGTGCCTGGAGTGGTAAATGGCTTTTGTCATTTTACAGCTCGGCAAGGACAGCACTGTGGTAGTCTTATGCTTAAAGACTTTGCTGTACAAATGGCAAAAGACTTTGTCCTTTTCTATCTCGGCGTGGATGGCACTGTGTTAATCCTATGCTTAAAGATTTTGATAGAAAAATAGACATTTGAGGTGAGCAGATCTAGAGTGTCGCTGGTGTTGAGAGTGCTCCATACAGGAGCTGCTTTCCACCTAAACTTGAGAACTACCCAGAGTTCTCTGCTTCTTTTTTGCATAATTTATTTGTCACTCTATGCCTGAAAGGGTATTTCTTTGACTTATACTGGGTGCTCCCTTATGTCTGGACAAAGCTATACCTCTCTGAAGAGCTCTAATTAGAGCGAAACACTGTGTCAGGGGTTGCTTTTGCTCATTTCAGGTTGGCTTGATTGGTATTTTACCAATTCAAAGCTGTAATCCTGTGCCTGGAGTGGTAATTGGCTTTTGTCATTTTACAGCTCGGCAAGGACAGCACTGTGCTAGTCCTATGCTTAAAGACTTTGCTGTACAAATGGCAAAAGACTTTGTCCTTTTCTATCTCGGCGTGGATGGCACTGTGCTAATCCTATGCTTAAAGATTTTGATAGAAAAACAGACATTTGAGGTGAGCAGATCTAGAGCGTCGCTGGTGTTGAGAGCGCTCCATACAGGAGCTGCTTTCCACCTAAACTTGAGAACTACCCAGAGTTCTCTGTTTCTTTTTTGCATAATTTATTAGTCACTCTATGCCGGAAAGGGTATTTCTTTGACTTATACTGGGTGCTCCCTTGTGTCTGGACAAAGCTATACCTCTCTGAAGAGCTCTAATTAGAGCGAAACACTGTGTCAGGGGTTGCTTTTGGTCATTTCAGGTTGGCTTGATTGGTATTTTACCAATTTAAAGCTGTAATCCTGTGCCTGGAGTGGTAATTGGCTTTTGTTATTTTACAGCTCGGGAGGATAGCACTGTGCTAGTCCTATGCTTAAAGACTTTGCTGTACAAATGGCAAAAGACTTTGTCCTTTTCTATCTCGGCGTGGCTGGCACAGTGCTAATCCTATGCTTAAAGATTTTGATAGAAAAACAGACATTTAAGGTGAGCAGATCTAGAGTGTCGCTGGTGTTGAGAGTGCTCCATACAGGAGCTTCTTTCCGCCTAAACTTGAGAACTACCCAGAGTTATCTGCTTCTTTTTTGCATAATTTATTCGTCACTCTATGCCTGAAAAGGTATTTCTTTGACGTATACTGGGTGCTCCCTTGTGTATTGACAAAGTTATACCTCTCTGAAGAGGTGTAATTTGAGCGAAACACTGTGTCAGGGGTTGCTTTTGCTCATTTCAGGTTGGCTTGATTGATAATTTACCAATTCAAAGCTGTAATCCTGTGCCTGGAGTGGTAAATGGCTTTTGTCATTTTACAGCTCGGCAAGGACAGCACTGTGGTAGTCTTATGCTTAAAGACTTTGCTGTACAAATGGCAAAAGACTTTGTCCTTTTCTATCTCGGCGTGGATGGCACTGTGTTAATCCTATGCTTAAAGATTTTGATAGAAAAATAGACATTTGAGGTGAGCAGATCTAGAGTGTCGCTGGTGTTGAGAGTGCTCCATACAGGAGCTGCTTTCCACCTAAACTTGAGAACTACCCAGAGTTCTCTGCTTCTTTTTTGCATAATTTATTTGTCACTCTATGCCTGAAAGGGTATTTCTTTGACTTATACTGGGTGCTCCCTTGTGTCTGGACAAAGCTATACCTCTCTGAAGAGCTCTAATTAGAGCGAAACACTGTGTCAGGGGTTGCTTTTGCTCATTTCAGGTTGGCTTGATTGGTATTTTACCAATTCAAAGCTGTAATCCTGTGCCTGGAGTGGTAATTGGCTTTTGTCATTTTACAGCTCGGCAAGGACAGCACTGTGCTAGTCTTATGTTTAAAGACTTTGCTGTACAAATGGCAAAAGACTTTGTCCTTTTCTATCTCGGCGTGGATGGCACTGTGCTAATCCTATGCTTAAAGATTTTGATAGAAAAACAGACATTTGAGGTGAGCAGATCTAGAGTGTCGCTGGTGTTGAGAGTGCTCCATACAGGAGCTGTTTTCCACCTAAACTTGAGAACTACCCAGAGTTCTCTGCTTCTTTTTTGCATAATTTATTTGTCACTCTATGCCTGAAAGGGTATTTCTTTGACTTATACTGGGTGCTCCCTTGTGTCTGGACAAAGCTATACCTCTCTGAAGAGCTCTAATTAGAGCGAAACACTGTGTCAGGGGTTGCTTTTGCTCATTTCAGGTTGGCTTGATTGGTATTTTACCAATTCAAAGCTGTAATCCTGTGCCTGGAGTGGTAATTGGCTTTTGTCATTTTACAGCTCGGCAAGGACAGCACTGTGCTAGTCCTATGCTTAAAGACTTTGCTGTACAAATGGCAAAAGACTTTGTCGTTTTCTATCTCGGCGTGGATGGCACTGTGCTAATCCTATGCTTAAAGTTTTTGATAGAAAAACAGACATTTGAGGTGAGCAGATCTAGAGTGTCGCTGGTGTTGAGAGTGCTCCATACAGGAGCTGCTTTCCACCTAAACTTGAGAACTACCCAGAGTTCTCTGCTTCTTTTTTGCATAAATTATTTGTCACTCTATGCCTGAAAGGGTATTTCTTTGACTTATACTGGGTGCTCCCGTGTGTCTGGACAAAGCTATACCTCTCTGAAGAGCTCTAATTTGAGTGAAACACTGTGTCAGGGGTTGCTTTTGGTCATTTCAGGTTGGCTTGATTGGTATTTTACCAATTTAAAGCTGTAATCCTGTGCCTGGAGTGGTAATTGGCTTTTGTCGTTTTACAGCTCGGGAAGGATAGCACTGTGCTAGTCCTATGCTTAAAGACTTTGCTGTACAAATGGCAAAACACTTTGTCCTTTTCTATCTCGGCGTGGATGGCACTGTGCTAATCCTATGCTTAAAGATTTTGATAGAAAAACAGACATTTGAGGTGAGCAGATCTAGAGTGTCGCTGGTGTTGAGAGTGTTCCATACAGGAGCTGCTTTCCACCTAAACTTGAGAACTACCCAGAGTTCTCGGCTTCTTTTTTGCAGTAGTCCAGAGTATTGTTAATGGTTACCAATACAAAATCCCTTTCTTTCCTGCAATGTTATCAGGCTGTATGCTCATTCGCTCGTCACTTCTGATGTGTCCAGTCTCCCAAAACATGTATTTTGAAGTTATATCCTTCACTGATTGGCAGATTTCGTGGTGAGGAGCGAACGAGCATGCAGCCTGATAACATTGGAGGAAAGGAATGGATTTCATCTTGGTAACCATTAACAATATTCAGGACTAAATAACACGTTTCCTACTGTGTAATGCTCAAAGTAAAGGGGCCAGTGGTCATGGGAGGGTACAGATGATGACATGGCCATAATAAGAAGGGACTAACAAGCCTTATAATCAATCAGAAGCCTGCATTTACGAAAGACAATGACAAGAGCCAATTCAAGTTCAAATAGCTTTATTCGATTTTAAAAACAAAAACCATAAAAGCACAATTTTAAAATATTTCAGAATAAATACATCACAGTTACAAGTGGTTAACCTTTAAATATCTGTTTAAAATTACATAACAGGATTAATTCATTGAGGACCTAAATCTAATAATGGTTTTAAGAAACATTGACACCGAGACCTTAAGGAGATCATCATCGAGCATTTTCAGTCTTAACAGTGCCACTCTACATTGTCTCAGGCCACATTCTTCCAATACAGGTATTAATATTCGCTTCCTAGGGCCTGAATAAAATTTACAAAAGAAAATACAATGGAGTGAGGATGAACAGAGACCAGGTCACATGGGCAGGGAATTAGTTCTTTTGACCAACAGTTCAACTCCGGGAAAGTAACTAATCTAAAAAAGATGTCCAACCTAAATCGAGTCAATAGCATACGGGAATAACAACAGGGAACTTGCAGCAAGTATGGCTGAATGCCTTGATTTTGTGTAAGTAAGCAGTTTGCCATAACAGAGCTCTTACATTTCTCTAATTGGGACCGTTTGTCATCCAAGTAATGTAAGCATAGTTTCTTGAGCTTCCTCCTTGACATCCCTGCCATGCTATCTGGTACGTCAAAGAATTCCTGGTGACCCATAGCCGCCAAAAAATTCTTTATGTACTCAAACCAGGATATCTTTGAGGCCCCCTCAATGCCTAAACAGTCCAGGATAATATCCCTATTCAGGCCTGTTTCATTTGAGCACCACACTTTGTGCCACAATAAAATCGGATCAACTTTGACAAGGTCCTCAATATATCGTAGACCTAATTCTTGATGACAAACAAAGGTGGAGGTGGATCCTGGAACTGCCATGAGATAGCGAAGAAAAGCATTCTCACAGAGCTGTAGACTGTGATTTTTCGCTATCCCCCAAATCCCTGCGCCATATAACGCCGTAGACACGCATTTAGATTTATAAATATCCAGTAGGGCAGATACTGGACGTCCTCCCACCTTATTGGCAACATTTTTAACTGCCCCAATTGCTCGTGTAAATGCCAATTTTCTTGATTCTCCTGCTACGGACCACGAACCGCTTTTTTCGAAATTGATACCTAGGTAAGAAAAAATATTTACCGTGTCAATTTTCGAATTAAATAAAACGGTTTTACAGGTAGTATTCTTCTTTTTGGAGCAGCACATATTAAAGGTCTTACTTATGTTGATCTTTAGTCCCCTAATGCCCATATAGTCTGAAAATCTTTTTAGTGATCTCTGCAGTCCCACTTGGGTTCGAGCCATGATCACTGCATCGTCTGCATATAGAAGGATGGGGATAAAGGAGTTTCCTATTTTGGGATAATCTTGCTTGTCTTCCAAGAGGTGAGAGGCTACCGAATTAATATATAGATTAAACAAGAATGGAGCTAGTATGCAGCCTTGTCTCACACCCTTCCCTATAGCAAATTTGGAAGTACATTCCCCCTTTTCCCCAAAACGAACCCGAGCACCTGCCCCTCGATACAGTTCCCGGATAAAGATTAAAAGATTTGGGTCTATCCCCATATCCTGAAGTATAGACCAAAGTTTGTTATGGTTGAGGCAATCAAAAGCCGAGCTTAGATCTACAAAAGTTAGAAATAAGCTTTCATTTTTAGCCTCAACATATTTGGCAACTAGAGCCAATTAAAAACATGGGCGGAGAGTGGGCGGAGCTTCCACTAAATACTTCGGGGAAGATTTATAAGCCCTGTGCGTCACTTTTGCGCCGCCGTTGTGCCACTTTTGTGACGCAGCGGCGGCGCAAAGCCAGCGCCATGCTGCGGCAGATTTACAACGTGACGCATCTAGGGAGATGCGTCACGTTGTAAAGCTTGGCCACATGTGGGATTACCTTCACAGGGGGGGGGGGGGCATTCCGGCGCAGGAACGCCTCCGAAAAGTGGCTGAGTGAAATCTACAAGATTTCACTCAGTCACTTTTCCGGCCATGCTGCGTCAAATCCCTGCGCCTGCTGGAAGCAGGCATAAGGATTGACGCAGCATTGTACTGATAGGGCACCCCCAAGCCTTGCTGGAGCTGTGTCGCGCTTGCGACGCAACTCCAGCACTGCGCCGCCCTTCCGCCATCAGATGCATCACGCATCTGTTTATCCTTGCGCCACGATGCGCTGCATTGTAAATGCGGCGCATCTATTGTGGCGCAAGGGTAAACTTGCGTGACGCATCTTCCCTGGCGCATCCATGCTGATTTGCAGGGATGCGCCAGGGAACATAAATCTGCCCCAACATTACTGCATGCCTCGCAGAGTGAGGAGCCCATGCACACTGCCATTATAGGCTCGACCTAAAAAAAGAATTACACATACTACAATCATATCTAAACAGTTATTTCATTAGCCCACTTATCTTTAATACATACAACTACGATTTCACACTCTCTATAATTTACTATATGTATATCACGGGAGTTGAGGTGGAGTAAAACAGTTTATTATTCTTGGAAAACGTTTGAAAAAAGTATTTTATGTTAAGTATTGATGGAAATGTATTTTTTAGTTTAAATATAAAACTAAAGAATAAATGCTGCCGCACTATTAACTGAGGGACCAAACTAAAGTTTGGCTTTGAGTCTACTCCGTCACCAAGACAATTGAGTACCCTCTCCCCCAAACTGAAGGTCTGCCTGTCTAATTTACAGATGAGTGGACCATCGCTATGTAGACTGCAGAGACTACTCTGTCTCTGCCACCTACAATCTCCCTCTGGCAGCCTGACAGAGTAAGATCATGGGAGGTTTGGCTATGTGACTGCCGCCCAATTTAGAATGGGTAGATACACGGCCAAATTTTACTTTTACAAACCAGCATCCAGAATGTGGAGGTAAGAAAAAAGTAAAAACATTTTAATGATCCTGATGCCATAGGTGAAAACTTCTATAGAAAGGGGACCTTTTAATTTTTTATCATCAAAAGCAAAATCCAGCTTTGGTGTGCAGTGTGGCACCATCATGTTGACAGAGCCACACTGCACACTTTCAATGCATTTATAGGAATTGTGGTAATAGCAGTTCCTGTAAATCTTAAATATGTTTGGGGCATATCAACAACAACCGGCGATAATTATCGCTAAGCGCACTTAGCGCTAGGATAATTATCGCCGGCTAGCGTTGATTTTTATCGCTGAGATAGCGTGCTATTAGCAACGCTTATCTCAATAGCGATAAAAATCCTCACGCTAAGTGGCTAACGTGAGATTATCGCTGGAAACCCAGCGATAATATCACGTTAGCTTGTTGATAGGGACAGACAAACTTAGCCATGATATCCTCCTTCCATAGGATATCATGGCTAAGTCAGAAAAATACCAGACGTAAAAAAGCAGCGTTAACCACGGTTAGCGCTGCTTTTTTGTCTCTAACAGGGTTAGCGACATTCTTGATAATAGTAGAAATGTCGCTTAGCGACATTTCTCCTATTATTTTACTCTGGAACGCCCCCTTTGCATCTCATTAGAGATGCAAGGGGAAGCGTAGAGTAAAAGGGTGCTAACATGCAAATTTGCATGTTAGCACCCTGCTGTTGATAGGGTGCTAGTTTTATCTCTGCTTTTTTGGCTTTTAAAGCCAAAAAAGCAGAGATAACGCCCTTGTTGATATGCCCCTTAATTGGGCCAGGGGACATCTCTGACTTTGGCAGGTGAAGTACCCTTGACTTGGTCGGCATAAACTACTTACACCATAGTGCAAGGGTGTGTGTGTGATATCTAGTATTGTATTCAGACTGAAAATGTACCCTTCTAGTAAAACTCACTAGGCTGTGACATAGTTTAATACAATTCAAAGTTCGTGTTTGTGCTGAAAGTTGGAAAAGATTGAAAAAAGAAAACTTTTTTAAATGTTAGTACTGCCTCAAAGGCGTAATAGATAATGGTTTGCATTAAACCCCATGGGCGGTTATATGAGAAAACCCATGTACTGTCAGATGCCCTTTGTCACAAAGTAATGCAAAGTAGCACTATACGCTGTTTTCCATTACTCCTGAACTATTTTCCATTTCAAAACACTGTAATCCCAAGTAAATCCCAAAACAATGCCTAGCACCAGATTTCTGTCACTTTTCTGATTCAAACCTGTTGTAAGAGTTTGCAAATGTGGCCCGTTGAGTAGGAAGATGTAGCGGATGGATGCAAGTGGAGGCCCCATTGGTATTGGGGCCATTAGAGTTAAAGTGGGGGTTCCTGCAGTTCCAGATGATGACGGGGCCTTCTTAGATGATACCACTGAGATTTCTTGCTTTGGGCCAAGAGGAGCCCAAATGGTGACCTTCTCTTAGCTGGTGGTTTCCAATTCCTCCACCCCCACAGTAAGCTTGACTGCCTCTCCCCAAATACTTTTAGTGTTCCATCCTTGAAGTAATCATATTGCTCCTCCTTGCTGGTGATAGAATGCTCTTTTGCCTGCCTTGCAGTCAAGGAGGTCATTCTTCACCCTTGTCTGGTGTTCTTTGGCCAGCTCTCACTACTGAAAAGAAATTAAGGCATATGTCCACCAATTCATATACATAGAAATATTTTTCAAGAAAATCAAAACATTAAGGGGCAGATTTATGTTGCACTTGCGCCACTTTTGCGCTGCCGTTGCGTCACTTTTGTGACGCAGCAGTGGCGCAAATCCTGCGCCATGGTGCGGGGTATTTACAACGTGACGCATCTGGGAGATGCGTCACGTTGTAAAGCCCTGCGCCACATGTAGGCGTTCCAGGGCAGGTGGGGGCGTTCTGGCGCAGGAACGCCTCCTAAAAGTGGCTGAGTGAAATCTACAAGATTTCACTCAGTCACTTTTGAGCCCATGCTGCGTCAAAGCCCTGCGCCTGCTTGAAGCAGGCGTAAGGATTGACACAGCATTGTGCAGATAGGGCCCCCCAGAGCATTGCTGGAGCTGCGTCGCGCTTGCGACGCAACTCCAGCAATGCGCCACTTTTACGGCACAGATGCGTGACGCATCTGTGCCGTTTTTGCCCCATGGTGCGCCGCATTATAAATGCGGCGCATTCATGATGGCGGAGCTGGGGCGCAAAATAACTGGCGCATCCCTGCTGATATGCAGGGATGCGCCAGTTATTATAAATCTGCCCCTAAATATCTTACTATACCTTCCAGTGATAATGTCTAAACTAAACCTTTCATTTGTCGTCTTACTAAGGTTATGTGCGCTATTTATTAATATAGTTAGCCATGATTGAAGAAACATTAAACCAGGAATTCAATGTAGGACATCTTTCTTGGAATAGGAAGATGTATTCAGAATTGTTTCAAGGCATTTAAAAACCCTACTGAATCAACAGTCCTCTCAGCATTCTGACTGCCAGGGAAATGATTTATTGATAGAATAGCCCTTCAACCTGGATATTCCAACAATCAGCTTCATAAACTACAGCCACAACCTCTTTCTAGACGCTAGCGCTGGGATGCCCATGGGTAGCTTTGCGCTCTACATATGCTAATAATTATAATAGCTGTATTTGTATATATTTAATAAATGTATACAATAATCAAAAATAGACCTATAAACAATGTTGTGAAAGGTAACTGGAATCGAAAAATAAAATATTGCAAGTGGGATAACAAGTTAAACTTAAACAATGCCATCCTATGATTGAATTATGCTAGCAAAATAGAAATTAAATGTGTTGCTGTTCAATTGTGGTAACTCCTGAGATACTAATTAAATATTAAAGTCACAATTATTTTTCCGTGTGGCAACATAATATTAATTTGACTTTTTAAGCCTAAATAAATACCATGTAAATAATGTGGGGCAGATCTATGTCGGAGATGCGCCACTTTTACGCCGCCGTTGCGTCACTTTTGACGCAGCGGCGGTGTAAACCCTGCGCCACGTTGCGCCATATTTACATCGTGACGCATCTATGGAGATGCGTCACGATGTAAAGCCCTGCGCCACGTAAAACCTGCGTCAGGTTTCACGTGGGCGTGTCGACATAGGGGGGGGCGTTCCGTCGCAGGAACGCCCCTGAAAAGTGACTCAGTCAAATCTATAAGATTTGACTGAGTCACTTTCCCAACGCTGATGCGCCAAAACCCTGCGCCTGCTTGAAGCAGGCGTAAGGCTTGACGCACCATGTTAGGGATAGGGTTGGTTGGAACAGTGCTGGAGTTGCGTCGCGCTTGCGACGCAACTGAAGCACTGCGCCAACCTTACGCCATTGGATGCGTCACGCATCTGTTTATTCCTGCGCCATGATGCGCCGCATTATAAATGCGGCGCATCATGTGTGGCGCAAGGGTAAACTTGCGTGACGCATCATTCCTGGCGCATCCTTGCTGATTTGCAGGGATGCGCCAGGCAACATAAATCTGCCCCTGAATATTTAATCAATTTGCTTAGCAGGGCAATATGTAGTACAGACAACATGGATACAATAGGAAATCAGAAAACATAACTGTGTAATCCTTTCATAACACTAATATCATCATACACATATTACACTCACCTCCTCACTGCTGCTCATACGCTCCAGATGAGCATGAAGAATAAGCCAGGTGGTGCTCTGGACTATCCTATGAAGTGGTGTTATTCGGAGTTACAGCAAAGCTGGGTAGGAGGGCAGGACAAGTACATCCTGGGGATTTATATGAAACCAATGTGAATGGTTCTCCCGTCTCTGAAGGCACACATTTCCTTCATCGGTGTGGACGCCCACTGTACTGCAGTGCGTGCAAACATCTCCCCTAATCTAGGCCAGCACTGCAATGCTCAGATTGTGTTTTTGTACCTCTTTGGAGTTGAGGGATGTGAATCACTAAGGAGCAGAAAAGTGGAGCATAGTGGTGTTTTGGTGAGAGGATGGCAGAGAGTGACAAGAAAACGGCCAGCTTCTTGGTCCTGTATGTCATTTCCTGTTTGTATCCTAGGTTGTACACCTCTGTTCTTACAATTGAAGTCACTCCCCAGCAGTTAGAAGTCTCCACCTGGCATGGTGAGGTCTCCACCCTCACATGCAGAGAACTCCAAACACTTGGGGGAAGTGGGTAAAATGTTAAAGGGAGATGATATACAATATATGAAACCACACTCAAAGATTTATTCAAGTTTACATATTTGTAAGAACTATGCAAATGATTTTGGTTTAGTGTAACTATATAGATAGGAGTGAACGAGTGTGAAAGTGAAGTATAAGTGTAGTGATGAATACAGCATAGCATATTTGTTTGTGACCTTACACGTAACAGTATTTATCTCAGGATGGTAACTGTAGTTGATGTAATACTCCAATATTCATGATTGACAATACACTGACCAACCACAATAATGCAGCACCCAAACTAGTAGTTCATGTGAAAAATGAGGCAACTAGTCGAGCCTACACTTTAAGACCCTGATATCAATTCTGGGTCTGTTGCACATAATGGGGAGAGGATGTGGCCTAACGCCTAGTGCGGCCAACCCGGTTCGAGTCTCAGAAGGGATGGCTAACATCCTGTGATTCGGGAAAACTCACTTAACCACCCCGGGCCTAATAAAATGAATGTACCCGTCTGTAACACAACTAGTGCTCATGTAAAGGGCTCTGATACCTGATACTTTCAGGTTGAGTTAGCGCTTTATAAAACTCTAGGAAAAATAAATTGTGATGTCTGTACGTAAGCTGTGTCAGATGTCTGTACGTAAGCTGTGTCAGATGGTTATGTTGTGCAATACACAACAGCCTACCAATATTTTGCACACAGAGAACAGCTGCACTCCCCATGTTTGGACAATAAATGTGAAGCGAAACTTATGGGAACCAAAAGTGCATTCAATGATGACTCACATGCATAGGTATTCCCTTTTGTGCCTCTATTGAGGCTATGAAGTTGGACATCAGAAGGGTGTGAGGAGATTTGGAGATAGAGCAAACCCATCATCATCTGCAAAAGACTAGTGATACACCTTAAGATGTTGTTCTATTCTACAAGTACTACATACAATGACTGTGTGTGTGTGTATGCTTGAGATACCATCCCCTAGACACACATGTAGCTCCAGTTTGTTAAGTTGTGACAGGCATATAAGACACGTCATTGAAATGTTCAGCAAAGAATCAATGTGCAAGAGGTGACTAACAAAATATATAGCTACTGTCTGTTCCTCCAGGAAAAGCAGCATGCACATCAGTGAAATAGCCACTGACATCCCAGACACTTTGGAGTTTCTGTGGTGTCTGTTGTTCAAATTGTGTTCCCACTGCTGAGGTGGCTGAAGTGCACATGGATGCAGTCAACGGTACCTAAGACCTGTGGAAAGTGGACAAGGGCTTAGAATTTCCTTGCCAGCCTTTGCCTTACTCCAGTGACTCTGGCATGGCGATAAATTGGTGCACTCTGCTGGTGCTGCGTCTCAGTACCTCTTGCAAGCATTGAGATTGGTTTGACTGTGAGATGCCTCCATTTTCAGCAGTGAACCTCAGGAAAGAACAATGGGGCATATCAACAAGGGCTTTATCTCTGCTTTTTTGGCTTTCAAAGCCAAAAAAGCAGAGATAAAACTAGCGCGCTATCAACAATAGGGTGCTAACATGCAAATTTGCATGTTAGCACCCTTTTACTCTACGCTTCCCCTTGCATCTCTAATGAGATGCAAAGGGGGCGTTCCAGAGTAAAATAATAGAAGAAATGTCGCTAAGCGACATTTCTCCTATTATCAAGAATGTCGCTAACTCTGTTAGAGACAAAAAAAGCAGCGCTAACCGCGGTTAACGCTGCTTTTTTACGTCTGGTATTTTTCTGACTTAGCCATGATATCCTATGGAAGGAGGATATCATGGCTAAGTTTGCCTGTCCCTATCAACAAGGTAACGTGAGATTATTGCTGGGTTTCCAGCGATAATCTCACGTTAGCCTGTTAGCGTGAGAGTTTTTATCGCTATTGAGATAAGCGTTGCTAATAGCACGCTATCTCAGCGATAAAAATTCACGCTAGCCGGCGATAATTATCCTAGCGCTAAGTGCGCTTAGAGATAATTATCGCCGGTTGTTGTTGATATGCCCCCATGGGGCATATCAACAAGGGCTTTATCTCTGCTTTTTTGGCTTTAAAAGCCAAAAAAGCAGAGATAAAACTAGCACCCTATCAACAACAGGGTGCTAACACGCAAATTTGCATGTTAGCACCCTTTTACTCTACGCTTCCCCTTGCATCTCTAATGAGATGCAAAGGGGGCGTTCCAGAGTAAAATAATAGGAGAAATGTCGCTAAGCGACATTTCTCCTATTATCAAGAATGTCGCTAACCCTGTTAGAGACAAAAAAAGCAGCGCTAACAGCGGTTAACGCTGCTTTTTTACGTCTGCTAATTTTCAGACTTAGCCATGATATCCTATGTAAGGTGGATATCATGGCTAAGTTTGCCTGTCCCTATCAACAAGGTAACGTGTGATTATCGCTGGGTTTCCAGCGATAATCTCACGTTAGCCTGTTAGCGTGTAGATTTTTATCGCTATTGAGATAAGCGTTGCTAATAGCACGCTATCTCAGCGATAAAAATTCACGCTAGCCGGCGATAATTATCCTCACGCTAAGAGCGCTGAGCGATAATTATCGCCGGTTGTTGTTGATATGCCCCTAGGGGGCATATCAACAAGGGCTTTATCTCTGCTTTTTTGGCTTTAAAAGCCAAAAAAGCAGAGATAAAACTAGCACCCTATCAACAACAGGGTGCTAACACGCAAATTTGCATGTTAGCACCCTTTAACTCTACGCTTCCCCTTGCATCTCTAATGAGATGCAAATGGGGCGTTCCAGAGTAAAATAATGGGAGAAATGTCGCTAAGCGACATTTCTCCTATTATCAAGAATGTCGCTAACCCTGTTAGAGACAAAAAAAGCAGCGCTAACCGCGGTTAACGCTGCTTTTTTACGTCTGCTAATTTTCAGACTTAGCCATGATATCCTATGGAAGGAGGATATCATGGCTAAGTTTGCCTGTCCCTATCAACAAGGTAACGTGTGATTATCGCTGGGTTTCCAGCGATAATCTCACGTTAGCCTGTTAGCGTGTAGATTTTTATCGCTATTGAGATAAGCGTTGCTAATAGCACGCTATCTCAGCGATAAAAATTCACGCTAGCCGGCGATAATTATCCTCACGCTAAGAGCGCTGAGCGATAATTATCGCCGGTTGTTGTTGATATGCCCCTAGTGGCCATGAAATGGAGTTCTGGCGGGAATTTTGACATTGACAGGAATAGCCTAGAATCGGGCCTTGACGTAACAAACGCTCCTGCTTCCAGTTTGCAACAATGTCAAGGATCATTTCAGGCGAGAAGCAGAATCTGGCAATGACTACTTCCCTGAACTTGCCAAATATGTTGATCTTTGCATGTGAACCCTCACTCCTCCTTAAATAATTGCACCCTAAAGTGAGGAACAAACTAACAAAAAAATTCACCGACAGAAAGAAAAAAAAATATCTCAGTGAGTTTTATATTTGATTAGTCTGTATAAGATAGGTTGCTTTTATAATGTCAAGCTGTAGATAGGCGGAGGAGCTGTGAGTCATCACTCATTTCCGCCTAGCATAAGAAGAGTGGGGCATATTTATAATAACTGACGCATCCCTGCACATCAGCAGGGATGCGTCAGTTATTTTGCGCCCCAGCTCCGCCACCATGGATGCGCCGCATTTATAATGCGGCAAAAACGGCACAGATGCGTCACGCATCTGTGCCGTAAAAGTGGCGCACTGCTGGAGTTGCGTCGCAAGCGCGACGCAGCTCCAGCATTGCTCTGGGGGGCCCTATCTTCACAATGCTGCGTCAATCCTTACGCCTGCTTCAAGCAGGCGCAGGGTTTTGACGATTTCACTTAGCCACTTTTAGGAGGCGTTCCTGCGCCGGAACGCCCCCACCTGCCCTGGAACGCCTACATGTGGCGCAGGGCTTTACAACGTGACGCATCTCCCAGATGCGTCATGTTGTAAATACCCCGCACCATGGCGCAGGATTTGCGCCGCTGCTGCATCACAAAAGTGACGCAACGGCGGCGTAAATGAGGCGCAAGTCAAACATAAATCTGCCCCAGTGTTCTTTGTGTTGGAATACTTGTTATAACATGTTTTAGAAGAAATTTCTATGTTAAACATTTTAAAAATACTTTACTTATATAAAAAGTATTCTACATATTTTTACATTACAAATTAGTAAAGCCATAAAAAAATTAATTATTTTTCTTCGTTTTCCCAGGTGCCATATGCTCCTGCCCTTTTTTTTCAATTGAAGTGTGTTGGTGTACCAGTGATTGACCTTGTCCAGCACTTCACTTACTCCAAGCCTTGGCTGAAGTACAGTTGAGTCTATTTTGTCAATATTGGAGCTTTAGTAGAATTAGAAATGTAGTTTGTGAACATCAATTGTCTTACTTGTTTTGAGGGGATTTTTGTATAAACTCACCACTCCCTAAATCTAAAAATACTAACAATAGTAGACTTGTCTTTGTGCCTAAAATGTTATGCCTACTTGCGACGGGCACAAAGTAGGACAAAGGCTTTTATTTCTCCAAACATTCAAGCTTTGCATGAGTGCTGCACTGTACTGTACAGCACGTATACACAGTGGGAACATTTTGTAATCAGTCTACACATAGGGGCTTATTTATGAGCCCTTGTGTCACTTTTGCGCCGCCGGTGTGTCACTTTTTGTGATGCACCAGCGGCGTAAAGAATGCACCATGTTGCGTCATATTTACAAACTGACGCATCTAGGTAGATGAGTCACTTTGTAAACTCCTGCGCCACATTATGTATGCAGGAGGAGCGTTAGGCCGCAAGTAAGTCTCGTAGAAGTGACGCAGTGAAATCTATGAGATTTCAGTGCACCACTTCTAGGATGCAAATGCATCAATATCTTACGCGGCCTCACAACAGGCGTAAGATTGGTGCAGGCCCATATGAAATGGGACTTGCCCATGTGAAATGACCCATTCCTGGAGTTGCGTCACTTTTTTGACACACTCCAGCAATGCGTCATTTTTGCGCCTACAAATACGTCAGGAATACTGACATATCTGTAACTCCTTGCGACATGATCCGTTATACTGTAAATATGACGCATCCAACAGGTCACAAGGAGGGCGCAATGAAAAGTGACACATTGCTGTTTTCACGTAGCGATGCGTCACTTTTCATAAATGAGGCCTAAAGTGTTTAATACTGGAAGAATAGCCTTTCATTTTAAAACCTATGCTAACCTCACACATAATACTTTGCACTAGCAGCGAGATTGTGTCACAGGGCTTGGGAAGAGAGCAGCAGCGCCATATCTTTGTAGATATGGTGCTGTTAGACTCTCTCCCTCTCGTGCAACACAGTGCAGCATAGCCAACTATAATTACTGCACTGCGTTAAGTGAACTCATTGTAAATTTGATCCTCAGTTTCAAGAACCATATCTGACTTTTTTACTCCGGCATATCTTCAGCAGAACATGCCAATTAAGACTATACAATTATTCACCTTGTTTTCGACCATTCTGCTCTCTGATGTTGTGAAACACATCTCTGTGCATTGTGATGTGTTTAACAGCTTTCTGGAGTAAAGAGGTCAGATTTTCGCACAGCTTAGTCAATAAAAACAAGCATTTGCAATGCAATAGGTCTCACATTTGCCAAAGTTTAAGATATTGGCATTGTAAATGACAATGCCTTTCATTTATCTGTTTCGATAATTAACACATAAATAAAAGCCATTGACATTTACAATGCCAATAGCTCACACTCTTGTAAATGCGAGACCTATTTCATTTCAAAGAAGCGGAGCCATTGTCCTTGGCTGCTTGGAAAGTGAAAGCGCGCATGGCGCACTGAATGCTGCAGGAAAGCATGTCGAGACTCTGGAAAGACTGATTTTGGATATAATCTTTTAGTCCCTAATTATGATTGATGGTCTGGACATTCTTTGCGTTCTAACTCACAAAACTAGTCTCTTTCCTGATGATGACCCTTTAACTCTTGGTGTTGAAACGCTGCCTGCACTTTACTGGCTTTTGGGAAGGGATTGATACCCATACTTTTTTTCATTTTCATTTACGGATTATTGGATGAAGCTGTAACCCCATTGCCATCTTTTTTTTCAATTGTCAAACACTATTTAGGTGCTGATTCCGATCCTGTAATTTTTTTTCCCGTACGACTCGTATCCGTATTTTTTTACGTACGAGTCGTACAAGTGCCCTACAACCATTGAAGTACGATTCGTACGTTAAAAAACTAATACGAGTCGCGTCAGGAAAATGTTACGAGAGGGATCCGGACAGTTTTACGTGCAAATCGTAAAACAGAAGTCCGAGCGCACAAGTACGATCCTTACCGTCCGTCCGAATATACAACCACATGGAAAATGGCCCGTACGGAGCGAACGATGAACCACTCATGTACACGGCTATACTTGTGCCCGCGTTCGAGTCGCACAGCCCCCCCTCCCCCGCATATGTCAGCACCGTACCCCCGTATGTCAGCACTGTACCCCCATGTCCACACTGTACCCCAGCCCCCTACGTGTACGCGCCGTACCCCAGCTCCGTACCCCAGCTCCGTACCCCAGCCCCGTACCTGTACGCACCGTACCCCAGGCCCGTACACCAGCCCTGTACCTGTACGCACCGTACCCCAACACTGTACCCCAGCCCTGTGCCTGTACGCACCGTACCCCAGGCCCGTACACCAGCCCCGTACCTGTACGCACCGTACCCCAGGCCCGTACACCAGCCCCGTGCCTGTAGACACCATACCCCAGGCCCGTACACCATGCCCGTGCCTGTACGCACCGTACCCCAGGCCCGTACACCATGCCCGTGCCTGTACACACCGTATCCCAGGCCCGTACACCATGCCCATGCCTGTACACACCGTACCCCAGCCCCGTACACCAGCCCCATGCCTGTACGCACCGTACCCCAGGCCCGTACACCAGGCCCGTGCCTGTACGCACCGTACCCCAGGCCCGTACACCAGGCCCGTGCCTGTACGCACCGTACCCCAGGCCAGTACACCAGCCCCGTGCCTGTACGCACCGTACCCCAGGCCCGTACACCAGCCCTGTACCTGTACGCACCGTACCCCAACACTGTACCCCAGCCCCGTGCCTGTACGCACCGTACACCAGGCCCGTACACCAGCCCCGTACCTGTACGCACCGTACACCAGGCCCGTACACCAGCCCCGTGCCTGTACACACCGTACCCCAGGCCCGTACACCATGCCCGTGCCTGTATGCACCGTACCCCAGGCCCATACACCGTGCCTGTACACACCGTATCCCAGGCCCGTACACCATGCCCGTGCCTGTACACACCGTACCCCAGGCCCGTACACCAGCCCCGTGCCTGTACGCACCGTACCCCAGGCCCGTACACCAGGCCCGTGCCTGTACGCACCGTACCCCAGGCCCGTACACCAGGCCCGTGCCTGTACGCACCGTACCCCAGGCCCGTACACCAGCCCCGTGCCTGTACGCACCGTACCCCAGGCCCGTACACAAGGCCCGTGCCTGTACGCACTGTACCCCAGGCCCGTACACCAGCCCCGTGCCTGTACGCACCGTACGCCAGGCATGTACACCAGCACCCTCACCCAGCATCGCGTATGTACGAATCGTACAACACCATTGCATATGTGATCACTGTACAACAACATAGCGTATGTAAAACAGCACAAGGAGGGTCAATTCGACTCGCACAACACCACAAAACACGTCTACAGGATAAAATACATCGAAAACACTGACCTGGCACATCCAAACAGGCAAACAGAGGCCCAAACTCACAACCACCTCTTATAACACACCCACCAAAAGTTCAAACCCAGCCACACCCACAAATGGACCAATAAAAAGGGCCCACACACACAAACCATGAGCCTTTGCAACAGACCCACTGCTGCCAGACCCCACAGACAAACAACTGCACCTTACTTACACCTCAACTACACCTTAAACTTACACACCTTCACACAACCTCCTTCACAAAGACCCCCTCTTCATATTCACACCCACACCGTCACATCCACACCCACACACCCACAACCATCCACACCCACACCCCACACCCCACACCATGCCCACAGACAAGAATCCAAAGTTCACAAGGGAGGAGCTGGACATCCTTGTCAACGAAGTCATCAGAGTCGAGCCACAGCTCTTTGGAACATTGGTCAGACAGACCAGCATAGCTGAGAAATCAGCCATGTGGCAGAGGATCGTCGATCGGGTCAATGCTGTTGCGCCCATTAGAAGGACCAGGCATGAATGCCAAGCCAGGTGGCACGATCTGCGGAGGGCAGTCAAGCGCAAAATGAACGGAGAACATGCCCAGAGTAACATCACTTGAGGTGGGCTGCCCCGCAGACCGGTACATTACCATCCCTGGGAGGAGAAGGTGATGGCCACGCTTCCGCCGGTGTGAGAACACGGACTTGAAGGAGTCGCAGAGCCTGGTGAGTACACAAACAACTGACGTAACATGGGGGGAACGGCATCCACACCCCAACTACAACTAATGCACGCAACTACCCCAAAGCCCTCACCGGACACAACCACACTCAAAAACCATGCACATGCCACTAACGTGTCCATGCCCCATTCACAAAGCAAGGCCATGCCAAGTCACAGGCTACACGAAAGACAAACCCAAGACTGGATGTCCGCGATGCTGGGAGGGTGGGGCTCACAAAACACATTGTGCAACTCAGAAGCAGACACCAATGCCCTCAGCCCATATGGCCTAGGGACAAACCCATGCACCATGCTCAGTGCACACGGACTGGCCAAGTACTGACAAGGTAGCTGACACTTGGCCCTGCTGTAGACAGCACAAGGCCCACCTGTGAATACTGTACACTCAAACACCAACTCCACAAGCTCACATACCTAGCACAGGAACTCACACTCACTGTCATGCCAGCATGCACCATGAGGGGACAGACACATCACCTGGGAGACCCAATGCCAAATCACACTACACCCAACAGCATGCCCGGTCACACCCCCCTTACACAAGCACCCCCCCCCCGGGGCAGGCGACGGATTTACCCACTCCCACAATGGACATGTGACACAACAAAACCAATCCATAGCCAAATAAGCATCCTAGCATAAATTAGACAGGTCAAACACTCAGGAGAACATATCAATCTGTCCCCCGCAACATACCCATCCACAAGTGTACATTGAGAGGAATGCTAGGCATATCCAACTACCTGGAGGAACTGTGGCAACGTGAATATGTATGAAACATGGATGTCGCATGAAACAGCATTAACATTGTCTCTCTCTCACACACAGGGCAACGTCATGGATCTCCCCCCAACACTGGGGGGGAACAATCACAGGCCCAGGCTTGGCGTGAAGATGATCCCACCGGCAGCGACGACTCTCACCACTCCGTGGATGACCCTAACCAACCTGGCCCCTCTGATGCCCAAGCCCCTGCAGCACCTGCTTCAGGAACATCTGTGCCAACCACCACCCCCATTCCTGCCACATCCCAGGAAACACCCAGGAGCCCTGCTCGCACTGAACAACAGAGCCTGTCTGACCAGAAGGGACAAGGTTCTCCGGGCACCCAGGAGGAGGCAGACAACCCCGCAAATGCCATCCCTCAGGGGTCCCGTAGACCCGATGTGCCCACAACGGCAGGCCCGGCTCATGCGGGCAGGGGTGGTGGGAGTGGAGGCAGGCGGAGACGAGAACCTGACCAGCCAGCTGAGGGAACCGGTATGTCACACATACGCCACATCCTGGACACATACCGGCGTGACACCAGGGGCATCAGCCAGGTAGTGGACACCCTCACAGACATCAAGGGGACCCTCGACGAGATGAAGAATCTGCAGGCCGAGCAACATGCCAGTCAACAACAACACCAAGGACGTATGGAGGCAAGACTGGCTGAGCTCCTGGCGGTGCAAACGGACATGAGCCGTTCACTCCGTCGGATCGCCGACAACATGGCAAACCGTCCCTGTGACACCAGGCGAAGACCACCACCAGCCACAGGGAGGGAGGAGGAGGAGGATTCGCCCAACGGAGCATCACAAGCATCGTCAAAGCCTGCATCTGAGGGTCCCCAGGGGAAGGTGGGTCGTCCACGGAAAAGACCGTGAGAGTCAGCGGACCATCCACATCTCCCAGGTCACCTGGCCTGGCACGTGGCCCTCTGGCGCAACAGCAGCACCTCATTCAATGACATTCTCTGCCACATGGACTTGCTGGTCACAGTCTGACCCATGATGACCAACACTGTGGTCTGGACTCTGATGACTTCCAATGCAAAGGATCCCGTCTCCCCCTGTGAACTTTGGATTCTAGGCACCCGGCTAGCACCTCATTTTATCTACCAAAACACGTACCCCACCGAAAATAAACATGTATTTAAGTCATGAGATGTTGCAGTGATTTTGCATTAGTCCACAACATCTGTGTGTGTAAATGTCAAACTATGCCTGAGTGTTGAACTAACTCCACCCATCCATACCCTGGGATCTGAGTCTGGCACAGGACACACATGGGTCACAATGTATCATTCAATACAGACATGGAGCACAATACTCACCCGTGATGGGCTCAACCTGCTGAGGGGGGGCTTGCAATACTGTGCGGACAGACCTATTTGGAAGAGTATCATTAAGGCGCAGAGGTCATGGCTCATGTGGAGTTTCCCGGGGAGGGAGTCCCAGGTATGTTTGGCCAGGTGGGAGAACTATGTCCTGCATGCTGGAGTAAGGTGGATGTGAAGAATGGTGGGCAGGGCAAGGTTCGATGCACGGAGATGGCTCAACGGGGTCTTGGATGACATTGGTACAAGGTTGGTTTGGGGTCGGGGTTGTGGCCTGCCTCCTGGGTGTGGGTGTGGAGTGTGAAAGTCATCCTGCAGTAGACAGTGATCCATTGCAGCTATCTCTGCTGGACGGTGATGTGCCACATCACTGCCTGACACACCTAGGCCCTAAACATGAAGGACTGCCCTGACAATGACTTGATGTCCAGCCTTGTGCGAGTATGACACCTCCATTCCTTTCCTGTGCGCCTCCTATCATCAGTGTAAGCTGTGAAATGCACCGTACACACGCTCTGAGGGCGTGTGTACGGTCGTATCACTATATTGGGGTTGGGTAGGAGTACGCGTGTGTGTACGGACAGTACACACGTATGTGTACGACCAGTGTGTACACGTACGTGTACTACCATAGTACACGTACATGTACACACTGGTCCTATCCCTATAGTAGTGTTGCCGTAGGTGTACGCCATAGTGATATGGCTCGTACACGCGTGTACGGGCCGTATCACTATGGCGTATGCCTACGGCAATACTACCATAGAGATATGACCCCTACATACGCGTGTACGGGCCGTATCACTATGGCGTACGCCTACTGCAACACTACCATAGGGATATGACCCCTACACACGCGTGTACGGGCCGTATCACTATGGCGTACGCCTACGGCAACACTACTATAGGGATACGACCCCTACACACGCGTGTACGGGCCGTATCACTATAGTAGTGGTGCCCTAGGGGTACGTGTGAAACGCACCGTACCTGTGTGGGGATTTGAAAATTACAATGGGGACACATAAGGGACAAGTATTAGGGCCTAAATGCATGCTGATTGTCATGGATACCCAGTTTCAAGATCACATTTTTCCATCATGTGGCCTGGAAAAAGCAGTTGGCCACATTATACATTGTTGCAAAGTGGTTGTTGACTTGACATGATGCAGCAAATTTGAAAAATGCTAATGCTGTCATTGGTGCATGTTCAAAGAGATTGGAGGAAACGTAGGATGCAAATGAGTCTGACCAATCACTCTGTACTCCTGTAAATGAAATAGCCCAGTAAGGGAATTATAAGTCAGCCAGAACCCATGAGAGGGCACTTGCCTGCACAACCTTTCATTCAACACCACTGCTGCTGTCTTGGCTTCCCCTGGCACCATGTCCAGGTCTGTGGAGAGGGCCCAGCCTTTCACCCAGGAGGAGAATGAGGCGTTGCTGGACGTCATCCTCCCACAGTACCCCAGCCTGTATGGTAGACCAGGGGAGCAGGTGAGTGCTGACTCCGCTACCTTTGACTGTGCCCCTTTTTTGTGACTGACACTTCTGGCATTGTGTCCAGGTGTGACCGACATGCAATGTTGTTTAGAGTGGGTCCCAGGGGGGGGGAATGGCTTATGTCTGTCATGCAGAGCATGATGTGGTTCATGTGTGCACTCCTCACTTGCATTGTGCTCACTGTGACATTCACTGCATGGTGCATGGCACATTCAGCCTGGCTAATCCTCTTGGCCATTCTTGTTCTATAGTCCTGAGGTGATTCAGTGTTCCCCCCGGTGTGACAGGTGAATGGACCCACAGATGTGTGTGAGTTGAGTGGAGCTGTGGTGAGAGTGTCCAAATGATGTGTACGCCCCCTGGACATTGATGTGTGTGAATGTACCTTGTCATGTGGGTGAGTGTCTATGTGGAGTGTTGCACCACAGCTGCATGGAGGAGGCAACTGCTCTACCCATCTGATGTGAGAAGTAAGCCGTGCTGTGTGTCTGACTTGCTGAGCTAGCCCCACGCCTGTGACACCCCCCAGGCAAGTGGCACATGTGCAGAGTGAGGTTTGTATCCGCTGTTGCCACTGGCAGGTGAATGATCTGTGCCTGTGTGTGTCTGTGTACTCTGCTGAGGTTGGGTCAGTGGCCTGGGGCATGTGACTGCTTGGAGGTGCTGTCCATCAGCCTTGTGTTGCTTGTGATGTACAGTGTGTGCCATGATCAGGGAGTGTGTCGCACCCCTCATGCCACCTGTGTACTTTCAATGCCATGTAGTGCATTGGGGCTTACACAGAGGCGAATGTCCCTATGACAAAGGTGCTATTAGTTGGCAGCATACTATGCCCTGTTAAACAGATCAAAGATGTTCTAATGTGTGTCTCTGTGACATGGAGCAGGTGTAGTAATCTAGTCTCACTTTGTCATCCTCACAGGTAACCGCCTATGAGAAGGGGAAGATCTGGAAGCGGGCCATCAGATCTGTGATGTCGGTGGAGGGTCGCAGTCGGCGCCTACCCCAAGTGAGGAAACGCTGGCAGGACATCCGGTGCTGGACCAGGAGGATCACCCGGGTCCTGCTGGAGGACTCACCACCACGCAAACACGGCGGGTGCCGGCGCCTGACCCACCAAATTTAGCGTGTCCTGGCGGTGGTCTTCCCTGACATGGATAGGCGGTTACAGGAGAAGCAGCAGCAGCAAGGGGGTAGGTACATGTGTGTTTGTTGTGTGTCACCAGCTTTTGGAAGTGCTCAGTCGCATGGATACACTGCCAGGGTTTATGTGTGCAGTGCATATCCTGTTCCCCCAAGTAAATCGCTGCTGTTCTTCCTCCCTTCCCCTCCTTGACATGTGTTCCCTGATCTGTGTGTAATCACTATTGCACATGGTCATCTAGGCTGCAAGGTCATCTAGGTGCACAATGCTTTCTGCATCATGTGTGGGGGTGGTCTGTGACATGTGTTGGTACCTTGCCTGTGCCCTGTCCTGTCCACTCATTTGGGGGTCCATCATTGTTGGCACTGTCCTGAGGCTCTACATAGGAGTGTGAGGTTTAAAATACACAGACTTGCAGCATGCATGACCAATGTAGTGGCCTCAGACATGATGTGCATGAGTGGGAGATATGCATAGGGCCGGGACGGTTGCTCCTGTTACAGTCAGATCATTCCAGGACCATGGAGCAGTGTGCCCACTACTGACCCCTGAGACACCTTATCCTAGGAATCATGTGTGGCATCACACACTGTGGCCATTCTCTGTGTGTTCAGCATAGTTTGGCCTCTGTGGCATTGTTCCCTGGCCTAATTTGTATTTACGTAAAGTGTGCTACATGTGTCCACTGTACAGGGTGACCCCATTAGGCTTGTGCATACTCACACTGGGCAGTGCCTGTGTGTCTATGTACAACTATCAGTTGATGGTTGTTTGTCACAAATATGTGTGGTCAGCCTCACAAGGTGATGTTGACTACATTTAGCAGTTCTTGATGCACATTTTAGTAAACACAGATTAAGAGGTGTAACTACTTGCTCTGTCTCAATCACATTGTCTCATGTATGGGGGGTTTGTGCAGGAAAGGCATACATGTCCAAACCTTATGTCTTCTTGCCAGGTCTGACCTGTGTGTGATAATTGTCTGGACAGACACTCAATGTGCAGTGATCCAGGCATGTTGTGCAGGGTGTCATGTTTGTGCTTTGCAGCATGTGTCAAAAGTTAAAAGACATGTTTCCTGCTCATCCATTTTTGGCACCGGTGTGTGCTCCAGATGCTATGTAGTTTGGTCTGTGTGTGCTGACATCTGTGTGGACATTGTTCGTTCCCATGAGGGTGTCTCCTCAGTGCAGGTGCTCCTTATTCCGACCCAATTTCAGGGCCATTAGCTAATGCATTGTCCTGTGTCTGGACATGTGTGCCAATCCACATGACAGATAGTGGGTCAGATGTGTTGCCAACTGTGTCATCATGGTACGGATGGCCATGTGACAGGTGGCATGTTTTAAGTTGTTAGTCAAGAAGTCTTGTACCTTGGCACTCACTACACTTGTCAACATGTCCCAATAGTTTATATGCTTCACTTTGATTTTTGTGAAGGACAATAATGTGCCTGCATGACAGATGTCTCCCAAGGAAGTGCACAAGAAACCACCTTTGCACTTTTGGGGAACACGCTGGCACATTTAAAACAAAGGCACAGTTCTGTCAAAAACTTGTTTTGGAATTATACATATCCATGTTCCCACAGTGTGTTTGCATTTGGGTTAGTCCTTGGTTGTTGCTGATGCTAACTTACTGGTGTCAAGTCATCCAGACCACCGTGGTGCCATGTATATGTACTTCCTGATACCACATTTCTTCTTAACAATGGCTTCTTGGCATTAGGCTGGCAGCTTATACAATGACTGTGTAAATGTAGTTTTGTGTGCACCTCCTTGTGTGACTTCTGATATTCATGTGTATTCTGTTCCACAAGTGGCACTTTCACACATTCCAAACATGTCAATTGTGTAAAGGTTTGTGATTCCCAATGGATCAGAAAGTATTTCTTTGGTTTTTCCAAAGGACTCACAGGTCTATGAGTGTGGGGACAACTTCAGCATTGGCGTCTGTTATTTGGCATTGGGTGCACCAATACTGTTTTGTTCACAGTGACCAAGAGGTGGCATGCCTTCATAGTCTGGCTGTGTTCCACTGTGCACAGACACTAGCTTCTCAGTATAATTGGCTATCCAGTTATTTGCTGTTGTGTCCTGATTTTCATTATTTAAGGTGGCATGGTGGGTGAACCAACTGGGGAGTGCAGGGCTTACATATGTGCGGAGTATTCTAGATGTTGCTCATGATGCATTTCATGATATGCACTGTGACCTATTGTGTTTGGACTCATGTGTCAGATGTACACAGGTGACTGATTATTTCCTGTCTCTTCACCTTGCCCACAGCATCATCGGGGTACACCGAGGGAGACACCTGCACGGACGTGGAGGAGGGATCCAGCACCAGTGTCACCACTCCTGGCGAGTCGGCAGCATCAAGTGGCACAGAGGGCGAGGGGAGTTAGGCGGAGGATCTGTGTAGTACCAACACTGACTACGACGCTGACGGGTCCGAGGATGAACTCCCTGAGGGGGCGGAGGCTGCTCCAACAGCTGGCAGCAGCACTACAACTGTCACTGCCCCCTCCATTCCCATCACCGCCCTCCCAGTTGCTCCGGTCCCTTCTGTCCATGTAGGGCAACAACGTGTCTCCTTCGTGCCAGGCACCACACCCCCTGCCCCTGTCTCCCCTGCTGCCCTCACTGCTGAGTCTGTGGACATTCAGCGGCAGTTGCAGGTTGGGCAGACATCGATCCTGACTGTCCTCCATGGCCACACCAGACTGCTGACACAGATGGTGTCGTACATTGAGGGCATGTCATCAGCGATGTCTGACCAATAGATGTTGCTGAGGTCCATGGACTCGTCACTGACGGCAGCAGTGAGTCTCCTGCAGCGCTTGGTCCCCCCACCTACCCCTGCACCATCCACACTTCCCACTCCCATGCCTGTCCCAAGCACACACACACATTCCCAGGCAGGCACCACACCAGACACAGGCAGCACACCAACAGGGAAGGGCAAGCGCACACCTCCTGTCATGCACACTCAGAGGGAAGAAGGGAGACCCACTGGGTCTAGGGCACACAGGCAGAAACGCAGCCACAGTCGGAGTCCGCATGCCTCACTCCCCAGTCCCTCCAATGTCACTCCCCTAGGCTCCCCTGCCCCACAGTCTGAGAAGGAGACATACTTGGCTGTGCTGGGCCTCAGCCCCACTGGTTCACCATTGCGCAAACGGGCAAGGCACTCCACGGGTAGGGGAGTTGAGTCCCCCCCCTGTCCACCACCTTCCCCAGTAGCACTGCAACCCATCCCTCCGACCCCCCCCTCCTTGGGGCCTGTGGTTCCTTCGGGTGCAGGGGAGACGCTGGAAGAGCTTGCGGGCATGTGCAGCGCCATACTAACCTCCACCTTTGCCGCTGCCCCACCCCCTGTGGTGGAGTCATCCGTCCCTGCACCCACAACACCTACCCTTCCCCCTCCTGTCCCTGCGGTGCCTGGTCCTTCCCCACATGATGCCCCCACCCCAGTTGATGAACCAGAGGTTTCGAATGTGCAGGCAAGCTAGGGGAGACGCGTGGACATGTGTCCCCCCCCAGGACTTCGCATCTGGACTGGCCTATGGCCTTTGTAAATAGTGTCCTTTTATACGTTTTATTTTAATGCTGAATAAAGCATTTTGTTTTTCCTTTGAACATGATTGCTTTTCAGGTATTGATGTTGGTGCTGATGCTCCATGAGTTGGGGTGGTGATCATGTGTTAGGTGTCTGGGAAATGTTGTAGTCTGGTGCTCATGGGGTGGAGCCTGGTATCTGCGTGCCATCACAAGGTCTCTGCAAAGATTCTTTGGTCGTGTCTGCTCTTTGTGTTTGGAGACATTGTCCAAAGGAGGGTTCCTTCCTCTGTGGCACCTGACATCTTCCCTGCAGGGAGTTGTACAATTGTTGTGCTGACCTGTGTCTACATTTCCTTGGTGGCTGACGGATCCCTTCAACTATGGCCATGCCTGCTCAGCAATGTCTCCGGCTGCATCGTCTGTGCCATCCTTGGTAGTCACTGTACTTGTGTATAGAGTATGTTGCCATGCCTCCATGTGGAAATTGTCCCTTTTCCGCACTATGCATGTGTGTACTCCCAGCCTAGCACACATACGGTACTTGTTCTGCAGGGTATTTGGTCACCTGACTCACAATTGTGGGCATTGTATCTGTGGGAAGTCCACCCTATTTCTTCCATGGGAGACAGCAACTTGGTGGCTGTCCCAGCACCTGTACATTCCTATCAGTCCTGGAATGTGCGTGACAGTGTGTGTTCCCTTTGTCTCTCTTAGTTTAGTAGGCTTTCACATAACTATACAGTCTTGTGACATGATCTCAGTGTGTGTATTGTGCTGCATCCACCAGGGATGGGTATGCATGTGTCATTTGTCATCACGCCCACATGTGGTGTGTCATGCAGTGGGGGAAAGACATCCATCCTCATGGGAGAGGGACACTGCTGTCAGTGATGTGTTGATATGGCACTCTCAACATAGTCCCACATTGGGGATGCGTTCATAAACCCATGGAGTTGTGGTCATCTGAGGATGATGCACCCACCCCTCATATGTCTCTGTCCACTGCTGGTAGTGATATGCACCCACTCCTCATGTGTCTGGACAATGCTGGGAATCCTCTGCACCCACCCCTCATATGTCAGGACAATGCTGGGAATCCTCTGCACCAACCCCTCATATGTCAGGACAATGCTGGGAATCCCCTGCACCCACCCCTCATATGTCAGGACAATGCTGAGAATCCTCTGCACCCACCCCCATGTCTCTGTCCACTGCTGGGAGTCCTGGGCACCCACCCCCATGTCTCTGTCCACTGCTGGTATTCCTCTGCACCCACCCCCATGTCTCTGTCCACTGCTGGGAGTCCTGGGCACCCACCTCCATGTCTCTGTCCACTGCTGGGAGTGTGAGGCACCCACCCCCATGTCTCTGTCTACTGCTGGGAGTCCTGGGCACCCACCCCCTTGTCTCTGTCCACTGCTGGTATTCCTCTGCACCCACCCCCATGTCTCTGTCCACTGCTGGGAGTCCTGGGCACCCACCCCCATGTCTCTGTCCACTGTTGGTATTCCTCTGCACCCACCCCCATGTCTCTGTCCACTGCTGGTATTCCTCTGCACCCACCCCCATGTCTCTGTCCACTGCTGGGAGTGTGAGGCACCCACCCCCATGTCTCTGTCCACTGCTGGGAGTCCTGGGCACCCACCCCCATGTCTCTGTCCACTGCTGGTATTCCTCTGCACCCACTCCCATGTCTCTGTCCACTGCTGGTATTCCTCTGCACCCACCCCCATGTTTCTGTCCACTGCTGGGGGTCCTGGGCACCCACCCCCATGTCTCTGTCCACTGCTGGTATTCCTCTTCACCCACCCCCATGTCTCTGTCCACTGCTGGTATTCCTCTGCACCCACCCCCATGTCTCTGTCCACTGCTGGTATTCCTTTGCACCCACCCCCATGTCTCTGTCCACTGCTGGTATTCCTCTGCACCCACCCCCATGTCTCTGTCCACTGCTGGGAGTCCTGGGCACCCACCCCCATTTCTCTGTCCACTGCTGGTATTCCTCTGCACCCACCCCCACGTCTCTGTCCACTGTTGGTATTCCTCTGCACCCACCCCCATGTCTCTGTCCACTGCTGGTATTCATCTGCACCCACCCCCATGTCTCTGTCCACTGCTGGGAGTCCTGGGCACCCACCCCCATGTCTCTGTCCACTTCTGGTATTCATCTGCACCCACCCCCATGTCTCTGTCCACTGCTGGGAGTCCTGGGCACCCACCCCCATGTCTCTGTCCACTGCTGGGAGTGTGAGGCACCCACCCCCATGTCTCTGTCCACTGCTGGTATTCCTCTGCACCCACTCCCATGTCTCTGTCCACTGCTGGTATTCCTCTGCACCCACCCCCATGTTTCTGTCCACTGCTGGGAGTCCTGGGCACCCACCCCCATGTCTCTGTCCACTGCTGGTATTCCTCTTCACCCACCCCCATGTCTCTGTCCACTGCTGGTATTCCTCTGCACCCACCCCCGTGTCTCTGTCCACTGCTGGTATTCCTTTGCACCCACCCCCATGTCTCTGTCCACTGCTGGGAGTCCTGGGCACCCACCCCCATGTCTCTGTCCACTGCTGGTATTCCTCTGCACCCACCCCCATGTTTCTGTCCACTGCTGGGAGTCCTGGGCACCCACCCCCATGTCTCTGTCCACTGCTGGTATTCCTCTGCACCCACCCCCATGTCTCTGTCCACTGCTGGTATTCCTCTGCACCCACCCCCATGTCTCTGTCCACTGCGGGTATTCCTTTGCAACCCACCCCCATGTCTCTGTCCACTGCTGGGAGTCCTGGGCATCCACCCCCATGTCTCTGTCCACTGCTGGTATTCCTCTGCACCCACCCCCATGTCTCTGTTCACTGCTGGGAGTCCTGGGCACCCACCCCCATGTCTCTGTCCACTGCTGGGATTCCTCTGCACCCACCCCCATGTCTCTGTCCACTGCTGGGAGTCCTGGGCACCCACCCCCATGTCTCTGTCCACTGCTGATATTCCTCTGCACCCACCCTCATGTCTCTGTCCACTGCTGGTATTCCTCTGCACCCAACCCATGTCTCTGTCCACTGCTGGTATTCCTCTGCACCCACCCCCATGTCTCTGTCCACTGCTGGGAGTCCTGGACACCCACCCCCATATCTCTGTCCACTGCTGGTATTCCTCTGCACCCACCCCCATGTCTCTGTCCACTGCTGGGAGTCCTGGGCACCCACCCCCATGTCTCTGTCCACTGCTGGTATTCCTCTGCACCCACCCCCATGTCTCTGTCCACTGCTGGTATTCCTCTGCACCCACCCCCATGTCTCTGTCCACTGCTGGTATTCCTCTGCACCCACCCCCATGTCTCTGTCCACTGCTGGGAGTCATGGGCACCCACGCCCATGTCTCTGTCCACTGCTGGTATTCCTCTGCACCCACCCCCATGTCTCTGTCCACTGCTGGGAGTCCTGGGCACCCACCCCCATGTCTCTGTCCACTGCTGGTATTCCTCTGCACCCACCCCCATGTCTCTGTCCACTGCTGGGAGTGATAGGCAACAACACCCATGTCTCTGTCCACTGCTGGTATTCCTCTGCACCCACCCCCATGTCTCTGTCCACTGCTGGTATTCCTCTGCACCCACCCCCACGTCTCTGTCCACTGTTGGTATTCCTCTGCACCCACCCCCATGTCTCTGTCCACTGCTGGTATTCCTCTGCACCCACCCCCATGTCTCTGTCCACTGCTGGGAGTCCTGGGCACCCACCCCCATGTCTCTGTCCACTGCTGGTATTCATCTGCACCCACCCCCATGTCTCTGTCCACTGCTGGGAGTCCTGGGCACCCACCCCCATGTCTCTGTCCACTGCTGGGAGTGTGAGGCACCCACCCCCATGTCTCTGTCCACTGCTGGTATTCCTCTGCACCCACTCCCATGTCTCTGTCCACTGCTGGTATTCCTCTGCACCCACCCCCATGTTTCTGTCCACTGCTGGGAGTCCTGGGCACCCACCCCCATGTCTCTGTCCACTGCTGGTATTCCTCTTCACCCACCCCCATGTCTCTGTCCACTGCTGGTATTCCTCTGCACCCACCCCCATGTCTCTGTCCACTGCTGGTATTCCTTTGCACCCACCCCCATGTCTCTGTCCACTGCTGGGAGTCCTGGGCACCCACCCCCATGTCTCTGTCCACTGCTGGTATTCCTCTGCACCCACCCCCATGTCTCTGTCCACTGCTGGGAGTCCTGGGCACCCACCCCCATGTCTCTGTCCACTGCTGGTATTCCTCTGCACCCACCCCCATGTCTCTGTCCACTGCTGGTATTCCTCTGCACCCACCCCATGTCTCTGTCCACTGCTGGTATTCCTCTGCACCCACCCCCATGTCTCTGTCCACTGCTGGGAGTCATGGGCACCCACCCCCATGTCTCTGTCCACTGCTGGTATTCCTCTGCACCCACCCCCATGTCTCTGTCCACTGCTGGGAGTCCTGGGCACCCACCCCCATGTCTCTGTCCACTGCTGGTATTCCTCTGCACCCACCCCCATGTCTCTGTCCACTGCTGGGAGTGATAGGCAACAACACCCATGTCTCTGTCCACTGCTGGTATTCCTCTGCACCCACCCCCATGTCTCTGTCCACTGCTGGTATTCCTCTGCACCCACCCCCACGTCTCTGTCCACTGTTGGTATTCCTCTGCACCCACCCCCATGTCTCTGTCCACTGCTGGTATTCCTCTGCACCCACCCCCATGTCTCTGTCCACTGCTGGGAGTCCTGGGCACCCACCCCCATGTCTCTGTCCACTGCTGGTATTCATCTGCACCCACCCCCATGTCTCTGTCCACTGCTGGGAGTCCTGGGCACCCACCCCCATGTCTCTGTCCACTGGTGGGAGTGTGAGGCACCCACCCCCATGTCTCTGTCCACTGCTGGTATTCCTCTGCACCCACTCCCATGTCTCTGTCCACTGCTGGTATTCCTCTGCACCCACCCCCATGTTTCTGTCCACTGCTGGGAGTGATAGGCAACAACACCCATGTCTCTGTCCACTGCTGGTATTCCTCTGCACCCACCCCCATGTCTCTGTCCACTGCTGGTATTCCTCTGCACCCACCCCCACGTCTCTGTCCACTGTTGGTATTCCTCTGCACCCACCCCCATGTCTCTGTCCACTGCTGGTATTCCTCTGCACCCACCCCCATGTCTCTGTCCACTGCTGGGAGTCCTGGGCACCCACCCCCATGTCTCTGTCCACTGCTGGTATTCATCTGCACCCACCCCCATGTCTCTGTCCACTGCTGGGAGTCCTGGGCACCCACCCCCATGTCTCTGTCCACTGCTGATATTCCTCTGCACCCACCCTCATGTCTCTGTCCACTGCTGGTATTCCTCTGCACCCAACCCATGTCTCTGTCCACTGCTGGTATTCCTCTGCACCCACCCCCATGTCTCTGTCCACTGCTGGGAGTCCTGGGCACCCACCCCCATATCTCTGTCCACTGCTGGTATTCCTCTGCACCCACCCCCATGTCTCTGTCCACTGCTGGGAGTCCTGGGCACCCACCCCCATGTCTCTGTCCACTGCTGGTATTCCTCTGCACCCACCCCCATGTCTCTGTCCACTGCTGGTATTCCTCTGCACCCACCCCATGTCTCTGTCCACTGCTGGTATTCCTCTGCACCCACCCCCATGTCTCTGTCCACTGCTGGGAGTCATGGGCACCCACCCCCATGTCTCTGTCCACTGCTGGTATTCCTCTGCACCCACCCCCATGTCTCTGTCCACTGCTGGGAGTCCTGGGCACCCACCCCCATGTCTCTGTCCACTGCTGGTATTCCTCTGCACCCACCCCCATGTCTCTGTCCACTGCTGGGAGTGATAGGCAACAACACCCATGTCTCTGTCCACTGCTGGTATTCCTCTGCACCCACCCCCATGTCTCTGTCCACTGCTGGTATTCCTCTGCACCCACCCCCACGTCTCTGTCCACTGTTGGTATTCCTCTGCACCCACCCCCATGTCTCTGTCCACTGCTGGTATTCCTCTGCACCCACCCCCATGTCTCTGTCCACTGCTGGGAGTCCTGGGCACCCACCCCCATGTCTCTGTCCACTGCTGGTATTCATCTGCACCCACCCCCATGTCTCTGTCCACTGCTGGGAGTCCTGGGCACCCACCCCCATGTCTCTGTCCACTGGTGGGAGTGTGAGGCACCCACCCCCATGTCTCTGTCCACTGCTGGTATTCCTCTGCACCCACTCCCATGTCTCTGTCCACTGCTGGTATTCCTCTGCACCCACCCCCATGTTTCTGTCCACTGCTGGGAGTGATAGGCAACAACACCCATGTCTCTGTCCACTGCTGGTATTCCTCTGCACCCACCCCCATGTCTCTGTCCACTGCTGGTATTCCTCTGCACCCACCCCCACGTCTCTGTCCACTGTTGGTATTCCTCTGCACCCACCCCCATGTCTCTGTCCACTGCTGGTATTCCTCTGCACCCACCCCCATGTCTCTGTCCACTGCTGGGAGTCCTGGGCACCCACCCCCATGTCTCTGTCCACTGCTGGTATTCATCTGCACCCACCCCCATGTCTCTGTCCACTGCTGGGAGTCCTGGGCACCCACCCCCATGTCTCTGTCCACTGCTGGGAGTGTGAGGCACCCACCCCCATGTCTCTGTCCACTGCTGGTATTCCTCTGCACCCACTCCCATGTCTCTGTCCACTGCTGGTATTCCTCTGCACCCACCCCCATGTTTCTGTCCACTGCTGGGAGTCCTGGGCACCCACCCCCATGTCTCTGTCCACTGCTGGTATTCCTCTTCACCCACCCCCATGTCTCTGTCCACTGCTGGTATTCCTCTGCACCCACCCCCATGTCTCTGTCCACTGCTGGTATTCCTTTGCACCCACCCCCATGTCTCTGTCCACTGCTGGGAGTCCTGGGCACCCACCCCCATGTCTCTGTCCACTGCTGGTATTCCTCTGCACCCACCCCCATGTCTCTGTCCACTGCTGGGAGTCCTGGGCACCCACCCCCATGTCTCTGTCCACTGCTGGTATTCCTCTGCACCCACCCCCATGTCTCTGTCCACTGCTGGTATTCCTCTGCACCCACCCCATGTCTCTGTCCACTGCTGGTATTCCTCTGCACCCACCCCCATGTCTCTGTCCACTGCTGGGAGTCATGGGCACCCACCCCCATGTCTCTGTCCACTGCTGGTATTCCTCTGCACCCACCCCCATGTCTCTGTCCACTGCTGGGAGTCCTGGGCACCCACCCCCATGTCTCTGTCCACTGCTGGTATTCCTCTGCACCCACCCCCATGTCTCTGTCCACTGCTGGGAGTGATAGGCAACAACACCCATGTCTCTGTCCACTGCTGGTATTCCTCTGCACCCACCCCCATGTCTCTGTCCACTGCTGGTATTCCTCTGCACCCACCCCCACGTCTCTGTCCACTGTTGGTATTCCTCTGCACCCACCCCCATGTCTCTGTCCACTGCTGGTATTCCTCTGCACCCACCCCCATGTCTCTGTCCACTGCTGGGAGTCCTGGGCACCCACCCCCATGTCTCTGTCCACTGCTGGTATTCATCTGCACCCACCCCCATGTCTCTGTCCACTGCTGGGAGTCCTGGGCACCCACCCCCATGTCTCTGTCCACTGGTGGGAGTGTGAGGCACCCACCCCCATGTCTCTGTCCACTGCTGGTATTCCTCTGCACCCACTCCCATGTCTCTGTCCACTGCTGGTATTCCTCTGCACCCACCCCCATGTTTCTGTCCACTGCTGGGAGTCCTGGGCACCCACCCCCATGTCTCTGTCCACTGCTGGTATTCCTCTTCACCCACCCCCATGTCTCTGTCCACTGCTGGTATTCCTCTGCACCCACCCCCATGTCTCTGTCCACTGCTGGTATTCCTTTACACCCACCCCCATGTCTCTGTCCACTGCTGGGAGTCCTGGGCACCCACCCCCATGTCTCTGTCCACTGCTGGTATTCCTCTGCACCCACCCCCATGTCTCTGTCCACTGCTGGGAGTCCTGGGCACCCACCCCCATGTCTCTTTCCACTGCTGGTATTCCTCTGCACCCACCCCCATGTCTCTGTCCACTGCTGGTATTCCTCTGCACCCACCCCCATGTCTCTGTCCACTGCGGGTATTCCTTTGCACCCACCCCCATGTCTCTGTCCACTGCTGGGAGTCCTGGGCACCCACCACCATGTCTCTGTCCACTGCTGGGATTCCTCTTCAACCACGCCCATGTCTCTGTCCACTGCTGGGAGTCCTGGGCACCCACCCCCATGTCTCTGTCCACTGCTGATATTCCTCTGCACCCACCCTCATGTCTCTGTCCACTGCTGGTATTCCTCTGCACCCAACCCATGTCTCTGTCCACTGCTGGTATTCCTCTGCACCCACCCCCATGTCTCTGTCCACTGCTGGGAGTCCTGGGCACCCACCCCCATATCTCTGTCCACTGCTGGTATTCCTCTGCACCCACCCCCATGTCTCTGTCCACTGCTGGGAGTCCTGGGCACCCACCCCCATGTCTCTGTCCACTGCTGGTATTCCTCTGCACCCACCCCCATGTCTCTGTCCACTGCTGGTATTCCTCTGCACCCACCCCCATGTCTCTGTCCACTGCTGGTATTCCTCTGCACCCACCCCCATGTCTCTGTCCACTGCTGGGAGTCATGGGCACCCACCCCCATGTCTCTGTCCACTGCTGGTATTCCTCTGCACCCACCCCCATGTCTCTGTCCACTGCTGGGAGTCCTGGGCACCCACCCCCATGTCTCTGTCCACTGCTGGTATTCCTCTGCACCCACCCCCATGTCTCTGTCCACTGCTGGGAGTGATAGGCAACAACACCCATGTCTCTGTCCACTGCTGGTATTCCTCTGCACCCACCCCCATGTCTCTGTCCACTGCTGGTATTCCTCTGCACCCACCCCCACGTCTCTGTCCACTGTTGGTATTCCTCTGCACCCACCCCCATGTCTCTGTCCACTGCTGGTATTCCTCTGCACCCACCCCCATGTCTCTGTCCACTGCTGTGAGTCCTGGGCACCCACCCCCATGTCTCTGTCCACTGCTGGTATTCATCTGCACCCACCCCCATGTCTCTGTCCACTGCTGGGAGTCCTGGGCACCCACCCCCATGTCTCTGTCCACTGCTGGGAGTATGAGGCACCCACCCCCATGTCTCTGTCCACTGCTGGTATTCCTCTGCACCCACTCCCATGTCTCTGTCCACTGCTGGTATTCCTCTGCACCCACCCCCATGTTTCTGTCCACTGCTGGGAGTCCTGGGCACCCACCCCCATGTCTCTGTCCACTGCTGGTATTCCTCTTCACCCACCCCCATGTCTCTGTCCACTGCTGGTATTCCTCTGCACCCACCCCCATGTCTCTGTCCACTGCTGGTATTCCTTTGCACCCACCCCCATGTCTCTGTCCACTGCTGGGAGTCCTGGGCACCCACCCCCATGTCTCTGTCCACTGCTGGTATTCCTCTGCACCCACCCCCATGTCTCTGTCCACTGCTGGGAGTCCTGGGCACCCACCCCCATGTCTCTTTCCTCTGCTGGTATTCCTCTGCACCCACCCCCATGTCTCTGTCCACTGCTGGTATTCCTCTGCACCCACCCCCATGTCTCTGTCCACTGCGGGTATTCCTTTGCACCCACCCCCATGTCTCTGTCCACTGCTGGGAGTCCTGGGCACCCACCCCATGTCTCTGTCCACTGCTGGGATTCCTCTGCACCCACCCCCACGTCTCTGTCCACTGCTGGGAGTCCTGGGCACCCACCCCCATGTCTCTGTCCACTGCTGATATTCCTCTGCACCCACCCTCATGTCTCTGTCCACTGCTGGTATTCCTCTGCACCCAACCCATGTCTCTGTCCACTGCTGGTATTCCTCTGCACCCACCCCCATGTCTCTGTCCACTGCTGGGAGTCCTGGGCACCCACCCCCATATCTCTGTCCACTGCTGGTATTCCTCTGCACCCACCCCCATGTCTCTGTCCACTGCTGGGAGTCCTGGGCACCCACCCCCATGTCTCTGTCCACTGCTGGTATTCCTCTGCACCCACCCCCATGTCTCTGTCCACTGCTGGTATTCCTCTGCACCCACCCCCATGTCTCTGTCCACTGCTGGTATTCCTCTGCACCCACCCCCATGTCTCTGTCCACTGCTGGGAGTCCTGGGCACCCACCCCCATGTCTCTGTCCACTGCTGGTATTCCTCTGCGCCCACCCCCATGTCTCTGTCCACTGCTGGGAGTCCTGGGCACCCACCCCCATGTCTCTGTCCACTGCTGGTATTCCTCTGCACCCACCCCCATGTCTCTGTCCACTGCTGGGAGTGATAGGCAACAACACCCATGTCTCTGTCCACTGCTGGTATTCCTCTGCACCCACCCCCATGTCTCTGTCCACTGCTGGTATTCCTCTGCACCCACCCCCATGTCTCTGTCCACTGCTGGTATTCCTCTGCGCCCACCCCCATGTCTCTGTCCACTGCTGGGAGTGATAGGCAACAACACCCATGTCTCTGTCCACTGCTGGTATTCCTCTGCACCCGCCCCCATGTCTCTGTCCACTGCTGGTATTCCTCTGCACCCACCCCCATGTCTCTGTCCACTGCTGTGAGTGTGAGACACCCACCCCCATGTCTCTGTCCACTGCTGGGAGTCCTCTGCAGCCACCCACCCACCCACCCGCCCCATTGGTGCAGTACACTGCTGTCCTGTGCATACACACACACCAATATACTGCTTATATGCTACACCAGGCCCTAAGCCAACATTTGTGGCGTGTATACGCCTTGTATCCATTCTGTACTGGTGCCGTAGGGGTACGGGTGGGACGGACCATACTCCCGCATTCATAGGGTGTGTACGGTCCGTACCACGCGTACCCCTACGTCACCACTACAATGGTGGTACAGGCCGTACCCAGGCTCCGAGGGCGTGGGTACGGCACGTACCCCTACATCACCACTCCAATGGTGGTACGGGCCGTACCCACGCTCTGAGGGCGTGGGTACGGCACGTACCCCTACATCACCACTCCAATGGTGGTACGGGCTGTACCCACATGCTGTGGGCGTGGGTACGGCGCGTACCCCTACATCACCACTTCAATGGTGGTACGGGCCGTACCCACGCTCTGAGGGCATGGGTATGGCGCGTACCCCTACATCACCACTACAATGGTGGTACGGGCCGTACCCACGGTCTGAGAGCGTGGGTATGGCGCGTACCCCTACATCACCACTACAATGGTGGTACGGGCCGTTCCCACGCTCTGAGGGCGTGGGTACGGTCCATACCACCATTGTTGTGGTGACGGGTACGTGTTCACGTCCACTTCCGTTGTGGCGGTACGTAGGGATTGGTGGACACGCCCCCCCCGAAGTGACCAGACCCTGGAGGTTATGTATGTACAGGACATATATACTTTTTTACTTGGGTGGGGGTTATGTTTCCTGCCCCTGGCCCCCCCCTTTGCCCCTGGGTGTTGGTCTGACCTTCTGCGGCGTCTGCATGGGTTTCTGTGCACCAGGTCGTAGGCTAGGAGGGCCGGGATGACACGTAGGATGGGGTCCATGGCTGTCCGTCGCGTACCGATGCTCCTTCTTCACGTCGTACTCAATTTCCCAGCAGTTTTTGGCTGCCGTAAAAAATAAGCCGTGCGGAGTGACGTAGGCACGAATCGTACTTGCTGGTCCGTAAAACGCTGCCTGACTCCGTACGGACGTCCCGTAAGCGCTGTCCAGGATCAGAATAGTAGGTATTTTTAGCCGTACGGTGTTTTGTACGATTCGTACGGAAATGGTATTTCTGTACGAATCGTACTTGCTGGTTTGTAAGGTGTATTTCCCGGGTACGAGTCGTATGGAGAATACACTCCGTACGACCATTCGTACCCGGGTTTTACAGGATCGGAATCGGCACCTTAACCCCTTCGCCGCGGCGCAAATTCCGCCGCGGCGCTGGGGGGGTGCGGGGTGAGCACGGTGCCGCCATGCTCGTGACGGAGCCACTCCGTCATGAGTCACGGGCGAGCTGTGCTCATGACGGAGTGGTTCCGTCACAACTCCACTCGTTAATTCGCCCGCACAGGCGGGGAATCAGCAACGTGTGGGCGGAGCGGCCGCAGTTGCCGCAGCATGACGGAACCACTCCGTCATGAGCACACGCCGCCCGTGGCTCATGACGGAGTGGTTCCGTCATGAGCACGCAAGGGGTTAATGTCTAAAAAGTTTTTTGTTTGTGTAATATATTGAGCAATAAGTATTCATGCATTTTACTGTCTCTGTTATGTTTTTTTTGTAAAACTTATTTACAATAATAATTTAAAAAATCCTGAATTCTTGTGTGGGCACCTTATATATTTGTTTGCAATATTCTTTTGCAAATCTTGTATCTGTATTATTTGTATTGATTGTCTTTGATGTAAAATAGTTACTTTACCTGGAACTGTTGCTGTTCACATGCATTAGACCTTAAAATGGCATCCATGCCTTACACCCTGGCAAGCTTAAATATGACCTAAGAGGAAGCTGACTCACGAGCCCGCCCCAAATGAGGACAGTTGGTATTAGTCGCTACTGAGGTGTGAGCAGAGAATGAATGAATGGGACTTGTGTCAAAAAATCCAAAGAGCTTGTAACTCAACAGGAGGGAGAATGAGTAATGTGCAGAAGAAGGGGACAACATGACCAAGGTACTAAAAACAGAAAAATGCAAAACACATTAATATATGCCCCTAAAGAAGAACTAATTGTGGGGTAGGGCTTGCTGACATTTCTAACGGTCTGGCTGGCATTTCTCATAGACTGATAGTTACTTAGACTTCTCTCTCATCGATAATAACTACATTTATGTGTGTCCTAAAGTGTGCTTCAACAGCCAACAGGATCTAAGTAAATGACTCCTAAGTAACCCTGTGAGGGTAACTACGCTTCGCCCGCAGAGTTTGCATATTTTTGCCCACTCCGCGTTCCACTGCGAACGCGGAGTTCAGTCAAAACCACGACTCTGTGCGGAGCGTAGTTAGCCATCCCCTCCACCCTCCCAAAGTTATTACAAATAATTAAAAAGGCACATACCTGCCCCGTCTTCCTCGGCTGCCTCCTCCTCGCAATGGCTGCTCTCTCCTGCCTCTTCCTCGCACTGAATAACCTCTATGTGTACATCTTGCGAATGTGCACGTGCATGACATACAACGTAGGGGTTATTCAGTGCGAGGAGGAGGCAGGAGAGAGCAGACATTGCAAGGAGGAGGCAGTAGATGAAGACGCGGCAGGTAAGTGCCTTTTCAATTATTTTTAATTGCTTTGGGAGGGGGGAGGTTGCGGAGCGGGTCATACTACCACTGAGTTTTTTATAACTCCGTGGAACTACACAGAGCACTATTCTGCACACCCCGCCCAGGCTTACTCTTAAGACTCAGAGTCCTCCAGAAAGTACTGCAACACAAGAAACCAGTACACCATCTTAAACCACTCTCTGATGCTCCTTATGAGGGTAAGGAGGAGCTGAATGTCTAGGAAGCCAAAGATGCAGACAAGCCAGCTGATAATTAGGGACTTTGTGGATATTTGCAGACCAAAAAAGACCAAACCAGTAGGACCTTAACTAGGCAAGATATTAAGAAAAAACATTTGCTGGGACCATTGTTGAATCATAATGTGGACGTAAATATAATGCCCACCAAATTTAACGTTGATTTGAAGGACTATCAGGAGAAGGAAAAAGCTGATGACTTTGATTACATGTCTCCATCCCAATGTCAGTCATGATCCTGCAACCACCAATCCTTTACAATGAGAATTCCTGCTCCAAAGTCCTCTGTGATGATACATGTATAGCGTCCCTGAGTGAATATATATACCTTAGCATCTATTTCTCTTCAGTAGTGGCTATCTCCACAGATGAGAGTTAAAGACTTTGCAAAATCAGCTAAAATTGCTTTTTTTTTTTAAAGTAGCTCTTAGAATTTGCTGTGCTATACCCTTAATCCGAATGTATGACGTTACAATGCATACATTTACAACGCATTCCTTCACAACGCAGTATTTACATCGCAACATCCTTTACAACGCATTCCATTACATTGCATGCCACTACATCGCATTTTTAGAAACTACCTTCACAACGCATTCCATTACATCGCATAATACCTTTATAATGCATACCATTGCAATGCATACCATTAGATTGCATTTAAGGTAAGTATTGGATAGTATAGGGGTAAAAATTACTATTCTAACTCGAGGGGGTGCAACAGTAGGGTAAGTGTTGGATAGTATAGGGGTAAAAATTACTGTTCTAACTACAGAGGGTGCAACAGTTGGGTAAGTGTTGGATAGTGTAGGGGTACTATGCATTGTAATGGTATGAGTTGTAATGACATGCGATGTAATGACTGCGTTGTAGTGACATGCGTTGTAATGACATGCGTTGTAGTGACATGCAATGTAATGACTATGTTGTACTGACATGCGTTGTAAAGAATATTGCGATGTAATGACTGTGTTGTAAATGTAGTGCGATGTAATGATGGCGTTGTAAAGGTTGCTTCCCCCTTAATCCCTATGTTTTGCCTTCTCAGTCACAGCCCTTTGGCCCACCCACACAAGTTAGGTATCATTTTACTGAGAGAACAAGGAGAACGCTGGGTAGTAGGACATTTGTGCCGGCACAGTGATCTCTCACAAAAATGTGAAGAAAAAGGGATTTTTTTTCAGCAAAATTTGAGATTTGCAGGGGATTCTGGGTAGGAAAACGTTGGGAGATCCATGCAAGCCATACCTCACTGGACTCCCCAGGGTTCTAGTTTCCCTATATGGATGCAAGCCGGGCAAAAAAAACAGGTGCCACCCTGCAAAACCAGCTAGATTTATGATAGTTAATTTTGAAGTCAACACAGTACCATTTGGGCCATTTCCTGTTGCAGCCACTATGTCTGCCCAAACACACGAGGTACCATTTTTATTGAGAGACCTAGGTGAACACTGGGTGGTAGGAAATTTGTGTCAGCCTGGTGAACCCACAACTGTCCCACACAGAAAAGTGAGGCAAATCTGATTTTTCTCAGCTAAATTTGAGGTTTTTAAGGGATTCTGGGGAGGAAAACATTAGGGGATCCACACAAGCCATACCAAACTGGACTCCTCAGGGTGTCTAGTTTTCAGAAATGTGTGGGGTTGGTACGTTTCCCTAGATGACCGCTGAGCCTGGGGCCAAAAACCCAGATGCCCCCCCTTGCAAAAACAGGTCGTTTTGTGATAGGTACTTTTGATGTCTCCACAGTACGTTTTGGGGGCTTGCCTGTCGTGGGTACTTGACCCACCCACAAGAGTGAGGTACCATTTTTATCAGGAGACTTTGGAGAATGCGAGGTGGATGGAAGTTTGTGGACCATTGCAGATTCCAGAACTTTCCAGCACAGAAATGTGCGGAAAATGTGGTTTCTTTTTACAAAGTTCGAGGTTTGAAAGGGATTCTGGGTAACAGAACCTGGTGAGAGCCACACAAGTACCCCCATCCTGGATTCCTCTGGGTGTCTAGTTTTCAAAAATGTATAGGTTTGCTAGGTTTCCCCAGGTGCCGGCAGAGCTAGGGTCCAAAATCTACAGATAGGCACTTTGCCTAGAAAGGGTCAGTTTTCACTGTTAAAATGTGGTGTGTCCATGTTGCGTTTTGGGCCGTTTCCTGTCACAGGCACTAGGCCAACCCACACAAGTGAGGTGTAATTTTTATTGAAAGACTTTGGGGAATGCGGGGTGGGTGAAATTTTGTGAATCCACGCAGATTGCACAACTTTCCATCACAGAAATGTGAGGAAAATGCATCTCTTTTTTACAAAGTTTGAGGTTTACAAGTGATTCTCGGTAACAGAACCTAGTGAGAGCCACACAAGTGACCCCATCCTTGATTCCCCAGGGTTTCTAGTTTTTAAAAAATGTATAGGTTTGCTAGGTTTCCCTAGGTGCTGGCAGAGCTAGGGTTCAAAATCTACAGCTAGGCACTTTGCAAAAAGGGGTACGTTTTTACTGTAAAAATGTGGTGCGTCCACGCTGCGTTTTGGGCCATTTCCTGTCCTGGATACTTGACCCAGCCACACGAGTGAGGTACCCTTTTTATCAGGAGTCTTTGGGAAATGCGGGGTGCATGGAAGTTTGTGGACCAATGCAGATTCCAGAACTTTCCTTCACAGAAATGTGGTGAAAATGTGTTTTTTAGGACAAAGTTTGAGGTTTGCAAGGGATTCTGGCTAACAGAAACTGATGAGGGCCACACAAGTCACCCCATCCTGGATTCCCCTGGGTTTCTAGTTTAAAAAAATGTATAGGTTTTCTAGGTTTCTCTAGGTGCCGGCATAGCTAAGATTCAAAATCCACAGCTAGGCACTTTGCAAAAAGGGGTCGGTTTTGACTGTAAAAATGTGGTGTGTCCACGTTGCGTTTTGGGCCATTTCCTGTCATGGGCACTAGGCCTACCCACACAAGCCAGGTATCATTTTTATCGAAAGACTTTGAAGAATGCGGGATGGGTGGAATTTTGTGGATCCACACAGATTCCAGAACTTTCCTTCACAGAAATGTTACAAAGGTTGAGGTTTACAAGGGATTCTGGGTAACAGAACCTGGTGAGAGCCACACAAGTCACCCCATCTTGGATTCCCCAGGGTTTCTAGTTTTTAAAGATATATAGGTTTGCTAGGTTTCCCTAGGTGCCGCGAGAGCTAGGGTTCAAAATCTACAGCTAGGCACTTTGCCAAGAAAGGGCTAGTTTTAACTGTAAAAATGTGGTGTGTACAGGTTGGGCCGTTTCCTGTCGTGGGTAGTAGGTCTGCCCAAACAAGTGAGGTACCATTTTTATCGGGAGACTTGTGGCATGCTGGGTGTGTCGAAGTTTAAAATGTGAGGAAAATGTGTTTTACAAAGTTTGAGGTTTGCAAGGGATTCTGTGTAACAGAACCTAGTGAGAGCCACACAAGTCACCATATCTTGGATTCCCCTGGGTGTCTAGTGCTCACAAATGTATAGGTTTGCTAGGTTTCCTTGGGTGCCAACAGTGCTAAGACCCAAAATCCACAGGTAGATACATTCCGAAAAAGTCAGTGCATAGTGGGCTTTCTGGTGCCCTGGGGAGGGGTAATTGGGGGCTATTGTCCCAATGTGCCCTCTAAGGGGGGAAGAAAGATGTGGCTATTTTTTTTTGGGGGAGGGGGCATTGGGATGCCCAGTCTGGGGAGCCCCCACTCCTATGTATAAAAGCCAGCATAATCGCTGGTGCCTAGTGATCTCTCTGCCCCCCCAAGGGCAGACCAGGGGCTACTGCCCCCATATCCCTCCTGGGGGGAGCAGAAATACTGTGGCATCTTTTTGGGGGAGTCGAAGCATTGGTATACCCATTCTGGGCAGCCCCCACCCCTGAATTATTTTTACCCCTGGTGCATAGTGGGATGTTGCCCCATCCGCCTCGGGGGAGATGAAAGACTGTGGCAATTTTTAGTTAGGGGACGCATTGGGCAGCCCCCACCCCTATGTATCTAAATAAAAACCCCAGTACCTTGTGGGCTTTCTGTCCCCCCCGGGGGCAGATTAGGGGCTACTGCCCCATCTGCCTCCTGGGGGGGCAGAAAGACTGTGGCATTATTTGGGGGGTATGGGCATTGGCATACCCATTCTGGGCAGCCCCCACCAATACATATAAAAAAATCCCTGGTGCCAAGTGGGCTGGCTTTCTTCCCCCCCCGGGGGGCAGATCAGGGGCTATTGCCCCATCTACCTCCTGGGGGGGCACAAAGTCTTTTGTCTTCTTTGGGGGGGTAGGGTGGGGGCATTGGGATGCACATTCTGAGCATCCCCCATTCCTGGGCTATAAAAAATATTCTCTGGCATTTAGGCTGCTCTCTGAGACTGCATGTGGCAAAAATGTATTGGGGGAGCGAAGGCCTTTGCCCAAGGAGCTGCACCCCCCTCTCTGGTGCTAGTGGGTGGATCCTTGCTTGAGGACTGCCCTCCTGGGGTGATCCCCAAGCAGGGATCCACTAGGGAAGGGTACCATTGGAAAGGGGAGATTCTCCCCTTTTCAATGATACCTCTCCCATGTGTTTCGGTGCTTGGGGGGCTGAGAATAGCCCAAAAAGCACTGAAACTGTGAAACTGAAACTAAGTTTCAGTTTCGTTTTAGTTGTAATGACGACAGTGCACCATACTCGCGATCGTCATTACAGGGAAAACCAAAACCATGCTTTGAGAAGGTTAGGGAAGCTCTTCCCCACCTCCCAAGGCGAAAATAAATTGGGAAATCCCTCTGCTGTTTATGGCCGAGGGATGTTTGCAACTGTGCTCATGACAGTATGGTTCCGTCATGAGCACACTTGCGCTTGTGCTCATGATGGAACCATTCCGTCATGAGCATAGAAGGGGTTAAGGTGCAGATTTACTAAGGTTTTGCTTCAGGGGTGTGTAATTGTTTTGGCAAGACCTGATACTAAATCCTTTTACGTATTTACTCAGCTGTATGATTTAGTAAATAGAAAGTAGCAGTGCTGCATTACTGTGCATTGGGAAGACGTTCCATAGCTGGAGCATGAGTGTTCCCATGCAGATTCTGGTGCATTCCATATATACTAAACCTGGAAATGCTGCAGAAAGCTACAACTTCCCCAGTGAGGTATAACAAGGAGAAATATTTGTATTTCTCTCTGTTGCTTCCTCTTTCCATGTGTTCTCCATTCTGCAGCTCACATAGAAAGTGGATTATGCCTCTAAGAATTCTTTTTGTGCAGGAAGCACAAACAATTCTACCCATAACGCAGACACCCCTGTACCATGTTGCATGTTTGTTGGCATTGGTGCTGGGCACCATACACTGTACCAGAGCTAGCTAAGAGACAGCAGGAATGTGCTACAACATTTTAAATATGCCACATTTCTGATCTCTCTGTTTCACACAGCACAGTGCAGCAAGTTCCCTTGATGCATTGCGTGAAATGTAAGTACATCTGCCCCACTAGTCTTTATTGAGTGCCTGAATGAAAGTGATGGATGTGTCTAGCTTTGCAAAGAGCATTTGGTGACATTGGAGTACAGCGATGTTCAATGTCATTTAATTTGTAACCATTAGTTGTTTTAATTGTACTTTCGGGCTCCAGAGACTGAATCTTTTCTCCCTGTATGTGGTTTGTGCCTTTGTGCTTACCAAAGGTTATAGGCTCTGCTGTGTTTTGGCATCATCAGTAGATCTGTAGTATAAACATGGATGTGTGTTGAAAGATTTAGGCATGCACCTGAAAGTTCATTAGACCAGTAGCGCTTTCACTCATTTGGTGCAATATGTTGTCTGTTCTGTATAGTATACTCCAGCTACATGGCATGCATGTTATTATATGACAAAGATATTGAAGCAACTTACAGGTTTAAACACTAACTCTCAAGGTAAGTCTTGATGAGTAGATGTAGGGATAAGAACAGTAATGAGCCACATAAAGTAAACTGCAGAGCCACATAAAGGAATATAGTTGAATCAAGAGAACATATATTTATGTCTGTGCTTGGAAGCCAATGCATTTATAGGATAATTCGACATTTCCAGGTCCTTCATGTTCCTTAAAAGTTCATCAAAAGATTGTATAGACATGAGCCTCCCTACATCATATTCATAAAAACACAATTGCACGTTCATCTTGACTATAAAGCCTTTTTTCAAACTGCATATTGAGGTACATGAAGTAGCACTACTCTAGTGCTACTCACTCACTACAAAATACTATACATAAACATAGATGCAGAGACCTCTGTCTGTCGTCTCTTTTGTATGTTGAGATCTCCACCTACATGGCAAAGATCTCGAAACATCTAACCATACGAATTAGAAGTAAATGTGAGAGGGACCAGGGGAGTACAAGGAAAATGGGGAATAAGTACTCAAAATGGGAAGGGAAATGAAAGGAAATGTAAGGAGTGGTTTAGAGTTGACATGTAAATATAAAACCATGCCCACAAAACAATAAGACTATTGCTATTCACAAAATACACTTCTAAATTTTCTACAGCTCTAACGGTGTCAAGACAAGTGAAAATATATTCCAGCCCAGCCTTGGAGTAGGTAAAAATGTAAATACAGTTCCGATTCTGGAGGGAATGGCTGCCTAACCCCCGCATGCAGCCAAACTCACACTGTGCACAGACTTTCATCATGCATGGTATGGGGTTCCAGCCAGGCCCTGCATCCAACTCCCCACAGGCAGCCACCCGGAGCCAGGCAAGCACACACCGCATGCAGCTTTTGCTTGTGCGTGGCGTGGGGTTGGCAATAGGCCCTGCCTCAAACACTCCACAGGCAGCCAACCCCATGCAGTACACGACCTTTGGATGTGCGTAGTGGGGGTTAGACACAGGGCTTGGCCTGCCACCAGACCCTGTACCCAAACACCCAGCAGGCTGCCAACCCCACACTGTGCACAGCCTTTAGTGTGCACAGTGTAGGGTTGTCACTCGGGCACCAGAGACCCCATCCTCCAGATCCAAATAAATTAAAAGTGGAGAGAGCTATATGGTCCCCTTCACAAGCCTTAAAAGGACCCAGAGACCCAACCCCATAGGGCTAAATACAATTAAACAGGGGTGGGGGTCTTCTGACCCCCCTCTCCAAGCCTTTGTTGGTCCTAGGAACCCCATACCAGAGCCAAACACAATTAAAAGGGGAGGGGGCCAAATGGCCTTATCAGACCTCAGTAACCCCATTCCTCGGGCACACATGTTATTAATAAGGGGGAGGATGCTCTCTCCGGGCTGGAACAATATTCTGTTTCCCTGCATATACAGGGTAGTTATATCTAGGTTAGCGTTTCCTTGGGAAATGTGTTTTTGTGTTGCTAATTTTTCTTTTTAAGACGTTATGGTTCAAAAATATTTGAAACATTTGTATATCTGGACGGTTGATTCTACTGGATTCAGACTACTACAGGAGCGAGAACCATGATTGGCTGCCAGCAACATAAGAAACATGGTGCTGGCAGACATTACAGGACTCATGGACTTAGTACTATGTCCTGAACTTGTATAGTAAAGAAAATAAGGAGGCAAGGTAGGGATACCCTGCACAACTAGGTCCCATGAGGGGGGACCTAGGACAAAATGTAAAACAAAAATGATTTTTTTTCACAATCCTGAAGAACTCCTGCAGAATCCCAGAAAACGCAAATTAAAATGGTGCCCTGGGGCTGCATTTTTTTATTTAGTGGATGGGCCCCCATCCTGGGCTTTTTTCAGCCCCAAGGACCCTATCCCCTGGGGCCCAATTTCATTTTTAAGGGGTGACAGACCTGCCCACCTCCCTGAGCATATATGGCCCAAGGCCTCATCCACCCAGGCGCAAAGTATATTTTATGGGAAAAGGAGGAGGACATCATGTATGGCTTTAATGTCCCAAACCCTATCCAATGGGGGCGACATAATTGCTGTGTCCGGGGGAGTCTACTTCCAGGACACAGCAGTTTACCTGCCCGCACTGACACATGGAAGGGAAACTTGAGTTTGCTCCCGCCCGGTGAGAGCAATTCCAAATCTCCCACTAAACGGAAGCAAACAAAAGTTTTTTCCTCAGCAGTGGGAGCTTTACAAATGCTCATTCTGGCTAGGAGCAGACTTATCTACTATTTTCCTGCCCATACTGTTGTGAGCAGGGAAAAAAAGATTGCTCTCATCCGGAGGGAGCAGCATAACTAGCGGCCTCCTCTGGGCAAGAGCAATGCTGGCTCCAGCAGCATGCTCCCACAGCAGCGGGACCCTGGGGATTCCCCAACAACTCCCAAACATTAGGTAGACATTTTGTGCAAAACTGGAGACTCCTCTTGGATAAATAAACAGGCGTGGATGCATTCTGGCCCTGATGCTCATTTCGCGAAAAGTAAACTTCAACGGGAAGCACCTACAAATATAAACATAGTAGGTGCCCCAGTTGAAGCTCCACTTCTATAAAGAACAAATCATCCTCAATTCTTGTCCTTGGCCACGGTAAAGCAACTGTATTTTCTCCTCAATCGAATGTTGAAAACAACGAGAAATCCTTGATAGAAGTGAATGCATCATTGATTTATTGGAGCACAATTTCTTCTGTAGTGACTGTCCAAGACGAATGGGTTCTTCTTGTCATCAGCACATAGTTCTCCATTTAAATTGCTGCTGAGTATGCAAAGGTGCCATATCACCTAAAAGCTCTGCCCATTTGGCCCCTCCCCTTCCAAGTTAGCAGAGTGCAACGGTGTACCTGCCATTCTCTAGGCTAGGCTGATAGATCGCTCAACTTTCCAAAGTAACCTGATTTCTTGTCCCACTGATTTTGATGGCCTGTTTGGTCCCCTCTTCCACGTTAGTTATAGGCAACGGTGTTCTTACCATTGTCCAGTCTAATGGACAGTTCAACTTACCAAAGTGATCTGAGCACATTTCCGGGCCGATTATGATGGTGCGTTCTTGATGCAGAGGAATATGAGAGCATCTTCACCAAGCAAAGAAGCGCTTACTTCATGTAATTTAGAGGAAGCATCCTTATTTGATGGAAATTCAACTGTAGTCTCTTTATCTATATGAGGATGAATTTTGTCATTGATTTCTGCATGAAGACTCTTGAGGAACAATCACATTGCCAAAACATCACATACAGAAGGTCACTTGAGACATTACCTTGTGGTCCTCTATGCAGCTGTAGTGTAGAAAATGCACTATACATTCACCCAACGAGATAGCACTTACTAATTAACCATTAGAAAGTAATCCAATTGGGTTTGCATTTTGCGCGAAACCCTGGACTTTTCTTGACTAAATACACAAGGGTCCATTTTGGCCCTGATGCTCATTTTCAAGAAATGAAACGTCAAATGGAAGGGGTCCTCGGGGCATAAAAAGGCTCGGATGGGGGACACACGCCCTCTTTCCTTGTTTAATTGTATTTTGCCTGGGGATAAGGTCCCTGGGGCATTTTATGGCTCCCCCTCTTTAGAGGAACTGGCCCGAGGGATGAGATCCCTGTACCAAAAAAGGGCAGTGGAGGGAGCTACATGTGCCTCATATTTGATTTGGTCCCAGTAGATGTGGACCTTGGGCCAGAATGCGAACCTTACCCTGTGCACACCAAATGCTGTGCGCAGTGTGTGGTTGGCAGTCTGTTGGTAGTTTGGTCACAGGGACTGATGGTTGCCTTCAGGGAAGTGGAAGTAGGGCTTGACTGCAAGAATAGCACCACACCATGAATGACCAAGGGCAATGCGTGGCATAGGGTTGGCTGCCTCTGATTGTCTGCCTACACGGAGTTGGATCCTGTGGCCAACCCTACCCTTGCACAACAAACGCCCATGCGCAACATGGGGTTGGCTACCTGTGGCACGGCCTGGCTGCCTTGAGGTGGGTTTGCCACATGGCCTGGCCACAAGCTTTACATATGGTAATAAAATATTACTTTATGTTAAAAAAGCTTTAGAAATTCACAGAAAAAACAAAGGTTAAAGTAACACTATAGTTATGTAAATATGTCAGTGACAACATTAATGTTTTGAGCTCAAAAACCACAGGAATTCACCAGTTAGCAGAGCTAACTATTACTTGTGCTCCCGTCATGCACGCCTTATGACCTCACATTCTGCATCACCAATGACATGTTCTATAACATCATTTATGACATCATTGATGACCTCTCACATTATATCATTGATGACTTCACTGATGAGGTCACCAATGATATCATCCAAGCTTCTTTGGCACACTTTGCTCTAAAACTAGTATGGCATTAGAAGTCTTAAGTACTAAATAGCTCAGAATATTAGGAAGCATCATTAATGCCACATATACAACTTCCTTAGGTGTAGCAAGTATGTTTTTTATGCAACATTGACACTATCTCACACACTTAATGGGTAGCCTAATTCACATGGGCACACAGTGTTCAATCTGTATAGCACTTTTCAGAAAAAGCCAAGTTCCTCAAGATACTCAACATGTGATCCAAAATAAATGCACTGCTATGACAGCTTTATCTGTATCAAACTCTGAGAGTCACTATACCTACATTCAGAAATAAAGTTGATACAAGTAGAACAGTGTGTGCAGTAAACAGTGTTTACTGTATGGAGAGAGTTTACTCTGTACCACAGTGTTTGCAGTGAAAACTCTCATGATAAATACACTACAGAGGATTAAAAAGTATCTAATAAGAACAGTGTACACTGGTAAATAAAGACACAATTCATTTAAAATAACCAAGGTCTGAATGTGCTGAAGATTGCACTACCTGCAGCCTTCACACTGTGATGAAAACTTTACAGATAGCCCATCTTGAGAAGCAAAAGAAGCACATGTATATAGGTTACTACCTGGTGCACACTGTCTTCTACGTTATGTAGAAATTGTCATTATGAGGTGATTCTGTCTAATAACAAAATCTGCTGACAATACTTAGTCTCTACTACAGAGAATCTTTGCCCTGTTGGAAAACTTTCCTGCAGAACTACAAAATATTTGTGGAACATACTGGACACAAGCCGTCAACAATGATCTGCATACAGAGTTACTTGTCAATACAAAGATGTGTTCAATACCTCTACACACCTATGATGCATTAGAAGGCCATGCATCTAATACATCTTACACACTTACACCCTTTAGCTGGACAGAGGCACTACAAACTTCGGTAGAAAAGTATAATCGTAGCTACCTGCCACTATGTCAAATATGAAACAAACTAACACACTCATTAGATGATGTCATCAGCGATGTCATAAATGATGTCATGAGTTAAATAATATGTGAAGTCATAAACAAAGCATGCTAATTATAACAGGTTTAGAAAGTTACATTGTTACTAAACATTTCACCTAACTATAAGGTAACTTTAACCTTTGTTATTTTCAGAGAAGGACTAGTTGTTTTTTAATGCAAAGCAATATTTTGGCTCAGTGATATAATTTGAGATGTCATCAGTGATGTAATCAGCGATGTCACTGACCTGTCATTAGTGATGCAATATGTGAGATCATAAGCAGTGCATTTCCAGGGCCATAAGTTATAGCTAGCTCAATTTCTATGGTTTTCTGTTTGTAAAATATGAGCCCAACTATAAGGTCTGTGTAACCTTTGTTTTTTTTCAGTGTATTTGTGTATTGTATAACTGCCGCCATGCTCAGTATAACCAACAATGGTGGGATTTCAAATGTGATTAGGATTGTTATATTTATAGTCAATGAATACGTCATGAGTGATTTAATAAGCGATGGTAAAAGCAGAGCAAGTTATAGTTACTTTAGGATACAAATGAGAGTTATTTGAGATAACTATAGTTGGTGAATTTCAGTGGTGTTGTTAGTTTCAAATGGTCGTTTTGCATAACATTTTCACTTAAATATAACATCCTTTTAACCTTTGTTTTTTTTGTGAATTTCTCATTTTTTTCTTTATAATTTACAGTTATATATACTTACAATTCCTAACTATAACAACATTTTTACCTTTTTTTCTGTTAATTTCAAGGTTTTTTTTTAGGAAAAGTAAGATAACAATCACAATCCATAGTATAGGAGTTAGATACAGGGCCTGGCTTTTCCCAATGTGCTGTCCCTGCTCAAGGTTGCTGACCCTGCCCCCTCCTCCTTGCTATCCATTATCCAAATCAGTGCCCCTTCCCTCTCATTCCAAACCTGTGTGAGTGTGGTTATGTCACTGCCCTACTAGCTTGCCCTGCATGGTTAGCTTGCTGCCCCCACCCACATGCCCTCTTCTGCCCAAGTTTATGCACCTGCCCTCTCTCTCCTGCTTTGCATGGTCTGATGTGCTGCCACTTCCCTCCAGTCAGCTTGCAGTCCCTGCCTGCTACTCCTGCCCTCCATTGCCAGAGTCTATGCCCCTGTCACTGCCCTCCTGTTTTGCCTTTGTGCCTAGTTTGCTGCCCCAGCCCTGATTCCCCCTAACCGCTGATGTGTCTGCATACCCCTGCTCCCTTCCTTTTGCTCACTTTGTTTCATGGAGGTGCCACTGCCCCTCCCGTCTGCCCTGAGTGCTCCATTGATCTGCCACTCCTGCCTGCCCAGCATGGTCATATGGTTTCCACCTGTCCCTGCTGTCATGACTGCTCCTCTCCTGATCGCGTTTGCAGACAGGGCGGAGCAATACTATGAATAAAGTTTGCCACCAAAGACGGGAGAGCGCTTCACATTCTAGTTGACACATACGTTTTCTGCCATATCTTTTCACTCACCTGCTTTTGGGTTACTGCAATTCACATCTGAAGGCTCCTTGCCAGGTTGTTGAACGCCGACTCTCGATCCTTGCAGTCGCCATATGGGGGCGTCCCTGTTTCTAAGGACACTAGTCTTGCTGTTCCACGAAAACCTGCAAGAAAAGAAGGAAACAAAACACCTATACAGAATCAATGTTATCTACAAACAAGTGGTAACCCTAAGCTATACATTAATTACTCAATGGGTGATATTACCAATCTGAATTGGCTTGTCCACCAAGTTCTAGAGATGTAATTTCCCTGTGCATTTATCTACTGAAAATATATAAAGGAAAAGCATAAAGGAATTAGTCAGTTCCTTAAGTTAAGGAACTAATCCTTATTTTCTAGCCCCACATATTTTTTGTGCTTACCTCTGATTTCCTTTTTAGGATTACATAATTTTTTGGTTTGTTCATATAATTGAACATTTAATTTGGAGCCTTTAACTTCCTATTTTTTACCATCATAGGTCAGATCATATAACATTCTCTTTCCTACATATGTATCTTGATCTGATTGCATAATACCTTATTGTCCTCTTTTATTCGCTTAGATGGTCATCTTGTCTGCATCTAGCAGCATTAAATCCTCACTGGAAGAGGGGAAAATAACATGTAGTTAACCCTGATATATATCTAAACATATATATTCTTTTTTTTATATATAGACAACACATAGGAAGTATGCCAAGCTTGCCCATCCTCTTTGAGTTCGCCTTGGACAGAAATGTTCTCTTCCCTTGGTTCCCCTCTTTCCCATTGCACCATTCTTTGCTTTGACATTGTTGGGCATTGTGGTGGGTGAAGGAAGTTGGAACTGGGCATCAGAACTTGCATCTCGCCCCTGTGGAAATGCCAGGTGAAAGTTCCTCATTCTACATCCACCCTGCCTTCCATTGTTTGAGTTCCATGCCCCTATACCCTACCTCCTACCCTCTTTGATCCAGTTTGCTACCCCTTTCTTCTGCCCTCAATGGACCTTTGTGCATGCCCCAGCCACCTTCCTTTTGCCTACCATGGTCAGCTTGCTGCCCCTGACCCCCTCCATCAGTCCCTCTCTTGTCCATGTGTATGCCCTTATAGGCTCCCTGCTGCCCTCCATGGTGTGTTGTGCTTCCTGTGCCCAATCAGACTGCCCCTCATGGCCAGCTTGCTGCTCTTACACTGCCCTTTTCCCCCCTGCTTTCTGTTCTCCAAGTGTGGGCTCCTATCCGCTTTGCAATGCCCCTTCCCACATCCTCCTGCACTCTATATTCCATTGTGCTGCAACTGACCCTCCTCCCAGGCCTGTATGGTCAGCTTGGAGGCCTGACCACCTTCCTCCATGACCTCTGTTGTCAGTGTGCACGGCCCTGTCCTGGCTTGCTTTCCATGGTCCATTGTGCTTCCCTCCCTCTTGCCCGGAGATGAGAATTCTAACTATGATAACTATAACTCATGACCTAAGGTAACTATAACTCACGCCTGACCATGCACAGTTTTCCCAATAAAGCTTTTAAAGCAAATATTGCAGTGATATTATTACTTGAGTATGAAATACCTTAAAAATAAGAGATGAGGGATTTGGCAAAACAGGAACAGTGTGCTTAGTTAAACGTAGCGGCAGAGAGAGCATTTACTGGCACAGGGCCTGAGGACTGTCTCAAGTTACATTCGTTGACATCCTTCTTAATTACAATTTTCATCAGGTTGTAAAGTTCTCTGGCAAACCATAAATGGTGAGGTATGTTGGTTGCTGCCTTAGAGTCATACATTAAGGGTCAAAGGGTTCCCAGAGGTGGGCCTTGACCTGGACACAATGTGGCTAGTGGGTATGGTGTCCATATGTCTGACATGGGGAGTGTGTGATCACAGTGTGTGCTGTGTTCTGATTAGCTAAGTTTCTGACACATGTTAATTTGACTTTTATTGTGTTTTAGGAGTGCAAGTACCCCAACCGCTATGTGTGCTTAATTGGGGTCATTCTGTCTAGACCATTGTAATGTCACAATCAATCAAAAGAAGAGGGACCGGGAGCAGTTAAAGTTCCAGCAACCATGCTTCCAGCTTGGAATATATATACAAGTGGAGAGTGGCTGTTCCTATGGAGAAGAGAGGTAAAGTGCAGTGGTAAAGTATTTTAAATGTTGAATCTTCCTTAGTGTATGACATAGCCCTCACGCACCCAAACAGGATTCATGCTTCATCATCGGGCTTAGCTCCTCTTTGGGCTAGTGCTGCAATGCCCAACAGACTCCCTTAGCGAAGATGTTCTCTTTCAGCCGTGATGATGAGTATGGGTTTGTGGGGATGGGATAATATGTGTAGTGAAGAGTATCTTAAAACAACCTAAGGGGTACCATTAAGTTTTATTCAGTGGTCCCTTTGGCAGTGTTGAAAACAGGTGGATGTAGATTGTCAAAGGGGTGGTATGAACCATGACAATCTCACATTATGTTATCAAAAGGGCAACATGATTCACACCTCTGTGGTCCAGGAGGGATCCATGGCATTTCTTCAAGACCAACTGAGTAAAATATCCCTACCCTAGACCAGAGCAAGATATATGACTTTATTATAAAAAGATTATAGTTCAGTAGCCCCTGGTCCGGGGTTTCAGAGCTTGCCTGTGTATGTATTTGTGAGTTGCGTTTGATGTGTAGTTCACGGCAGGTGATTTAGTTACTAGGGATGTGGTTTCGTTTTTACACATTTAATGTATCATTTTCCATATTAGCACTACACTATCTGACTCCTGTTGTTCCCCATGCTCTCTGTTTACTGACAATCTTTCTAGTTACTTGCATTCTACCTAATTTAAAACATGCATTTTTCCAGCAGGTGATCTCCATTTGTACAGCTTCACATGTCAATAGAAGCACAACAATAACTGGCAGCAATGATTTATACAATCTGGATAACCATCTTGGGAGTCAGGAGAACCAATTGGAAAACCAATCCTACTCAGGGGCACCTCCCTCCTCACACGTTTCCTTATAAATTGTGCAATGCTCAGATGGCAACTGTTAGAGTTCCATTGTCTATGTCATTACTTGGGACAAAGGTGCAGCAGGCCACATCAATCTGGGCACACTCCCCTCCCTCCACTGTGGTCATTAAGTCCAATATATATCAGTGCTACATCACCATGAGTCAGACTGCTAGCAGGTCTTCCTTGAACAAATTGAGCCCAAGCTCAGTGTTGTTTATCATTTTAAGCATCTCCCACCTGGTGATTTGGAGCCAGTGGGCATTAGGTTTTGTCCGCAGGATAAAGAAGGATATAGACCCTCTCGCTGATTCTTGTGCATCTGGGAACAGTCTGACTTCTTTTGAAATGTCTTTGAACTGAGCCCAGCCAAAATAGTCCGCAAATATTTTGTCAAAGATTTGGTCCAGCAAAGCTGTCTTTTTCTTTAGCAGCTGTTGGTCCAAGTCAGATAGTTATTCCCCAGGAATGACCAGGGCCGGGGTGTGCATGGGAACAGAGTCCGCACCATCCGGGGACAAGCTGAGTATGGTCAAACTTGCCGCATTGCCAATAATAATCCATGGGAGTGAAGATGCCCCATTACATATGCAGAATGTGTAATATAATGTCACAGTTAGCATTAGTGCCCATCCAAAGCATTGCTTTACTTCGAAGTTGTAAGGAATACAGTGTTAGCTTCTGAACAATCAGGAGTTGCCCTTTCCCTTCAAACCAAGCGTACCCCCCGACTTCGGTGTTTCAGATTTTCTGATAAGTGTTATGTAGGAGGGTGCTATGTAGTGCGCGCAAGGTGCTAGCGTTCTGATTAGTGTATTTGTAGGTGACATACAAGAGATCCCTATGCAGGTGCAGTAGTTCCCCATTTGTGAGTCCCGCTTGACCCGGCAGTGCCAGAAATACACATAACTTTTTTAGTGATATGTTCTAGGTGGGATTCTTTTCATAGCCATCTGTTCTCTCACTGTGGTTGTGTTTTTTTCCCCATTTGGAATATGTTTGCAAAGTTTAGTTCATGGATGTCATCACCATGGATGGGACTAAACTCCACGAAGGAACAGTGTACTCACTTGGGTGTTGAGCAGGCTGTGGGTTTTTCCTCCTTCCATTGGAGTAAATGTGGAAAGTGTCTTTTTTCTCTTTCTTGAAGGGCTCAGATACACGATGGAATGGTACACCCACTCAGATGTTAACTAGGATGTGAGGTTTTCCACCTTCCTTTGGTTTAAGTGTGGAAATTGTCTAGTTTCTCTTTCTTCCTTAGTGAAAGTTGATGGCAATTTGTATTGGTACACTCTTTTTGCCTTCTCTGTTACCTGATTTTGAAAAAACTCTGTTGATGGTTAACTTCTAAAATGTACATATGCTCCATAATAAATGGTTTTCGGAGTCCTTGTATTTTTACACTAGTGTTGTGCACTCCACTAGTCCTGATCTAGTAAGGCCTCTGGAAATTGACCCCTGTTCGGCATGTTTTAGTAATTTCAGGTAGTAAGGGTGGTTATTAGTTAACTAGGCAGATCAACTCTTTTTGTAAGCCATTTTTAGTGCTTTTGTGGACTGAGGATGGTTATTAGGTACCTGGACAGATCAACTCTTTCTATAAGCCATAGAGCCCTCCCCCCTCCAAACGGGATGCTTAGATTGGTGCAAAATATGTTTGTGGGGTTGTCTAATGGACATAGGGACAGATAGCATCATGTTTTAACTGGGTTTCCGTGAGAGTCACTGGTTCTCAACAGGTGCATGCATGAGCGCAGCGTTGCTGTGAATTGGGTTTTTCAGTCTACATATCTGTGGGAATATGTGATGAGGGAGCGTTTTGCTGTTTAGTGCTACTGTTGTTTGCAACGTGCCCAAAGATCATGTGTTTATTCAGCTCTCTGTACACAGCACATGGTGTGCTGTTGTGAGGCCCTACCTCATCTCTTCCAGGTACCAGGCTTTGGCTGATGTTGACCCTGCCTTGTTATCTGGAACCTTCATTTTGGACTAGCTTTGGGCGGTTTTCTTTTGTCTTGGGCATTTTCCTGAATCTGACGTAGTCAATTGCTTTGCTTGTCATGCAGGTGTTGCTTGAACACAAAATACCTTGAGAAAACAAGAGACAAGAGGTGTTTGGCAAAACGTGACGACCAGTTTGTTTAATTAAACAGAGCTGCCGGGAGACCAGTTACAGGAGCAGGGTCTGAGGACTGTTTCAATTTACAATTGGTCTGCGGCCTCTTTTTATACAATTCATTTTATGCAATAAAGTGCTTCCAGAGGTCCATGTACGGCAAGGAATGTAGATGCTGCCTTTGAAGTCATACATTAATTGTCTAATGGAAAGTACAGGTGTGCCTCAACCTTGCATGGACACAATGCGGCCATGGGTAACATGTCCAGATATCCAACATGAGGGGCGCTTGATCACTGCTTGTGCTGTGTCCTTATTGGCTTTATGTTCCAAACTCATGTGGCATCTGGCTTTATGATGGTTTTGGGAGCACTCAGATCCCTCTGGCCATGTGTGCTTTATTTGGCCAATCTCCCTGGACCATTGTAGTATCACTGTGCCCATCTATGGGATTTATCTGGGATTTCCTGTTTGTGCATTTGTTTCTCGGCTATGTGCCACCCGGCCTTCGGCCTATCAATTAGTAACCTCTGGCCTAGGTCTCAGAGCCTGCCTGACTACGTATGTACGAGTTGGGTTGATGTGGAGTTCAGAACAGGCAAATTCAGTAATAAAGATACAATTTCATTTTTATACATGAATGGAGCACAGTTAGTCTCTGTGCTTGGTATGGATGGGGCAGAGAAATGGAATCTGACATTCCTGAAACAAGTAAAAATGTGAATTCCCACTGGTGTTTTATTAGTCTTTTTTTGGTTTGGTACAGTTTTTTGAGGAAAGAAGGTAAGTGGGTGCTCGGTATAAACCACTACATTATAAGTTGTGTGGGAAATTCCTACTTATGCTGGGGGTTTATTTTACTGCACATTTTGGTTCTGCGGTTGCGTGAAGGTGCTACCACTCGATACTGTCACCCCATTTCTGTCGGGCCGTGGCCCTGTTCTTTATTGTGCTGAGTTTCCTGTCTGTGATTGCTGCTGCTATGTGTTTGTCCAATTACCTGATCCCTGCTGCAGTTGTGTGGCAGACAGAGGACCTCTCCGAAACTGTGTGTAGGGTGCATTCTGATTCCCTGTCCTTGGTGTCGAGGTCAAATATTTGTGAGGTTTTGTGGTGGCTGGCCATGGCTGATTGATCTCTGTTGATTGTGCTGCTCATGGTGTGCCTTTAACTGACATATCTCTGCCAGATGACCCCACCTACAGTAATAGTAGCACTCCCTGCCAACCTTCCTGGCCGCTACTGACATAGCCGGTTTGGATCACTCTGAGGTTTTACGATGGAGACCCTATTGAGACTGGTGCCACTTGCACTGTTGTGATCATCATCTACCCACTCAAGGGCAGTCCTTTTCAATTTGTGTTGAACCAGTTTTGCGGTGTCTCTTTAATTTCTCTGTCATTTTCTTGCTTCTTTTTGTGTGGTAATTTAATATATGGCCTTTTAAACCAAATATGCTGTCCAGTCCACTCTGTATCTCGGTGGGTAACCTCATTTTAAGAATATTGTAGAGAAATGCAATTTGTTCGCCTGTATCAGTTCATGGTCATCCTGTCTCTTGTCCCCATTGCTTCCTCATTCTATTCAGAAAATCTTTTATGCCTTCCCCTGGCTTCATGGTCTCTGCCATTAACCCTCCTACAGCTGAGCAGTCAAGGAATATATCTCTCAGGGCTCTCCATATCTAGTGCCTGTACGAACTAAATACGGGCCCATCATACTCATGTTGGTTAGCATATTTGCTGAAATGTGAGCTTGGGTGTACTCCGTATTAGTCTGCTCCCCATTATGGATGCTTAGTAGGCTCTTACTGTCATTTCTATCTAGGTTGATACCTGCAGTGTTATTCAAGAAGCATGAAATCCATTTCCCTGCCCAATGTAACAATGACAGTAACTTTGTTCTCAAATGCTCTTGGTTCATCTGGGCCCATGGCATGTATACAATCCCCACCACGGCCCATCGCAGTAAAAGGTACATTCTTATTTCAGGTGACTCTACAGGTTTCTCCCAAATATGGCGTTCCCACCTTTTTTTAATGTGGTACGTGAGGGGTCAAGCTTTTGGTGACCTATTCCAGAAACTTGGGTTGCGCTGGAAGCATCTGGGCTCGCTGGCTTTTTGTTCTCTCATGCTTGGGCCTAACTGTATTTCTTTTGGTGGGGGGGGGGTCATTGGCTTCTATTATTGTTGGAATTTAATATCCTAATGCAGGGGGAGCTGGCGTAATCACCTCCATTCCTGCATATGGTAGGGGAGGTGCCAATGCCTTGCTCGCTACGGGCCTTGTAGGGCTATCGCTCTTGGCCTCTTCGAAGATGGGATGGCCCATCATTCTAATAAGGCCTCTCTCTTGTCTTTCTTTGGACCTGTATATTTAGTTTTAAATTATGTTGGTGTCAAATGTTTCCTTTTGACCAGGGAAATGTGTGTGCCTTTGTGTGTGCGTGCCATTCTTGGAAAATCTTATCAAGTTTCTATACCTTCTATACCTTCATGGAGAGCCTGGTTTCCATGTGCTTTAACATAGAATCCATGACAATTTTAGTAGTTGTGTGGACAAATGCAATTGAAATCTTTTGGGAGTTTTTGTTTGTTCTACACGTGGGGGAAATTGTACATGGTGCACTCCTACAATTTTACATAATATGATCTCAGCACTGGTAATTTCTTACATAAAACAGTTCAAGCGAGCATTAACATGAAAACAAGATAAGACTGCATGATGAGGTTCAACCAGGAACTGTTGGCAGCCATTTTAGGACTTGGACTCAGCTGAGCCCCAAAAATGTTTTTAAAAAAAGAAGGGGGAGCATAGGCATACCCTGACCTCAAGGCCTAGAGGTGGGGTCCCACAGGGGCTCAAAACATTTTTTTTTAATGTGGCACAAAATTTGGGGTGGATCTGGGAATCTCTGCAATCCTTTTTTTTAAAAGAACAAGTGCGGACTCCTAGCTTGTTTATACTTCAGCCAGCTCCCGGGACAAATGTAAATATGAATATTGGGTAAGAGGGTGCACCTCCTCATGTCCAATTTCGGCCCCAGGGGCAGCCACCTCCCTGGGACAGGGCCTTTTTTGGAAAGGGGAGAGAGGACACTTGCATACCCCTGCCCTTTTAAGCACCCCGGTCTAGGGACCACCAACTCCGCAGGGACAGGCTGATTTTTTCAACGTGGAAAGGGGCCATTTTTGGTTCTGGTGACCTCTCTGAGGCCAGCCCGTGCAATTTCAGAGGAGGGAGGGATGCGTGGACCCCCTCTTGGAGCCATTAATGGCTCTGGGGTCCACCAGCTCCCAGGGTCAGCTCCCTATGTCCTGAGGTGCCCCTGGGAGCTGACTTTGTATCTGTTTCTCTCCCCACTGTCAAGCTGGCAGGAAACCAGTTGGAAAAATTACTCTCTCATGCAGAGAGCAGCAGTTTTTTGCTCCTCCATGCATTCCAGAGCAATGCTGCCTCCCACTGGAAGAGGGGAGCCAGCAGGGACCGTGGGTGCATTCAGGCTCTCCCTCCATCCCCCAACAGGGCACACTGGTGCCCAGGGTAGGGCCAGGGCCCACTCCCTTTTACGAATTAGCTGGGTCCCAGGGGATAGGGTCCCTAGTTCTGTAATCGTCACAGGGACCTGCCATCACTGCTTCTCTTGCAAAAATTGGGCAGTTCCCAATGGATGGGGTCCCTGGGGCCAGAATAGGCCCATGGAGAAGGGCCATATGACCCTCCTCCCCTTTTACTAATTGTATAGGCCCTGGGGGATGGGGTCCCCGGGGACAACACCAGCCCAAGAAGCGGTGCTGGGCAACCCCCCTCCCCATGCAGGGGATAGGGTTCTGGAGTTATAATTGGCCCAGGGAGGGAGGGCTGCATGTCCCATTCTGGGCTTGCCTATATTTGTGGGATGGGTCACAGGGCATGACCGCTGACCCACCTCTGCACAATGCCAAAGGCTGTATGTGGGGCACAGTTAGGTGCCTGTGGGGGGTTGACTGCAGGACCTGGCCCCAGGCCACACTCTGTGGCAAACCCACACTGTGCAAAGCCAAGCCTAAGCCAAAGGCTATGCGAGGCATGGTGTTGGTGTCAGCAAGAGGTTGGTTGCAGGGCCTGGACACAGGCCTCGCCCCTGCAGCTGACCCATTCTGCGCACCCTCACAGGCAATGTGTGGAGTGGGTTTAGGTGGGTGTCTGGCTGCAGGGCCAGGCAGCAGGCTGTGCATGGCACAGTGTTGAGTGCCCACAGGATGTTGGCCACATAGCCAGGCTGTGTGTGGTTGGGTGTCTATGGGGGTTGGCCACAGGGCATGGCCATAGGCCAGACCCTGCAGCCAACCCCCACTGTGTACAGCCAAAGGCTGTGTGTGGGTTTGGGTGCCTACAGGAGGTTCAACTTTTCACGGCGGGGGTTGCATTAACATAAGGTAATGAAATAAATCCTAGAAAGTTGCTGAAAAAACCCAAAGGTTTCAAGACATTTTAGTTTGGAATTAGTGTTGCAAAAGCCTTAGAAATCCACACCAAAAAAAACAAAGATTAGAGGTACGCTATAGTTAGGTCACATTTTACAAACACAAAACCATAGAAATTTAACAGTTATAGTTATTCTTATCTCAAGAAACTATAACTCTGCGGAGGGGACCTTGTCGCTGAAAATTTCAATTGGAAACGCATTAAGACAAGGGTACGTCTTGGCCCCCTTACTTTTCTCCCTATTCATAGTAGCACGGGGTGCCAGCCCAAAGCTAGGTGGGAAACACATTACATGCCTACTTTACGCAAGACCTTGTAATCTTAGACCAAAATGAGATAGGTCTACAAAGAAAGTTACATTTGTTTAGCGAACACTTCAGCTTAAAAAAACTTGTAGTAAATGTGAGAAAAATAAAGTTTTGTGCTTTGGTAAAAACATGACAAACTTTAGCTGTTTTTTGGGCTCTACCAAGTTGGAAATGGTAAATGAATACAAGTATTTAGGGATGTGGTTTGAGAATTCCCTAAAATGGCATACGAATCTGGACGCATTGAGAGTAACGGACCTTGCTTCAGTTAGTTGCCTGAAAAAACTTAAATAAAGATTATGGAGAAATGTCAGATAAATCTGTTCTGGCAGTATATATGGCTACGATACCATCCCAGTGACAATATGCAGCAGAATTGTTAAATCAAATCAAATCAAATCAGGGATATTTATTCAGCGCACAAATCACTCGAAAGTCTTATGGCACTTGCGGACAGCTCTGAAAGGCCAGCATGTTTAGTTGTCAAACAGCCAAGTCTTTAACTTCCTGCAAAAGCAGTTGTGATGTGAGTGGTAAAAATGGAAGGGACGTTGAAGAGGGGAAATGCTTGAAAAACGCACTGTCTTTACCCAGGTCTTTAATGATCCAGGCGGAAATAATGGAGACCGGAATGGTATCATGGGATGTAATGGCACGCATCACGCTACTAAGATTCTTCCAGCGCCTTGGCTGTGGGAGGAGCACAAAATATCAGAGTGGTGCAAAAATGAGATACTGCAGGGTGAATTGAAGTGGGCAAAGGGGGTGAGGCAACCCGTAACCAAGGCTTGTAGGAACATGAGAATCAAGTCCAGCCCACAGAATTTACAAATTGAGGCTGCTAAGAGGGAACTTAGGACATTAGGGAGAGAAATATCTCGAGATCACGACTGACAATGTCTTGTGGGGAAAGAATCTGTGGGGGAAAATAACACCATGGTAACGTGGTATTCCTAAGTCGGCGGTACCATGCGATAGGCTCATGATAACGCATCAAATGTCCGTGCTAAAATCAACGCGACTCTGCAAAATGGGAAACGCCAACGCAAAAATAGTAGCGATGAGGCCAATCGCGATACAAAAATCAGCGATAACCAACGATAGAACTGCAACTCCCATGCGTCATGTGTGAAAATTCACCAAAAAAGCAGAGCTCAAAAACGCTGAGATAACAATGTACGAGCACAACCCCACATCCATGACATAGAACAAATGACCATTGTCCCGCATCACATAGGCATCTCCTCACAGTCACAATGTACATTGACATGCAGCCTGCATGTAAACTGCGCCAATGCAGACACATGCATGGAACACACAGTGAAACCGCAACTCCCCTTCGCATTGCAGAGTTACAAGCAACCACTCATGCACACAGACGTGTTATGCCCATGATCAATCGATTATGAAAGTGTGGACGAATGTGGGGGCATTGACTCCCGCTTACATACATGTTGCCCATGTTGTGGGACTTGAGTCACAGGGGGCATCCCTGCATCATGGTGGTACATAACTGACCCCAAAAGGAGCCCTATTGTCACCTGTAGGTCACAAATGGCATCCAAAATGGAATGATCTTTGACACATGTGAAACACTGAAGAGTGGGATACCCTACTAACTGTGACACACAGAACTGGCAGTTTGAATATGTGCACCCCAAACAGCCTCTCTGCACAGAGGTGACACACCCACCATCCATGAACACATCATAAAATCGTTATCAACACATGTCGCACTCACACTTGTCTGAGTGATGTGCCTGTTCAGATGAGTGACATGCACTTAGGGAATGTCATTTTCGAATGCATTTATTTGCACATGCTGTGCCTTTGGTCATGTACTGTCCCATGATTGCCAAGGACTGCCACAATGTGACGTGCTCATCTGAAGAGATTTGAAATGATGGTGTCCCTACAGGCTCTTCCTGCTGTGGCTGTAGTTGGGTGTGGTCCACCTGCCTAATCTTCATCATCATCATCCGATACCTCTGGAACTGGTATCCATGGTGCTTTGCTTCGTACACATATGTTGTGCAACACACAACATGCAATGATCATCTTGCACACGAAGTCAGTGCTGTACAGGAACCTTCCACCTGTGACGTCCAGGCACCTGAAACGTGACTTCAACACGTCAAATGTGCAATCCACGATGCCCCTTGTGCGTTTGTGAGCCATATTGTACTGCCTCTGGGGCTGTGTGTTCAGGGCTCGGAGGGGTGTCATCATCCACGCGCAGAATGCATATCCTTGGTCCCCTGTGACAGTGCAGAGAGACATGAGTCAATAGTTGGTTCTGCATGATGTGTTGGCAGCCTCACTGGTTCATTGGTGTTTGATATGTGTGACTTTGTGATTCCTGTATGACATGAACTGCTTGTTGAAAATGAGCGGCATCAATGTGTATTACGTAGCCTCACTGCTGCTTCTCCCTCCCCTCGAGCCTATTCACTAGTGTGCCCAGCGCGGTTGCATCACTTGCACCCCTACAGCACACCATTGTCATGCCCGTCTGTGCATGTCCATAAGCCTGACAATGAAACCGTGATGGTGTGCACTGAAGGTGTGCTGCCACATGTGTGTAGTCCTATGGTAAGGACAGGGCGCACACAGATGTAGAGTTCATGCCGGGCTGAACTCGCCCTGCGGTTGAGGGTGTACCTTTGGCTTATGCTGTGGAAATAGCAACACACACAACAGCTGGCATATATGATCCCGGACCCCTGGCGGGCTTGCTCATCCTCATGTACACCTCGGCCGAGGCCGCACTCCGTGGGCATGCTATATAGCAACATTTCACATTGCGTGGCGCAGACACTACACCAGAGACACACGCATCAGTTACCTCTTTGTCAAGGCCTAAACTCTATCACGCCCGGAACCACGTGTCGAATGACCACACCCCCACGCTGTACAGCTGTACGCCGGTCCACTCACTTACGCTCACAGGGGGGTCCGACACAGCCACATGTCCCAGGTCTACCCAACTGTCTGAGGTGACAAGGTTGCACACGCTGTACATAGCACAATTTGAGGTGGTATGGCCCGGGGCCCTCATGCATACATAATGACCACACGGACACACTGAGATAATTTGTGGAACTGACTACAGGCACATGCGCCTTGCAGGTGCCAGGGTCACACGTCCAGAAACGCCTGTGCTGGATGGGTGTTGGGCAGTGTAAGCAAACCCTCAGGGGTTGGTTGGTGCTGGCAACAACTACAACAGTGATCAGACAATCAGAAGTTCAAAGTGCAAACAGCAAGGGTCCATGACTTGAGCTGCACAGAGTTAGTGGCCCGGGATGCACTACGTCCGGCACAGGCATACCCGCAAGGGACAGTGACTTGTGGTGCACTGAGATAGGGCTACGAGAGCTGAGCGGGTCCTAATTGATGTCAAAGGAGAATGTCGTGGAGTGTTACGGGGGACAGTGGAAGGTGTCCATCCAGGGCATGATGCAGAGGGCAGAAGCTAGCAGAAACAGGCATTATGGAGGAGTTGAATGCTACAGTCTCTTTTTTCCCACCAGGTCAGTATCAGCTACATGATGAAGACAACCCCCAGGCCATAGACTCAGACCCCAACAAAGTTCGACGGGAGAGTGCCCATGACTCCCAAAGCACAGAGTCAGTGGCAGCAGAGTTGGAAGGGGATGCAGTCTGCAATGAGGCCTGTACAATGATATAAACTCTGCAATGAACAAATCAAGACTGAGTTCCAATTGTGTGTCCTACTCGACCGCAGTGTGTAACGGAGGCAGCGGTCAGCGAGGGGCACCCACTGTACATCCATCTCCTCCTGGATCTCTAACACACAGCGTTGAAATGGCATGTGGAGAAGATTCCTGGTTGACGGAGGTGGAGGCACCAGAGCTGAGTGGGTGTGCACCCTGCGACGATGCCGTGTTCCACCTGGGATGGACTGGATTGGATTTGTCTGAGGCCTGCTGGACCGGTGTGTAGGCCTAAGGCAGATGTCTGCAAGGGTCCACAGACACGTGTGGTCAGAATGCTATGCACAGAGTTGGTGTCACCACATCAAAGGGAGTATAGGGATTTAACAGATGTCATGAATATGTACCCTGCCATCGTGTAATCAAGACTGAGTTCCAAATGTGTAACCTACTTGTCCTCTGTGTATGCCGGTGGAGTGAGTCAACGGGAAAGGAGTACTGCGGGCCTTGCTCGCTGAGGCCGCGATGGTCTGAGGAGGCTGCCAAGGTCTTGGGCCTCTGGCTTGGAGCTAGCACAGGCACGTGGTGGGCACTCTTGGAGACATGCGGGTGTCGGCATGTGAGCAGTGAGGCGTGGATGCGCAGGGGCGGACAAGACTGTTTCTGGGAGCAGCGGCCCGGGCTGTGGCAGGCGCACAGGATCGCAGGCATCGCCACACACGGCGTCAGCCCCGTAGCCTGGTGAGAGGCGCCACCCTGGCAGACACGCTGGCCATTCCAGAAGAGAATCATGCCCAGGGCCACATGCTTTTTATTCACACCCCTATGCTAGCCTGGCGTACGCCGGGTAAGCCCACTCCGCACACGCTTACATGGGGGACGTGACAAGCTACATTTCTGTGATCTTTCTCACTGGCTGGGGTGCCATGGTTACGTCCACTGTCCACAACACTACCAACACCAGCATTATATGTCGACATGGATATGTCTGTGGTCTGCATACTGCAGTCTGTCCAGCACATCCATGCCACACTTGACAATATGTGCATTCACATTCATGGGTCACTTCCCTCCTTCGCACATGCCTGGTTGCCAACTACCTCCACATTCCGCTGGTGTGTGGCTGATGTGCCATGACATTGGTGGCTCATGTACATGGCTAGCCCAGGTTGCCATAGTAAGTTGTGTTATTGTGTCTGGTGGGTGGGCATGTTGTTTGGCATGTTGTATGTGAGTTTGTACCGTGTGCATTGCCAGAGTTGTGAGTTGCATGATTGTGGATTGGAGGTGTGTGGTGTGTTCATTTGGTACTTCACTGTCGGAAGATGTATGAATCATGCACAGTGCCTGGGTAGATGGCGACAACATTGGTGAAGGGTCCCCGGTGGTCCACTATTGCCTGCACATTGATTGAATGCATGTGCTTTCTGTTGCGGTAATTGTGTGCAGTGTCGGCAAGGGGCACAAGAAGGAAATGTGCGCAGTCAATTGCCCCCAACATGTGCAGGAAGCCAGCTATGGCATAGAAGCCTTGCTTGGTTTCCAGCTGCTCCTGCACAGTGTGTGGGAAGTATAGGTACTGGGGTACCAAGCTGATGATGGCATCCAGGACAGGTTTGAGGAACTTGGATAGGGCTGGCTGTGAGACTCCTCCGAATCTGGAGGTTGTTGGTTGGAAGGTCTCAGAGGCCAACAGGTGCAGCACAGCCAGCAGCTTTGTCTGCAGAGGGATGTTGGTTGTCCGCTGTGTTGGTACCGTCAGCCTGTGGGCAATGATGTTTAGGATGCGGAGGATGGTTGTCCTTTTGAGCCTGTAGTGGGCAATGACATACTCTGGTGTTAAGTCTGTGAGGCTGGTGCGTTTCCTGAAGGTCTGCTGTCTTCGTCTGCGCTGCCTCTGTGGTGGTTGGGGGGAAGTTCTGGGGGGGTGGCGGTCCACGGGGTGGTGGCGGTGGGTGTTGTGGCACTGTTGGGGCTCCGAGTTGCATGATGAGTAGCTCCATGGCATCTGTTGTTCTTCATGTGTGGCTGTGGGATGGGCTCCCTTAATGCTGCAGGTTGTCATCCGGCTTTACCCCAGGTCAGAGCAGGTGTTAATTTCCTGCTGCTAACGCGCCTTATCCCATGTTTTGTGATCTTATCGCAAAACATGGCTGGTCGTTGAGAATGTTGCGGAGTGGTGTTGTCGCGGCTTTTTGCTCGGGAATGCCTACTCTGCATCTCATTAGCATTAGTTGCCGGGGTCATCAATGGCGATGTCTTTTGCGTCAGCTATCGCAGGTAAACTGGTGTTATCGGCTGTTAGCACCAGCTTGTGAATGGGGCAATAAATTTATCGTGACTTTGGCAGCGCTAATGTGCCGATAACTTGGCGATAAGTCTTTGAGACTATGCCCCTGTATGTGTTATGGCTAACTCATGGCAAAGTGAACAATAGTACTCTTATATAGATGTACTTCCCAATCATTGGCTTAGAAATGCATTACTAGGATTAAGGATTGGCATCAACCCCTGTTATCCTAGGGACAGGGTAAAACGAGCTATGATTGATTCCTAAGTGAAGTGCACCTGCAATCTAGGAACTACATGTGATATTTTGCACATATTATCGGACTGCTTAAAGGTCCTGGATGGATGGAAAATGTTCTTACGCTCAATCTGTGTAAAGTATGGTATCAAAAATTGTGCACAAGCTGTGCTGTAGCTCTGTTAATTGAAATGCGCAATTTGGACATACCATGTGCTACTGGGAGATTATGCTCAAAGTTAAATCGTCTTCAAAAGTCCATACAACCAGAGGGCCCGATTCACAAAACTAAACTGAGACAAAATCCTAACTTTACGACTTTCGATATTCACAAAAGGCATTTAGTAGTAGTAAAGTTAGGATTCCTAACTTTACTACTACTAAACTGAGAAATATCCTAACTTAGCAACTTTCAGTATTCACAAAAGGCATTTAGTAGTAAAGTTAAGAATCCTAACTTTACTACTACTAAATGCCTTTTGTGAATACCAAAAGTCATAAAGTTAGGATTTTGTCTCAGATTACTTTTGTGAATCGGGCCCAGAGTATTTTTTAGACATTTATGATATGAGTGGTATTTTGCAAAGAAAGGTGGAACAATCAACGACTGTATTTATTGATGCTTTTATATGTTCAGGGACCAAGTGGTGTAAATAAACTCCCTTTTTGACTGACTGATTCCATTTGTGTTTTTTTCCTCTCTGAATAAATGATAGTGCACTCTATAAATTATGACCAGTGAGATACTCTGGTATTCGACAGGTAGAGGACAGCAGAGACATTTTAATTGACTATAAATCAAACTATTGTTTTGTACTTTAAAAAATAGTATACAAGGAGGGAAGGCAGAAGTACTCCTGCGGGACTCATGTGTTGCCCTCTATGTGGTCCTACAGGCATACCACAGAGTACCATGGGACCGTGCAAGCTTTAAAAAGTGAAGCTTGCACAGTCCTTCAGTACCTTGGATTTCTTCATGTATGATGGTACCATGGGAGCTCCATGGTACAGAGAAACTTTTTTTACCAATTGATAATTTGAGTTGGTTGTCCATGGGAATTGCAAAACTGTGGAGGGTTGGCAGCAACAGGGCGCTGCTTGCCAGCGGGAGATTGGGCACAGAGCGCAGACACAGGCCAGGCCCTGCAGCCAAGCCATGCTGTGCATTGCCAAAAGCCATGCACAGTGTGGGGTTGGGTTTTCATGGTTGTTAGAACCAGTGACTGGATGTAGGCCAGACCCTGTGGTAACCCCATGATGCTAACTGCCAAAAGCCATGAACGGCGAGGAGTTGGCCCAGTGGAGGAATTGGGTGCAGTGCTTGGTCCCAGGTTCAGGCCTTGGGTCCGACCCCCTACTGCACAATGTCAAAAGGTATGCTCAGTGAGTAAATTAGGTGCATATGATTACAAAAAACAGAAATTCACTGTAAACATCTAAGGTTAAAATGACGTTATACTTAGGTATGGAAATAGGATTTTACTTTACGTTTAAAAAAAATAAAAGGTTTTAAAAAAAAGCAAAGGTTTCAGTGATGTTATGGTTACGTCTTGTAATAATATAGAAGATAATATTTAATAAACAGAAATACACTGAAATTCACCAGTTATCATTTGCTTAGCACTGCTTATGATCTCACGTGTTACATCCTTTTTTAGTTTTTCCTTCTGTATTCATGGAACTTTTCTCCTGGTTGTATATTTTTCTTGTGGAAAATACAAACCATTGATTGAACTTGGGGGCAGATTTTGCAGGATTATTAATTTGCTTCTATGTTAATTTATTTTCCCAACCAACCATTACCTGGGGGCAACATTCTATTATTTTTCTACTTTTGAGAGTGATAGTATGTAGTATAGGTGAGAAATGGTGCTTGTAGGGAAGGGTATGGTCAATCAATGCTTGAAAGAGTTTATCCAATCAAAGCATCCTATACTATAATACTGTTCAATTTCTCTTTTTTTCTTCATAGAATCTGTATGACTCTTCTAATTTGGCAGTGGTGGGCCCAAACCTCTTTCATTAATATAACCTTCCAAAGAAAATTTGGCATTAATTAAACATGTGCTGGTATTTATTAGGGGTGGGCGGAATTTGCAAAATTCACTGCAAATTATCGCGAAAATGTTAAAAATCTCCGCAAACACACGGAAATATCGCGAAGATGCGGAAGGTTTTTTCCCGCCCATTCGCAGTATGTTCTGCGTGGTCGCGGCTCCCCAACTTACCCATGCGGTTGCTCGCGGGCGCGGCCATCTTGTTTTCACTTGTCTCGCGGTGCATGATCGCGAAAAGAAAGACGTGATCGCGCACGAATTATGTTACTGCGGGCGCGAACTTTCGCGAGACAGCGCAAATAGCTACCAACAATCGAACATCTCGTGGAGAACGCGACCGGATCGGGAAAACTTGTCGGCAAACGCGGGGATTCAGGTAAGGTGATCGCGTGCACGCAAGAATGTATTATTTTACAGCGCGAGCAAGCAAAAAATTTCCGGTAAAATGCGGATTGCGGAAATTTTGACATTTTCGCGCTCTCCGCGGAACGCGAAAAAGTCAAATTATCGCAATTTCAGAGAGCGGAACGGATTTTTAGCCCAGGCCTAGTATTTATCCCTGTTGTACTACCATTAACACTCTTGCAATCTTTGTGAAGAGGACAACATGTCCTCATTTTCAAGCATGTCTGTAAGGTTGCCAATATTGCCAGTCTGAATCTCATTGAGGCTGTACAGGAACCCCATAAATAATTCATGGATTCTAGCGTAGTAGCAACAATTTGTGGATTATGATGTTTGTGTATGGTGCAACTACTAGGGTAGCACTCCATATATGGTTGTTAATCACAGATGCATTACTTGATTGCCTACACAGCAGTGAGACTGAGGTCAAGCTGGAATAATTTTATGATTGTATCTTTTGTTATGCAGTTCATAAGTCCTTCACTTTACACAGCCGGCATTAACTCGTTGAGAATATTGGTAATTTGAAAAGGAGATGGATAATTTCGATGAACTGGCCTGAGGCGGAGTTAGGGTTAACAATTTCACGTTTCATTTCACATTTCACCTACATTCTGTGTTGAGACACGGCCAGTGAAATTTTAGGTTGTATGCATATTCAGCGTAGGTATATAACCGAATGTGCTTATCAAATATGGAGGTAAATGTATTGGGAACTTGGGAGGGGTTTCAGGTTTGTTGTGAGCTAAGAAGAAGAAAAATCAGTTTTATGATTAAAATAGAAAAACATTTAATGACTAAAGCAAGACCAAAACAATATAAGTGGTTAAAGAGATCAGAAGACGTTAATTTTAAAAGAAATGGCCAAAAGAATCAATGGCAGACATAAATGTCCATGGCATTGTATGAAGCACATGTATCAGAGTCCCAGACCCCTCCCTATGCGGGACTGCAGTGGAGAAATGGTCTAAAAAGCCTAAAGGTTCACCCTGATCAATAGGTTCTGACTGAGGGCCTCATTTGGGGTTATATGGACTTTAAATCAAGTAACATGAAGCTAAACCTGTGGTACCCTAACCTTATTTAGATGTAGGGGAACAGCTAAATTTCTGACGGTACAACCTCAGCTGGGTCTACTATGAGAACCTGTGATTCCATGCCCCTGTCTTTACTGGGATGATGCATCAATACATTGAAATACCTGGATTGTGTAGAGCGGGCCCATCAATTAATACGTTTCATTCCTGGGTCTACCATACATGGATGGTGAACACTGCCAGCAAAAATAATTAATAGCTGTCATAAGCAGCAAGAAATACCCTTGCATTCCAAGGTTATTTAAAATGCAAACAATGCATAGTGGCTATCATGACATGGTGGCAGCTGGCCTAAATTACTGCTTTCACAAAAGTGCTTCCATCTGCCAAAGTAATCCCGACCAAGCTAGTGGATATCTGTAGACTGGATGGGCGGTACTTCATTGTGTGGGCCTCAACCTCATTGGCCAGCTGTTAGGCCACTGCCAATCTAAAATGTAAACCTTTATCTTATTTTACAGAATTCAAAAACCTACAGTGGGATAAGACAGGATACTGGGCCCAAGATGGGATACTTTAAATTGGGATGTCAATTCTGCTGTTCTGCTGAAGTCTTGAACTGTGCTCTGAACCGTGTGTAGTGGGAAAAATTAAATATAACAGTAATGGCTGATGTTGCATTGTTACTTGACTCACTTTGTCTCTTTTAACTGATCCTGCATTTCACTTTGAACTTGTATTGCTCTTTAAGAAGTCAAAAATGGCTCATCCTCATTAAATGAAATGACAGCTACCCAGCTCATTTTTTTAGTGACCCACTCCCTTGAAGAAGGGTGCAAGTTGGCTCTTGGGAAGTCCTTTTTCAAAAGTGGTTCCTTTTACTTTTTTGTTCCTTAGGAGTGTTTGTAAGATTACAGCTGGCCAGTTATGACTTTCTGTGCTTCAATGTAAAAGGTGCATGAGTTAGGTTGCTTGGCAGTGTCAAGTTCTTTTAATCAAGTTCACTTGTCAAGCTTTTGCCCTTCCCAAAGCAGTCACCCAATAGTCATAGGCTTCATTATCTTCAGGCAGGACACTAATTTGTGTGGGAATTTCACTTAACATCCTAGTGCTCGAAGAGTGAAGATGATGGACTGGAATATGACCCTGAGAAACTAGCAGTCACTGAGACCTTCGCAAGCATTTGAACCCACACTTTTGTGTTTGCCTCATTGTGGCACACATGGGGCCAGATATACGACCCATTTTTGCATTCGCAAATGGGTTAGCGATCCGTTACCGCATGCAAAAACTAATAGGGCCATGTACAAACCCTACTTAGTGAGTCGCAATTTATTTGCGGCTCGCTAAAGAGGATTTGCGACTCGCAATTAGGAAGGGGCGTTCCAAGGGCGTCCCTTCCTAATTGCGACTCGCTACACTATGTAAGAATGTTTTGTGACCGCAATTGTGGTCGCAAAACACTCCCAACTTACCGCACTCTTCAAGAGGGTGGTAATGCACTCAAAAATGGGAAGGGGACCCCAAGGGACCCCTTCCGATTTGCAAATGCAGGGGAAAATATTTTTTAGGGGCAGGCAGTGGTCCCAGGGACCACTACCTGCCCTTAAAAAATGAAACGAAAACGTTTCATTAAAAAAAAAAAAATGCATCCCATTTTCCTTCAAGGAAAATGGGCTGCATTTAAAAAAAAAAGTGCTTTATTGATAAGCAGTCCCAGACAAGGAGTTCTGCTGAGCGCAGCAGGCCACCATACCTGGGAGGGCCAGCCATTCCTAATGGGGTCCCAAATTGTGAGTGCCTCATGAATATTGCTGAGGCATGCAATTTGCGACCCCATTGGGAATCGCAAACAGTGTCTCTGAAACTGTTGTACATGGCATTTAGCAACTTTCAATTGAGCGCAATTTGCGAGTCGCTAAATGTCCCGGTCATACATCTGGCCCTAAGTGCGGCTGGTATACCCAGGTATGAGTCCTGAGGAATTCCTTTTGCTTGCCCTGACCGGGTCGACTACTATTGTTCAAGAAGTATTGCCATAGGAAACTGTGAAACCGAATTAGTATTGTATGCAGGATGTAAGCGATGTTTCCCATGCAACTTACAGAAACTGGATAGAGAAGAGGTCTTCAAACTAGGTGGCAAGCCCTCATGGGCGAGTCTGAATTGACCTCAAGGGGACTCCAGGCTTTGGCCAAGAGGAACATTCAGTATGCCCTTTGGGACCACAGGCAAACATCGGGGCAGATTTATATTTGACTTGCGCCTCATTTACGCCGCCGTTGCGTCACTTTTGTGACGCAGCAGCGGCGCAAATCCTGCGCCATGGTGCGGGGTATTTACAACGTGACGCATCTGGGAGATGCGTCACGTTGTAAAGCCCTGCGCCATATGTATGCGTTCCAGGGCAGGTGGGGGCGTTCCAGCGCAGGAACGCCTCCTAAAAGTGGCTGAGTGAAATCTACAAGATTTCACTCAGTCACTTTTGAGCCCATGCTGCGTCAAAACCCTGCGCCTGCTTGAAGCAGGCGTAAGGATTGACGCAGCATTGTGCAGATAGGGCCCCCCAGAGCATTGCTGGAGCTGCGTCGCGCTTGCGACGCAACTCCAGCAATGCGCCACTTTTACGGCACAGATGCGTGACACATCTATGCCATTTTTGCCCCATGGTGCGCCGCATTATAAATGCGGCGCATTCATGGTAGCGGAGCTGGGGCGCAAAATAACTGGCGCATCCCTGCTGATGTGAAGAAAAAGAAAAAGTGAAGAAAAAGAGAGTGGCAATGAGCCATCATGTCCTATTTTACAACTCCTGGCTGGTAGTAGGTGTAAAACTGAGGTGGAGGGTGTAGAGCTCCAAATAACCCTCAATGTTCCTCCCGCCATTTCTAATAAAGAAATTGATTGTTGTCAGTCGTGAATTTGATGACATTTGTAAAAGGGGCAACTAAATGAAACTGCAATCTTTGAATTGTTAATTTTTTTTGTCTGAGATGCTAATTTAATACAATATTATTGAGAAAATATGCTTGGCATTCCTAGGGAACGTGTGATTCTTCTTTTTTTTCATAAGGGTTAGAGTGACATTATAAGGTTTGAACAGCATTAGAGTAGACGTTTCGTGGCACCAATATCTTGTGAAGTTTTTGTAACTGAGTGCATAGTAGCTAGTGCAGAATCTGCATCAGGGAAACTGAAGACAGGACTTTTCGTCGAAATGAAATGTAGTTCTGTCCTCATGGCAAGGGTAAGTAGGCAGCCGCGACCCGTACAGCTCAGAGCGGTAGGCCGGGTGGGGGTGATTTCTACTGATGACAACGAGGTAAAATTCATAATTTATTACATTTTCCATTGTGGTCGTCTGTCGCATCCCCCCCCAACCTGGCCTCACCACCCTACCGCTCTGACCTGCATGGGCCGCGGCTGTAAGTAGGTGAAACTATTTTTCCCATTTAAAGAGCTTACAGGGATGATTGTTTACCAGATAACACTCACTTCCAAATTTTTATGAAGCATGAAGAGGGACATAGCAACTCATTTAGATGTCACTTGTCTGCTAAATTGATGCTCTTTCCACTCCAGTTAGGCTCCGGAGGACCGTCATATTTCCAGGGCGATGCTCAGCTGGCTCTACTGTCAGTAAGAAACCCTATACTGACAGTCTGAGCGAGTTGGGGTGTTCAGCGTAAGCACATCAGACTATCAGCCCTATTAAGGGCAGTCTAATGAATTTATTTGCTGTTTTGGACAGTCAGAGAAATTCTGACAGTCACAAATAGACAAAAAAGATCAACCTCAATCCTGGGAGAAAATTTCCAGGGTGTCATGACCATTAGTATTTGGTTTTTCAAAAAACCTCCCTCTATGTCATTTGTTTTGTAAAAGCAAAATATTTTGCTGAGCGAGGCATTAAAAATGGCAGCGACTCAGCAAGCTTTCAGTGCTTTCAGGGAAGCCACCTTGGCAGTGGCTCCCATGCATGCATAAAGATCTCCTCAGGGTCGGTCTAGGACTCTAAGGGGCAGATTTATGTTAACTGGCGCATCCCTGCATATCAGCAGGGATGCGCCAGTTATTATGCGCCACAGCTGCGCCACCATGGATGCACCGCATTTATAATGCGGCGCACCATGGGGCAAAAACGGCACAGATGCGTGCCGCATCTGTGCCGTAAAAGTGGCGCATTGCTGGAGTTGCGTAGCAAGTGCGACGCAGCTCCAGCAATGTTCTGGGGGGCCCTATCTGTACAATGCTGCGTCAATCCTTTCGCCTGCTTCAAGCAGGCGCAGGGTTTTGACGCAGCATGGGCCTAAAAGTGACTGAGTGAAATCTTGTAGATTTCACTCAGCCACTTTTAGGAGGCGTTCCTGCGCCGGAACGCCCCCACCTGCCCTGGAACACCTACATGTGGCGCAGGGCTTTACAACGTGACGCATCTCCCAGATGCATCACGTTGTAAATACCCCGCACCATGGCGCAGGATTTGCGCCGCTGCTGCGTCACAAAAGTGACGCAACGGCGGCGCAAAAGTGGCGCAAGTGCAACATAAATCTGCCCCTAAATATGGTGGATGACATCCGGGCGAGGGAGGTGGAGGGACGGTGGGCCGCCCGCCAAACTCAAAATGAGGCACCTAGGGGCTTATTTATGGGCCCTTGCATCACTTTTGCGCCTCCGCAGGGTAAAAAATGCACCATGTTGCGTCATATTTACAAAGTGACGCATCTAGGCAGATGCATCACTTTGTAAACCCCTGCGCCACATTATACCTGCGCCAGGTATAATGTATGCAGTGTGGGCGTTCTGACGTAAGTAAGCCTTGTAGAAGTGACGCAGTGAAATCAATGAGATTTCACTGCGTCACTTCTAGGATGCAAATGCATCAATATCTTACGCCTGCCTCACAGCAGGCGTAAGACTGACGCAAGCACATTTGAAATGGGACTTGCCATGTGAAATGACCCATTGATGGAGTTGCGTCACTTTTGTGACACACTCCAGCAATGCGTCATTTTTGCGCCTACATATACGTCAGAAATACTGACGTATCTGTAACTCCTTGCGACATGATGCGTCATGCTGTAAATAAGACGCATCATTGGTGTCCCAAGGAGGGCGCAATGAAAAGTGATGCATCACTGTTTTCACGCAGCGATGTATCACTTTTCATAAATGAGGCCCATAGGGACATATTATCAAGGACGGCGTTAAAATTATCGCCGGTTTAGCGGCAGAAAACTGCCGCTAAAGCGGCGTTAATGGCCTTGATAATATGCCCTGGAGAATTCCCATAGAAGCCCATGTTCACACCGGAACCTGGGCTTCTATATGAATTCACAAGGGCATATTATCAAGGCCATTATCTCCGCTTTAGTGGCAGTTTTCTGCCGCTAAAGCGGCGATCATTTTTAACGCCGTCCTTGATAATATACCCCCTAGTTTTTAATGCCCTCCTGCACTCTCTGAATACTGCTACTACAGCCCCCTATGATTAAATGCTTTAAAGTAGCATGCGCCATTCTATAACCATTAAAGTCCTACGCAACATTTCATCTTTCAGACACTATTATGTCACCACCATAATGGTTAGAAACAATAACCATTAATTACAGCGACTGCAGAGCATGCCAATTGTGTGAGATATTTGTAATGGCAAGCTATAATTATATTTTATTATTAGATGGGCATGTAGTGTTATGATAAAAGAGTCATGGTGCATGCCGTAATACATTCATTGGGTGGATCTGTAATGTGAAATGCAAATATTGAATCTTATATAGATAATACCTGGAAAGAAGACGTATGCAGTCATTACATTTTTTAAGAGATGCAGTGGAGTCCCTGTCCCTTTTATGAAATTTACTTCTTTCAATAAATTGACATATTTTTCAATAGTGTTCTCCCAGCGATGCCTTTTCAATTTAAAATATTTAGCTGTTTGTGTGTTAGTTACTTTTCTAAACCACTTAATCTAGTTGCAGTTGTTTTCTGTAATTATTTTTGCTGTAATTAGTCCAAAGTAACATGTCATACATTCTAGCATTTTTTACATTTTTCATAAAATTATACAGCTCCAGATGCTGTGGTGTCAAAGGATTTCGCTGCTACGCACATGCCAGCGCTGTGGGCGGATGCTGTTGCTGAGCCAGTAGGTGTATCTTAGACTACCGATTTTTTGTTTTTTAATTAGCTACTTCGGTGGCGTTGAAATAGATTTAGCTTATTTTCTTACGAAATCACACGTGCCAGTGGATGAGTGCCAGGAAAAAGTGTTTAGATCCGTCGTTGGGCTTGGAGAACTGAAATCCAACTTTTCCGAGAACAGAAAAGGGAAGTTTTTATCACGTTCTAACTGGTTCCCGCACCCTTTGATTATGATTCTCATTTCAACTTTTCTTCTGAAGAACATCTCTGAGGCGCCTACTTTATGTGTCATTTATATTCTCTCGGCAATCTCTCTAACAAAAAAATAGGCATTAACGTTTTAGAGCCTACTGCGCTTCGTGAATTACAGCGCCTTCCATCCCCACCTGTTCATCTTTCAATATTCTGAAGTTTAATTGGATGACTATTCCTCTATTATAGCTCTTCCTGCCTGGGAAGAGCTGCAGTCTCAAAGAAGGTCAGCGATACTGAGGTAGGCACAATTATGCGCCGTGGTTCTTTTTCATCATAAAGGCATCATATTTCCTCCTTCTTTTGAAAATGGAGAGCGTTGTACTGGCGTGGATGGCGCGAGCATTAACATCCGTGTGCGGCCGGGTCAGTGTCCTGTCAGCCAGCGGGCCGTGAGAAGGATTGCAGGGTGGGAAGAGGGCAGGATGAGGGTGTTGAGATATTAATTCATCTGCTTGTATTTTAAAGTAACATGTGATTCATAGTCTCCTCATGTACATTTTCCCTAACCTCATGCATGACTTGGTGATAACTTTTTGGGATTGAATGAATCGAATTCATACCCATTTGAGAGAAAACTCATCAAGGATAGAGAACGAAATATCTTCATTGTGGAGTGAAGGAGGTGATATGACAGTGATTGGAAATGGAATGTATGGCTTTCATTGGGAGACTTTGAGGGCTTATTTACAAGCCCCTTGCAACAAGTTTGCGCCGCCATTGCATCACATTGTGGCAGATGCTTCACCTTGTAAACCCCTGCGCCACATTATACCTGCGTCAGGTAGACACGTATGCACGGTGGGTGTTGCCCTGCCAGAAAGCCTTGTAGAAGTGACGCAGTGAAATCAACAAGATTTCACTGCGCCACTTCTAGGACAGGACTGCGTCAAAACCTTATGCCAGCTTGGATCAGGCATAAGGAGTGAAGCAGTGCAATAAGAATAGGCCTCCCCCATGCATTTCTGGAGTTGAGTCATGCTTAGAAAACACAACTCCAGCAATGCGTGGGTTTTGCACGGACAGATACGTTAGAATTTGTGACGCATCTGTCAATCCTTGTGCCATGGTGTGCCGTATGGTAAATATGACTCCTCACAGGCTCAAGGAAACTAGCGCATTGCTGCTTTAACACAGCAATGCGTCAGTTTCTTGTAAATAGGCCCCTTAGTGTGAACATCCGGATTCGAACTCTGTTTATTCACTGCGGTGAAAAACAAAAGTTGTGTTCCAGTGTTGTGATGTCACCAGAAAAGCGATTCTTCCATTGGTGTTTCTCTCACCTTGCCCTGGTCTGCATAGACCCAAGCAGAGAAGGGTAATTAATGTCCGATGATGGTCTTCCATCTCAATTGCATTCCCCCACCTCTCTTTGGTGTCTTGGGACCTGAGGAAAGTGTGACACTCTGCCCTCAACAGACCTGGACTGCCACTGACAGAGAAAGCATGCCAGGATGCCAGTGTGACTCCAGGTTTGTGCTCTCAATGGTAGAGCGGAAAGTTGGATGGGGAGGGGCCATGAATGCACAGAGGGTGGTAGGATGAAAGGAAGGAATATTTTGTATGAAGGAAGGGTGATACAAGGCAGTTGCTTTTTGTATGGAAAGGATGCTGAGTAGAGGGCATACAGAGATGGTGGAATGGAAGGGCGGTGTGACAAGTAGGGATCTGTCCTAGTGGGGTGGGTGGAGGCAATTACAAGGAGTGGATGGGGATGGTGGAAGGGTTTCCTACTTATGGAGATGGCTGAGGGCTTGGAACCGAAGCAGATGCTGTACGAGCTAGGTATTTATTTATTCTGTCTTGTGGGGTGGGGTAGGATATTGCCACAGGTGGATGTGGTGGGTACTAGGACGCCTGTGGATGTATGGCTCACCAGTGACTCCTCTAACTCTGTGCCGCTCATGTGAGCTGGGTAAAGATGGTGGGGCTGCCATATATAACATATATTATTGATGAATAACTGTGTGTAAAGGGGAGGATTTCATGATGGTCTTCTAAGTGACATTTTAGACAACTCGAGATTCTCTTCTATTGTATATTTGATGTCACTCTGAACCTTTTGGTGAGGCCCATTCTTGTCATTTATAGTCACCCAGTTAAAATTCTTTAAATACTCCTATCAAACTAACTTTGTCATTTAGGCCACATATAGAATCCAATGTTTAAAACTCTAAATCAGGATAAATGGAAGTGAGAAAGACATATGCAACCTATAAACCCTGGAAGGGCAGAACTGAGTTATGATAAATAGCTTCCTTATTTGAGACAATTTTCTGTAGGAGAAACAAGACTATAGAGATTAATCAATTATCCCAAACTTTATCTGGAAAGGGCACATACACTATTATTAAGTTTTAGATGTATGAAAAGAACAAGTGATAAAGGTAATAATCACACATTTGTGCTCTTTTTAATTTGAGAATTGCAATTACAGCCAGAGGCCCCAAGTTACTAGGAAATCGTATAAGTCTCACCGTGGTTAGTTATGGTGAAATGCACGAGATGCAGGGGCCAAACTTGAGTATTATGCCCCTCTGCATGGATATTCTTTTTGGGACCCCTCTGGTATATGGAGTAGAAAACCTGTGGAATTAGGATAATCATCAAATGGTACAAGTATAGTTTTCATTTTGTTTCCTTCACATGGAAGTATTTTCCATATGAAAATCTCTCTCCTCTGCATTCGTGAGAAATAGGTTTGTCAGTACTTTTACACATAGAATTCTCCATACTGAGACCCAGTGGCCTATTTTGTGTATTTCTAGTTGTGGAAGAGGGAAGTCATCTCCTGCTGGTGTTTAAAATCTCCTCAGGCTCTTTTTGTGTGTTATATAGTACTTTTACACATATCTGTGCAATTCTATTAGGCTTAGGATTGGATGACACAGGATTAGTAATGTACAGCAGGAATTTCATCCTAATTTTGCTTTTCTACAGGACAGCCACGTTCCGGACCCTGCAACTCATATATTCTGCCCTCCAGCAGAACAATCAAGTTGGACCCATCAACTGGCTTTTCCAACCATCATCACATGACAAACATCCGTACACCCCTGTACCTTCCCAACCATTAGGAAAGAAGCAACTTGGTTTTACCACCCTTGCATCTTCCATTTTAGGTACGCTAACATTGTTGCTTATTCCAGATATACAATAGGCATTCCCTGTTTTCACACCAACATGGAACACCGTCCCACCCACAATCCCCCATTGTTTTCTATTAACACATCAATCCTCATTCCACTTACCAAAACATTCACTCCCACTGCAGCCATAATACTGAAATTCATGCTAAAAACACTGGGCTCTCTGAAGTGAACTGAGACGTTGACTTTGATGAAACCATTGCCACATTCAAGCAAGATTAAATATGCCAAAAAAAAACAGGTTACCCCAACCTCCACTCACGTTTTTCCTGACTGTCCATTCTATTTTTTTTATTTATAAAGCACATGTTCATTAAATGCTATTAATGCTGTAGAAGATTTACAGACTTTGCCTCATGACAAAACCTGTGAGAAGACTAGCAGCTTTAATGAGGTTAAATGAACTGCAATACAAATAACAGATTTGAAGTTGTTCTTGAAAGAAGGTTAAGCAACTCAACATGACCCAATAAATCATTGTTCATGCAGTACTTTTCCTTTGAAAAAGAAACATTACTTTGTTACCACACCCTACTCAAGTCTATTGGTAGACTTGTATTTTTCTGTTTGGTCCCCCCCCCAAACCTTTTGCCTTCATACCTCTCTTTTTCTGAATTTTGTTTTTGTTGACTTTAGAACTCTGTGCAATTTACCACTGCTAACCAGTGCTAAAGTGCTTCTACTCTCTGCCTTAAAATATGGTAAAACTGGTTTACACTTGATTGTCATATTTAATTTACTTAGAGGTCTCTAGTAAAGTAGTACTACATGTACCCAGGGCCAGTATGTCAAATGCTACTAGTAGGCCTGCAGCACATATCATGCCACAAACTTGAGTATCCCTCTTTAAAAATGTTTAAGGCCTGCCATTGCAGCCTATATGCAGATGTAAACAGCAAATTAGATGTGCCAAAATAAACCTTTTGCCGGCCTACATCTCCCTTTTTTCAGTATATATACGTCACCTTTGGACAGGCCCTAAACAGCCCATTTGAAAGGGTGCACTACATGTAAAAAGTTCGATATTTACTTTTAAGTTCCGGCAGTGAAAACACTATAAAATGTGTTTCCCACTACTGCAAGTGCTACCATTCCCACAGAATAACATTGGGTTACCTTATTACTTTAAATAAGTGATAACGTATGATTTGGAACAGGTAGAAATGCTATGTTTGGTCTCAAAAGGGTTGTAATTCAAAATCCCTTTTAATATTAAAGTCGGAAATTAAATGACAATTCTATAAACACAACTTTTAGAAAGTTGACATTCTCTTGTTCGAACCATTTAGTGCCTACAGCCTGTGTCCAGGGTCACATGACTGTGAATAGAGTGGCAATTGGCCTTTGGATTTCTCCCAAACAGATAGACAAAGGGAACTAGTGGTTGGTGAGATAGGGCATCCTGCCAGGATGGGAGGGGCAGAGCTGTTGCCTGCCCCATCTACAATTCTAAGGCCTGCTCCAGCACACTATCAACCATTGTGATACCTGCCTGTTAATATTAATAATACTTTATTGCGTGATTTGAAAAAAACCATTGCAAATACAAAGTTAAAATATCAAGAAAAATTCGTTTAAAATAGACTAGTTTAGTCCTGTAAGCAAGTTGTGCCTGCCAAGACGTTATGCCAACAGAGGGTTGCTGACTGGGGAACCCTCGCAAAAAATACCTGCCTGTTGTCACCTTAGATCTCTGGAAGTCTGGGCAGGGGAGGAAGGTAATTTCCAGAGTTTGATGTGGGGAGAAGTCTAGACGATTCCCCCTCTTCAAAGGCTTGCACCAGGAATAAATACTGGACCCTCAGAACAACTCTTCAGTACACTCCTAGACGTCATTCATTAGGACTGTTTTGTACTCAGAGGACTACCTTGCTACTTGAAGGCTGCCTTGTTCCTCAGAGGGCTTCCCTGCTGCTTTTCCAGAGGACTGCGCTGCTACTTGAGGCCTACCTTGCTGCTTGAAGGGCAGAGGAAAATCTCCTTGCTCCCAGGAACACCGGAATGACTCCAAGGGTCAGTTGGCTGACCTTCTGTTCTGAGCTACACAGCACTTCGTGCTACAGCAGCGACAGTCCTTGGTGACTGCCAATGCAAATCTCCAGGAACTACTGCCTGCGATGCCCAACCGAATCTTTGCACTACAGAAACGCCATCTGTGATGCTCTCCTCACTCCTTCAGCCCAACCCACAGTGAACTGGACTCTTAATGCAGGACTTTCAGAAGGTAACTTTTTCAGTTGGACTAACCTGTTCTCTGTATCGGACTCGCACTTTATTACAGTCAGCCAGAACTTGTAACTTTTTCCGGGTTTAGCATTACCAAGCGACTGTGCTTTTAGGGGCTATACGTACCTACACAATTGAAATTGCATATCTCCAGGTCTACTGATAGGATTGTTCTCTTTCTGGTATCATTTAATAAAATGTTCTCTATTTTTCTTCTGTTTTGTTTTCACTTTGTTCCTGACTGTATGCTTTCTAAATTCTTTACACATTGCCTCTAAGTTAAGCCTGGCAGCTTTTGTGGCAAGCTAAGAGAGGGTTCAGCACAGGTTAATTAGTGAACTTTGCGCTTCACCAGGGATTGTGGTTGTGGCTTGAGAAGGGTCTTCACCCTCTCAATCAAAAACTCAATGTCCCGCAACTTTGCATTAATTTACAAATGTGTACAAGTAGGCAGGTGGAAATACCTATGGTGACATTGTCCTTATAGTTCACACCCCAAGTGAGCCCCGAACCCTTTAATCACATTATGCCCCACCTATACTATATGTAATATAAAGGGTTTGTCGTAATCAAAAGGGGAGTGGAAAAATGTCATAATAAAGCAATGCAGCACCATTAAAATCACTATGGATAGTACCATTTTACTATACCCTTCATTAATACCTATCATGACTCACTGCTAGCCATGCAATTGTAAATAACGTATTTCAAACCATTTCAGTCACCTTCAATAGAATATGTGATGATTAACTATAAAGTTCAATCTTGTCAATGACCTTGACCAAGACATACTTATCTCATTGTCAATTTTATCACCCTCTATAAAGCATTGCAGTATTCAATACTATGTGCACAAGAGTCTATAGTCTATTTTAACATGCTGTAACTACAGCCTTAAGACCCACCAACAGGGTTCCCAAACTTCCAGAGTCTCTGAGCAAATGCCCAAGCTCTATGCTTGTTTAGCATAATACAAAGCCGTTCCACAGGTCATGTACTCCATGACCTGCGAGACTTAGGGCAACATTTGGATTTAAACTTCTGAGAAGCTGCAGTATGTTTAGCAGTCCCCACAGTAAACTGTTGTGGGTCCCCTGCCATCTCTGGGCACCATAGAAGCCAAAATAGCAAATTTTTAGAGAATCCCAGATGCTTCTGAAGCACTTTATACCCTGAGGTATGCATATTTTATAGGCATTTTTGCTACTCTTTTTTATTTGTTATCAAGCGCCATCTCTCCGAGTATTTCTTTTTTCTTTCTAACATGTGGTGCCTGGACCCTCTCTACTACATGGACAAGCTATGCGCATTATCCTCCAGTTATGTCCGCAGTATATAAAAATATACCCATGCCTATATACATACACCAATGTAAAAATATGATTTTTCTTTTTTCTTTTTCAGAGCAAAAGATTATCTAGGAATGTTTTTCTTCCTTTCTACAGTATCTAATAATGAGGAAGTTCAGTATCTATTGCCTCACTTTCTGCACCAAATATTACTGGATCGTCTATTTGTAAGTTTAGAAGTGTAGAAAAGTGTGAGAAGGATCAAACACATTTTTGCGAATATCACAAATGTACAACTCTGTGGATGTTTACAGAATTTTTGTGTCCAACTTCCTTGACTTTACCTTGGTTGCACCAACAAGAAGTTAATTTCTTCTATAGAGAGTCTCAACTGGCATTCAAATTAAAATACAACATTTGCACACGACTTGGGCCTCATTTAGAAGAAAGTGCCACAGCGCGTCACCACAGGCCCTTTGGCTGCGGCACTTTCAAAGCACAGGGATGCATCATATCTACAAGGATATGAGGGATCTCTTTGCTCTCCCCTGAGCTGGTGTACAATTAGCTGCCATGCGCCAATGCAGGCACCCTTGCACCATGGGGTAAGGATGCCTGCGTCACAGGGATGATTGTTTATTTGCAGGAAGGTGTCCCTTCCGGCACATAGACAATCTGAAATGGCGCTATTCAACTTCTATGTGTGCTGCATTAGCATGAATATAGACCAATACATCACATGCATTTACAACGCATGCGAATACATAACGGTCATTACAACAACCGCGTTGTTACATCGCAGTACCATTACAACGCAAGATGTTACGACTTGCTCTAGATGGCACGCTGGACTAAGGAATATTATAATTTACTATTCCAACTCCAGTGTGTGCAACAGTAGGAAAGGTGTTAGATAGTAAATTATACAATTCCTTAGTTTAGAGCGCCATCTAGAGCAAGTCGTTGTAATGACTTGCGCTGTAATGGTGCTGCGATAACAACCGGGATGTAATCGCTATGCGTTGTAACGCATGTGATGTTATGGTTGTTTCCCCATTAGCACACATAGAACTTGTAAAACGTCATTTTATTTAATGATTGTTTATGTGTAGGAAGGGACACCTTCCTGCACATAAACAATCATAAGAACTGATTTCCTCATTCTATGTGTGCTGCAGAATGAAACACGCATATAAAGAGGGAAAAAATGAGGAGAAATGAACACATTTCTCCTCGTTGCTTCTCCCTATAGCATTCAAATGCATTTCCAGGTTTACGATAGCTCGTAAATCTGGAAATGTTTCAGGTTCCATGGGTTTTGCCTGGGAACACCCACAGCAACCCCCATGGAACGCCCCTTTCACGCAAAGTGCTGTGTGTAAAGTGGTCATATTTACAAGAACAGGAAATGCCACACAGGGTGGCTTTTCATGTCCTTGTAAAAATGGGACAGAGAAATGCGCTGTTGCTGCATCACAAAAAGTGATGCACCGGCGGCGCAATGGGATTGTAAATAAGCCCCACAGCGTGCAGCTTTTTTTTCTATACAAATTTCACCAGATAGTACCTAGCAAAAACTGTGCAATGAAGACACTTAGGATTCTGAGTTTTGCAGCACTGTAAAGGGAGGGCATGTGGTTTATTACCACGTTATCACTTATTACTACCCACCCAATTCATAATACAGAGATAATGGAGAACTTGGAAAATATTCCACCCAGTGGTATCGGTGTTACCAGCTTTGGTTTTACTGCTGCAAGTACTGGTCCCCACAGACTCTTGCCATGATTTCAAGTTGTGTACAATATTGTAGGATATTTATTACACCACTTAGTAAATTTATGGTCTAGGAAAATATTCAATTTTTTCACTAATTTTGCAGCATGCAAATTTGGGAAATTAATATATCACATTGCAAAATTATATGAAGCTCATGACAAACAAGTTAGTGCAAATGCATGGGAATAACCAACTGGCTAGTAAGGAAGTGGCTACTGTTAATGGTGTTTTTGTTTTTATTATTATTCTTCGATGTAATGGTGCATTTCGGACTAAAATATAGCGCCACAGTATGGATTTGCATTGTTGCATTTTGTGTAATCCGCCATTGCCAGGTTCCACTGAGATGGTGGGGTCACTGTACCCAACCTACGGACACAGGTACCATATTAGGGCATGCTGTAGTAACTGCTTCACCAAGATGCCTGTCTTCCCTGCTACCATTTACTACTGCCACATGCTCTCTTCCTTTGGGCCCTTTCTTTGGCTCTTTAGTTAGGTGGCTGTTAGGTATATCATAGTTACAACATCAAATACAGTTGTAACAGGCATCAGTTTTAATCAAGTCAAAAATGAAAGATTTTGTATAGTTTGAATTATTTATTTAAATAAAAGTAATAATTGTATTACTCAAGCAGTTTACAGAACATTGCATGAAGTTGCTGTCCTGAACTCCCTCTGAGGCGGAAAGCCGGAGGTTTTGGTAACTGCTCACGCACTTTTTTTAAAACTGTCACTTTTGTTGATTTTAATAACAAAAACTAATCTGGGCTCACCTGTGTGAAAGCGCTGCCACTACGCGCTAGTCAGACCCTCCAGATTGAGACGAAAACGCCCTCACCGCCAGCGCGGCAAAGGTGTAGCCACGCCCACTGCGAGGCCACGCCCTCTACAACTATTTCAAATGTGCCGACCTCCCCAGCGCAGCGGACGAGCGCAGCGGGAGCGCCGTTTGCGCGCCGAAGGCGCGCCTAAGGCAAGCCCGTCTGCGCCCGTCCGCGCACGACCGGGCCTAGGGCCAGAACCCCTGCCTGAAACATCCTACCCTAATGTAAGCTACTCACGTAGAGAACTACTAAGCCTTAGACCCCCCACCCCCTCCTGTGATTACATCCATGACTTTAATGGACCTTTCACTCGCTGCTCTCTATGCAAGCCAGTCCAGCTCACGCTCCCTACAAAACCTATCAAACCCGCCACCCTTAAACTTGCCTCACTGAACTGTCGCTCACTTCCGAAACATGCGACACAGATTACCCATCTCCTAGAAGATCAGGAGATAGATATACTCTTCCTCACGGAAACGTGGCTCGGTCCACACTCTCAATCAGACATGGTTCTAGCAACACCACGAGGCTACTGTATTCAGTCCCTACCCCGCCCTCTAGGCAGAGGTGGCGGTGTAGCCATCATCCATCGAGAACATCTCCACTGCAAAACCCACGATGCGCAGATTACCGACGCAGAAAGTCTGCATTTCACCTTTAAACTTAACCCAACCAATTCACTAACAGGACTTCTTGTTTACCGCCCCCCCGGCTTCCCAGGTCCCTTCGCCTGTTCCCTTCTAGACTTAGTTACAACCCAGGCCCATTCCCTATCAAACTTTATGATAGTCGGGGACCTGAACATCCATCTAGAAGACCCGGCAGACTCGGTAGCCAATGATCTGATCCAAGACCTAGCGGCTCTCGACATCCGCCTACTAAACTCCGGAGCCACCCACATCAAGGGCCATCTATTGGACCCGGTGTTTACCAGCTCTCCCTCGATGCTAGCGAAGGAGGCCCTTCCCCTCCCTTGGACAGACCACTTCCTTGTCCCCTTCCAATTACCTGGAATCTTCAGGAAACACCGAATACCCCCCACCTACAGTAAGGACAGGACCTGGTCCAGACTCCCCACGGAAGAATGGGCTAAGACCCTTGAAAGAACCACCCCTGCACACGCAGAAGACCCGGCCACGGCAGACAGAAGATTCAGGGACTGGATCACCTCCTCCCTAGACTTAGTACTCCCACTTAGAACCAGGGAAGACAAAAACGGTAAACCTGGCTCAGCACCATGGTATACCGCGGATCTCAGAATACACCGTAAAAATTGTAAAAAAGCCGAACGGCTCTGGAGAAAAAACTGGCAACACGCCAACAAAGAGGCCTACCAGTCTACGGTCAAACTCTATAAAGAGGCCATCAAACTAGCCAAAGCCTCATACTATGATACGCGGATACAAGAAGCATCTAACTCAGCCCGAGAATCCTTTTTAATCGTAAAGGAGCTGACCAAGGTCCCCATCACTTCTCCCTCTAACACCCCTAAAGTTGACAGAAGCAATGAGCTAGCGAACTTCTTCAACGATAAAATCACCCGCATCCTGGTCTCCCTCCCACCCCCCGGACCCCCCAGCCACACGGAAAGCCGTATACTCCTCGACCAGGCTGAAAGTAACCTACGCCCCACTCTACCAACATTCCGACCAGTCACTCCCCTAGAGGTTGAGCGAACCCTAACGAAAATGAAAAGTGGGTCTCCCTTGGACCCAGCACCAATCAGGTTCCTCAAGACCGTTGCCTCAGTAATCGTACCTACTGTTACGGATCTCATCAACAGCTCGTTCGCCCACGGAACCGTTCCCGACAGCTGGAAGAGTGCTGTGGTTAAAGCACTCTTAAAAAAACCTCAGCTAGACCCATCGGACCTGTCGAACTACAGACCAATATCTCTACTCCCTGGTATCAGCAAAGTCACTGAGAAACTGATAAATACCCAATTATCCCAGTTCCTTGAAACCAACAACTTGCTTCGACAATCCCAAACCGGATTTCGCCCGGGCCATGGAACAGACACTGCACTCCTCGCAGTCATCGAGGAGGCAAGGGGCATACTGGATTCAGGAGGATCAGTGGCAGTGATCCTCCTGGATCTGAGCGCAGCCTTCGACACGGTCAACCACCGTATCCTTCTGCATAGACTGGCCGATGCAGGACTTACCGGGACAGCAATCAAATGGATTGAATCCTTCCTTACAGGGCGCACTTTCCAAGTGTGGGACGACAATCATCATTCATCCACCCTCCCACTCACAAGCGGCGTCCCCCAGGGCTCCTCCCTGAGCCCGACGCTTTTTAATGTCTATATGGCCCCACTCGAGGACGTGGTAACACCATTTAACATAAAAATGGTGAGCTACGCTGACGATACCCAACTAGTCGTCTCCTTGTCCCAGCTGATTGACCATCCAGAAAATCTGACTAACTGCCTCATAGGAATTCATAACTGGATGAATAACTCATCACTAAAACTGAATGGGACAAAGACGGAAGTGATGCTACTAGGAAAGCAATGGACGACCATCCCTCCAACACTCTGGCCCGATGTGTTCGGAGAAATCCCCCCCCCAAAACGTGAAATCAAGACACTCGGGGTGTGGCTCGAACCACAGCTCACGATGAAAACTCAAGCAACTAAAACCTCGGGCACCTGCTTCGGGCTCATGCGCACGACCCGTAAAATCCTGCCCTTACTGCCACCTACTTCCAGGAAGCTACTCATCCAGGGACTAGTGCTGTCCCGCCTGGACTACAGCAACCTGGTTTATTTGGGAGCCCCCGAGTCCACCATCACGAAACTCCAGCGGACACAGAACGCGGCGGCACGCATGCTTACTAACACCCCTTCCAGAACGTCCGCCAAGCCGGCCCTCAAAGCCCTGCACTGGCTCCCTGTGCGCCAAAGGGTGCAATTCAAAGCGATGTGTACAACACACAAGTTGTTCAACGGATCTGGTCCAGCGATTCTTAGTAAAATGATCACTCCCTACACAGCAACCAGATCCCTACGATCGCAGAATGAGAACCTAGCCAGCACCCCTAGATTCAAAAGAACCCGTACAGGAGGTCGACAATTCTCCGTTCAAGCGGCTAAGGGCTGGAACGCACTCCCTCGCTCCCTCAGACTAGAACCCAACTACCTGGTTTTCCGCAAGAAACTAAAGACTCACCTGTTTCCTAAATAAATTCCTTCTGTTGCTCTCCCCTCCCTCTCTTCCCCCTCAACAGGATTTCAAGTCACATAGCGCGGGGATGCCCTTGGGTCACCAGGCGCTCTAGAAATCGCTAAAATAAATAAATAAATAAAATAAATTCTGCTGATGACTCCGGTTCACACAAGGAAATATAGTATCAATTTAGTCTAGTCATATTAAAAGCTGTCTGAGAACAAAGTTTAAGACATCCGAAAAGTATTCAATTCTTCTTTTTTATTTATTTTTTATTTTTTTTGAACATTTTATTGAACAATAAATCAATTACAAGCATGGGCCTACAACCACCAGGGCCGGCCGCTAGATTCAGAAAGGATCATACAGATGTTAAGGCAGTAGTCGACTCCCGGGGCCCAGCCCCGTACATGGCTCCGGATAGTCCTAGGGAAGCAGGATACATAGATTTAACATAAATAACAAATAAAAACAAAAGGCGAGGCGTAAGGGCAAAAAATGTGGGTCAGGCTACATCCGGGGGACTCTACTTCAGACCTTCAAATAGCTATCAAGAGGAAGGAGTACTGATAGGTCGGGGGGGGGGGTCACGGGAGAGGAACGTCTATATTCGGTTATTCCAAAAGTCGCAAGGAACCCTCAAGGGTCAGGGGGACAAAGCAATATCGGTGTCCACTAGGGGGGGAATACAGATACCCCCACGATACGCGTTCCATTGCCCCCAGATTCTACCCCATGCCCCCGGTTTACCACGAGCCACATACATAGTCTTCTCCCTGAACATGCACCAGTCAATGTTCTCCTTCCATACGGACACGGTGGGAGGCCGCTGGGAACCCCAAAGCTGCGCTATATCTCTCTTGGCAATCATGTTCCCCAGGGCCGCCCACCGAGTCTGAGCCGCGTTATAATCATTGGGCTCCCACACATTCAGGACACAGCGACGCACCTCCGGCAGCAGCACAACCCCGGTGACTTGTCCCATGACCACATGAACCCGGCGCCAGTATTCCGCCACCTCGCGACACTCCCAAAGGATATGGAGAAAGGTGGCTCTGAGTCCACATCCCCGCTTACAGAGCCCGTCTTCAGAAAATCCCATCGAGACCAAACGGGGACCCGTCACATACACCCGGTGGAGAATCTTAAGTTGGACCAGGCGGAGACGGGCTGGAATGGCCACTTCCTTGGGGGACGACAGTGTGGACTGCCAGTCCTCGTCGTCCAGTTCCACCCCATCCCCCGTCCACGCCTCCCGGAGGCGCACCAAGAGGTCAGCCCGATTATTGATAAGTTTTTTATAAATTAATGAGATAGTACTGTCGGGGACATGACCATCGAGTATGCGGTCCTCGAGGGGCGAAGAAGCCGGGATCTTGGTCCCCTTCCCAAAAACAGAGAGCAGGGCATGCCGAATCTGGGCGTAGCGGAAGAACTCCCTTTCCGTAAGTTCGTATTCGCTCTGGAGCGCCGTGAATGTTTTAACCGCACCCTTAATCCATAAGTCTCCCACTCTACTAATACCAATCGTGTCCCAACGTTCAAACCCCTTCGTTGTCCAGAGGCTTCCCAGGCGGTCGGAGGCAAACAGAGGAGTAGCACATGTTAATCGCTCACTCCAGCCCAAGGCTACATTGGCCGCCTTCCAGATCCGTGCCGCAATCTTAGTAGGGCCCGTAAGGGTCCGTCCAGCCGAGCTGGAGTAAAGTGCCCTGTTATAGTTTCCGCCGGGAAGCAGGAATTTATCCATCTCATACGCCGGATTCAAGCCAGGCGCATACGTGGCATGGTTAATGGCCGATAGCTGTGAGGCCCAATAATACCTGCGAATGTCGGGAAGCGCGATGCCCCCGTCGTACCAGGGGAGAGTAAGCTTTGCCAGAGCGTTACGCGCCCGTCCGTCCCACACCAGTCTCCTCTGCAGGCTCTCCACCTCCCGAAAGTAGGACACAGGAATAACATCGAAGGAGTTCTGAAGTGCATAGAGAAATCTGGGAAGGGACATCATTTTAAACAGTGCTGCCCGACCCAGCGGGGACAAGGGCAGCTTACACCACCGAGCCGTGTCCTCCCTCAAACGCCGAAGTGGAAGCAGGAGATTCTGCTCATAGCGAGCCACCGGGTCCATCGAGACGTATATTCCCAAGTATTTAAAGCCGGACAGAGATAATTGGATCGGAAGCCGAGGCGGCAAGAGAGGAGGGTCACCGGAGATAGGATAGACACAGGATTTAGACCAGTTGATCGTTAGACCCGAATTTCTCCCAAAGGAAGTCAGAACATCAAAGAGAACATTCAGCGACTGCCGCGGCGAGGTGAGATACAGGAGAATATCGTCCGCATACAACGAGACCCGATCCTCGAAGCCCGGGGCCCACCGGATCCCTCTGATCGAGGGCTCCCAGCGGAGCCAAGCAGCGAGCGGCTCCAAGGCAAGAGCAAAGAGCAGAGGGGACAACGGGCACCCCTGCCTCGTACCCCTACCGAGAGCGAAGGGCCGAGAGACCCGCCCATTAACTACCACCTGAGCCATGGGTCCCGTGTAAAGAAGCTTCACCCAGCCAAGAAATCCCTCCCCAAAGCCGAATTTGGTCAAGACAGCCCAGAGGAATGGCCACTCGATGGTGTCAAAGGCCATCGTGGCGTCTAAAGAAACCAGCACGGCTGGTTCGGAGAGGTACTCCGCCCTGGCGAGGGCGCCGTGAAGACGCCGCAAGTTAAGAGCGGTGTTACGGTGAGGGATGAAGCCGCATTGATCAGGATGAATCAAATCGCAGATGACGCTCAACAAACGATTGGCAAGGACTTTAGCCAGGATTTTAGGCTCTGCATTTAGCAGTGAAATAGGCCTGTAGGAGGCACAGCGATCTCGTGGCTTACCGTCCTTGGGGATCACGACTATCGTAGCCAGACGCTGGTCGTCAGGAAGGGAGCCTGCCTCAAGGGACTCCTGAAACATACGACGGAGGAAGGGCGCGAGTTTATCCGGGCGCAACTTATATAATTCAATAGGCAGCCCGTTGGGACCCATCGCCTTGCCCGAACGAAGGGACCGAATCGCAGTTGCAATTTCATCTACAGACAAGGGGGCGTCCAGCTGCTCACGGTCTTCGACGGACAGGCCGGGCAAAGCAATATCCCTCAGCAGAAGGCAAGAGTCTTCTTCATCCCTATCAGTAACCGGGGAGTACACGGCCCGGAGGTGGTCAGCGAAACATTCCACAATCTCACCAGGCTCAGTCACACACACTCCATCCGAGACACACAGCTCCGGGACCACACGATTCACTCTCTCCTTCTTATCCAGCCACGCAATCAACTTTCCCGCCTTGTCCCCGGCATCATACAATCGACCCTGCTGCTCCCTATACATCGTTTTGGCAGCGTCAGTGACAAGAGACCTGTATTCAAACTGTTTCAGGCTGAGGGCATGAAGCCCGTCCGGAGTGACGCCCGTCTCCAAGGCCGGCTCCAGCCCCGAGATGTCAGTCTCCAGCTTCACCACTGCCTCACTCTTGAGCTTCTTAGCCACCACTATCTGGGAGAGGGCGTGTCCGCGGATTACGGTTTTAAAGGCTTCCCACAGGGACATTGCGGACGACACCGACCCCTCGTTTTCAAGGAAGTATTGGTCCATAGCCTTAACCAGGCTGTCGCGAGTCATAGGGTCTCGCAGGTACCACGGGTTAATGGGAGCAATCCGCCCTGCAGACCGCGACTCGGTGTCAAAGAGCAGCCACAGCGGGGAATGGTCGGAAATACCCCGCGCCAGGTGCCTAACCTCTCGAATCCGACCAGTCTGTGCCGCGGGCATAAGGAAATAGTCTAACCTAGAAAGACTCCCATGCGCCCCAGAGTGAAAGGTGTACTGACATTGGGTCGGATGCATTAATCTCCAACTATCCACCAGGCCGAAGGTCTCCAGCAAGCCACCAAGCCATGCCTGGGCAGCGGGGAGGGCCCTGGGTGGGTGACGATCCAGGTCACCCGAAACCACCGAATTAAAGTCCCCGCCCATAAGCAAAAGACCCTCCGGAAGTTCAAGCAGCTTTCGACCCAAGTCCGCGAAGGTGGAGTTCTGGAGGCCCGGGGGGATGTAAACTGAGACCAGGGAAAGGGGCTGCCCCTCCCACCTCCCAGTCAAACACACATAGCGCCCTCTGTCATCCGAGACTACCCTAGTGATATCCAACGGAAGTGAGGATCGCAGGAGAATGCCCGCCCCCCTGGAACCAGTTGTGAAACCAGAATGGGCCACGAGGCGGTATCCCCCCCTGTTCATTGCATGACAAACATTGCCAACCAGATGCGTCTCCTGGATAAACACCACATCAGGAGTCAGACGACGCAAATACTGCAGTACTACACCCCGTTTGATACGATCCCCCAACCCATTGACGTTCCATGACATCAGTCTCAACCCGTCCCCCCCCATCCCCTCCAATAGATCAAAGGCCCCCCAGTCAGTAGCACAGTTCCCGAGTCTGGACAAAAATCAATACCTCGCCCTGCGAACAAAAAACACACAGCAAAACAACCCCTCCCTCCCCCCAACCCCCCCCAAATCCAACTCCCCCCACCCTGCACCCCTGCGGGCCAGAAAACCCCCCCAACTTGCAGTGTGCCTGTCGCCCTACTAGCCCCATTCTACGAAAAGACCCCGGAGGAGGAAAGGGACCCGTCCCCGCCCGCCCCCCACACAGGTCCTAGTGAGACAAAATGAACAAAAGAAGTAAAACCCAGCTGAACAATGCAAAATGGCAAAATCAAGGACCAAAAGTCACTCCAAAGGGGACCCGTCACCTTCGGCGCCTGCCGAGGGCCCGGGACGGTCACCTCTGTCCGGCAGCGAGTCCAGCCAGTCACACACGGCCACAGGAGAGTCAAAAAAGGCAGTCCGATCCTCATGTTTCACTCGGAGTTTTGCAGGGTAGAGCATAGAGTACTTTAGGCCCAGTTCACGGAGACGACGCTTCACCCCCTGGAATCCCATCCGCTGTTTCTGGACAAGTTGGGTAAAGTCCGGATAAAAGTTAATGGATGAGTTCTCATGACGAACCGGGCCGTGGACCCGTGAGGCCTGCAGAATCGCATCTCGGTCTCTATAGTGGAACAGTTTGGCCACGATAGGCCTCGGGGGGGCCCCCGGCCGTGGCCGACCGCCCGGAACTCGATGGGCCCGCTCCACGGCAAAGAACTTACTTAGGCCTGCAGGGGCCAACTGTTGGAGGATGAGTTCCTCGACCAGGAGGTCAACCGGGCGGTTGTCGGAGGACTCCGGTACGCCTATGACACGGATGTTGTTGCGTCGGGCCCGTCCCTCGAAGTCCTCCAGCCGCCGGGCCATCTGATCGTTGACCGCCTTAATGTCACCAAGCGCGGCCTGCAGGTCCGACACATCCGTACCAAGGGTGGAGGTCCGCACATCGAGAGCCTGAACCCTCTCGTTAGTTTTGGAGAGATCTGCCCGAATTAAGGTGACATCGATTGCCACCGTGTCGATTTTACGGGCCAGGGCCTCGTATTGCGTGGCGATGGTTTCTCTGATGCCATCAATGGCACCCATGATGTCCTGCAGGGAAAGCTCCGGAGAGACGGTCGTGCCACCACCGACGGCATCCGGGGGGGGGGGGCGGTCGCTCCAGGGGACCCTCTGCCCTGAGTGTAGCGGTCCATGTTGTTGGCCTGGACCGGTCCCCCGCGGAGGGAGGCCTTAGTCTTACGCCCCTCGGGGCCCCCCTTGCCCCCCATGTGGTCACGGACACCGAAGGGGACCGCCGATCAAGAGTCGTAGGGGCACCGGCACCGCAGACCAGCGCCTCACCAGAGACCACAATATAGCGGTGCGGGGGGACCCAAGGCGATGGGCACACTAGTGGCAGGTGGAGACAAGGCCTCGCGCAGAGGCCAAGGAAACACCCCGCCACATCAAGTGCATTCGCAGGCCAGCCCCCTGAAGTCCGAAAGTGAAACCGAAAGTGGTAGAGCGGCCACTGGCACCGCACTGCAGCCGCTGTTGTTCAATTACGACACGGCTCCACGGTTCACCTTCGCCCCGGGCACCTCCGTCGGGTGGGTCCCAAAAGTTCGAACAACGACAACTCAGGATTCCCAGGTCCGATTCGAGTTCCGAAAAGAGATACGTGCTCAGCCGGTCTTCATCTGCCAGATTCCATAAACCACATCAGGATATTCTCAGGATAAATTCCGAGGAGCAGCAAGGGTCCGGGGAGCCCTGTGCTCACGCGACCATCTTGGATGCGCGCTAGGCTCCTCCTCTATTATTCAATTCTTCTTGCTCTAACACAGCTTCTCACATGTTTCAGCCCTCTTTACCTCATCTATCTCACTACAATGCAACCGTGTATCTAGTTCTTTTCTCTCCCCAGCAAAGCCAGTAAGAAAATCTGCAGAATAGTGTGATGACTAAATGAAATGAGTCAAGTCATATAAGTGCCCTATCAGATCCCTCTCTCTCTGTGTCTTAAAATACCCATGCTAAAAGAAGCCCACAAAGGGACTCTCTTCAAGCACCAAGCTCACAAAGCCTCCCCAAGTCAAGGGCCAATGCCCAAGAAAGCCTTGGGGGGGGCCCCAGTGGACGGTACATGGAAGGGCCTCCTCTGGACTCAATCAGGAGCTCTCCGGCAAGAGTACTGTGCTGAGGGGGTCCCCTGGAGCTTGGGCCCCCCCACACTGTGGGGCTGCTGGGGCCTATATTACAACACTGTTGCAGCCCCCCCCGCTGCATCCTCTTCCGGTAACCCCCTGACTTTCTCTGGGACACCTTTTATACATTTGTCATTTGCAACAATTTTATTAACAGTAACATATTACAAGTTTACTCTCTTCCAGGCATTTAATGGCGGTGGAGGGTGATGAAGGCTAAGTATTTCCCTTCTGCTGTGGTCACGGGCCACTCAAACACTGATTATCTAAAAATAATGAACACGGATGTGAAATAAAAGGTCTTACGTTGAAGTGGCACTTTTATCCATTAAGTCATTAGCACAGCGAAAGAAATATATTCATCAATTCATTAGCTCAGAAATAACATCAAAATCATAATTTCAATCCGTCAGAAATAGCAACACAAAATAAATTTTAATAAACGTGCAAGTGCCTAGAAGGCAAACCTCACATGAGAAAACGTAACCATCAAGAGTCATAGGTATTAAGGTAAATTAATTGCAATTAATTGGGTGAGGATGAGAAACTTAGCATAAGAGAAGGGGCTAAAAAAAGGAAAAAATGTTAATCTAGATTGGACTCTACCACCTGAGAGTAGGCTTCCTAAGCCCAATGCAGATATACAGCCGTCCGAGAACCCACAGCATGCATGGCACTTCAGAAGAGGTCTGAGCTCAAACTGGGGTGCAGGCCTTATAAACCTGTTCAATGCAGAATGGTTAAACCACATTGACGTAGGTGCTTGAACCACACTGGCGTAGGTGCTTGACCGCACACCTACAGTGGTGTTGCTAAAACCTTGAGAACACAGAAGTGGTATCCTAGTGGGCCAGGTGTGTGGCCGGGTGGTTGGCAAAGCTTGACCGCAAATTATAAACACTGGACATTTTTAGCTTAAGTTTCTCGGAAAATATAGATAAAAGCGGATCTTCAAACAGGTGCTATCATTGCAAGGTGCTGTCTTGGGTTTCCTTTAAGCAAGCGTGGAAAGTTTCATAATATAAAAATGAAGCAAGCAATACTTATGAAATGTTGAGGATGTACCAGCTGGTCCTGCATGTGGGTGAGATATGCTATTCTTGTTACTGTGGAAAGTTTCCGTGGTCGCCCGAGCTGCCTCGCAGTGTTGGGCACAAGAGAAATGTATGTTCAAGAATATCGGGGCCTAGTAGACTTTATTATTGAAGATGATGACATGAGGCAGTGGGCTTTGGGCTTGGGCCTATATGCAGATGTGTCAAGGGATGTGTGGGCTATCACTTACTATGTATGGTAAAAAATGGTCAAGATAGCACATTTCCAGGTTTTAGCTGGTGGGGCCTATACAGGGACCTTCATGCTGCATGGGTCGAGCAGAATGTTATGTTGGGAATTTATATGGTAAAAAGTGACCCTCCATCATTTCCCTCCTCTTGTTCATTTTTTAACACACTTCTTACAGAGTATCTTGGTGATCCTTCTGCTAGTGAGGGCATCCAGGGCGTGTCATTAACGTAGCACTTGAATCCGCCCTGTTGTTGTTCCCTTAGGTCGACATATTATCCATCTGGCCTAATAAGTATTTCGGCATATTCTGCACCTGATCTATTAAGCAGACATTCATATCGAACAGCTGCAGGGCCCTCATTCAGGGTGTTTCTACCTGGGGGAAGTGGGGGAACGATAGGTATGTCATAATGAGTGTCAGGTGCTGCAAGCTCACTAATTTCTAATTGCATCCCATTCCCATCCCCTGGGACACGGTCCATGTCCTCATACTGTGTTTTCTGGTAAATCCCTGTTCTAGCGTAGTTCATACCTACTACCTTGGTGCTGAATTACTCGACACACTTAGATATGACCTGTACACAGCAACACACTAGCATCAACACGCAACAGATAGGTAAACACATTTTCAGGATAGCAGACAGCCATGAAGGCATCCTGTCAAAGTTAAACCAATTACTAAAGATGTCTGCTTCAGCACCTCCCTCCTCACGAATCTTCTTTCCCAGATTGTCCAAGTCCTCAATAGCCTTGGAGAGCGTCCTGTTGTCTGCATCATTCGATGGAATGAATGTGCAGCAGCTTTTTTCTATTTTAGTACAGACTCCACCATCCATAGCAGTCAGTTGATCTAGAACATAGCGATGTTCCAGAACCATTAGTATCAATGGGTGTAGTTCCTCTTTTATGGCGTTGAACCCATCTCGGGTGTTGTTGACGAGCCTCATAAGCTCATATCGGGTCACCTGCAGCCATCGGCCATTAGCTGATGTTTGCCATTTTGGCCACAGGCCCCCGAAGAACTCCTGAACTCCTGGGCGTCATTGAAAAGGCAAAATTCCTGAGGAACTTTGCTAAGGCGTCGTTGGCAAAATATTGAGTGCTCCTTCAGTGGCGGTGGAGCAAGGTGACATCACCTGTCATTGGGGGGGTATGCATGTGGGAAATGTTGGATGCCGGGACAACCAGATGCAATTTGTGCATGGTGACCATGGTGCATAGGCCATTCCATTGGGGAGGCAACTGGAGATAAAGGCGTTCTCTGCATGCCCAATAGATGTCAATGAGGCTGGAGGTGCCATCCTCGAGGTCCAAATTAAAAATAGTGATTTTGCAACCGGTGTTACTGCCCACAGGTACTGTAGCATTGCCTAGGAGGCAAAGGAGAGGAGATTTTAGCTTGTACGCCCAATTCCATTTGTAAGTTGAGCCTTTACCAAAGCTATACCTTCTAGAATGTTGTTGCCAAAGTTCCTCACACTTATACAACGTATCTAAATCAATGCTCTGTGCATATTTTGACTTTGAAAAGGGTCTTCCGCAGGAAGATGCCTTACATGTAAGATTGTGTGGACCATGCCAGCAAACGTAGCACAGTCCTGTACATACAGGGGCATTGGCCAATCTGTGTGTTATGTTTTGAAATTATTGAGGTATGTCTGTGAAATTTTTCATCTTTTTCGCAGATTGCTGGTGGTGATGAAAATGCTGAATACCCAACTGCCTTAAAACCACGCTCATATCCCTGTATTACCCAAGCCGAAACACCATCATGTGTCACCATCGCTCGATACATGTGCTCCATCTCTTTTTCAAATTCTGACACATCAGTCACAACCATGTGTGTGAGATATTTATAATCCCATTGTGTGGTATTCACAAAGACAGTGTCAAGCTGTGCCGATAGAAGCTGGATCAGGCCGTGTATACGGCACAGAAATAAGTGGAGGAGACATTTGGCAGTCGGTGGTGGGATTTCTTGGGGAAAGACCAATTTGTCTGTGCCTACAGCATGTGGGATGTGTGCACACACGTAACACGATTCCTGTGTGACCTTCTTCCCTACTGCGGTTCTGTGTCGGTACCACATGTTATCTAACAAGGCGTTATGGGACCCATGGTCACTTGTTGACTGGTCAAGAGTTGGGGAATGGAAGGCAGTCATGGGATGCTGGTCGGCAATGTAGACAACTGTGTCGTGAAGAGCGGTGGCCCAACTTGTTGCTGTCTGTTTAGATCTTGTAGGGGTGTGCTTTTTTGGTGTATAGAACTGGGGGACTGCAAAGCGACTCTACGTATCCTGTGCTGGGCCATTCTGCATCTGCAGGAGTTGTGGGAGTTGTGGTGGCGGGTGTTGTGTTGGCGGCCTGAGAGCGGGGGGGCCTATTGTTGGGTCCAGGGTACCTTCCCATGTAGTATATGTGCCGCCTGGGATGGAAATTGGGTGTCCGGGATACCTACTAGTGTATGTGTTGCTAGTTGTTCTTGTCAGGATGTGTTGGACCTAGTGCGTTGTTGTGTGCATCTTGTTGGCTATGGGTGACCACTGGTACAGTGGGTGGTGTTGTAGGTGCCATGGCATTGTTGCTAGCTGCATTTTGAGGAAAGCAACCCTTTACCATGATGAAAAAAATGTACCAATTAAATGTTGCTAGTGCCACTCCAACAATGATACATAATGTTAATATAGAAGCAATACATATCTTTGCATCGCGGCTTCTGTACTCATGGAGCAGCACGTGAGTGTCATCTTCGTCTTCACCGACAGTGGCAGGGACAGTGGAAGGGAAGCCGCTGTCCTCCTTCAGGGGGACCAAGGGCATGTAATTTCCTTTTTCTAGTCTCTTGTCTGGTGCTGCTGAGGTGCAGGGTCGAGTCTGACATCGCGGCGATGGATCCATGCCTTCTTTTCAGCTATCCAAATGGCAGTTGGTGAGGAATCAGTGACCATGTACGGGCCCTCAAACTTTGGGTCCTTCCAGCGTCGGACGTGTTTCCGGACAAATATCAAAGTTCCAGAATGGATTGGTGGGAGCTCAGGATCGATGGGGCCCTTCTCCTTCCTCTTGAATATCTGGGTAGAAAGGAACTGCACAGCGCGTGTTAGTGTACATAAATAATCGTAAAGCTCTGCTTTAACAATCTCAGAGGATGTCTCACTATCTGTTTTGGGCCTGGTGGAAGGGACCATTACATTTATGGATCGTCCGGTGACAAGCTGATGTGGCGTGAGGTGGTGATCCGAACTTTGGGAATTTCTTAGTGAAAAGAGGGCAATTGGGAGCCATTTCTTACCAATTGTGGTGCTTATTTTGCTTATTTTACTTTTGAGCAAGCCTTTGAGGTGCTCACAAATGCCATTGCTTTGTGGGTGATAGGCTGATGTTAGTTTGTGTCTAATGCCTAGCGTTGTTGTAAGGGAGGAAAAAATAGTGTTTGAAAAATGACTTCCGTTATCGATCCGGATGGCGTCGGGCACGTCCCACTGGGAATTGACGTCACGGAGTAGGAATGTGGCTGCTGCTTTGGCATCACAGTGGACACATGGTCCAGCTTCGATCCAGCGTGAGAATAGGCATACTATCACAATGAGATATCGGTAATTTTGGCATCTATCAATCATGTCGACATAGTCGATGTGGAGTTCTTTGAAGGGGCCAGAGGGTTTAGGGCTGGTGGAGGTGACTGTTTTGAGAGTTTGGTTTGGAGAATATTGTTGGCAGATGAGGCATTTATTAACAAAGAGTTGTATTTGCTCGTGGGCATTGGGAATGAACAAGTCTGTTTGTAATGTTGTGGACATGTTATCTCGGGAGAAGTGTATGGGAAGGTGTAGTTGATCCAGTGCCACTTGCAGTAAGGCTTGTGGCATGGCAGGCTTTCTAGTCATGGTCTGCCTATAAATGAAATCAGCAGGGTCCTGCTGTACTCCCCTCTTCTTCAATAACTCTTTCTCTTGATCTGATGCATTTTCTCGTATTTCTCTGAAATGTAGTTGGTCGTGGTGATCATATTGTTGCATGTTATAGATAGTGTAAGGGGTGCTTGTGTCGGGTGTTCCTTCATTCGTGTCTATGTGCTCTGTTGGAGGTACCGTTTCAGCAAGTAGGATAGGGGCGTACTGAGCGTCTGGTGCAGCTACAGGTGGGGGGCCTCTGGCTGCAGCTTTTGCTGCCCAGTCTGCCAAAGCGTTACCTCTAGAAACAAAATCTTGACCATTAGTGTGTGCTGCACATTTGACTACAGCTACCTCAGCTGGCAGTGTGAGGGCCTCTATTAGTTCTTCCAATAACTGCCTGTGAATCACAGGCGTCCCATCTGATTTAAGAAACCCTCGTCTTTTCCAGCACAAGATGCTGGAGTGTGTTGTAAGTGTAATAATGTTGTTGGCCATTGCTGTAAGTGGGTTGTGCTGGCATGTATTGTACGGGGGGCTGTGGCTGAAAGTACTGTACGGCAGGCTGTGGTTGGGTCTGTACATATTGTATGGCACGCTGTGACTTAGGTCTGTATATATTGTACGGCAGGCTGAGTTTGCATCTGTTGTGGGGCAGGCTGTGTGTTGCCTGTCAGTGCATTCATGGCAGCCTGGGGAAATGTGGTGACTGCAGTCATCTGACTGACAGTTGCAGCTAACATGACTGTGTCTGGTGTGCCCTTTTTCTTATTAAGTTTCTGTTGCACTAACTTTGCAGCTGCATTCTCTATAGCTAGCTGTCTATTCTTTTCCCGTTCTTGCCTCTTTTTGCAGAAATGTATAATGTGATCCTGTATCTCAGGCCATGGTTTTGCTTCCATTGCTACAACTCCATCCAACTTGTCCTGTATGTCCTGAGGCAGTCCTTTCTTGACCATGTGGTAGAAAAACCTGCTACTCCCTCCTGTTGCGTTCCATTTGTCTTCTAACTCCTGATGCCATTTTTCCTTAATTCTTGAGATAAAGTCAATTGGATCCTCATTCACTTGCATTGTCAGTGACATGAGGGATCCAACATCCAGGACATCTGGAAATTTTATACGCAGTTTGGCCCAGACCTGTGATCTTATTTTGTTAAATGAGTCCCCATCATACTTTGTTTCAGTCGTGGTGATTATGTTCTGACTGATGCTTTTGAAGATGTCCTCCGCTTCTTCTCCCATTATGGAGATGAGCAGACTCTTCAAATCACCTATCCCTAAGTTGACGCTTGCAGTATTTTTGTTCCAGGGCCGCTATCCATTTGCCAGCACCCTCCGTGAGGGTTGGGAGAAGGTTTTTGAGATTCTCTTTGTCCATTTGAGACCATGGGACATATAAGGGCGGGTCAATGGTATTTTTATACAACAGTGGCATCTGGTGTGTTACCCCTGTGGGTCGTGTGAGGTCATATTTACGTGCATACTTCTGCCAGACCCGTAGGCCTGGATTCATAAAGTCATGGTCCCAGTCATCATTAACCCTGGGCGTAGTTCGCGAAGTAGCACTTCGCAAAGCTACGCAAAGTGCACTTCGCACTACGCGAGCTACGCGTAGCACTTCGCGAACTCCGTAGTACCTTGTTCGCACTGTGCCAGATGTCGTTTTCAATGATTGCACAGTGCGGACAAGCAACCGGCACTGTGCAATCATTGAAAATGGCATCTTGCACAGTGCGAGCTGTAGTTTTCTGCTGCTCGAGTAGATTTTTACTCGAGCGGCAGCTTTCTGAACGCGAACTGGTAGTTTCTCATCGCGAGCGGTCGCGAGCATACGCGACCACTCGCAATGAGAAACCTGACCTCCTCGCGTTGGGAATCTCGCCGGGAGGTTTATTTTCCATGCTCGCGATCACCAACTTGATGTTGCTGATCGCGAACAAGGAAAAAGTCTCGCCGGGTTGTCATTTTGCTTGCTCGCGGTCGCCAACTTGACGTTGAGGACCGCGAGCAAGTAAAAAATGACCGCAGCACTACGCAACACTACGCAACGCGTTTTCGCACCGTGCTACGTGCAATTCGCGTAGTGTGAAGTAGCGCGAACTTCGCAAACTACGCGAGCGTAGCGTAGTGCTTTGCCCAGTCTTAGTCATCATCCCCTGCCCCCTTTAAGATGCATTCCTCGGCAGGTGCCATGTCTTGTGGGTCAAATGATCCTTCTCTAGGCCAAATGTTCATTTGGGGTGCATTGGCTTCTGTCCATCCCGCCAAATTATCTGAGAAGGGGTTGACATAGTAGACAGACCCCTCTCCAAGTATCACTATTTCGTTTGGTGTCAGGCCATCAGTCCGTGGTCAGGGTTGCTTGCTAAGAAGCATTGGGTGCAAATTTCGTGACCTGGTTTCATGCAGGCATGCCAAGCCTGAGACATCATACACGTATGGGTGTCCGTGTGAACCTAACACTGTCACATTTTCAGCCTCTGTTCATCTCTTCCTAACTTTCTGCATCACTCTGTCTACTAGGAGTGACATAGGGCCCAACCAGAGTGGGTCCAGAGCATTCCATGCTGTCTGTGGTGCTGGGGGTCCAGATGGCGGCGTAGGGGCAGGTGGGGTCTGTCATGTAAGCGCTGGTAGTGGAGGTGGTGTTGCTTGGGAGCTATTCTGGATATAAGTTAGCTGGGTTTGTGGTACATCTGAGGTGGCTGCCGTGTTGGACAGGGATGTGGCTGGGCTTTGGGCTTCCCCATGGAATTTCATCAAGGGTACCTCCTGTGCCCCGGTGGTTGAGACCTCACTATTGTGCAGCGCCACTGGGCCTGCTGCGCTGGCCAATTCATTGAGTGTTGGCCGGTGCTGTTTACCAAAGTGGCCCGTGTCATCCAATAGTTCAGCGAGTTTACCTTTCACCTGGTTTACACTATAGACAACCACCAAATGTGTGCTATTCGGTCAGTAGGGCTGGGTGCTCGTTGTTCGCATGACATATCCCCTGACCCTTTTCCTATTCTTTGAAATACGTCTAACCCTGTTCTCCACCTACTACTCTCTGTCTCAGTGACTACCTCAGAGGGTTTGTTTCTCCATTGAATATTGGCAGGTGCATTGGGAAGTGTGCTCTCTTTGGCTTGTGATCAGGAGTAAGGGGCAGCCGCCCATAACAGTGGGTCTGTGTATTGGAAGGGAGCTGCTGCTGTTCGGGAAAGATGAACGGACAGTAATTTCTAGTTGCTGTGCCTGAGAACTCACAATCCTCATTGAAGAATGTGGGGGCCGTGGAGCTAGGCCTGGGAAGCGACATGCGCGAGCTGCGCTGTGAACCACTAGAAGCTCCATCGCTTTCTGAGTCCTCGTCTGGCTGGCGATCTACAGAGTTGGAGGCTGGCGTGAGTTTCGGTGTAAATTGGGCGTTCATTTGTCCTGATATTCCAGGCACTGTGGCATGTATCGTTGGGCCGCTGCTGATGACGTATGGTGCAGGTGGGGTGTGCTACATGCAACAGTGTGTGGAGGGGAGTCTGGTGGGGGAGGTGAATCATCTGGGAGATGTTGGGATCCAACAGCTGGTAGGTCATTGGTGGTAGGCTGTAGATCTATGTCTTCAGTGTGGGTGCTTGGTGTTCATACCGCTGGCCTGATATGGTGGGGGTGCAAGAGGAGCAGTAGGCATGGACGTGCGCATACTGGCAGGATGCTCTTGCTCATTGTCTTTGAAAATACGCCAGAGATCTAGGGTAGCCTTCCTCTTCTGTAGCTTGGTGCTGGACTGCTTGGTGTCTAGGAAGGTGTTAGCATGATCTAGTATTACCTTTTCAAAACTACCTTCTGATGGCCATGGGTGACTCATGTTTTTCGTGAGTTTGTGAAGTTCTCTACAATTTTTAAGTATACGTTGTTCCTGCCCACCGAAGGTTTCCAAGATGTGCTGTAGAGGCGTGGCCATAGTGAAGCAATTTGATGTGTAAATGCAAGATAAATCTTTTAATGGAGGATGTTGTTGTGAGACCCACTTTACCTCTCCTTTTCTTTCTCAGTGGCTGTAGTTGAGATCTGGTATTAGTACTTCTCCTACACCCTCAAGGACACGGAGGTACACACCGTCCTTTAATTTGTGGTCCTGTGCAGGAGTGCAACCAGGGAAGCGGAGCTGGCCACCAAAACAGGCGTCAGCAATCTTAGACTGAAGTGGGTATCTTGGCCAAAAGCTCGATAGCATGGCGGGGCCCTCCCAACCTTCGAGTCGTAAGATAAAATATATGTGAAAGTCGATGGTTGTTTTATATACTGTAGAGCTCAGTATCCTATTCATAGGGATACTAGTGTGAGAGTGACACAGTGTAAACCTGAGAGGAGCAATGTGGTTACTGCGGGGGAGGGAGAAGCGCACCCTGTCTGTTTTCTCCGACTAGTTATTGGGATAGTTGGGATGTAGGTCTTTTATGAGTTTGTCTCCTATGGTGTCAATAACAATAAGGTAAATTATCAGTCTTAAATCTAATTCCTCAGGTCATGTGTCTATTCCCTCAGGGGAGAAATCAGGGAAGTCAAGATTGTGGCGGGCAAGGGCAGTAGTAATCTTACTTTGTAATGCGCTCCGTGGCCAATAAGTGGTCACTGTGGTGGGTATTTCTAAACCTGGAGATGTTAGGCGAATGCGTACGAAGATTCAATCCGATGTTTTGTGCACAGAAGTACCAATTAATCTTTTTTTATATGTTGTCTGCATGGGGCCTTTGGTCGTGAAGGGTAGTTGGTGCAGAAGTGTGCCAGGATATATTATTTATTATTGCGCTTTGGTGCACACGTTTTTGATGTAATGGGGTAAGAAAATGCAGGTGCTATTGAGAGCGTGATCTGCCGTGTGTGAATATAGTCAATACCGAGTGCTTGGAATATCGTAAGAAGGACAGCAGTTGTTAAGGGTGTCACGTGGATAAAGCAAGAGGGGTGACCGTCTGACAGACCCACAACGTGATTGTTGATCAGGTATACCGTGAGTTGAGGTAGGGTATTGTCATGGGAGTTGTCGGTCATTCCCTTATATAGAGTTGGAGCAGGGGGTGGGCTTGCAAGGGCAGGCAGGGGCGCAGAGTCTTGTGAATACTCGTGCAGAAGTGTCCTTAAGAGGGGTGCTGGGTGATCTTGAGAATGTGCGTGGTATAATGAAAAATAGGAGACAGAGGCGGAGAGTGTGGGAGAGGCAGGGGCATCAAGATGTGGGAGAGAGGCTGCTTCGAATGAAGCCACAGACTGTGTGGAGTCTAGTGAAGACTCCCTGTCAGTTATAATCACAATGGGGGAGGAAGCGGAATGTTCTGAAGGACTGGAATGCTCAGAAGGAGCGGAGTGGGGGATGGATAGGGTGGAAGAGTTAGATAAGTGGTCAGGCCAAAGCAGGCCAGGGCGGGTGGTGTCTGGAGATGGCAGGGAGAGAGATGTGCATGCGTGGGCGACAAATAGGTTGGGCAAGGATAGCGTAGAGAAGCAGACTTGGGTATTGGGGGTGAAGGTGAGACCAAGAATTTCCCAAGTGGCTGAAAGGATGTCATGGTAATGGTCTGTAAGGGTAGTTATTTCATTAGAAGTGGTATTATGGACAGCTGTAGCAATGCCGTGCACTAAATGGATAGTGAAATTGATGATACGTGGGGGGGCGTTGGACATAACGGGCAGGCAGGGCGCGGTGAAGGTAGCAAGGAGTGAGGGAGGAATACTTCTCCCCCTTCTGGCTAGCAGTTGCAGAGGCAAATGATAGACAAATACGTTGTGAACAGATGTGTAGATGTAAAAAAAGGAGGCAATATGAAGAGCGTCGTAGGAGGGGGTGACCTACCTAGCGGAGTTGCAAGTTTAAGAGGTGAAGAGGTGTGTGAGTGCAACCCAGACACCTGCTAACTGGCAGTCCAGACACTCGGCTAGTGGGTGTGAAAGTGTCAGGATAGCAACAAGGAGAGCTACTAACTGGCGGCCTGACACCCACCTAATGGGCGTGTGAAAGTGTCAGGACAGCAACAGGAGAGGCGGAGACTGGGATATGAAAAGGGCACCTAGGCACAGCGTTATTAGAAGGACACCAGGCAAGTAACAAAGCAAAGACAGTAAAACATGAAACACAAAAAACAAACATCAAACAGGACATATTAATGAAAAATAAATGATGAGGCAATAAATATGATGCATTATGAAGAATAAAAACGCATAAATGTGGAACAGTTACAGACCTAAATATGGAATCTCACTACAAGAGAACCCGAGATCAGAAAGCAAGAGGGAAAGAGATGTCAGCAGCACCGGGGAGAGAGACCACAGGAGGTGCAGGGCGGAGGCGCTGTTGTGAAGCCGAACAGTAGAAACAGTGCATAGAGAAAGGGAGAGAGTGTGCAAGGAAGGGGAGAGTAGCGTATATTGCAGGAGGTAGAAAGAAAGAAGAAGGACAAAAAGAAGGGGTGGGTGAGGGCTGAAATTAGAAGAAAAAAGGAGAAAGTGGTGAACGCAGACAGCGCAGCTGAGGCAGCCGTGCTGGAAACCACAGAAGTGAAAAGGCGGGTGGAGGCTGCAAAGTAACCACAAGTGACTTCCCCTTTTTGATGCAGTGAGCTGCGCAGACAAAAAGGAGAGTCAGGGAAAGACACAATGTTTACAGATAAGAAAGAGTTTAATAAAAGATGATAATGTTACACCCAATCCATGCAAAAGGAGGTCGTTAAAAGAAGAGATGAAGACAGGAGAGAAGCCCGTGAAATAATGAGAGCCGAAAGGACAAAACAGGCAAAGAAAGGATGCATGCATTGAAAAAGGGACCCTGAGCCAGAAAGCACAGACAGGATGAGGAAACCACACTATAGAAAAAACCTTTTGAATAAGAAAATATACAGATGGAGTAAAACGGAGTGAAAAGACAGTCAATCAAATGCAAAGTCAATATCAATATGAACACAATGAGGATTCGAACCTGCAATATACCCAGAGTGAGGACTTGAACCTAGATAACCACAAGTGAGGACTTGAACCTCAATGAGGACCTGAACCTCGAACCACAATGGAGGACTTGAAACTTGAACCACAATTGAGGACTTAAACCTAGATGAGGACTTGAACCTCAAACCACAGTGGAGGACTTGAACCTCGAACCACAATAAAACCTTATAACCACAATGAGGACTCAAACCTTGTGAGGACTTGAACCTTGATATACAATAAAACCTTATAACCACAATGAGGACTCAAACCTTGTGAGGACTTGAACCTTGATATACAATAAAACCTTATAACCACAATGAGGACTCGAACCTCGTGAGGACTTGAACCTCAATATACAATAAAACTATATGACCACAATGAGGACTCGAACCTCGTGAGGACTTGAACCTCGATATACAATAAAACCTTATAAATGCAATGAGGACTCGAACCTCGTGAGGACTTGAACCTCGATATACAATAAAACCTTATAACCACAATGAGGACTCAAACCTCGTGAGGACTTGAACCTCGATATACAATAAAGCCCAATAGAAATAGAACCAGGACTCGAACCTGGGCTGGGAGACAAATCGAAAACTACCCAATGCAACCACAACCACCAGGACTCGAACCTGGGCTCAAAGCCAAACCGAGAACATCATCTCCGGACTGAAACTGGGAAACTCACAGGAAAACACAACCACAAGACGTATGTAATAAAAACCGACACTGTACCTATCTAAAACAAAGGCGAGAGCCATGACCACACATAGACACAGAGGTGATAATCGTGGCAAGACAGACCACTACAGGGGATCGAGGAGTCAGACAAAGAGACCCCAAAGTCCCCACCTCACAACCACATACCAGGGACCGGAGTAATTCAAGGAAAAAAATGAAAAACATCCCTGACTTACCCAGTGGCTGGCAGTGGGGAGAGAAGGGGGTTTGTGGGCAATCCGCCGGAGTGTCCCAGGTCCATGGCAGGTAGGAACAGTCCGCACAATGGATTCGTGGTCACCACATGATGAAGGGTAAGTATTTCCCTTCTGTTGTGGTAACGGGCCACTCAAACACTGCTTATCTAAAAATAATGAACAAGGATGTGAAACAAAGGTCTTACGTTGAAGTGGCACTTTTATTCATTAAGTCATTAGCACAGCGAAAGAAATATATTCATCAATTCATTAGCTCAGAAATAACATCAAATTCATAATTTCAATTTGTCAGAAATAGCAACACAAAATACATTAAAATAAACGTGCAAGTGCCTCGAAGGCAAACCTGACATGAGAAAACTTAGCCATCAAGAGTCATAGGTATTAAGTTAAATTAATTGCAATGCATTCGGTGAGAATGAGAAACCTAGCATAAGAGAAGAGGCTAAAAAAAGGAAAAAATGTTAATCTAGATTGGGCTCTACCACCTGAGAGTAGGCTTCCTAAGCTCAATGCAGATATACGGCCGGCCGGGAACCCACAACGTGCATGGCACTGCAGAAGAGTTCTGAGCTCAAACTGGGGCGCAGGCCTTATAAACCTGTTCAATGCAGAATGGTTAAACCACATTGACGTAGGTGCTTGAACCACACTGGCGTAGGTGCTTGACCGCACGCCTACAGTGGTGTTGCTAAAACCCTGAGAACACAGAAGTGGTATCCTAGTGGGCCATGTGTGTGGTCGGGTGGTCAGCAATGCTTGAGCGCAAATTATAAACATGGAACTTTTTCTTGTAACTGTGGAAAGTTTCCGTGGTCGCCCGAGCTGCCTCGCATTGTTGGGCACAAGAGAAATGTATGTTCAAGAATATTGGGGCCTAGTAGACTTTATTATTGAAGATGATGGCATGAGGCAGTGGGCTTTGGGCTTGGACCTATATGCAGATGTGTCAAGGGATGTGTGGGCTATCACTTACTGACTGTGTATGGTAAAAGTAGTCAGGATAGCACATTTCCAGGTTTTAGCTGGTGGGGCCTATACAGGGACCTTCATGCTGCATGGGTCGAGTAGAATGTTATGTTGGGAATTTATATGGCAAAACGTGACCCTCCTTCAAGGGGAAACAAAGAGGGCCCTACAGGGCCCCCCTGTGCCTTAGACATATGTGGATGCACACTGGGTGGCATAACGTGTCCCCCCATGTGCACATAGGTTCCTGCATGGCATGGACTTATCAGTCCATGCTGTGCAGGAAGCTTGTGAGGCATTCCCATTGCAGTGCCTTTTTAAAAGGCACCGCTGCCTTTTAAAGGGCACTGCAATGGGAACCACCACCCTGCCTGCCCGCCAAACTACGAATAAGTTGTAATCTGGCAGGTAGGCAGCATGAGCTTTGACGGAGCTGTGGTGCAGTGGTGGCACAGCAGTTTGCACTGCCACACCACCGCTCTGCCAAATTCTCATAATTTGGGCTTAGTGTCTGTAAGAATAAAGTGCATACATGATTGTCACATTTACTTCCTTTCCCACAGCATTCATACTGTTATGCCATTCCTAAAGATGTATTTTAGTATCAACCCAAAACACAATCATTATTACTTCCATTGTTTAAGTCGAAAGAAAGTGTTGTAACATGCAAAAGCTATCCAAAGGTTGAGAAAAGAAACATTTATACCAAAGGTTAGGAAGAGAAGCATTTATAAAAAAGGAATTTGTTACCTCCAGCAAGTCTTCCAAGTCAGGCCACATTGGTTATGCAAAGTTCAAAAGTGCACTTGTGATCATGAAAAGCAGTCACAGTTAAGCTTAATTTCGTTCTCTTGTTTTAGTAATTGCATTTAGTTTTTAATTTTCATTTGAAGCCTTAGCACCATTAATACATGGAATTCCGTGTTATGCCTTTTGTTCGCACAGTTTTAACCTTCTGAAAACTACCCAGTGAAAACTAAGAAGGTGTGATGCATACTACAGAACTCATAGTTCCAATCCTTGAGCAAAACTGTGTTTTAACAGGGATCAAAATGTAGCCCTTTACTTGTAACCTTGGTGTCTAATACCCTCATTACAAGTCAGCCCGATCAGTACCCTCATTACAAGTCAGCCTGATCAGTACCTGTAGTGACCGGCTGGTCATGTTCTAGAGTTTCTAAATAATGTGTTTGCACCAGCCACTCATAGAGGGCTGGCTTCAACACTCACCCCAAACCCATCCATCACAGGTGTCACAGGTCAGGTGACCCTGCAAATAAAAGGGGCCGGGCGCACATGCCTTGGGCCAGTTCCAGACAGTAACTCTCTGTATCATTACTGTTTCAGTATGAGGGCCTAGGGCACTAACCCTTACAGTATGCTCATTACAATCAGCCAGATCAGTACCCTTATTACAAGTCAGCCCAATCCTTATCTTTGGAGTGGATACTTCTATTAGTTGCCCTAGTGTTCCTGCACCAAAAATTACTGTATGTGAGAATACTCTCCATTTCTTGGACTTCCATTCTTAATGCTGGATTTAGACAGGGCAATATCATTTGCAATCATAATTTTTGATTCCAGTTTCTCCTCTCCTATATTTAGTAATGTGGATAACGGGCTCTTAATGCTGGTTTAAGTGTCAATATACTTTTCAATCATGAAATGGTCTGCAGAGGAAATGTCATGCACTGCATGTTACATTTGTTAAAATGTCTTAGCTAAAGAAAGGGTTTATGATAGGGCAAATATTGTTTACTTCGTGATCAGTAAATCAGTAGAAATTAAATCAGTTTTTGAACAGATGCACATATTTGGTACAGATTAGTGCCAGAACATGGTGTTTGTCTGTTAAAAAGGATTTATTTAAATGCCAGAAAAAATAACAGCAGGTATTTTCAGTAATTATAGTTTTTGAAACTCCCACAGTGACACTCTAATTATTTTTAATATGTGAGCTGTGCTTCTCTCATTGTTGTGTGGAGATATCACGCCCCATTATGCTTGGCAAATGTACAATACACATAATTTTCTGTTTTACTAAGCTTTTACTTCATTTTACTGTTACTAATCTACCTCATGCTAATATTTAAGAGACATGTATGCTCTGTCAACTGATTGCAAGTCTGGCAATCAGTGGCAAATAGTAAATTTACCTTTCATGATTCATATCCTAAAATCAAACGAATATTTTGTTTTGCTTAGATATACTATTTTCAGCAGAATTTGTGCTCAGTTACCAGTAGATTCCAGATCTCCACCAAATTCAGTTCATAGGATCACATCCGTATGTGATCCTATGAACTGAGACTGCCCAAAACAACATTCTACTTGTTAAATAAATCACCATCTTAAATCTGTTGACACAATTAGCCACAAATGATAGGCTTGAGAAATACTTGCAATCAATGACATCTCTTCCTTCAGTTGCCCTTAGGAAATTTACACTTGAAGGCCTATGCCACTTTTTTCATAATTTTCTGACTTTCCTGGAGTTCACAAAGCATTCACAAAACGTTTGTAATGTTACATCAAACATTACTCTATTATGCCATTTGTGGCAAAAACATTTGCACAAACACACAGGAACACAAGCAGTGTGGGCTGCTACTTAATGGGGAGGCGAGATGAAGGGTGGGTGTTTGGGTAAATTACATTTTAAAAAATAAAATAAATACTTACTTGCAGGTCGGCCAGCCTTTGCCTCTCGGTCTACTTCGGCCCCTCGGTTGACAGCAGGAAACAGGAACCAGAAAGCACACAGGCTCCCAGACTCCCCTAGCCAATCACAGCACTGCCTTACAGCAGCATTGTGACTGGTCTGAGCACCGTGGTTCGGTGCTCAGAGAGGGCCTGGGAGGCTGTGAATATAGCCAGGTGGAGAACATGCTAAGTGTGCATGACAGTTTGGCTGGCCCAAGACGGCCAGCCAAACTGGCATGCGCACTTAGAGTGTGCTCACCACTCCTCCCCCTGGCCCCTGCTCTGGCCAGCCTATCCCTCCTAAGCAGGAACGGAAAACTGAAAATGATAATAACATTGGTTATTATCATTTTAGTTTTTGTTTTTAAAGTGGTCGCTGAGCAGTGGGGCGATGCTCCTCCGCCTTAATGGATGAGCTGCAGCTGAACACAAGAAGCTGCGGACTGAGGCACCTGTTTAAAGTCTGACATGAACACCCATCCCCTGCCTCCAGTTTTGCATTTAGTGTAATTACATATATTCTCACTTAATGTTTTCTACATTTAGCACAAAAGTAAATTACACACATCTCACACACCCATAATGATCAGAGGTTGGACCTCAAAAAAAGTTGATTATTAGTAGGGGTGGGCAGCAAACTTTCGTCCGTTGCTGGAGTTCACAGAGTTTTTGTCACTCCACACTCCACTTGGAGGGCGGAGTTTGGAAAAAACTCTGCTCCAACGTGTAGCAGAGTTTACCGGCACCCACCACTATAAATGTAAACATTCTGTGCATTCCAATTACATTCTGTTATGCAAAACTGCCCACCTGTATGGCTCCAGTGTCTATGTGATCGCTTATCATTTCCCGCTCCTGGGCTCTACTCTGCCCACCGCCCACCGCCACCCGGCATCTTGAACCCTGCCTCACCGCCAGACACTGGCTTTTCACCCATCTTAACCCTCAGGTCCTGATGAGTCACGGGACCTTTCCTAGTGACGAAACACATGTCGGCTGTTTTTTGTTTGATCAACATAGTCGTCGCTGCAAGATAAAAAAACTTTTCGAATTTAAACTTGTGTCGACCACTGCATTTATATAACGCTTTGAGACTGATGTTAACATAGTAAAATCCTCACCACGTGTGCCCAGGACTGTGCCTAATAATATATCAAGGACAAGTCAATTTTGCAAAACCATAAATCTAATCGCAACCATTTTAGTATCAATCTTCAAGAACCCACCAGCAGTATCTGTTGATAAACAATCTACCACCGTAGACAGTTTTCTAATTTTATGGGAATTCAGAAAAACTCCAACTGAAGGTATCAGTGCTCCAAAAATATCCCCTACTATTTCAGAATAACTTGCTCCTCTCTTATTACGTGTTAATCCCTGTTGTATTTCATTAACTCTATTATTCTTATCTACATGGTACACCTTTCGGAATACTATGCCTAAATAACAACATTCATACCACCCTGCAGGTAACCTATAGCATGCATTCTTACCACACACATAATAAATTCCCGGGAAAACAGGATCAGTTTCTCATTTCAGTCCCCAACTTGTGCTGCCTGAGTGAGGGCAACACAAAATGGCGGCGGAGCACAAAATGGCGGGTCGATACGATCACAATCGAAAATCGAAGTTCCTCAGACCCTCCTTTTGCCAGAACTCAGGCAAGATACTCAGACTCACATTTTAATCTGAGTCAATGTCGATGGCCATAAGGTCATCGAGCTGTTGCTGTAGCATCATTCTGATATTCTCTGTTCTTTGAGGATTGGGTTTAGGGATGCATATAGTAGCACAAAGGTCGCAGATGGCGGGGCCACAGTGCATACAAAGGCAACAAGAGAATACAATGGCTAAAACTACTCCAAGGAATGTCAATACCTTCCAACCCCATTTGGACAGTAGTCCCCAAAACCACTCCAATAATGACCAATCTCCTTCGTCTTGATGAATCGACTCAGTGATTATATGTAACTTAGAGATAGCTTGGTATACTGTCGGAGCGTCATTAGGTATGAAAATACAGCAACTTGACCCAATCAATTTGCATACTTCAACATGGTCTGCAAGAACAAAGTCTAAGGCAACTCGGTTTTGTAAGGTCATAAGACGGTCCGCCTGTAGTTCTGCCGTGATATTACTTAAGGCTCCTACAGTGATGTCTATGGTGGTTTCTACGACACAAACCAGTTGCCTTTTATTTCTGCTGTTGGCCATTGGACCCCAAAAAGGAAGAAATCCTTTCAGGAAATCTCCTCCCCCTTGTCCTGCTGTGTCCTCGAAATTAATAATTCCTCTGCCATACCTGTTTCGATGATGATTTGCAGAAGCGGTGTATGTAGGAGGAAGAAGGAAGGCTATATAGCAGGTACCGGAAAAACCAGTTGGCAACCACGTGTAAGCCCTATTATAACAGATGATATATGTACCTTGAGACGGTACTAGAGGCGGTGAATTTTGAGAGGAGTAGACGTATGTGTGGGAACAGCTATTTCTTTGTACAGTGTCAGCAGACTGACCATTTATCTGTAGACAGAAATTGCCCTGATGTGGTATGGTCCAAATCGGTGGAGTTTTTCCTTTTTTAACTTTATCACTAAGGCTAGTGACGTAATGGGTGACGTTCCAGTTAGTGTACGCTTTTCTTTCGTCAACGGAGATTTTACTATTTTCCATGATTTTAGCCATAGCTACCATTCCCTTTATCAACGAACTATGACTAAAATCTGGATCACTAATACGTGAACTAACGGATCGTCTGAATTTGCTTTAATAGGCATTGGAGAAGATAACAAAATAAGCCCAAGCAGAACCTTCATAGGAGAACGGAAAGGACTTAATACGGCATTCATTTTTCTACGGTATGTGGCATGAGTCCACACACCCAACAGTCAGTTGTATTGATCACTAATTGATGTTGATATAACAACCGGACAAAGGAGTTATTATAATATTCAGTTCTCCTAGTGAGTTCATGTTGAGGAAGTGTATGAAACAGATGTGGAGAGACAGTAGAAGAAGACGAAGAGGTAGAAGGAGAGACAACTTTTTGCTGCAGAGCAATAACAATCCAATTTATACACACCAAAAGAATAAACAATAATATAATAATACATAAAGCAATACTACAACGACTATACATTTCTTTACAATGATTCTTTTTATCTTTACTTTCTCTTTTGCCTAATGTAGTCTCCATCTTTCTAAGTGGATGCTCACGGCAATCTTCCTCAATCACTTAATCACGATTGACTGCCGTCCTATGACCCTGCAAGTCCTGCAGGCCTATTGCCACTACTCAGGTCGCAACTAAGACTCCTACCGTGACCTTGCAACCGGGACAGAATACTACATAGGAGAGAGAAATCTTAAGAGTTCTTTAGTCTAGGCCTTAGGTTATAGTGTTCTTTACCAGGTACAGTTTGGTCTTGGAACAATGTTCGCGGATTGGTCGTATTCAAGTGACGATGTGGTGGTATTGCTTCCTGAAGAATGTCGTCGTCCTCTTTCTCAGACAATGTTCCATTCAGGCGTGCATCACTGAAAGGTACGAATCGTGGAACTTTTTCACTTTCAGAGTCACCAATACCCTACGCACCCATTGATCGAAGGGTAGATGCAATGCACTTTCTTACAATGCACACCGTGAATCCAATTTTTCTTTCCTTCGACTTTGACTGCTGTTCTCGTGGTTAAAAGTACTAAACGAGGCTCCCTCCACCTGGGCTCCAAATTTTTGTCCTTTGGAAATTCTTTGTTCAGACCCAGTCACCTGGTCGGATGGAATGACCTGGGTCTGTGGAAACCTCCAGCAAAGCACTCTGAACCTGTTGATGGAGAACACGCAATTTAGTCGTAAGATCATGCAAGTAGTCAATCAACATTGGATATTGCAAGTCTGAGTATTTCTTAGAGCGAGGGACTCCCCATACATTAGCCGGGCGTCCAAAAACCACTTCGTAAGGGCTAAGTCCCAAACGAGAGTGTACTGCAGTTCTGGTGGACAGAAGAGCCAATGGTAAAGCATCGGGCCAATTGAGTCCTGTACTAGCCTGAACTTTCGCTAGTTTTAACTTTAGTGTACCGTTGTAGCATTCTACTAAACCCGCTGACTGTGGACGATTTGCCGCATGGAACTTTTGCTTGATACCAAGACCCGCACAAACTTTTTGCATGACTTGGCCCAAAAATTCGCTCCCATTGTCACTCCAGACAACGCGCGGCAAACCAAACCTGGGAAAAAATTATTTTAATAGAGCTTTAGCTGTGGATAAGGCTGTGTTGTCTTTTAGAGGGTATGCTTCTATCCATCTTGAAAAGGCGCATACTACCACCAGAACGTATTTGAGGTTGTTGCATCGCTCCATATGAATATAATCGATCTGCAACACCTCAAATGGATATGTCGGAGGAGCAAAGTGACCTGCTGGAGTTGGGGTTCCCTTTCCCGGATTGTACATTAAACAAACAAGACAATGTTTTACTACATTGTCTGCGCATTTTGGGATTCCTTCATTTTGCCACACTGGAGCCAGAAGCTTGCATATACCTTTTGCACTTAGGTGGGCTGGACCATGCGCCATAGTGACTACTGGCAGCACATAGGCGCCTGGTAACAGCCAACGTTGGTGCTCAGACAATTCCACCCAACATCCCATCTCATCCAACATTCCTGTACTTTTTTCCACTTGCTCAACTCTTTCTCTGTAGCCTCTTTCTGAATCGCTCTTACACTTTCCAATGTATCCTCATACATTCCTCTCTCTCTAACCCGATTCGCAGGACCCGCAACATACATTCGACTTGTAGCATCCCTCGCTGTCTTTTTCGCTACTTCATCCGCAAATGCATTTCCTTTACCAACATCGTCAGTAATCTTTTTGTGCGCACTACACTTCACAATTGCTATTTGGGCAGGCAAAGAAAGTGACTCAAGAAGATCAGTCATTAATTGACCATGTTGTATTTTAGTGCCATGAGAAGTAAAGAAACCCCTCTCTTTCCAAAGACGTCCAAAATTAAACGCTACACCAAAGGCGTATTGACTGTCGGTGTACACGTTCACTCTCTTTCCTTTTGACAACACACATGCTCTCGTTAAAGCTATCAATTCTGCTGCTTGAGCTGAATTGTGTCTGATACGTGCGGTTTCCACAACTGTATGTAAAGTGGTAACAGCATAGGCTGAAACTGTATCTCCATTAGGAAGCTTAAAACAAGAACCATCCACCCATAGAATTCCATCCGGATTCTCTAGTGGCGTATCTTTCAGATCAATTCTTCCTTTTGTCTCTTCCTCAGTACGGAGAAAACAATCATGTTGTTCTTGGTCATCTTTGTCTACTGGAAGAGGCAATAAAGTAGCTAGATTCAAAGTATTACATCGTTTGATGTGCACGTGACTAGCCAAAAGCGTCAACTCATATCCAGACAAACGAGCACTCGTAAGATGCTGCGTTTTTGTTCGGTTTAGTAAGGTATCCACTGCATGCGGCACCATAACAATAAGTGTGTTATCTAACACTATTCCAGCAGACTGTCAAATAGAAATCGCTGCTGCTGCTGTCGCTTTGAGACAACTAGGCAATGCTTTAGCTACTGGGTCTAGCGTAGCCAAAAAATAGGCACATGGCCTCTGTTTGTCTCCAAATTGCTGTGTTAAAACTGACAACGCACACCCTTCTCTTTCATAAACGTAGAGAGTAAAAGGCTTACTGTAATCAGGAGTACCCAATACAGGAGCAGAACACAGCGCAGTACGCAAGTCAGTGAAACTCCTTTGGCACTCGTTAGTCCAAGGAAGAGGCTGAGGCATATCTTTCAAGGTGAGTGCCAACAAAGGCTTGCCCAATAGAGAGAAGTTAGGGATCCACTGCCTACAATAGGAAGTAATACCCAGAAAAACACGTACCTCCCTTTGTGTGGATGGCACAGACATTTGCGCAATCGCCTGAATTCGTTCTGGGGTTAATCGTCATCCCTCCTTTGATAGGAGATGACCAAAGTAGGTAACCTCTCGGCGAACATATTGTAGTTTTGAAGGTGAAACCTTATGATTCAGATTAAACAGATGGCGTAACAATGCAACAGTCACATCTTTGCAAATATCTTCTGAATCAGCAGCAATCAACAAGTCGTCCATGTATTGGATAAGAGCAGCACCAGACGGCAAATGAAAAGCATCAAGATGACATTTTAAAGCTTGACTGTAAATAGAAGGACTTTCACAATAGCCCTGAGGTGCGCGCTTAAACCGGAAGCTTCGGCCTCCAAGAGAGAAGCCAAAAATATCCCTACTCTCTTCAGCAATGGGAATACTAAAGAAGGCATTCTTTAGATCGATAACAGAAAACCAAGTCACTGTGGAAGGTATCATTGTCAACAAAGCAGTGATATCTGGGACTACGGGAAATTGTGGTACAACGATTTTGTTTACCTCCCGGAGATCAAATACGAAACGATATACAGGAGGCTGAGAAGGATCAGTGCGTTTAAGAACAGGAAGAATAGGACTGTTGCATATGTTCCCTCTCGTTTCCTCAACCACACCCTTCTGAATCAAATCATGAATAATTTCCAAAAGCGCTTTTTCACCTTCAGTAGAAATTCTATACTGCGGAATACGTGGCAATTCAACATTAGGCTTAAGAGTGACAATATAAGGTGGAATCTCAAGACAACCCACATCGTTCGGACCAGTGGCCCAAAGTGTTGCTGGAAGAGAAAGCAATTCAGGTGGAAACTGATCTTTGGACAAATACATTGGAGAGATCAGTTTCTGTCCTAAAGTAAGATGTACACAAGAAGGAGAACAATATATCGTAGCATGCATTCTTTTCAACAAGTCCAAACCCAACAGATTCTCACCGCAACCATTCGTCTAAAGAAGTGGAGCTTCCAAATCATGAGGGCCAATTGAAATAGGCAAAGGTCAGGAAACCGGATTACGAACAGGGGCACCAGAAAATCCTACAGAAACATTTGTTAAGCCAGACAAAGGTGCCCCAGGGAGTTTGGAATGAATGATAGAACTTCTCATCGCACCAGTATCTAGGAGAAATGGCTCTGAAACACCCATTGTAGTGACATTAACATAGGGTCCATTCTGATCTACTGGAATCGACACAACTCCCTTACTTTGTCCATGGCTGTCCTAGTTAGCATGAAGACTTTCATTCTCGCCTTCTATATAACAATCCTCATTGTAATACTGTGTAGTCCTAACATTTTGCTGATCAAAATAATTCAGGAATTGGGAGATGGAAGGGCACGCTGTTCTTGAGTCAACACACATCGACCTCTACCTCTGTTTGCGGACTGGAGGCCACCTCGACCTCGTGGAGCAGGTAATGCTCCATTGCGCTGCAATAAAACCGGACAACTATTTTTAAAATGACCTTCTTCTCTACAATAGGCACATTGATTAGGTCCTAACAAAGATCGCGGAATATATGGCTCAGGTTTTTGATACAACCTCTGAAACTGCGGAGGCTGTTGAAATTGAGGCTGAGCATAGCGAGGAGGATAAGCTTGTTGCAAGAGAACCTTTGTTTTCAGTTCTTTCGTCTTTTTCTCTTGCTTTTCTCTTTCTTCTTTATCTCTATTTTCATAATATTGTGCAGTAGCTAATATCTGAGCAGAAGAAGAGACAGCCCATGAACTTTCAGAATCTTTCAATTTGTGTGATAACTTAGGAAGCAAATTAAATACGAATTTGTCCACAAATAATCGCTGACCACCTTCTGTAGCCATATCTTGACCACTGTGATCAATAAATGTCTCTTCGAAATGAGTGAAGAAATCAGAGACACTCTCATCTTTCTTTTGTTTGCATGCTGCTAATTTATCCCAATTAACTCTCAATGCAGGGAGTTCCGAAATCAAAGCGTCAGGCTTTGCACCACCCACTTGGTCTCTATCTGTGGCAGTTATAACATCCCAATTAGCACCTAATTCCTGTGCGTGATTCTCTTTACGAATCCTAGCCCATATTGTCTGTGGAACCACATTTCCCATCAACATATCGATATCAGCTAGGTTCATGATGCAAGCATCAACTGTCTGTGATAATTCTTTATAATAACCCGCAGGATTCTTACGAGGATCCGGTAGAGTCTGTTTAAGGGCCAAAACTTCAGATCTCTTCCAGGGAACATGTACCCATATACGTTGAAATTGAGCGGGAATAGCTGGATTAGCACCTACTGCTGCGACCTCTTCCTTCCATACTGGAGGAACCTCTCTCATGGGGTAATTTTTCAGTGTCAGTCTAACCGACGGGTCGGAATCAAGGAAAGTCTGAGAGGACAACAAGGATCTGTAGGAAATAAGTGTCCTTACAGCGTTTTCAACTTTGGAACCCACAATAAGTCCTTTATCAAAGTCAGCCTGAACATCTAACAGACCCTGTGGAACCGAATTCAAATTCACATCCTCCCATTCTTTAATGAGAGTATCACACATTACATTAAAAAACATATCTTTGCGTAGGCGCATTCCATTGTGAGAAAGTAGACATAATATCAGGCACACTATACTGAGGACCCTTCTTGATCCATTTACGTGCGAGAGAGTCCAACCTTTCTTGTTCTTCAGAATCTGGGAACTGACTACGAGATTGTCTTCGAGCAAAAGCCGGAGACACATTTAAAGCTTCAAAGAAAGGAGATAGAATACCAGTGACGGTGTCCGTGAGACGCTTACGCACAGACGGAAAATTGGACATAAGAATAGGGGACAAGGTATTAGGCGAACTAGTGGAAGGAGAACCGATAATTGCAGGAGGTGCAGAAGGCAAAGGAGATCGAAGATCAGGTGATGAGGGCAAAGAAGTCGAAGTTAATGGTAAAACTGGCAAAGGCGGTAATACTGGAGGAGGCAAATGTGGAAGAGCCGGAACAGGTGGAGGTACCGCTGGCGGCTGAACAAGCTGTAATAACTGGGGTGCATTGGCACTTTGTGCATAGGGCGGAGGCAATCTACATAAGTGAGACATTAGGGGATCTTCTTCTAAATCTTTCTTGTTATCGGAAGGGGAAACAGGCAACACCGGATAACATTTATCTATCGCCATACAATGCTGTCTTTCTGAAATTTCCATCGCATTATTAATTTCATCATCTTTGAATTGTTGGGCAGCCTGTATAATTGTCATACCCTGTGCTTTCCTATCTCGTTTTGCGTGCTTAATTTCTCTCTGTTTGGCTTCCTTACGCCAAAGGCGGAAAGAGTCAAACATTGCCGGCCGGGCTTTTCTTTTGAATAGAACTGCTTCCAAATTATCTAGCACATCAGAATCGAAACTACCATTTTCTGGCCATTTTAAAACACCATCTTTCTTTGTGTATCGGGTCCATGCCTCGTTAGAGGCAATTGGGCCAATACCATGTTTAGAATAGAGCTCATATGTGGGCATTCCAACCGAAGGAATCGGACAAGAGTCCTCAAGTCAGGAATACCTATTACAACCAAAGCAACAAAGTTTTCCAAACTTAGTCAGACCAGGCATATTGTGATTTCACCTGACTGTTCACAAACTTCAAGGGGGTAAAACTCAGTTTACGCAGCACAAATGCACTTACCCTGGGCTTCGGCTATTGCAATAGTCGAATCTAAGGACAAAAAGGAGCTAAGAGACAAAGGACAAAAATTGTGGGCGCGACCCACGAAATACTTAACTAAGGACGTCTTCTTACACCAACAGAGGCCCGTCTATCGTCTCGCCTTACCATACCTCACCAAAGGAAAGGCCAAGGCAGGGCGGCAGTCAGGGCAGCAGTCGTTAGTAGCCGTCAGGAAGGAGTAACCGCGCTGCAAAAGACCTTCGGACCACTTTCGACATACAGGGGTCGCTTGACGTGGCTTGCGAATCCTCCAGAATTTTCTTGCGGGGTTCCTCACGACCTTCAGGCAGAACCGGTACCACTGAAGCCGCCCCACATTGGGCGCCAGTTGAAGATCCAGAACCTTTTGGACCTGGTGGCGAAGGGTACGCCTTAATCTCCTGGGTTCTCCTGCTCAGCTACACAGAGACACGGGACACTCTGTCGGTGTAAAAGATTAGATTTATTAGCTGCAGCTAGTACAGTTATCCCAGAAGTACACAAGGAAGGTTCTCAGGAGACTGCCACTTCACTCCGTGGCGCACAATCTTATATACCACATATGTAAAATATACATTAACTAAATACACACCCAGAACATATAGAAAAGAGCCAATAAGAAAAGTTGGAAAACAGGACAGCACCAATAGGAAAGGTTTGAAAACAAAGTATCAGATGACTCGAAGAAGCCTTTCCTCCAACTGTGTTTGTCAACCTCCCCACGAGCTAATTCATTAACTGATCTGCAACTAACTTGCAGGTGGCGAGATACGTTTGTGTGTGTTGAAGGACAGTTGTGAAACGAGAGAATGCTAGCAGAGGACAGCGAAGGCCAGACGATAAGATAAAGTCAGAGGAGAATAGTGTGAACCAACAGATAGTTGAGACAGGGATTAGAAAAACCAGACAGGGATTAGTGTACTCGGCCAATCCTAACACCAGCTTTGCAAATAGAGGCAGAAGGCTAATTTTGACACGGAGCTGCAGAAAAAGCAGAAAAAGACTTCGATCGTCGTGCTGCCTGAGTGAGGGCAACACAAAATGGCGGCGGAGCACAAAATGGCGGGTCGATACGATCACAATCGAAAATCGAAGTTCCTCATCACCACAAAAGGAACTCTACACAAGGTTATATAAAAAAATAGCCTTTGTATTGTCATAAATACATTGGAAACATAATCACATGATATACACTGTGCTAACTGGCACTAGGCAATATTCACAGGGGAATTATATACAGGACCAGGCCAATCGGACCCTGGTCAGAACCATCAGAACAGGTAAGTAGATGCAAATATAAAACACAACCAGTAACTACTGGTATAATAATGACCTCAGTATTAGACACCATCCTAACATATCCTGGCATGACATTAGGCATAAAACACATTAGCATAACCCCACTATGCATAAATACCATGGGCAATAATTAGCATAAACACAGTGTGCCCCAATCGGGGACACAAAGCAATGAAGCTGGCCTATCACAGGGGCTCTAATGCCCAATGTCCAGAATGTCCGGGCTGGCTGCACAGGCAGCAAAAGCAAAGTTTGCAATGCACTGGCCTAAATGTAGCAGCTGCCCACTACTTGCTGGGCAGCTGTGCAGGTAAAAATGTGGGCACTGGCACTCCACATGCCTAATCCACCCGGGGCCCCTGCGGGGACTCCTCCAAGAATGCGGTGACTAAAACACAAATGCCCCTAAGATGCAGTTGCCCACAATGGCGGTCCAGCTGTGAGCAGAATGTAGTGAGGACACTGGCACTCACTGTGCCTGGGGAGCCCTAAACATACTCCCAAACTCAGCCCTCAAACGTGGCAGCTGTCCGCGCTCTCGCAGGGCAGCTGGAACCAGCAAAAAGGAACCCTGGCACCACAATGCGCCGTGAGAGCCCCCCTGGTACTGTAAAACAAAAATGACTCGCACGTTGCCGCTTTGGCGAAGGCAACAAGCGCTGGCACCAATCATGCACTCTACGTTGGAGTCCTGCTCACCGCAACGGGTGAGTCAGCTGTGTAGGAATTGGCACCGGCACCACGGTACTTCCGGGAGCACCAATACTGCTCACTGTGAGCCCCACTCACCGCGCTCTCTCTCTCCTGGCATCACTGGCCTCCTCTGGGCACCGACAACGTGCTCCGACAGGTCCCGCTCTGGATGACCTCTCTTTAGAGTTCACCGGGCTCTTCTGGGCACACCGTGGCTCTTGTACATGTGGCGGGGGCAGGCACCGACAATGTGTCTCGGGTCCCCTCCGCTACGAGACTCCTCCTCGCCCCTGCTGAGGCCGGCTGCCTCTTCACACCGCGGGATTCTTTCTACGCACGAGAGTCCCCACTGGCCACACCGCCCTTCTCCTCACACGCAGGACTTCCTGGTCGCTTGCAGCGAGGCCCCACCCACTTTTCGGCGAAGATTACCTGACTTCCTGTTTTACCCGGCCGTGGCGGTGATTTCCTTAATACGGCGGCAATGAGGGGTAGGTTCCCTCTTACTTAACCATACAAAGTGGGGTGGGCACCCGCTCAACGTCGCAAAAAATGCAGGGTAGGCACCTGTGGTTTTTGATCGATGCAAAAATGCGGGGTAGGCACCCACTATGAAGGTACCGATGCGGGGTGGGCTCCCGCTCAGTTGTGAAGCATTAATCAGCGAGGTGGGCACCTGCCAAAGTAACAGCAAGTGCAGGTAGGCTCCCGCGAGGTCAGCAGCACAGGGGGGAATCTCTACGCTCAGGATTCCCTCGGTGACAGGGGCTGCAAAAAAAAGGATGGAAGAAGTTAGATACCTCCGGTGAAAAAGAAAAGAGAATAGCAGAAATAGCCATAACCGCTCTCCCATATAGTGACTATCTAATAATCCCCCCCTGTCTTCAGGATTTCATCCTGAATACATTTTACCAACTGATTATACATTTGTTTTCTCTGCTTGAGCCTGAGCCAAATGGTCTCTTGTCTGTATTTAGGATGTGAAAAACTTTACTGACCCTTTCACAATAGTTTTTAGCCTGGCCGGGGCAACAAAAATGCCTCAAAACCAGCGTCCTGTTAAGGTTTGATTAGCTGCCGTAAGCGCCATCTGCATTCCACAGTTATATAGAAGTCTGGTCGGACGAAAAATGATGATCTCTATTACTGCCTTCTTGCGTCAGGCCAAGCTTTCTCAGATATTTCCTGTATTAGAGAAAAATTACCATCAAATCAATGGCAAAAACGGCCCGATTTCACTTGAACTACATTAGAAAAGTGAAACCATTCGATTCTACGGCGGACCTCAAATTGGCAGTCCAATCCTTAGTTATCTCAAGGATTGAATATGGATGTACAACCTTAGCAGGTCTATCAAAAATTTCTGTCAGAATAGGAGGGGGAAGGAGGTTCAGGCTAGGTTTGTCCTCCTATATCATTAAAGTATACTCAATTGATCTATAGATAATGGATCATGAGAAACTAGCCTTAGTCAACAGACAGTGGGTTCACCAAATTGGTGAGCCTCAACAATTTAGAAAAGGAAAAAGCTTTTCTAGAGTCCCCTTACTCACCCAGGGTTGCCCCTAGGTGACATGCTTCATCATTGGGGCCATCCCAAGCATCTACTGCTTGGGGCGTGCTACGTCTTGCGAGATTTACGTAGGAGCACTTTTTTGTGTGAAACTGTGTTGTGCAGTGTTGGGGGAGTGGTGTTTGTGTTAGTTAAAAATACCTAACTAGTGAGTTAACAATGTATTCCTACTCCTAGCTGGTAAGATAAAAAGGGGTTAATAACAGGGAAATATTTAACTGTTATGTGGTTATATTGCCTATTATTTTGTCAACATGTTTCGAGGTATCCCCTAATCTCTTCTTCAGGACAGCATGGGATCCAGCCCCACGTGTACCACTCCGTGCAGAAACCTAAATTAAGGTGAAAAATTAGACTAATAATGTGCGCCTATTGAGCGCACTTGGTTATATACATACGGTTATTGATGAACACGTAGTATCTGTATTACTGGTACTGGTATAATAATGACCTCAGTATTAGACACCATCCTAACATATCCTGGCATGACATTAGGCATAAAACACATTAGCATAACCCCTCTTCCATTCTGAAATTTTTCCTCGAAATGGGTTAAGGTCTGAAAGAACCTTTTTTGCTTCGAGGTGATAGACATACAGACCCGACACACTTGGCGCAAAGGTGCTCCCCATGCTAGTACCGTGCTGTTGTTGGACGAGTAGTTCCTCAAATCGGAAGTAGTTTTATGTCAGTTGCCATTTGCAGCATTCAAGAACCATACACGCACTAGTCTTTTAACAACAATGCCAACATGACTTGGCCATTTACAAAATATAAAAACATCACCGAGGCAGAGACACGCTAATATGCGGTTGAGCCTGGGGCTTACAGGTCACACTGACGGAGGGATGCCGAGAACAGTAAGATTTACCTCGTTTTCTCTCCTAATAGGAACCCGATTTAGTGGTTATTTAAAACAGATCCAGCAGAGAGAAAATACTCTAATCCTAACGTGATTGGTGTTTCTTCCACTTTTCTCTCCTCATTTTTAGGGTCCTACAGGCCCCTCCACCCAGACAGACCATGGGGCATATTAGTCCTACCATATAAGTATGTTGATATGTCTATATGTTTGTACAACGTTACATGTTGAGTGTGTGTTTACTGTCACAAAGCTTGTCCAGGAAGATGAGTGTTTTTTAAAAGATGGTTGTTTTTAAAAGGTGGTGTGTTTTGTAACTAGTTCCGTTTTCTCTAGACTGGAGATTTGTGTGGCTGATTTAACCATATTTTCCTGTTATTAACCACTTTTTATCTTACCAGCTAGGAGTAGGAATAAATGTGGGCTTTATTACGAACAAAAGGATATCTATGAGCCCTCTGTATTTCCCGCTCCAAATACCACCCTGAAAGCTCGTAAAAAGCAGTTCTAAGAAGGTCCAGAATAAACAAGCGGACATCAGCCCCTTCCAGTCCCTCTTGAATGTCTAGGAAGCGGAGGTTGTTTCTTCTCTGGCAGTTTTCAAGATCTTCCAGCTTCCACATAACGTCTGTGAGTTGAGCCTCATGGTTCTTCATCTGCTCTCTCACAACATCCAAATCCTTTTCTACCAGAGAAGTTCTTTCTTCCATAGCTTCCAACCGTTCTCCAATCTCAAGACAGGTTCTCCCCACTTTCCTCACTGCGCCCTCCAGCTTTTTTGTGGCCTGGCTTGCTTTTTTTCCCACAGCCTTAGTTTCTGCTCGGTGTTCACTGATTGACTCCAAGATCAATCTGAAAGCAGGATTTATATTCGCCTCAGCCTCATCCTGTTGCTCGACTGAAGAGCTACCATTTTGCATAGACATTGAACCCATGGGGCCCATGATCCTTGAATGGGAATAGTCCCCTTTCAGCCCTGCTCCAGAAATGTGTATTCCTTTCTTTTTTCGGGCCGCGGATTGACTTTTAGACCCCTTAGATCCCCTAGATCTCCTTCGAGATTTCTGGTGTTTTAAAGCAGTCTCAGGCACCTCCAGTGTACCTGAGCCAGAGGCTGAAACGCTATCTTCGGTATCGCTTTGCCCAGTCTCAGACGTACCTGAAGGTGAATCCTCTGTGAGGGAAAATAATTTGTCTGCTCCGTCAGATATAATATTGGCTCCTAGAGACCCCTCAAAACCTGTATTATGTGAATCTTCAGGCTGAGGAGGCTGCACATAAGATTGCAAGTCTACCATACTACAGGGTTCAGCCATTGTATCAACCTGCATGCCACCTCTCAGAGTGTCTACCGAGCTGTCTGCTGGTACATGATTGTCAATCCCAGTTTGAGGGGGCGTACTAGAGGCATTGCTTTGAGGTGCTTGACATATTTCATTATCCGTCCCACTGTATAGGGATTCAGTACTTTCAAAAGCTTCCTCGCCTCGTGCTCCAGTAATGTCCCTCGCATCTTTGCTTGAGTTTGACTCTAGTGTCTTTGGATCATTTTTGTATAGTGATTCATTGGAAGTCTGGTCTGAGCCGGGAATCTGTTCCCTTACCCCTCTTTAGTCTTAAAGAAATCTGTGATGGCTTGTTGTGGTGGGACAGGGGTGATCGTTACATTGTCCACCACCGTTATTACTGTGGTTTTAGATACGGTTATATTCTTGCCCCCAATCTGCCCCCGCTCCGTTATAATCCTCAGTTTCCCAGCCCCTGCATTTTCCAGTTGTTTTTTGGATATGCGGGACTCACTGGGCTTACCTGCAATATCTTCAGAGCCTGCTGGGGGGGACTCCTGTCTTGATCCCTGTTGCTGAACTGGATTCCGAGCCAGTGTTTCTTTTACTTGTTTTTAATGCTCTACGAGGCATTGCTGATATCCTGCTGTTGTCTGTTACAGCAGACTGTGTCCTCCACGTCTCCCAAGCAAATATGAGGCTGACAGAAGCTGTGAGACCCCCCCGACCTCAAGGTGTTGCACAGAGATCGGGCGAGCCTGGCAGTCAGGACGCTAATCACGCCAAATCTCCACCTCCAGTCAGCAGCAGTCAGAGCACGCACCCCCGAGATCTCCGATGCGCATCTCACCGATCCGCCGGCAGCCTCCGTTCTCCGTCGGGAAGATGTACCAGCCACCGGTGCCCGCCAGCTGATCTGCATCCGTGACTGGCACTTCCCCAGACTCTCTGCAGGTAAGCCAGCACACAATGAAATTCCCGTGGGGATCACTCGTAGTCCTTTCGGGTGAGTGAGGCCAGTGCCATCTTGCTTTCCTCACGCATAGGCCTGGCCTTTTTTATTCTAGAGTGTATGTCAGTCTTTTCACTCCTTTTGGCCACACATCACCTTTTCTTGCTTTCATAACTTGAACTGCTTCTTCACCTTTGTTGTCAAGTTCGCAAGTCCTTTTATTCAACTCTTTTCTTTGTTGTACTTGCTCTTGATTTTTATCAGTCACTTTCTCTTTTTCTTTCTCAACAGCAGTCTCTTGAGACCCAGTAGCTGGTGCCCACTTTATTCTACTTGTGCTTGGTTCTTCTTCAGCTTTTTCAGAATCTATTTCTCTAGATTCTATAGCTTCATGACCTTCAGCTACTGGTCTTTTTCTTTTCTCTACCAGTTGATGCTCTTCTTCTTGTCTTTAAGAACACTTGTATGACTTGTGTGAATCCAGTTTGGCAAGCCACCACACTTCACTGCTGTCTTTTTACCAAAATAATCTGGTATGGTCCATGCCACCTGGGTTCTAAACACGACTTCCTCACGTGTTTCTTGATAAGAACCCACTCTCCTGGACTCAAATCATGTGTTGTGGTTGCAATTTTTCCAACCTGATGAGACACAGAACGAACCAGATCAGCCAACCCTTTGCAATAATCAAGCACTAGATCATCAGTAATCTTCATCAGTTTGTTTTCTGGTACATTTGCTTGTCTCATTGCTCTCCCCATCAAGATTTCATGAGGACTCAATCTGGTCTTTTTATCAGGAATGCTTCTAAGACTCATCAATATAAGGGCTGAAGTGTCTGGCCATTTTAGTGTTGTAGATGCACACAGTTTTGACAGTCTGGACTTTATAGTGCCATTAATTTGTTCGACCACTACTGATGCTTCTGGTCGATAGGCACAATGCAGCTTTTGCTCAATTTGTAAGGCTGCACAAATCATCCAAATTATTTTGTTGTTAAAGTGAGTTCCCCTATCTGTTTCTAAAGAGACTGGAAATCCAAACCTAGGTATTATCTCTCTCAAAGCAGTTTAGCAACAGTCAAGCTGTCATTCCTTCTTTATGGTTAAGCCTCCACCCAACGAGAAAACAAGCAAACAACAGCCAACACATATTTTAGTACATTACAAGGGGGAAGCTCAATGATGTCTAGCTGTAGCCTGGTAAATGGTCCTGCTGCTTTTCCAATTCGATCCCAGCTAACGACTGTCCTTCTACCTGGATTTTGCTGTTGGCAGACTACACATCTCTGGCATAGACTCTCTGCAATGACCCTAAATTTTGGATTGTACCATGACTGCTTGAAGATTCTAATCATAGCACCTCTTCCAAAATGCGCAATTCCATCAGCATACACCCATACTTCATCTTCTGCTCCTTTCTCACAACCTGATTTTATCCAAATCTCTTTCTCTTCCTCATTTGGTTCTTCTTGTACCTGTCTAATTTCTTACCATGTTTCCAAAAAAGAAAACATGAATTGGCAATTTGAATCCTTTTCCTCCACCCCTCGATCTATTGCAATTGAATTTTGTGCACAGAAACGAGCCACTTGGTCTGCGTATCTGTTTGCATTTGTCACATAGTCATTTCCTGATTTATGTGCTGAACATTTAACCACAGCAATCTTTTTGGGTAATTGTTATGCATCCAATAAATCCTTCACATTTTCACTGTTCCGGATTGGGGATCCTGAAGAAGTTACGAATCCTCGGTGCATCTACAACTGGCCAAAATCATGCACCACCCCAAAACCATGTCGACTATCAGTGAACATTGTTACTCTCAGATTTTTGCCAATTTTACATGCTCTAGTCAGAGCAATCAGTTCGGAAATTTTAGCAGAATTGATCCCCTTCAGACAGGACGCTTCAAGAACCATAGGCACTGTGCATACTGCATAAGCAGCACTCATTGCAAGATTAATCTACAAACATCACACTATCTGATTCTTCTAGTGGTGTGTCCTTTATGTCAGGCCTTGGTTTTGTGCACAATTCTGTCAAATCCAAACAATCATGATTTGCTTCATCCTTTACTTCATCGCAATTTGAACTCGGCAACAAAGTTGCTGGTTTGAATGTTGTGCACCTCAACACTGTCACATTTTCAGCCCCCAAAAGCACTCTTTCATATATAGTCAGTCGATTGAATGTCATATATTGAGTTTGAGTTCTTGTTGAAAGAAACTAAACAGACTGCGGCACATAAACTTTCACTGAATATCCCATTGCTTCACTCTGCTCAAGACTCACACAAGTAGCAGCCACTGCTTTCAAACAGCCTGGTAATGCTGCTGCCACTGAATCCAAAGTAGCAGAAAAATATGCCACTGGACGACGTGCCATTCCATGTTTTTGTGTTTGGACTGAAAGTGCACATCCATCTCTCTCTCGCAGTATAATGCAAAGTCCTTCATGTAATCCGGCATTCCCAATGCAGGTGCTCAACAAAGACTGTCTCGTAATTCAATAAAAGCTTTCATACCTTCTTCAGCCAATTCAATCGGATCAATCACATCTTTATGTGTCAACCTCTGTAATGGTTTTGCAATAAGTGAAAACCCACTGATCCATTGTCTACAGTATCCAAACATTCCTAAAACTTTCTGCTGCTCTCACAGTAGAACGGGTGGTGCCAGTGTCCACAAGGAATGCAACATCATTACCTTCCACTTTTTCATCAACAAAAGGACTTGACTGATGTACCTCTAGAGATGCGCCAAGCAGTCACTCTTCCTGCCCCTTCAGGTCCCACTAATTAAGATGAGTCTGAATCACTCTTTGAACATTGCAACAAATATTGCAAAACCACTTGTACATTTTGATTCTTACCAACTTGTACACCTGCGTGCAATGCAGTATTCGCACTGTATCTCTGTACTTGAGCATTCACATTATTTGCCATAGGAGCTTGAGGCACCTGTACTTGTTGTATCTGTAGTGTAACTACCTGCTGCTGTTGTTGCTGTTGTTCATTCAAAGCCACCTCACTCTGCAACTGTGGATTGAAATTTTGATTAATTCCATTATTTTTCAATAAAGATCTACACTCATTCCTCCAATGTCCAAACTTTCCGCACGCATGACAAGGATGTTTCTTTTTCATTTCTTCTCTATTCATCTTACCTCTACCTCCATTTGGTACCTGACGATTTTGATTTTGTCCTTTGATTTAAAAATCTGTTTGAGAACCATTGTTTCCATCTTTCTGTTCTGCCACTTTCACCTGTGCCCACATCCTTTTCTCTTTCAACTTTTTATGCCTTGATTGAATATCATCACTACAATATTTGGCATATCTCAGAATCTCATTGACTGTTTTACTCTGCCAAAAAATCAAATGTTGCTGGATCATGTTACAAATTTCAGGTTTTAATCCTAAAACAAACCTATATGCAAAATGTCCCATATCTTTGTCTCCTATACTTTCAAAACCACTATACCATTTAAAAACCTGTAGCAACCTTTCATAATAAGCATGTACCGATTCTTTCGGCTCCTGGTTTGTCCTGTCAATTTTAACCCAATATGTTTCTTTTGGAGAAATCTTACTTTTCAAAAAAGTGGTTACTTGATTATATTTTTCTATCACCTCTTTCGAAGGTGTACCTGTTTTCACATCTCTAGGATATTCTTCTTTAGGCCAATCAAAAGTAAATTTATACTCAGTCCATAAATCAGCTGGAACTACAATCTTAAACAAACCATCTAAATCTTTGAACAAAACTTTTGACATTTTTACAAACCTCTCTACTAGTTTGTACCACTCGAAAGGTATCTCCCTTAACCAAGGAAAGTCATTCGTAAAGGATAATATATCCTGTCTTGACCAAGGAACATGAACATATCCACCACCTGGAACTTCTCTCATTGGACATACTATTTTAGCCTGTCCTGTTTCCCTTAATGGAAATAAAGACGCATTTTTACTTGCAAGCATTTCTTCCTTCTTTTTCGCCCATCTACCTTTCCATCGATCTAAATCACCCCATTTCTTCAGGGTGTTCATTAATTCTTTTATTTGTAATCGTTTACAAGGCGTATTCAAACTCTCCAAGTCTTTATCAGTAAAAGCCAGTCTATATGTTTTCTGCAAAACCTTGGACTTCTCTATGTCAACTTCATATGCTAGTGCAGCTTCTGCCAACTTCTCATGTAAATTATTTGCTTTCCATGTTATATTCTTACACAAAAACAACAACTCTTCATCCCGGTACTTAATCAATCTCTCTGGACCCATTGTACCAATAATCATCTCTTCCAGATCCACTCTAAATCTACCTACATCTATACTTGATTGATTCCTATTATTTTCCATTCCTCTTATACAGTCATCAAACTCCTCTGGTGAAGGACCCACCAAACTCCCTGTCACTGGAGTTGTCCCTCTGACATTCTGCACTTTTTTTTGAGGATCCATTTGTACACTTCTTTTGGGTGTTTCAGTAACATTTTCACTAATTGGAAGATCAATAAATTAAGTATTCATCTCAACTGGTTCCGATCCACTAACATTCCTGGCATTATTTACATATTCTGATTCTCACCGTACAATAGAACTATAGGATCAATTGTTACTGGTACCGATAATGCTTCCGCATTCAGACTCATTTGACTAATTCTCTGAGTTAATTCCTCTCTCGCCTTATTCAACAAATCAATCTCATTTTCCTGCAATATTCGAGTACCTGACAAAACTTGTGTAGCTACCGGAACTTGTATAACCTGTGAAGCTTGTAGAGCTTGTGGAACTTGTGGAGCTTGTGGAACCTGAGGAACTTGTATCAATGGTGCATTTGAAATTGCTCCCCTGAACTTTCCTGATATGGTGGAGGTCTCTTTAGTAGTATTACATCCATTAACTCATCATCAATCTTATCTGGGTCTACATCTGATTCTGAAGTCTCTAGGTTATTATTTTTCTCCTTACTTTTACCTCCAGTCTGATCTTCAGCAACTATTACTGGATATAATCCATCTGCATTTACATCTCTCCTCCATCTTTTCATTTGTTCATCCCATCTTGCCTCAGAATATCTCAAATTGTATTCCTGTATGTTATTCCATTCCTGTCTCTCTCCCTTTTATAAGCCTCATGTTCCCATTCCTCCTGCACTTCATATTGCATAGATTTAGGATTTGGTTTCAAAGAATTAATGTGTGCCCCCAAGTTCTCCAAAATCCTTACTTTAAATGTACCATGCTCTGGAAAAGCTAAGACTCCATCATCTTCTGTATAACTCATCCAATTCTCAAACCATGTATACGTATGATATCCGCATTCTACCGACAGAAAAGAAGCAGGCGATCTCGGGGATGTACAGGAAGTCCCTTTCTAGTAACTTTTGACTTGTCTTTCTTAAAATAATCTTTTATTCTTTTAACCATTTTCATTTGTCAAACTCTTTTACGCTATATATCTCGGCAAACAAAAACAAAATTCTTCCGTAATTCTGCTTTTTCTATTTGCTAGCGCTTTTCCAAAGCCAGCGTGACTCACACCAACAAACCAATCACAACTCACTATGTAACCACTTATTTGGACCAATACCAGCAACCAACCAATCACGGCTCACTACACGCCCGCTGTCTGACCAATGCCAGCGCGGCCTTTTGTGATGTCAGTTTTACTCCTGCTACTGACCCTCCCGTTACAAAATATTACAGCAATGTATTTCTAGGTTTTCTTAACTTAATTCTTGGTAGAAACAGCACAAAACAATACTACTTTGTCTGCTCCACTAATAAAAGAGATAGTTTCACTTCTCAAAGAAGGATTTCTTTCACTTCTAGTAAAATACGACCAGCACTGCTCTACTCTCAGTCAAGTTACAGGAAGACTTGGTACTCCTCTAGGGATACTAGCCAAGGTTTCGGAAGAGGTCTTTCCTTTCAGAAAGAGTTCTTGGTACTCCTTTGGGAATGTAAGGCCAGAGTTTCGGAAGTGGACCTTTCACTATTTCATGAGATCTTATATCAAACGAATATGTCCCAAAAATAACATCAACAGCCTTTCGCTGTTCGATATTACAACAACAGACAAAGTACTTCTGCAGTGTATTCACACTATTCTTCTGCCGCATAGGCTAAAATAACATCATCATCCCGGGATCTTAGGCAACTCTGTACACGTTCTTCCAGACAACATAAAATGAAGTCACATATTTTTCATGTTAATTAACCAATAAATCAATAATCAATAATTATTGCCAAACTAATCAATAAATAGCCATCCTCTGCTACCAAAACTGATCCAGCGATCAGGGATCAATAACTTTTCATAAACACAGGCCCATTTACAATACCCAACTAATCCATTCACGCTGAGGTTCAGTGAGATGCAAGTTTACACCAGACTTACCAATTTCATGATTAGAACCTGCATTTCTCCCTACAGAATATTTGTGGTGATGGATACTGTAGTTGATGAGTTGATAGCAATAAGTATGTACCCATCTATCCTACTAAATAATAACAGACACAGTAATGTATAATGTTAAATGTTTATCGTAAATAATATGAAATGAATGCTCATCAAGTAAAGTTACACAATGCAAGTCATGAATTGTCACAGAGAACATATATTTTCAATGGAAGAAACAAACTATCAAATAAACAAATGCATTGAAGGAGTGGATAGGAGGAGAGAGAATAGTTTCAGAGACAAAAATACATTTGCAAAAGAATATGAAAATTCGGATAATTATACTAACCCAAGGGAAACAGGGAAATCTACCCCTCTGACCAAGTAGGGCAGCAAGGCCCTCGAGAAGAGTCGAGTGGCAAATATTAAGTCAGGAATTTGGAACAGGTAGGCCTCTATCTGGAAACAGCAAACCGATGACAGCGACGATCTCCCGCTAACTAACACCAGCCAAACCTACTCCTCACCCCCCGGGTACATCAGTTATACCGTAAAGCCTAAATGTCCAACCCACATAGGTTTCAAAGTAGAACGTTTCTCCATCTCTCATTGGCTCAGGACGGGGTGTTCTGTCACACCACTCTCATCAAGACCATTTCATTAAACATCCCATTGTTTGAACAGTCAGCTTTACTACAGATTCTACCAAGGAAACAATATTGAACACAATTACAGCACATATTTCCTGGAGTATATTAAATGCATCAAATGTGTCCAGTCTTTCACACTTTTCTTTGTTTGTCTCTGCCATCTCGTGAGGAAGTTGCATTGCTTCCACTTCCTTATCAAAATGTCTTCCAAAGCTTTGCAGTCAGTCAGCACACTGTAAAGGTCATGTATCACGCCTCTGCGTCCTCTCTTTGCATACAAAACCATTTTTTAATTTATTTATTTTCTTGAGCAAAATATTAACCCCAAACTGACATGCAGAAGTGTAGGCCCATGCTTGTTTTTCTACAGAGAATAGAACACAAACATTTATTATTTTCTTGAAATACAATTTTCAAATATGCACTATCCCAGAATTGCACTCACCCATGTACTTCCCACGTTATTCCTAGCAAGAGATTATTAACGTGTACTTAAGCAGCATTAGGTTTTATTTTACTTAAGCCAGCTGCATTTGCGGCCTAGTTCCATGCATTAGTACACGCATTAGTTTCTCACATGCGCAAAAGCATTTCCCCTTATTTTAGCATTTTTATTAATATTTTCACAGCAAACTGTTAATAGAATCTTACCGAGGGTTCAATTCGAGCAGGTTTTTATTTTCTCAAAATCCTGCTCCATCACCAGCATGACCAGAGAACACCATCTGCGTTTATTGCTTCTATGAGCTATTTTTTTACTTTTATTCCTTAAAAATTCTACTAATTGAATTTTCGTCATGTTGGTCATGTTTTATTTATAAAACCGCAATCTATTTTCCTAAACCAGTGCAGAGTCATTTTGTGGTGTTTCACTGTTACTGTTTGAAGTGTTGCACAAATACTTCATAAATTGCCTCTTAAGTTAAGACTTCCTGCTCTGTGCTGAGCTACCAGAAGGGAGCACTGGTTAATTTATGGTGTGTATCTGGCTTACCCTGACTAGCATTTTGGTTCTTGATTGGAAGACGAAGAAGTAGAAATTCTTAATTGTATAGTTAATTAAAACCATTACAATATTCCAAAGCATAAAATATATTTCCTTCACATGCTATAATAGAATAAATATAAACAATTAGTACCACATTTAAAATTTGATTTCAATTTACAAGATGTGTGACTTTTTTTTTTTTTAAACAAGCAGGAATTGCTGAATTATGGTTTGTTAAATTCTCAAAATAGGTAAAAAATAGGTAAAAAAATTAATTAGTTGACAAATTAATTTTGGGTCCTTTGAGTCCAGACTTTTTAGTATTGCTGATCTGCAGGTGTGGATACCTCTTTCATTGAACTTCCTCCTAAGCAAATCCCGGCGGCGGCATCCTAACACAGGGCAAATGCATATTAGATGTATAAAGTCCTGTACTGATGCTCCACAAAGGTTACAATCTTTTGGGTCAGGGGTCCTCCAGTTAGGTTGGTCAGCATTGGAAGGCAATTTCCCCATGCGCAGCTCCAAGTACTTGGTTTTTAGGTGAGGGGGTAAAGCGAGGCCCAGGTATGCCGCTGGCTCAAACCAGGATTGTAAAACCATCCATGCGTGCGCGCGTCGACTTAAGGTTGCTTTGTCTTCAATTAGTAAATGCGATTTTGCTGCTTTTTTCATAATCAGCTGGAATGATGTCAGGGGTAGTTTCCGTAGCCCGAGATCTGCCATCTTGGTTATTTCCAAAGAAGCATTTAGGTACTTTGCGTAATGTGATTTTCGGTCGTTTTGCGAGGCTTCCCAGAGTACCGAGTTGATTTCTAGGTCACGATTTAGCCATATTTTGAACCAAAATGTAATTGTCTCATACCTTTTATGGAGTGTTTGCTGCTGTAATCCGAACTCTAGACGTACCTGAGCTGGTGAGGCATCACATGGCAAGCGAAATACTCTTTTGTACACTCATGTTTGAATTTTATCTATAATTGGTGCACTGTTTCCATGATGGACCACGCTTCCGTAGGCAATAGTTGGTAGTAGTTTTGCTTTGATAACTGCAAGCAGTGGAGTAAACAATGGGCCTTTTAACTGTTTTGATATACTGCAGAATGCAAACAGTAAAGCAGTTCCCTTTTTTTGAATTGTTTCGTAATGCGTGGAAAATGAAAACCTTCGGTCCAAGTATATCCCCAAGTATTTGCAGCTATCGACTACTTCCAACTTAGTGTTGTCGATTGTAAATTTCAGCTGTTTGGGCAGACAATGTGTTATAATCATGACCTTCTTTTTTTTATATTTATTTCCATCAGGTTTGTTTTAGCGAAATCAGCTAACTCATAAATTGATCGTTGCAGTCCGATTCTCGTCTGGCTTAAAAGTACAACGTCATCTGCGTAGGACAGGTGTGTTAGAGGCAGTGTGCCCAGCCGTGGCGGGTGTGAATTAACCCCGTCTAGCCTTGGTGTTAGATCGGCTATGAATAAATTAAACAAGTACGGGGCCAAGATACAGCCTTGTTTTAGCCCTTCGTTGGTATGGATCTTCCTTGTGAGCCTCTGGCCATCAGCGATTTTGACCTGCATCCAGGTATCAGTGTAGAGATCCATGATTGGATTTAAAATTGAGTTTGGTAGACCATGGTTCTGCAGTTTAGCCCATAATGTGTGTCAGCTAACACGGTCAAAGGCCGCCTTGAAGTCCACGAAGCATAGATGGAGTGCCTGTCGCTGTCGTAGACTTTTATCGGCGATTAGCCCTATTGCTAGTACATTTGCAATTGTGCCCGTGCCACGTCAAAAGCCTGACTGGTTTATAGGTATTTTTTTATTCTCATCAGACCAATTTATCAAATCGGTTAAGAACAGAGATGCATAATATTTGGCCTCCGCATCTAACAACACGATCAGGCGATAGTTTGCTGGATCTGTGCGCTCCCCGCCCTTATATATCGGATTAATAATCGCGCCACTCCAGCTTTCTGGGATACGACTGGCAGTGCCAATCAACTGGAACAGACTATAGATCTTACTTGCCCAGTAGTTGGGAACTTGTTTGTAAATTGCCTGTGGCACACCGTTCGGGCCTGGTGCACTATCAAGCCAACTTTTTCTACTTCAGAATGGGCGAAAGTAGATTGTGGTGTATCTTCTTTTTGCTTTTCATGTGTAATAGCTGCAGCAGAGGGCGGTTGATCCAAATTGTTTATCGAAATGTGGAAATTAAGTGCTTCACCCATGCATGCTCGGCGACGCAGGTCATGTTTATGATTTTGGAGGTTCTGTTCATGGAATTCACCTGCCCCCAGAAAGCTCTAGCGTCAGATTTCTTTGCATTATGTAATAATTTTGTCCAAACGTTGTTTTCTTCAGTTTTTTTATCGATCCAAGTTTGTTATTTATATTTTATCTTTAAAAGGCGTAAATCCTCCCATACTTTAGACTGTGGACTATGATGTTGAGCCGTCCTAAGTGCCTTTCTCAGGAGCTTTCTTAAGCTTCGTGATGTTTGACTGAGATGACTGTTGTTATCTGCACGGTTTTTATTTGTCTGTTTGGTGGACGCTCCTGCATCGGGTAGACTTGCCAAAAAAGTGGTCCATGTTTCTATAGTCATTTTGTTTTCTGACTCGAGGATTGTCATTAGATTTTTAGCTTTTGAAGCTATATGCGGTAATGTGGTGCATGTCCACCTCTGACGCTTCAAATTGATTGTTGATATATCCCCCTCTATTACTGGAGCTTCTGGGTGTTTAAAAGATGCTATTTTAAGTTCGATATGCTGAGCCGAATGATAACTATCAATGGAGCATTTGATTTGAAAACTATTTATTTGCCCTAGAAGAGGGAGGGTTACTATTGTGTAATCCAGGACTGAACATGAGTGGGGGCCAATATACGTACAGGTGGCAGGTTTACCCTGTTTTATTCTTCCGTTTAAAGTACGCATGCCTAGATGTTCGAGGTCCCTTATAAATCGCTGGCCTACTTTGTCATTGCGGTTTTGGACGGGAAACAACTGCATTTCTACAGCCCAGGTTTCGTTTGCTGTAATGATGTTATCTTCCTCTTCTTGAAGATGTAGTTGATTTGCATTGAAATCTCCCGTGAGGATTATCTCCCAAGTCGGCTGTTTGAAACGGAATTCTGATATGGCGTCAGTAACTTTCTCGAATAGATCTTTTTTATCTTAGATTTCGGATGTGCATAGATGTTGATTAGGATGATGGTGCTTACCCCTGTGTGTGTGCCCAGGTCCATTTTTATTATTTGCATGGCTGAGGTTGTTAATGACAGCTGTGTTGACGAGATTTTTAATGCTGTAGAGATGTAAACGGCGAGGCCCCCCTTAGCTCGGCCGTATTGCTGTGTTCTTGTTGCATTTACATGGTGACCTATCCTACCTGGGACCTCTACCGGGGCTGTCAGCCAGGTTTCTTGGAGCACAATTATTTCATAGCTATCCCAGGACTCTGTCTTTCCTTTATCCTGTAGGATTCCTTTTACTCCTGCGATGTTCCAGGATAGGATTTGTATAGGGGAAAGCTCTGTTGTGCCTGATGTACTATAGCTTCATTCTCCGGTCCAACCGGGAGTGGGCAACCTTAACTTTATTTTTCTCTGTTGATGTGTGTTTATGCCATCTGCACCTTTGGCACCTCGCAATTGTTAATTTTTTTGTCTGGGGAGTGCTTGACGTTAGAAATGGAGACGGATAACGTTGTATTGCTGAGATGGTAAGTGATATTCCCCAGTCCTCAAATTTTGTGATTTCTTGTAAAATGTCTGTTACTATTTCTTCATTCCTTCATATTGCTAAGGTGGCTAAATTTCCTATGTTGTTTCCAGGATTAACAAATTCTATTGCTATTAAGTCTGCAGACATTAAGGGCCTCATGTAGGTAGCCAAATACCGGTCGGTAACGGCCGATTTTCGGTAATTATACCGTTACCGACCGGTATTTAGGCTTTTGGTATGTAGGGGGACAATTTCTGTATTCGGAATTTACCGAATCGGTAAAATTACCGATTCGGTAAAATTACCGAATCGGTAATTTTACCGATTCGGTAAATTCCGAATACAGAAATGAGATGTAGGGGTAGTGTGTGGGTGATGTTTAGAGTCGGTATTTACCACCAACTAATAGTTGGTGGTAAATGAATAATGGATGTGGAAATGCATTTCAAAGCGCCTACAAGTGTGCAATGTGGCAGACATACATGCCCTTAGGGCATGTATGTCTGCCACATGTGCACACATGGCCGTTTCAGGGGAGCAACAGGGTGTCATTGTGACACCCTGTCACCCTTGCATGTGTTCCCCCCATTACCGAATCGGTATTTACCGATTCGGTAATGAGGCATACCTTCCCATCAATGGGAAGGTATGCCTCATTACCGAATCGGTAAATACCGATTCGGTAATTACCAAATTTTAACGAATCGGTAATAATTACCGACTCATTACCTACATAGCATTTACCACTTCATAAATACCGAATCGGTATGATTCGGTATTTATGAAGTGGTAAATGCAAGCCCACCTACATAAGGCCCTAAATGTTGTAATGTTGGGATTTCTGCCATTAGGCGTAAGATATTTCCTCTGTTCAGATAATCTTGAGGGCCCTGTGAATAATAATGTGGCATAAATAGGATCCTATTTGTTAGGTTTGATTTATTCTCTTTTTTTTTGCGTGTAAGAAGATAATGTCTGCTCGTTTGTTTGATTTCTTCCTGGCTCTTCGATGTCCACGCAATTTGCGTCATTACACTGCCTTTTTGTGAAAATCAGTCGCTAATCTTTCATGCCATTTTCTAAAGGCTGATCTATCTTCGAGTTAACTTTTCTATCGCCTCTCTTGACGCTTCTCTTTACGCTATTTTGGCCTCGCGGATAAGATGTTATCGGCTGACCGGGCCTTGAGTTTCTTTCCATTTCAGTTGTTTTGTTCCTATTTGCATCGTCACGCTCCGTTTTTATGTTAATCAATATCAGATCTTCCTTAATGTTTCCCAAACTCTGATCTATCTTCACAATGACTTGCCTATCTTGTTTGGTGTCGCTATTGTAAATTTGTAAATTGGAGCTGGAGTTCCTGTAAGGGAAGTCATTTTCTTGTGATTGGATGGTCAGTTTCTGGTCGAAGCCTCTTGTTCCTCTAATTATTAGATGTATTTATCGTTTCCCTTGGGTATCCTTGTCTGCACACCCCTGGTTTAGGATCTTTTTTGATTTTTCTGTTTGGAAGATCACTGTTTACTTGTGCGATCAAAGTCTGTCTCTGTTGGAGCTTTGATGACTTAGCGGGTTGTTTTATTTTATTTCCAGTGCCCTCCTGTTGTCCCATTGTGCTCCCCTTGGGTTTATTTGTTGTGGTTAAGTCAAGGTTCCTACTCTCGAAGCTCCGATTTATACTTCTCCCCTTGAGTGTATGTATTGTAGTTGAATCAAGGTTACTACACTCGAGGCACCTATTTATCACCGCTAGACTATTTACTACCGGCAGAGCTTTGTTCGTTCGGTATGATGTTTCAGTTGATACTGACTGGTCTGATAGATTTTCTTTCTCTTCCTCATTTTGTTTTTGATGTTTTCCTGATGTCAGTGGTGATCTCTGTTTACCGTCGCGGAGATTAAAGATTGGGTAGTTATCCAGTGCATATTTATTTAATGTTTTACTGTTGTGCAACCGATTTCTAGCTTTCCTAGCTGTTTTTTTTTGTCGTTTTGTTAAGGCAGGTGGAAGATTGTTTGTTGTATTCCTCTGCTTATACATTTGTTGGTTTGCTTCAGTACAAGGATTATGTCTACTTTTGATCGGCTCTAACATAGGATGGTCTGCTGTAGTTAAATCCTCATTTGGGTCTCCTGATTTTGGCTTTTTTTCAATTTGCTGTAAGTTGATCTGTTCTGTTTTCCTTGGAGCAACATTTTGAGAAGTTCTTTCTCTCGTCTTTTTCTCTTTGTCTTTTTCTGTATTGTTTATGTTATTATTTGAGGCAAAGTTTTGGGTGTTTTTTCCTCCAATTGTAAAATTTTTGCCGTTTGGTACATTGTTTTCGAGTAAACAGTTTGCACGTTTTCATTCGTTTAAGATACTTATTAGTACAGTTGGTAGGTCCCTTCGTTTTTCCAATATGGGACATCAAGGGCTGTTGTGCCCGCATTTCATTTCCGTCCTGAGTATTTACTAACAAGTTGGTCATGGTGTTGAGTTTATTATTTATACCTGAGATGTATTCGGCAATTATATTCATTAGGTTTATTTGGATATCAAGTTTATCTGACTGCATGTTCAGGGTTTTAATTGATGTTTTTAATGTTTTAACTAGAGCAGCATGTAAATTTGTAAGGGATTCCAGATTGTGATCGGAATCCTGTTTTCCCTCTGTTGGATGTTGAGTGACATTATTATCTAACCAGATGGCTCCACTCGGTGTTATAATTTTCCGGGTGAAAGGTACTTTTTTTATTTTCCACAGTATTGTCCATGTCCGTATGGGCCCTCTGTTCCAGGTTTGGTTTCTTTTTATTGTGTGTTTTGGTAGATGATTCTATGTGTTCTTGCTCTGTCTGTTCAGAAGAACTTGATATCTCAATTATTGTTTGCTGTTGGCCTTTTGATACTGACGTCAAGTTTTGCCTTTGATAGCTCTCTGTTAGGTTTTTATCTAATGAACCGTTTGCTGGTACTATGATGTTATGGATTGATTTGGTTTGCTGGGATTTTATTTCTCCTTTCAATTGTGTTACTACATTACAAATGTGTTGCTATTTTTTGTTTAACATAGCTACTTACTAAGTTTCTTCCACTTGATGTTACCTGTGCTGAGGTGCATGATAAATCTTCTGTTGTTTTTTGTGTTCCTAGTTGATGCATTGATGTTGGTATGTTCATTCTTTGTTTGATGGGTTTGGATGTTGTACTTATTGCTTGTAATATCTCTTTATTGTTCAATATTGATTGTGACTCCATCCATGAGTCGCAGAAATCATCTGTGTTACAGAATTCTTCATTTTTATTGAATTGCTTTGTCTGTTGTCTCAGTGTGGAGTGATTTTTGGGCTTTTCTTTACAAGTGGCGTCTGTATTACTATAGGCTCTTGTACCTGTCTCACGCATTAAGTCCTGGTTATCAGGCGAATGATGATTTGCTACCCCTGGTTGATCAATTGGTTGAGCCATGTTCATCTCACAAATTGATCTTGATGTAGATGTTAATATTATTATAGCTTGACTTGTGTTTACGTTTGTATTCTCCAGGAGGTTATCCGGAATACTGTCTGGAATACTGTCTGGACTCTTGCACTGAACTCTTTCTTCCTCAAGACCATTATCTCCCAGTTTTGTGTGTACTTGTGCTTGTATTTGAATTGTTTGCTTATTATTGCCCCAACTAAGCGACTTTTCGACCTCTTGTGCTGTTAGCTTGCTCATATTTGGCACTTCTTTTTCTTCAATAGTATATGGTATAACATTTGCGGGTTGTGCCGTTGTTATGGGCAATATATTGTCTATTTTGTCTTTCTTCTGAGTGGGGTTTCATTTGTGCGGCATCAATGGTTTTAGGAGTCCATTTACCTTTTCCCGCATTGAGTATATGGCTGCAACTGGATCTTTTAAAAATGTGAATTTGCCAGTTGAATTCATTGAGCTGAAAATTTGATAAAGAGGTGGTATTAATACATTTCCTTGATTTCGTGGAAGTTTGATTATGCTACTCTGGGGGAGACTGTCCCTTTGATGTCTATTTTAGCCTTGCTATTCCGTTTTGTGGGTTGTGGCGGATTTCTTCTTGTCCTACCTGACCTTATTATACTGCTGAATGTTATCCTCGTCTCTATTGATAGCAGTGCAGCACAGTGTGGTACTTGTAATATGTCTATATCTGATGTCTCCTGTAGGGTGATCTTACTTGGATAGGGTGCATACCTCTGCCAACCAGAAACTCAATTTCTAACATTGGTGATCAGTGGTGAGGTTCGGGCTTGTGTTTTTGCAGTGCCATACAGTGACTTGGTGTACACTACTACTCCATATATAGACTAATTCAAGTCAATTCACCCTGTTTGCTACTTTTGATATTTCCAAAGTTTTCCCAATTCCCATTTTTACTGTTGTGTCTGTGGCCTCACTGGAGAAGATGGAGTTTCAGCTGTTCAACCTAGAGAGCTACAGTATGGCCCATCTCAAGGGGTTCTGTCAGGATAATGAGATTATGTACTAAAGGGAGTGCTAAGAAAGCAGAGATCCAAGAAGCGTTGACAGCATGGGCAAGAGCCCACTAGACTCACACAGACAATGAGGAGGAAGGGTTAGGGTCCGAGGAAGAATTGGAGCAGGGCATGTCTGAGGGTCTCGAGATGTGACCTTTTGGGGAGGGGGGGGGGGTAACTTCCTCCGAGGACTGGCAGTCCATCCACGTGCAGGGAGCAGTTTGTCATATAGGCACCAGTCCCCAAAGTTGTCCGCTATCCCTATTACTTTTTTTCTTTCATAAGAGACCTTTCTAGAACATATAAGATTGCCCAACTTCATTTCAGGATATTTTTTCCAAAAACAGTAAGTTCAATTTGCAGCTTACAGAAGTAATATTTTGTTTCACATTTCTAAATTAGATATTTCGGTAGTGGAATTAAAGAATGTTTTAGAGGTTTGTGGTTACAAACGTGGTGCCTGATTTAAGGTTTGGCAGACGGCACGTGCATAGCTTGGTCAGTAAGATGGGGGAGAGGTGTGAGCTTAAGATTTCCCAACAATCACGCTGGTATATCTTGTTAACATACATTATCTGAGAAGCAAGCAATGAGGGGGCATTAAGAGGCAGTGGGAAATGAGAGCAGTGTGGATTCTTAGTGGTACTTAAAACAAAATATTTGGTAAAATACCCCAAAAATTTAAAAACGTTAAGACAGAGAGGAGACATTGTGTGTGTTTTAGTTTGTGTGTGCTTTCAAAAATCCTAGAAGAAATCAGACATACATCTCACCATATCCGACTCAAAGCACCTGTTCCCAACTATTTACCACAGAATGCATTTATTTTTTTTTAAAACCTTTATTTTGGTAAATGCACAATACACAGCGTCTGCCTACAACCCCTCGGGGCCGGCCGCTACGACATATCTGTAGAACATAGAACAATAATGTCAGGATAAGAAAAGGTTTAATTTTATGGTGTTGTCGAGTACAATGTAGTGAACTACGAAAAGAGTCGAAGCTGATCACTGACCAGGAGAGACATCACCGTTCACGGAGCACCCAGAAGGAGGCGTTATATAGGAAGGCATTTGTAAGGAAACAGGTGGCCACCATCCAGGAACTAAGAGCAAACGCTATACCACAGAATGATAGAACACAATAAACTCCCTACTAACACTGAACCCCGACCCCGAAGAAACAAAGAAACATAGAAGAGAAAGAAACCGAAGAAGAAGAGAGAAAGAATGAGAAAGAGGGCCATAGAGACAAAGAAAAGACATAGAACACATCCCATCCCCCCACCCTGCATACCAGCGGAAGGCCACGGCCCGCCCCCCCCCCCAATAGGCATGCCTGTCGCCCCAAAAGAACCCCAAGTGGGAAAGAGAGTCTGGAGAGTGGGAAAGAACATCCCAGTCTCCGACTCCCAGAGAAGACAGGAGGAGGAAATTTTACATACTCCCGGTCACCACCAGCCCCATAAGCATCCCCCACCCTGAATATCATCGGCACAACTGAAGTAGCAAGCAAAGCAACAGGTGGGGAGACTCCATTCCAAATGCGCGAATAAATCAGATAATTAGCAGTCCCATCCTAGTCCCCGCCCGCCAATACGTACAGCAAACTAAAGGAAATCGCCCAGCCCTGGCCCGATCCTAAGTGGCCCCACAGATCCACCCCCGCAATCAACAATAGCAAATTACAAGCATGCGGCACATCAGATACATAGACAAATATTCTAGTCCGGGTCATGCCAGGCGGTCAGGCAGGATCATCAAGGGAGGCAACATCAGCCCTGGCCAGAACGCTGAAACCCCACCAAGCATGGCCACCGCTGGGAGTGTACCTCAGGCAGAACAAAGGAGCAAGATGGCCGCTCCCGGCACAGAAGACGCAGAGGAAGAGGAAGCGAGAGTTCCCAATCATAGACCATCACCACATCGATAGTGACCAACACAATTTTCCCCACAGAACGGCACACACTCCGGCGATGTTGAGGAAGCCGTGGCAACACTTGCAGAGGCAGAGTCTCAGCTTGTAAAGTGGAAGGGAGCTTTGTATCTGCAACTGTGTCATTAAAAGAACACTCGACACTGTAGCCAGGGAGAGGACGTTCCACAGTATCCCCCTGTCGCCACATTGTATCCACCTCGAAGGGAACGAGAGGCATTGGGGGGTCAGACAACCGCAGTAGTTCCCTGGATGGCATAGCGACATCGATCTTCCGCTCCAGTTCTCGAGTGTTTTCCCACAGTGTCGCCCTCAAGTCTTCCAGGGCTAGAAGGATATCACCATAGGTCAGGTCTGCTCCCCGCTTCAGCATGTCGGCAGTATGCAAAGGCGCCGCCGGGACACCCTCCAGCTCGACAGTAGGCAGGGCAGCCTGCGTCAGGGATATGGAGGCTTCCGTCTTTCCGGCGAGGTAGACCGGCACCGCCACCATTTTTGCAGTCAGCCCACATCGGAGAGGTGAGGGTGACTCCATTGGACGGAGGAATAGCATTTAAGGCAAGAAGAGATACTGCTCGCTATACGGGGCTCACACGCTGTGAGAGCCCTCGGCTGTATAGCAATGCGGGTGGTGGGCGCTCTAAAACGGATACCGCTCTGACCGCTGGTAGCATGACAAAGGAGGGTTCGCCAGCCCGGACCCAATCATACAGGAATTCTCTCCGTCGCGAAGAAGGCTCCGCCAAGCCGCCCACTCCACAGCCGGTCACATTTCCCCAGGCGCCGGTCCGGCCCCAGGTCGCCTCACCGTACGTGATAAGCGGTGTCCGGTGGCGGTGGTCGGGCCAGAGTGCGTGGGCAAAGTCCAAAGTCGGCAAACTCTATGAATCCTCGACCAAAAAAAAAAAAGCCGGCGGGGACATCGGAGGAATGCGGAAAGTGTCAGCGCATTCGTGGTTACATTTGCTCGCGCTGTAGGCAGGATTAAAGATCAGGATGTCATGTAAACAGCAGACGGGCTGCGGAGCCGGGAGCTCAGACGTCCTGTCCGTCCGCCATCTTGGCTCCTCCTCTCCAGAATGCATTTATTAATGGTATGTAATACCCCAAACATTCCCCCTGAAGCTGCGCCCCTTGCAGGCAGACCCCCTGCCACAAATATGACGGATATCCCGTTCACATTATTACAAGTGAAATACAGCCTAATGGACTTGTAATAAGGGAGATGGGTTATCTGTCACATTTGTGATGGACTATTCGTTCTTCAAACTCTAAATCAGGCCCTAAATTTAAAAAATATGAGGTTATATCTTTAAATAGATATTATTGTAAGCAACATTTCTAGGAATTTTGTCTGGTTTGGAATAATACTAAAATATATTGTTTAGATACCTATGGGCATATTTATGTAGGAGTTTCATCGCCCGTGTACCACGCAGTCGGGCACAAGGGAGACACAACTCTTAAGTTTGATCCATCAAGCCTCACAAGGCCACCTACTCTGATTTAATTTGCACCTATGACATCCTGGCATTTATTAAAAAGCAACAGGGCAAACTAGATTGAGGCCATACTTAAGCTCACTTTCTTGTTCAGAGGCGGCTGCATCCTCCCCATAAGCATGTCTTCTTCTATTGCTAGGATATAATTGAGGTAGTGGAACCACAAGGGAACCCCAGCCAGTCGCCCTTGATGTCATCAAATGGAACCAGTAGCCTCTTTAGACCCTCTATGCAAAATGTGATATCCTATGTTCCCAACCAATAATGCATTTGGGCCATTAATAACAACTTGAAGTTCTCATGTGTTTTTGATTTTGGCAACACTTTGGGGAAGGCACCTGGTTCACGCTTTGGTGTGCACTGAGATAAGGATGACCTCTAATGGCCTACCAATCTTATCTCGAGGGGGGAGTCATTCTCTGACCCCTTTGTACAGACCCTGCGGTGAAAACCCCAGACTCCATCATGCTATTTATTTGCCAAGGTAGATGGAGGCTTTTTTGTGGAGATTTTTTTGTTTGTGTGAAATGTTTTCAAACTTCGTATTCGCACATGTGCAATATTATTAAAAATAATTCAAATATGTGCACACTCAAAAAACATTGCGTTCACCTGCACTTGTGCTGCACTTGTGCTGCACCTGAAAATATGGTTGCACTTTGCTCATTGCAAACATATGCATAGTTGTGAATATGCCAGTTGTACATTAGACAATGAATGGCTCCCAACGAGAACATGAAGAACAACCCTCTTTCCAATCTCTTCTTCCACTACAGATCTTTGCTTCTAGGACCTGTCCGAGTCAAGTATGCAAGATTCTCTGCCAGAGCAAGCTCCTGGAACTTCTCCTTTAACCGATGAACATAGGCCATATCCACCACAGTGAATTCTGGAACACAATACATGGGTGCTATTCTCAGAAAACCTTCTAAGGAGGTAAATCATTCCCCATGTTGGATTATTGATCTTTTAGTAATACATGAACAGAGATAGCGGTAGGCTGGTGCCCCACTAAAACAACAGGGAAGTTTGAGCTGGACTATCTCTCCAGGTTATCATACATCTTCTTGGACCAAGGCCAGCGGGGCGTGGACCATGCTGATATTGGTGCTTCTAGAATTTGAATTTGAACAAAGTTTTGTGGTTCCTGGCTGACTCTAAGCAGGATAGCTCAGCTGAAAATCTATTGGCCTGCCCTGCTGAGATGATGATGATCCTGCCTGCGGGGGAGTCCCAAGTCAGCCAAAGAAGTCAAAGTGAAATATACAATGCAGCCTAAAATTCCATTTCCCAAACGTACGAGAGACTGGAGGAGTGTTGTTTTGAGAAACGGCTTCTGCAAGTGCATGTGAGCTGAGTGCCGAGTATATTTCTACCTGTACTAGCTTTTATTGTTTTTTTCTTCATTGACCCTGAAACTTGTGTCAAGGGCGAGTTTCTGTTTGATTTGAGTGCTAGCTGTATCAAGAGGGCTCTTTATCCCTGTGGCTTGCACAATGTTGCTGATCAAGAGAAAAAATCCTACAGATTTTCACCAGAATAGTTGGTTCCCATTTACCCTTCCATGACAAACAGCCAACATGGTGTCTTTAGGACCCTCACATATGGATATATGCTTATTTTAAGGGGATTACAAAAGTTAAACTTAAACCTAAATATTGTGATTCACTTTTGAAAACTCTGAGATATTTTGCATTTTTGTTTAGATTACTGTCACAATGTATTTTGATTGCGACCAGGTTTCTATTTTTTTTTAAGAAAGTATTCAGTGTTCATGATTATTAGGACCACTAAGCAAAAAGGTTTACAAATCTGATTCAAAGTAACCCAGTTTTGAGCAGAGAATTGCTATCTTTAAATTTACAGTATTGTGATTGTTTAGTGGTCATAGCCTGTACTTGTTTCCAAACAGTGGTTAGTTAATTCTGTTCATACAATAACTACATTACAATTGTGTTTATTTTCAGGAGTATTCCAACATTTTGTAATCACAAACAGTATTAAGTGTTTGTCACCTTGGGCCTTGGTTTTATTAATGTATTGTGTTACATTACCTTTCCCTTTCGTGATTTTTACTATGTATGTTTATCATACCTGTCAGCCTTAGAGTGGTTCTCTCCAAACATTTTGCCTTCACCCCCCCTCTTTTTGCTGAATTCATTTTTGTTGGCCTTAGGACTCTGTGCACTTCTTTACCACTGCTATTATTATGCACCTAACTCCAACACGTCAGAAAGAGAGGCTGTAGAGAGGATTGAGAACCACAGGCGTGCGTTGTATGCTGCTGCAAATACTGGCTTTACTTTCCTTGGGGAAAGTGTGAGATCAGATGTAAATTTACCTGACAAAATGTCTTGTTGGCACTGAACTGAGGGAAAGCCTAGAAGAAAATGTTTCCCTGATTGACGTCATTAGGAAGGTCGATTTTCTGCAACTTCTGGAAGGTTTGGGGGGTTTACAGAGGTGCTGGCAATCCAACGCGATCGAAGAGAGAATCCGGGAAGTACGGTTGAAAAACCACTACACCAATTGCATTGATTTTTCCAGTGATTCTATCTTTGCACAGAGAGAGCAGAAAGACAATGTGAAGAAGTTGTTGGGGTGCCGTCACATTTGAGTAGAGGCCATGTTGAGTAACATAGTGCACCATAACTCACTAAGTCAACCACAACTGATAGCCAGGGTCGGCTCCTCCGCTAAGGCGGAGGAGCATCGCCTCACTGCTCTATAGGGAAACTGAAATGATAACGTATCGTTATTATCATTTTATTTTTCCTTTTAGAGTCAGTGGCTTTCGGGGCAGGTGGAGCTGGGCATAACAGGGAGAGGAGTGGTTTCAACTCCCTAAGTGTGCAAGACTGGTTGGCCGACCCTCTCCTGCTGCTCAAGCAGTCGTGCACACTTTGCATGTTCTGCACCAGGCTGCAATTGAAGTAGTACTTATCTGCTTGAAGCCGCATTTAAAAGAGGCAGATCAATCTAAGTGCATGCCTACTGTACAACATGAAGATTCTATTCTAGATCTTTACTTTCTGATGTATTTCTTCCAAATGGCTGCTTGAAGTGGCATTAAAAGAAATATGCATAATGGTATCCTCCGGTCTTGTAATGAAATTAGACAGCCTGGTGGGGAACATGCAATGCCTTTCAGTCCACACCTGAGCGCTGAGCATCTGCGCTCAGACCAATCACAATGCTGCATTGACTTACCACTCTCTTCAGCGCCTTGAGACCCTAACGGGTGAATAGTGTGCTGTACAAAAAACGTAATTGATTGATTGACTATGTTTAATCTTTGTTTTGTCCCAGATGCTCTCTCCCTTTTAAGTATTTGTTATTTATCTTTGTACCAGAGGTAGTGCTCAGGGCCACAGGAAGTGAGAAAGCTTAAACACTGCAAGAGGGGCTTGGAAGGGGTTCCCCCTGAGAAATATGAGAAACAATTGCAAATAAGATGAATTTTAGAGCACAAATGTTTTCATCTGAAAGTGTTGTTCAGTCACTGAATGGATGGATAGAGATTGGAGACTTGGCTTCATAGCTCACTGAATAAATAGTTGGATGGTGAGGAGTGAGTGGAAGAATTGATTCAAGAATGCTTGTCAGTCAATAAATATGTTTAGTTACGTGTAGTAGCTTGGTCACAATGGACGGACCGAAGGTGGATGCCCTGGTTTTCATTTTAACTACTGCATTAAAACATCTCTCTCCCTAAATAGTACTACCGCCATTCCTGCATACCCTGGATGTACTTAACATAATGCATGGATGTAGTGCCTCAAAGAATTAAACACAAGACATTAAGGCACAGAATTACTAAGCCTTTGCATTGCCTTTGCGTCATGCAAGGGGACACGAAGCAGCACATGGGCTAAAGAGATATTTTCTAAACCACACAAAGCCACCTTGTGTAGCACTGCATGGCTTAGTGAATCCAGAGAAACACAAGGCAGTACAAATCGCTGCCTTGCATTACACTGCATTAGGAAGGCATTCCATGAGTGGAGTGCGAGTGTTCCCATCAGTGGCGTAGCTAGGGTGGGGAGGTGGGGGCGGTCCGCCCCAGACGGCACTATTTTGGGGTAGGACAAAGGCATTCAGATAAGGCTCGGCTTGCTTTCGTGGACGTTCGGGGACGGGCAGAGAAGGAATAGGACTTGGGCAATGTCCTCTTCTTTTTTGTGCTGGCAGCTGTCCCCCCCTCTCTTCCTATTATTCCCTCTCTTTCTGTCTTGCTCCTCACTTACTGAAAACCGTGACTTGAAGAAACGGTTCACAACCTGTCTTTACTTCTTTCATTTAGTTGCTTCCCTGTGAAATGGATCCAAAAAAGAAAAACACTTTTTTCTGACATTTTTCTATTCCAAAGTGCAGCGGGATGGAGAGAAATAGAAGGTTTTAAATATGAAAAATAAATACATAACTAAATAAAGCAAGACAGAGTGGTTGCAAAGTGGCCAGATTGGTTTTATTTACATCCAAATATATCAGCATCACTTTACAGAGTTTGCCAGTGAAGCGCTACTTTTGTTTTCTCGTCTTTCTTTGAACAGCATTCTTGTTCCCAGGTGGGAAAGTGTACCATTCCTGGAGGTACTGCAATACCTGGTTGATGGGTGGATTGGAAAACAAAATGTGTACCATGGCTCTGTGTTTATGGATGTGGTCTTTTTAAACCATACTGCTTACGTTTTGTAAGGATATAAGCAATGGACATTGAAACGGTTCCCTTCAGGGCCCTCTAGTCATGTCCTTAACTTTTCAGGTAAAATCACTCGCTGATTTCTGAATAGTGAGTGAGAGATAGTTAAGGTAACCATGTTGTTTCTGCTTACATTTCTCATGCTTTACTTAATCTTGCATTCCCTATGAGTGGTTGCTTTTACTTATTTTTTTTAGGCAGCATATTACTCTTATCAAGTGCATAATTTGAATTGAGCCACATCCAAGTGTTTATAGCGGGCACAATTAGGTTATAACTGAAGGCAGTGCGAGTTTCTCGCAGTGGGGAAGTATGGTGTTCAGTGGGGGAGAGGATGTGGCACTATGGCCAGAGCTGTCGAATTTAGAACTGGGGAACCGGGTTCAGCCTTCATGACCTGTCCACCAGACCACTCTACTGAGGGAGCACATTCCCATGCTAGACCTTAGAAAGCCCCACTAGACCTTAGAAAGCTTGATGTCTTAGCACAAGCAGATGTACCCTAGTGGTGTCAATTGTGGGTTAACCTTGAAGGCCTGTCCACCACAATCCATACTGAAGTTCATCTCCAGTCTTGCGGGCAGCTCTACAAAGCAGCACACCCTAGCGCAACACTGATCTAGTCGCTGTGACTCTGTCACTGAGGTCACATGAACCTTGAGCAGGTTAGGGTGATGCGAAAGGTGTGACCGCACTGGGTACCTATTTCGGGTGGGTGCGTAGTGTTTGCAAGTATATTATGGTTTAAAAAAAACGTGCTGCCTCCTTCCTGTCCTCCAGCAATTTTCAGAAACAATAAAAATGTCATGATAACTATAGTGATTAATGTTCTTCCTAGAGAGAGATCGAAGTTTTGTCTAGTGGAAGGGTTGACTCCTGGAAAGGTAGCACAGAGGCTTAATGTGCCTGCTGCAAAGAACATGTACCATGCAGATCACAAAGTGCACTGCTGTAATGGGGGGACCATGATGAATGGTCATTTAATGTCAGCTGTAGATGATGGATCCCTGAACAGTGTCATGTATGTGCATGTTTGCATTGTGCTGAGGAGATTACCAGGTAATTATTCACGCAGCTCTGTGATGGATGTCACATGCGGTTTTTCTGAGTCCCCAGATAGATCATGCAGTCTTTTGTACTGCCAGTCACTGGTGTATTCAACTGTTTAGCCTTGGACCATGTCATGTATGTGCATGTAACTTGCATGATCGAGGTAACTATTAGTGGCGATACTATGTGTCTCTCGGACCTCTTTCAAGTGCTCGCCATCCTTTTTCCCCAGCAACCCCCCCTCCCCAGGTGCGGCAATCTGAGGGATAGCCCCGGGCGCCACAAGCTCTAGCTACGCCCCTGGTTCCCATGCATATTCCCATAGACTTTGGTGCATTCCCAGATTTAACTGAGGGTAATACACCTATCAATGTGTCAAAATCCTATGCCATCCCAACAGATGTAAAAAAGAGAAATATATTTTTTTCTCCTCATTATTTCCTCTTTCTACGTGTGAAGTATTCTAACTCACACATAGGAGGAAAATGCCTCTGAGTAATGTTTTTGTGCAGAAGGTGTTCCTTCCTGCACCAAAAACAATCCTGCCTGTAAATCAGGCACGCTTGCAGCATGAGTGATAGGGAAAGGGCAGAAACGGACTGTACTGAACAGTATACATATCATTCCTGTCATTTCCAAGTGTTGGAATGCAATCATGATACAAGGGTGCCTGCGTTGTAAACAGGATTGTGCTTGGGAAGAAAGGGACACTTTCCTGCTCAAAAACAATCCTGAGTGGCATTTTCCTCATTATATATGTGCTGCAGAATGCAGCAAATAAAAAGAGAAGTAACAAGGAGAAATAAAGATATTTCTCCACGTTATGTCTCACCTGGGGAGGCATAGTATTTTGATGGATTCCCAGGTTTACCTGTGGTGGCTTGTGACATTTGGAAGTGGTGAGGCATAAAAGTTCGGGTTGAGTTCCCTGTGGCGAGAGAGTGTAGCGTGCGATCCCGACCATTAAAATGCTCCATATCTTACTGAATTAGAATTGTTCAAGAGTTAGTGTAGTGTGTAAATTATAATTGTATCTTATATTGATATAACTTATAAGTTATACAGACAGTATATTCTGTCACAGTATTACTGTGTGGAGCAGATCAAGATAGCTAGTAGCTGCACTGTACACTCACAGCATACCTGCTAATTCCATGGCCTATTCACCACAGCGCAGTGCATCAAAGCAAGTGGGGCCTCCTGAGATTTCCTACCTCCAAGATTACACTAGTACAGAGTACAGCCCGAGGCAATATGTCAGTGCCATCCCATGGAATCTGCTACCAAGCCCTGTGCTTTTGTTTATGTCCTGACAAATGACTGGAATTTTATCGCTTGCATTCGGAAGCGCCTGTTTTCAGCAAACCAGTTTATGTAGGCTGCATCTTATTTGTCAGGCCATAAACCCAGCACACAGGGTTCAGGATGAGCTGTAAGCTATGTTGAAAAAGGAAATCCTTTCCTTTGATGCTCCTGCACGACAGACCGAGACCACTGCGAAATGCATTTACATGCGAGGCAACGGCGAGGCTGCAAGCATTTTTACAATTTCACCAATCCTCCCAGGCCCTTTGAAAAGCAAGATCTGGGGCTGCTCTGAAGAAGCACCAAACTGCATGGCCCTTTTGAAAAACTAAAGTACATAAAGGTAGGTTTGATTGTGCATCCTGGAAACTGCAGCAGGCAGAAAGCAGGCAAGCACACAATGAATAAATGCCCAGGTGAGGCAAAGAGCCAGACGCCGCTATGCTGTGATCTGCTTTGTTCACTACTTCCGTCAGAAATGAAACAACAGGCGAGTATAGATAGCATAAACACATCGATGTCTCAACATGAGTGATGCACTCATGAACGTTTGCATCAGGCGCTTAGAACTTTGATCATCGTTTTAGATTTGTGAAGATACTAGATCACGGCGTCTCCACTGAAAGTGATCTGATCTGCCATACATTAGTGTGTGCAGACAAAGGGGCTCATTTATGAGCCCCTGCGTCACTTTTGCGCTGCTTGTGCGTCACTTTTTGTGACGCACCAGTGGCATAAAACATGCGCCATGTTGCGCCATATTTACAAAGTGACGCATCTAGGTAGATGCGTCACTTTGTAAACCCCTGCGCCAAAATATACCTGCGCCAGGTATAATGGGGCAGATTTATGTTAACTGGCACATCCCTGCTTATCAGCAGGGATGCGCCAATTATTATGCGCCACAGCTGCGCCACCATGGATGCGCCGCATTTATAATGCGGCGCACCATGGGGCAAAAACGGCACAGATGCGTGACGCATCTGTGCCGTAAAAGTGGCGCATTGCTGGAGTTGCGTCGCAAGCGCGACGCAGCTCCAGTAATGTTCTGGGGGGCCCTATCTGTACAATGCTGCGTCAATCCTTACGCCTGCTTCAAGCAGGCGCAGGGTTTTGACGCAGCATGGGCCTAAAAGTGACTGAGTGAAATCTTGTAGATTTCACTCAGCCACTTTTAGGAGGGGGTTCCCGCGCCGGAACGCCCCCACCTGCCCTGGAACGCCTACATGTGGCGCAGGGCTTTACAACGTGACGCATCTCCCAGATGCGTCACGTTGTAAATACCCTGCACCATGGCGCAGGATTTGCGCCGCTGCTGCGTCACAAAAGTGACGCAACGGCGGCACAAAAGTGGCGCAAGTACAACATAAATCTGCCTCAATGTATGCAAGGGGGACGTTTTGACGCAAAAAAGGGTCGTAGAAGTGACGCAGTGAAATCTACGAGATTTCACTGCGCAACTTCTAGTGTGCAAATGCGTCAATTTCATGCACCTGCCTCACAGCAGGCGTAAGACTGACGCAGGCCCTTTCACATGAGGCTTGCCCCATGTGAAAGGACACATTGCTGGAGTTGCGTCACTTTTGTGACACACTCCAGCGATGCGTCACTTTTCCGCCTACAGATACGTCAGAAATACTGACGTATCTGTGACTCCTTGCGACATGATGCGTCATACTGTAAATATGACGCATCACTGGAGTCGCAGGGAGGGCGCAGTGAAAAGTGGCGCATCACTGTTTTCACGCAGTGATGCGTCACTTTTCATAAATGAGGCCCAAAGAGCTCAGGAAATACTTCTCTTAAAATTCTACTTTTTCATTGGCACATACCACATGCCGATCGATTATGTAATGAATGCTTATTGTTAAGAAAGTGGTAACTTGAGGTCACAGTTTTGCTAGCCTGGCGTTGAAAACTCAAGGAGCTACAGTGCAGTTAAATAATTATGAGGAAAATCGTGTTTTGCATTTCAAACAAAAAATTGTCTCTATGTCAACGTGAGGGACTCACAGGGCGAAATTTGGCCTTCTGTCTAAAACGTCAGCTTGGAATGAAGAGACTTGGGGGCATATCAACAACAACCGGCGATAATTATCTCTAAGCGCACTTAGCGCTAGGATAATTATCGCCGGCTAGCGTGAATTTTTATCGCTGAGATAGCGTGCTATTAGCAACGCTTATCTCAATAGCGATAAAAATCCTCACGCTAAGTGGCTAACGTGAGATTATCGCTGGAAACCCAGCAATAATTTCACGTTACCTTGTTGATAGGGACAGACAAACTTAGCCATGATATCCTCCTTCCATAGGATATCATGGCTAAGTCAGAAAAACACCAGACGTAAAAAAGCAGCGTTAACCGCGGTTAGCGCTGCTTTTTTTGTCTCTTACAGGGTTAGCGACATTCTTGATAATAGGAGATGTCGCTTAGCGACATTTCTCCTATTATTTTACTCTGGAACGCCCCCTTTGCATCTCATTAGAGTAAATGGGTGCTAACATGCAAATTTGCATGTTAGCACCCTGTTGTTGATAGGGCGCTAGTTTTATTTCTCCTTTTTTGGCTTTTAAAGCCAAAAAAGCAGAGATAAAGCCCTTGTTGATATGCCCCCAAGGGGCATATTATCAAGGGGCGACGATAATATTATCGCCGCTTTAGAGCCCGTTTTCAGGCGCAAAGCGGCGATAATATTATCGAATTATCAGCAAGGGCACGCTAGCGTGTGATTCCTTGATGTATCGCCCCTTTTTCACACGCCTTGCATCGATAATGAGATGCAAAAGAGGCGTGGCTGTGAAAAGCAACATGGGATATCGCGAAGGAAGCTTCGCGATATTATCAAGGAGGGTTAGCGATAAATAAAATCGCGTTAAGTATGCCTTAACTCAGGTATATAACGTCTGTTAAATTCCTGACTAAGGCATACCTAACATGGGGGGGTGGATTGTGTGGCTAAGACCACAGGCCCTATTATCTAGGATATCGCCTTTTTCCATGATAGAAAACGGCGCTATCCCACCTATCTCTGGAATTTTATCGCCTCGGCGATGCGCGTTGTTGATAACGCGCTAACCGGGTGATAAATTCCAGAGATAGCCGGCGATAAATATGCAAGCGCTAAGTGCGCTTTGCAATATTTATCGCCGGCCCTTGTTAATATGCCCCTAAGGGACATATTATCAAGAGATATATCGCTGCTTTTTCGGCACATAGCGCCGAAAAAGCCACGATTTTCTCATCTCAACATTATCAAGGGCACGCTAACAAGCATTAGCGTGTGTTTCCTTGCGACTTTGCATGTCAGCGATCAATATCGCTAATGACATGCAAAGTAGGCGTTCCTGAGTAGAACAACATGGGAATCCTCACTGACAATGCTTTGCGATATTAGCAAGCCATGCAGCAAACCTGCGAAGCGATAAAAATAACCGCGCTAACTGCGGTTATTGCAGGAATGTAATGCCTGCTTGAAAAGTGACTTAGGCATACTGATAATGGGAGGTGGATTGTCAGGTTAGGTCCACACTCCCCTATCAGCAAGCCTCTCCTTGCTGCAAAAAGTTGATAATACGTCGCTAACACGGTGATGTAATCCAAGAATAGAGTAAATCACGCTAAGCGCGATTTGCGATAATTATCGCATCTCCTAGATAATATGCCCCCAGAATTTTAATTTCAGCTTTCCTACTTGACAACACTGTGTGGTCCGGGGCTAATTCCTTAAGTTCCCTATTCATCTGTTTTCTTGCCTGCTGAATCTGACTGCTCCCAGATTCATTATTAACTAGTCTTGACTTCAGATATCAGGTAACATACCACTGGCAGAAGATAAAGGCCGGAATGGCAGTTGATCAATCATTGTTACATTCTGCTATTTAAATGCTGTCCCCCCAGCCCGTCCAATCCCCTCTCAGCAGGCATCATGACGTCATCAGATTTCGTGCAAGGCTGGCTCTACCCACGTTCACCCACTCTCCCTCCTGTGGTTGTGCTGTTAGAAAAAACCAGCGTTCTACAGTTGGACATTTGTTTATGCAAGTATAAAGTTCCATTACAGACAAAGCTGTAACTAAACCACCTATGAATGGACTCAGTATATAGTTATATTCTTAACAAGAGTTTGAGATCTGCATTGCCAGTTCATAATCAGTCATTTTCAAGGTGGTAAAGGCTGCCTCACCGCACACACCACAAGAATAGCAATAGACTTGAATTTCCATTAACCTCAGTGGCGGCTTACAGTAAACGGGGGTGGCGGGGAGAGGGGTTGAAAGGAATAAAACAAAAGCACTTTTTGCAAGCCGCCATCTCCCCTCCACTTTGGTTCCTTCTCACGTTGCCTTCTCTTTAGGTTCAGCGGAAACAGGAAGTACACAGGCTTCCTATCCCACCTGAAGCCAATCACCACGCTGCAATGCAGCATTGTGGATGGTCTGAGCACTGTGGTTCGGTGCTCAGACTGGGAATGGTAGCCTGGGCATGTTCCTCACCAGGCTATGTAATGCAGCCTGGTGAGGGACATGTGAATTGCGCATGACTGTGAGGCCGGCCCAAGGAGGCCGGTCAAACAGTCATGCACACTTAGGAAGTGCAAACCACTCCTCCTCCTGTGACCCCTGCCCTGTCCTAACCTAGCCCCGTATTGAAAAATAAAATGATAATAACGGAGTTATTATCATTTTTTTTGTCCTTTCTCCTGCACTGAGGGCACAGGGGCTATGCTCCTCTGCCTTAGGGGAGGAGCCGCCCCTGAGGATTACCAGTGTTGATAAATCTGGGAATGCACCAAAATCCATGGGTGGATGCAAAGGAACATCCACACTCCACCTATGGATTGCCTTCTCAGGGCAGAGTAACCAACGCACTCTGGATTTATGAAGCCATATGGGCGCATACAAGGTGGCCTTGCGTGGCTTGATAAATCTGACGTAGGATTTGCTTTGCCCTTGCGCCCTCTTGCGTGGTGCAGGGAGACATAAAACCTACATAAATATGCCCTTAACAGCATTGTCGTCAGGGTGGTGGTGGAGGCATGAAATGTTTCTAAGATCATAATTGGAATTTGTCACTTGCCTAACAAAGATTACATTATAAAGAAATACACTCGCTATTTTGAATTTTCAATGGTCTTTATCATATATGTACTAGACACTTTGACTCAAGCAATAGCAGACCCCTCCCCTCGCTCCAAAGCCCTGGAGGTCAGAGCTGTGCCTGAAACATGCTTTAAAACCATGGGGCAGATTTACAAGCCCCTTGCGACACTTTTGTGACACCGTTACGTCAATTGTGTGACACAGCAACGGTGTAAAGAATTTAGCCCATTTACAACGTGGCTCATCTAGGGAGATGCACCACGTTGTAAAGCACTGCGTCATGTTATACCTGCGTCAGGCATAATGTATGCAGGGTGGGTGTTCCCACACAGGAGAGCCTCGTAAAAGTGCCGCAGTTAAATCTACAAGATTCCACTGATCAAATCTAGGACGGCACTGCATCAAAACCTTATGCCTGCTTAAATCAGGCATCAGAAGTGACTCAGTGTAGGTATAGGCCTCAAAATGCATTGCTGGAGTTGTGTCATGCTTGCGACACGACTCCAGCAATGCATATCTTTTGCCCCAACAGATGCGTCAGAATTTCTGGCGCATCTGTCTTTCCTTGCGCCATGGTGCGCCGTATTGCAAATACGGCGCATCCATGGTGGCGCAGGGGTTTCTCAGGGTGGCACAGGGAAAGTGAGACATCTCTACAGATGCCTCACTTTCTTGTAAATCTGCCTCCATTTGTTTTGTATTATTTACAAAGTGCGGAAGCGTGGTCAGCTCTTCCCAGCAACAAAACAAGCACGAGTAACTGTGAAAGCTACCCCCCAAACTGCCCACCCTGGTACACTGCAGCACCAGTCTAGACCTGCCATATTTGTCAATGATGATTCAAACCAACATCCATCCCTCGCCTCAATTGCAAAAGAAAAGAGCCCACTGTCTGTAGCAGAGCACAAATGTACACCGGTATTTGAAATGGCAAAATCATTAGGGATTATCTGTATTGACAAAATGCAGCAGGCCAAATGAATAAAATGTTGCTTGGTCGAAGGCTGTTTGGAGCTGACACTTCAATGGTCATTTTCATCTGTGCTGTACACAAGAGAAGGAAGTAACAACTAAAAAATGTGAACGAAAGGAAAAGGCTCAGAATGTGTTTTATGCTGAAGCAGAATTTCAGTGATTAGGAAAAAAAAGTATTTTAAAAACCTGCCCTCAGAAGACGAAATAGCTAGGAAAGAAGAGCAATGCATTCAAAATAATCCTGATGCCTCCAGTTAATCCTACATTTAATGATAACATATTACTTTTCAGACAGGGTTCAGAGAACATAGTGTACTGACTAGAAGCTATATATGAAAGAAAATTGCAGGTTGTAGCCTTCAAGTAACTGCTAAGAAAATAACATCCAAGATAATTGAAACACCAAAAAAACAAACCTCTTTGACTTAACCTTTCATTTTGAGTTTAATGTTTGGTTTGCTAAAATTTCAGATAGGATGTACACCATAACATAATAAAATGCACATCACTGCTCATGTAAATTGCAGCAATGCAAATGAAGAAAGAGAAGCAAATGTGTTTCTTGTTTTGTTTTCAGTGTATGAAGTGGCATGTTCTATAAATACATCTGTAATCATGCTCTTTTCTAGTTGTTTTTTTTAAAGACGGTGACTAATCACCCCCACTAAATATAATAAAAATAGTCATGGGACAGAGGCCATGTTACTCTTAATATCCCTCTTTCGGAAACTTGAGGATTATTGAGCCTCTGACCCTGAGGTTAGTGAATTTTGGCAGCTAGAGGGCCACTGGCTCTCGAGCAACACAAAATAAAGGTGGCCCAGTGAGTGTCCAACCATACAAAAGACTCAGGGGCAGATTTACTCAGGGACAGACATTTCACACAATGCAACGCAACAAGGCAACATGATGCGTTGCGTTGCCTGAAAGGTAGAGGGCAGAAATGCACAATTTCTACAAACATCTGGCACACTTCTGGTCTCTCCTAGCATTGGAACACTTGTGGATGCCGAGCACCAATGAAGGCACCCTTGTGCCATGCTGCAACAATGTCTGTGTTAAAGTCAGGATTATTTTTGAGGAGGAAGGGATACATTCCTGCAAAGAAACTTTCCTTAGAGGCATATTTGACTTTCGATGAGTGCTGCAGAATGTAGCACACATGGAAAGACAAAGGGCCTTATGTAGGTGGCCTGGCATTTACCACTTCATAAATACCGAATCATACCGATTCGGTATTTATGAAGTGGTAAATGCTATGTAGGTATTCCTGCGGTAAAAATTACCGATTCGTAGAAAATCGGTAATTACCGAATCGGTATTTACCGATTCGGTAATGAGGCATACCTTCCCATTGATTGAATCAATGGGAAGGTATGCTTCATTACCGAATCGGTAAATACCGATTCGGTAATGGGGGGAACACAATCAAGGGTGGCAGGGTGTCACATTGAAACCCTGTTGCACCCCTGATTCCTGCATGTGTGCACATGTGGCACACATACATGCCCTAAGGGCATGTATGTCTGCCAGATTGCACACTTCTAAGCGCTTGAAAATGCATTTACAGAGCCATTCTTCATTTACCACCAACTATTAGTTGGTGGTAAATACCGACTCCACACGACACCCACACACTCCCCCTACATATCATTACAGGATTCGGTATTTACCGAATCGGTAAAATTACCGATTCGGTAATTTTACCGATTCGGTAAATTACCGAATCCTGTAATGTGCCCCTTACATCTCAAAAGCCTAAATACCGGTTGGTAACGGTATAATTACCGAAAATCGCCCGTTACCGACCGGTATTGGGCTACCTACATGAGGCCCAAAGTGACAAGGAGAAATACAGATATTTCTTCTCATTATGCCTTTGTCAGGTAGGCATATCAATTTGCCTTAACTCCAGGTGTTTGTTAATCTGGGTTTGCTTTATACAAGGGTAGATGCATGGTAACCCCGTGCTCCACCCATGTAAAGCCTACCAGACACAAAGTAACAAAAGGTAGTGCTATACAATGCATTGGGTTACTTTGTATTTCTTAAATCACACAAAGCAACGCAAAACCACACAAACCAACTTTGTGTGGCTTAGTAAATGCCAAAATGGATTTCGCATCGGACTGCACCACCAAAGTGAAGCTACCTTGACGCAGAATCTTAGTAAATATGGACCCTAGTGCTCAATGTAGAAGATTTGTAAAATCTGTTCCTAGGGGCATATTATCAAGAATGGTGTTAAAATTATCGCCGCTTTAGCAGCAGGAAGCTGCTGCTAAAGCGGCGATAATGGGCTTGATAATATGCCCTTGAGAATTCCAATAGAAGCCCATGTTCTGGTGTGAACCTGGGATTCTATTGGAATTCTCAAGGGCATATGATCAAGCCCATTATTGCCGCTTTAGCGGCAGTTTCCTGCCGCTAAAGCGGCGATAATTTTAACGCCGTTCTTGATAATATGCCCCCTAGTCTTTTAGTCCCAGTACTTTTATCCTTTTAGATTCATTGCACAGTTTTGGCCTGATTCTGAAAAAAGAGTTGTTGAAGATCAATTATTTTCCGGGGCGAGACATGCCTTTAAAGCGCTGCTTCCCAAGCTGAGGGTCATATTAACAAGCCAGGCGATAAAATTATCGCCGCTTTAGCGGCAGAAAACTGCTGCTAAAACGGTGATAATGGGCTTGATAATATGCTCTATGGAATTCCAATTGAAGCCCATGTTAGATGTCCTTCACATTTAACATGGGCTTCTATGGGAATTCTCACAGGGATATTATCAAGCCCATTATCGCCGTTTTAGCGGCAGTTTTCTGTCGCTAAAGCGGCGATAATTTTATCGCCTGGCTTGTTAATATGCCCCTGTGGGTCTATTTGTGGTAGGTCAAAAAATCAATGCAATAAATAAATATGCCTTTAAATTCCATATTTATATTGCCACATTTTCTGCACTTCAAAGACGGAGGTCAAAAGTCAAGCAATGTCTTTGGCCCCTTATTTTTTAAACATGTGGGCTGGTGTTTACAAACTCTTCTCATTTTGCAGTCAGAGAAAAAAAAACGTAAAAACAAATGTAAATACCTCTAAGTGAAATGTACACATTCAGCAGTTGGGAAATCAGAAATGAAGTTCTTTTTTTGAAATTCTGGATTGTGATGAAAATAGGTTTTATTAGGAGCAGAACAAATCAAGATACTACTTGGTGATCTACAAGTAATAAATATGCACTGAAACCTGAGTTCCACCCATTATCATTTGTGTGCAAAATAGTTTGATCAGTAAAACCGTATGCGTGTGCAAATGGATTGTCTATTTTAATTAAAAATGCGATTTTTGGAAATGACAATGCGCCACCACACAATGCTTTATTTTTTCTAAAGAATCGCCCGCCTCATGCCCATTAAAATTAAGTGGATTGCAAAGGTTTGTCGTACTAAAAAGTGGGTTGTAGTTCTAAAAGGTTTGGGAAACACTGGTTTAAAGCCTGTATACAACAACAGTCTCAGATCTCTTGCTTACTTTACATTAATGAGGCAGTAAGTGGCTTGCATCTCCTAGTGAAAAGTTATATATGCTGGGGTGGAAGACTGCATGAAATAGCGTTTTGCTCATATTGTAACTCGTGTCCCTTGGAGTGATAGTGCTTAGCAAGCTCCAAAAAGTAGTACATACATTAGAAAGAGCATGCAGTTGTTCATGGGGTGGCTGTCTGCTCCTCAGAAGGTCTCCTGTCTGCACAAGCAGAGTATAAACTGTCAAACGGTCGAGCACTTATACTTCTGAACATCTTGCACCTCCTTTGGCAGGAGCAAACCACAGAAATAGAAAAATTATTGCAAAGAAAAGGTGTATACCTTTGAGAATTAAAAGGACAGAAGAACACAAGTTTGTTTCCCTTTTTCTGGGTCATTTGCAAGGGTTTGCAGTGTGTGTATTGTCTGATCAGAGAGAGCAATTTTAAATTGCAAAACATTTTTATGTGTTTTCATTTTGCATTTTCTTATTGTGAAGTGTTATGAGAATGTGGCTCCTTATCAGATATGATGTCTGATTCAGGCCATTACCCATCCTGCAACAGTCTTCTATAGTTACATATGTACTCACTACACACACTGCACACACACACACATATACGCATTCACGCGCACATGCCCACACACACACACACACACAGACACGAATAAAAACAGCAACACAACATGAAAAATAAACAAAAGGAGAATGAGGGATGGTGTATATTTCAAGGTGTCTGATAAAACAACAAAGGGATGAGGAGGCAGGGTATGAGAAGTCGGCACAGAATTTGGTTAAAGAATGTCAGTTCAAAAGCTGGAGGATCCATAATGTTAACTATAGTAAAGACTAAAACAGAGATCGCCAAATGAGGTTCTGAAACTTGCATAGTGGGGGTAGTAGTGAATAAACTCTGCCATATCCTAAGACCAGACAAAGACCTGGCAAAGGATCGTAACTTGGGGCCATATTTATAATTTTTACCGCCAACACAGCACAGTAAGACACCTTGCTGTGCTGCATGAAAGTGAAGGATCAGGGATGGACCATATCTATCAAGATATGGCACATTCATGCACTCTACTTGCAATGTCACACTTTTGGCTGCCTTGCGTCAATGCAGGCCCCCTTAAAGATATTTCTTCTCATTATGCCTCCCCTGGGAAGGTGTAGCTTTTTGCAGCATTACCAGCTCTATCACTTATGGTAAATCTGGGAATGCAAGCACACAAAAAAGTCTGAGGAGTTTTAATGACCCGTAAGGGGTGACTACTCTTGATAATATGGCAACGCAAACAGGCCACCCTGGGTCATTGTTGTAACAGCAGAATGCAGGGAGTCCTTTTTATAGGACAAATTCCCTCACCCACCCGTAGGTGGCATGAACCTAGTCGCAGTGCAGGCTACAACCCCCTCGCCATGAGGGAACTGCTCAGGGATGTTTTATTTATGATAGTAGGAAGGTATACTAAAACCTTCGGGTGAGCTGGGCATGGCCGAAGTATGTGATGACATTGACAGTGAGAATAAAACTGGCCACCGGGTATGTCAAAAGTTTATTTTAATGAAACAACCAGATGTCAGGATTAAAAGATTTATGTGGGCCATGGCAGGAAAATTCAACCTCACTTGGTCTCTAAGTGGTCAGTTGGTCGACATGTTTCAGCCTCAATGCCATTCGTAGAGGTGCCGTGGCTTTTTTCAGGACCAGGTGAAAATGTGAGACAGTGTGGACGTGTGAAGCTTACCACCATACCAAATATGGATGGTGCAAAAAAGGATAAAGCCAACTATAAGGTTGATGGTTGATGCATCAATTGGAAAATTCTGCTAGTCAGTGTCGTCCCTATAAAGAAACAAAACTTACAAAGAGGGATTTGATACACATGCACTCCTAAAAAATCGTGCCACAAATATGTTTTGTTTTCTAAATCTTGAATGTGGCTACAAAAATAGTGCAGATATTTATCCTTCAGATGCTTACCCGTCTTGTTGGGGACGCTAATGGCAACTCCCCCTCAGCTCAGGCACTTGAGGTGGCTTCCAAAATCTAAACAAAAAGCGAGCAAAAAAAAAAAGGAGGGTGGGAGTTGACTGTGATTTACAGTCATACAAACACATATAACATAGTTGACTAAAAATGCTGGGGTGGAAGACTGATGTCCGTTATGCGTATAACCACACACTAGATTGATGCAGTTAAGCATGGAAGACAGCAGTGTCAGAATAAATGTATTGATAACTGTCCAAACAGACAGTGTTTAAATACCTGGGTGCAGGATGGGAATACCCAAGATGAATATATGACGTTACAACACATGCAATTACAATGCATGCTTTTACAACTCAGTCTTCACATTGCAACTGCCATTACATTGCATCATTTTACAATGCATGCCATTACAACGCATTTTTTAAAAACTATCATTACAACGCATACCATTACAACGCGTATTACTTTTAGGGCAACAGTAGGGTAAGTGTTGCATAGTGTAGGGGTAAAAATTACTATTCCCACTCCAGTGAGTGCAACAGTAGGGTAAGTGTTGGATAGTGTAGGGGCAAAAATGACTAAGGGGCATATCAGCAAGGGCCGGCGATAATGAATCGCTAAGCGCACTTAGCGCTAGGATAATTATCGCCGGCTATCGTGGAATTTTATCGCTGAGATAGCGTGCTATCAGCAACTCTTATCTCAAAAGCGATAAAATTCCTCGCGCTAACAGCCAAAAGTGAGATTATCGCTGGAAATCCAGCGATAATCTCACACATTTTGGCGTTAGCTTGCTGATAAGGCAGGGCATACTTAGCCATTATATCCACCTTACATTGGATATAATGGCTAAGTCAGGGTGAAAGCAGGCATAAGGAAAGTAATGTTAACTGTGGTTAACTGTGGTTAGCGCTACTTTTCTTATCGCTATGCCTGTTAGTGATTCCCTTGATAATTGGAGAAATGTCGGTTAGCGACATTTCTCCAGTTATTTTGGGACGGAACGCCCACTTTGCATCTCATTAGAGATGCAAAGGTGGGCGTTATGGGAAAGGGAGCTAAAGCAAGGAATCATGCGTTAGCGTGACCTTGCTGATTAAGTGATAAAATTATCGCCGCTTTTCGTTCGAAAACGGACGCTAAAGCGGCGATACATTTTCATCGCCAGCTTGCTGATATGCCCCTAAGTGTTAGATAGTGTAGGGGTAAAATTACTATTCCCACTCCTGTGAGTGCAACAGTAGGGAAAGATTTGGATAGTGTAGGGGTAAAAATTACTATTCCCATGTACCCCAAAACTCATAGCCAACCTAATACTAAAAAAATGTCCATTACTTACCTTATAATGCATTGTAATGGCATGCGTTGCAATGGCATGCATTGTAGTGACATACATTGTAATGGCATGCATTGTAATGGCATGCAATGTAAAGGAAGTTGCGTTGTAACAGTTGCGTTGTAAAGGTAGGTTGTTGTAATGACTGTGTTGTAATGGATGTTTCCCCCCCAAGATCAATATTGAAAAAAGTGACCTCAAAATCAGGCTATCCTGGGTGATACACCAATGGAAATTAAGAAATACCAGGAATCACACACATGTTACAAGCGATGCATGATGGCAAGGAACTTGGCACTTGTGGGGTTGTCCCTAGGAAAAAAAAAATTCAGGCAAGCAAAAACACCCACACAGTAGCGAGTGAAAAAACCTCTGCCATTGTGTGGGGAAGAAGTATCCAAATGGTGATTGTATGGGATCTGTTGAGAATGACAGAGAGCTAATTAGCAGTCCATCTGTTTAAGAAAATGGTTTCTAAAGGGCTAGATGAGGAGAAGTGGAGAAACATATAAACCTGTTCCCGGTTGTGGGGAACAAGGTCAGGCAGACAGGCCATCTCAACCGGGCTAGGGTCTGAGTGGCAGACACTCTACAGAAGGAGCTAAGCTCTCGCCACTAGACCCGGGGAGTGAGCAGCCTAATGTGAAACCTCCCAGGCTGTAGCTGGTGCAGGAAAAGTGATGTCAACATCCCGATCTGCCTGGGGATGTTACATGGGTGTTTTTGCTTGCCTGGATTTTCTTTCCAATAGAGACAACCCCACAGATGCCAAGTTCCTTGCCATCATGCATCACTTGTACTGTGTCTGTAATTTCTGGTACTAATTCGATACCGATCTTGGGTATTTCCATCCCCTGCCCAGGTATTTACACACGGTCCGTTTGGACAGTTATCAATACATTTATTATGACACTGCTTTCTTCCATGCTTAACTGCATACATCTAGTTTGTGGATAACAGACATCAGTCTTCCATTTGCAACATTTTAAGTCAACTGTGTGATATGTGTTTGTATGAGTGTACATCATAGTCAACTTCCACCCTCATTGCTTCTTTGCTCTCTTTTTGTATAGGGTTTGGAAGCCACCTCGAGTGCGTGCGCCGAGGGTGAGTTGCCATTAGCGGCCCCGACAAGATGGGTAAACACCTGAAGGATCATTTTCCTCACTAGTTTTGTAGCCACATTCAAGATTTAGAATACAACATATATTTGTGGCACGATTTCTCAGGAGTGCATGTGGAAATATGTATCAAATCCCTCTTTGTAACTTTTGTCTGTTTATAGGGATGACGCTGACCAGCAGAATTTTTCAATTGATGCATTAACCTAATACTTGGCTGTATCCTTTTTTCCACTGTGCAGATCTTGTATGTCAGTAAGATTCACACACCCACTCTGTCTCACATTTTCACTTGGTCCAGAAGAAAGCCATGGCACCTCTACGAAGGGCATTGAGGCTCAAACATGTCTACCAATTTGCCACTTAGAGACCATGTTAGGTTGAATTCTCCTGCCATGGCCCACATACATTTTTTTATCCTGACCCCTGGTTGTTTCATTAAAATTAACTTTAAACATACCAGGTAGCCAGTTTTATTCTCACTGTCACTCTCTTCACATACTCCCTCCATGCCCGGCTCATCAGAAGGTTTTAGTATACCTCCCTGCTATCATAAATAAAACATCCCTGAGCTGCTCCCTCACAGTGATGGGGTTGTAGCCTGCACCGTGACTAGGTTTGCAGTGTGAGGAGGTTCCCGATGATGAAACATGCCGCCTACTGGTGGGTGAGGGAATTTGTCCTATAAAAGGGACTCCCATGCACTCCCCTGTCACAATTTGGACCCTGGGTTGCCTGTTTGTGTTGCCAAATCTGGGAATGTGCCAAACTTCATGAGTGAATGTATGGGAACACCCATGTTCTAACCAGGGATGCCTCTCTGGGCAAGGCAGAGTACAGCAAGGCACCAACTTGCATTGCCTTGCAACACTCCAGATTCACTGGTAAATCTGGAGTAAAGCAAGGCAGTGCAGGTCACTGCCTTATATTATTCTCCTCCAGAGTGAAGTGTGAGTATTCCCACACATACACCCATGGATTAAAGCGCATTCCAAGTTTTACCATGAGTGGTAGACCTGAGAATGCATCATAATGTTACACCTGCCGAGCGGAGGTGTAACAAGAAGAAATATCTTAATTTCTCCTCATTTTTCTCACACCTATAATTCCAATAGAACAAATGGCAGACATAGCATAAACAGACCATTCTCCTTTTGTTTTAATCTTTCAGTTAAATGATAGATATGGCCTTGGCATTCTGAAAACGCCACTTGTATCCCGTGACTTTTTGCCCTTTGAAACGGGCCAGTGGATTTTATGACCATGCTACCCTGAGAGCGTCGTTTGAACCCTGCAATTGTTTGCCTCTTTAAGCAAGCTCGTGTTACAGTTATTTGGGCTCAGGTGAGCGTTTTTTTCTTCATTTAGTTTACCCTTTTTTGGTTTTAAGTTAGAAATTCCCTGATTGTATTAGCTCTGTGTCTTTTTACGTGCGCACAAATCACCCCTTAGTGAATGGCTGTATTCCCTCTTCGTTCTTTGTGAAACTTGCCTTGATGTTTTACTTCATTTTACTCTGTTTCACCGACGGTCAATTAATTAAGTTCTTACAGCGGGTCAGCCTTCATATTCACATCTTCGTTTTCTGGGTCTCTTTTCTTCTTCTTATTCTAGATCCCAGTAGGACCCCCTTTTGGATTTGTTCACTGTCTACCAAACTGAAAATAGGACAGAGTAATAGGATAAGTGGGGACAGCGTTTAATCCACCCTATGCCACTATCTGCCTGATTGAGCTGCTCCTAAAACGTTTAGCTCCTTTCTCTATTTCTACACAGGTAAGCTCCTATGTGTATTTATATCCCTTCACCGGTTTATGTCTATTTATCAGTTTGTATTTTTTGTTCGTATAAAGCTTGGACAGATGTCTCTGGATTCGTCTTTTTTACTGTCTTTTTTATTGTTCTCTCTTCCTCTATTTTTTTATTTGCTCTTCCAAAAAAAAAAATTTTCACTGATCTCCATTCTTTCAACTATTGCTCTGGTGCCTGTTTATCACTTTCCAATCCGAATGGTATTAAATAAATAAATCTATTCATTCATCCTTAAGGGTCTGACACCCATGTTGGAGTTTATTACTCTCTGGTTGCTATATGGCATACATTTTTGTGTCTTTGTATATATCCTTGATTCATTTTTTTGTTTTTTGCTGTACTATATTTTTATGTCTATATGTACCCTTATTTTTCAACAGGTCCCATTTTGTGGGAGTTTGTCTTTCTTATGCCCTGAAGAAGGTGGTACTCCTGAGTTGGAGTTGTCTCACCGAAACGCGCGTCGGCGTTGTTTAGTTGGGCCCTCTCCATTCCCATTGATTATGTACTTTGGATAAGTGTTTTTCGACATTTATCCTGAATAACCATCAGAATATCGTGAGATTACCGATGTTACTGCTTTGAGTTGGGTCCACAAGAACCTTTTTGGTCTTATGTTGGATGAATTATGTAATGTTGTATGAATGTGAGCTGTTTGAATTTGAGTGTTTGTAGTTCTGATCAAAAAATATTCCTTCACCTTTTCCCCTGTATTTGGGAACCTGTTGTTTGTTGTATTCATTACTGTGGTATATTCCTTTTTGTATAAAACTCAGATATTTATTGTGTGTGTCTAACACCTTTATCCATTTATATATTTTGCTACAATGTACGTTGTGTTTTGTTTATTGTGACCATTTTTGTATAAAAAATCAACAAATTTTATTTATGTATTATAAAAAGTGACACTAACAAATGAAATAAACAAAAGAGTTGTACTATTTAGTCTGGTGTCTTCACGTGTTTGTATGCCATATTACCCTAATCTGATTTGGGTGTCATTCTCTGTTTATTTTATATATGATACACTGTACATCATTAAACTGTAAGGGTAGAGTTTACTTTGTTCTTGCTTGGTTTCATTGTTCCCCTTTATCTCTACCCATATTACGTTGTTAGGGGTTGCCCTTTGTTCTTTGGCTACTTTAGTGGGTGGCACAGTAAGTGCTACAAGCCCACTAGTGGCATTTAATTTACAAGCTCAGGGTATATGGTATACCTCTTTACTAGGGACTTATAGGTTAACTGAATATGCCAATCAGGTGTAAGCCTATTTTACCATAGAGAGTGAGCATAAGCACTTTAGAACTGGTTAGGAGTGGTAAAGTGCAGAGAATCCTAAGGCCAACAAAAACGATTTAAAAAAAAATAGGAGGGTTAAGGGCAAAAGGTTTGGCGTAAAACCACCATATGGCTGAGAGGTCTAACATCATAGTAGAATGAACCCCGAAACATTCAGAGGACACAAACCTCAACCCCCACCATCGAAGACGAGATCACGGTCTCACAGCGTCAAATCAGAAATTATAAACATAAGAATGAACTGTGCTTTATCCTAAAGTTTTCCTGAATTGGTGCTTTTAAGGTTTAAATGATTCTGTGTGATTCACTTATCTCAGCTGGAGTTTAACATTGCTACAGAAAAAAGCACTTTCTGATTTTATTCCTCTTTAAGACTTTTTCAGATGATTCAATTATACCTGGGCGTTTGGGTTGTGATGAAAAGATTAAAAATACTTTACACCATTTGGTCCCTACATGCTTTTTAGTCTCCAAGGTATCATTACTGAATGACCATATGTCTAATTCTAAAAAAAGCTTTACTTTAGATACTGACTTAAGTGGGTGCAAATTATCAAGAAAATCTTGTTAAGCATATAAATTAATGCATTCAGTACTTGATGAAGAGATGTGATTTGCTAAATTCCGCAAGAAGAGAATAAGACATCATAGAATGTCATGCATTAATATCAAAATAATACCTAGTGAAAATAAGAAGGACAACTAAAAGTCAACAAAATCTTAAAAATGTATAATATTCTATGCATACATTGGCATATTTTAACTGATGATCAAATACTAGGTGTGTCACTATCAGTGAAGACTCAAATAGTTTTCAGCAGTGCACTGAATTTCAGGATAAATTTAACTGTATGAAATGGCGAGCAAAACCTCATCTACGTTCCTACAAATGTATAAACTGCAGGTGGAGTTTAGCCAACTCCACATTCTGCTTGGAATATGAAGTTCCGGCAAAAAAAGATTTCTCAAGTGCGGCTCACCAACTTTGAGTTATCAAGCACAAGTGGGAATTTCCATCCCCTACCTAGATTTTTGGGCTCTAGAAAACATACCAGCGAGATTTCTCATTGTGGCAGTTGTGGCAGGTTACAACTATTCATGTTGAGAAAGCTGCCGCTTCAGTAGAAAATCAATTGGAGCACCAGAAAGAACCACTGCTCTCTTGTACACCATGTGGTGCCGTTCATGCTGATTATACAACACAGAACAAGCTCCTGGTGCTAAAAATCAGCATGAGCAGTGCAACATGACAAATTCGACCCACTCGCTGAACTCTGTGGAATCTCGCACAGATTTTATGTAACTCCACAGAAGTCCATTGAGTGAAACTCTGCAAGTTCCACCCACCCCTGAAAAACCCATGACACACTGCAATTAATTGCAATACACGATGTGTCATATTCTTACAGAAGGTTTGTGAGGAGATATTTCTGTAGCTAGGATAAAAAGATTGCTCAAAAACACACTCTTAGAATATTAAGCAATTACTATATCAGATTATGCACCTGTCATAGGGACTTTAGACTGTGAGGCAGCAGCACAGAGACACACCTCTACCTGGTGCGAAAGAATCTAGTAGCCAAGGAGAAAATAGAGACACAAATAAAGGATTACATAGCACATAGGTGAATGTCCGCTGCCAGTCATGTGCAAAGACATTAAGGCAGTTGTATTGGAGATGGTAGCCCAGCTCAATGTATTGTGCAATTTTGTACTAAAGGACCTTATAGAGAAACACCTGACACTAGAGGGGCAACAAAAAAGGCCCGCTCTCAAAACATGGAACAAAGCAGAGAAGCTGTTGGATGCCTGCCCAAATACTGGTATTAAAATGAAAAGACAGTGCCCTAGTGACAGGTGTTAAAGAGATCCGCTCAGTGTTTAACAAATATTACCAAACACTTGGTCAGCGGATCCAATGGATAGGGAAGCAAATACCCCATACATTGCAAAGGGGCAGCAAGAAAAATTGATGCCAGACCAATTCGAAATCATAGATGCACCCAGAGACTAATTCATTGTTTCTAAGAACCTCTGATCCTCTAGTGGCTCAGGGCCAGATAGTTTCATGCCAACTTTTCACAATGCATTTTGGCTGGCTCTGAAGAAGACCTTTACCTTGAGTATTTAATGAGGTAAGCTATTTCTGGGAAGATGACTCCCTCAATGACAGAAGCATTGGTTTTGGTTCTACTAAAGAAAGGGAGGACCACAGACGAGTGAGTAACATACAGGCCAATCTTCTTACTAAATGTTGATGCAAAAATCTTGGCAAAAATCATAGCCTATTTACTACGGAACCTGCAACCTGAATTTGTCCAACCTGATCAGGAGAGATTCATCTCCAAGATACAGACAAGTAAAGGGAAAATATGAAAAAGGTGTTAGATTTGAATGTCATTGCAAACAAGCAAAAAAGTGCTACAACTGTCATTAGATGCTGAAAAAAGATTCAGCAGAGTCGACTATGGCTTGCTGAGTTAAACACTGAGAAGTAGAGGCTTAGGTAAACAGTTCATGAGCAGGCAGTTGACAGTCTACAGTAACTCAACCACTAAAATCAAATTCAAAAGTCTGGACCTCATATAGAGAGGGGGATCAGATGGGGGTTCCTGCTGTTGCCCCTCCTCTTTGCACTCTATCTTCAACCCGTCACAAAAAATACATAGGAATATCGATATGAAAGGGTTCAGGCTCAGCAAGGATGAGTTCAACCTTACTCCATTCACAGTCGACATAGTGGTTGAACTTGCAGACATAAATAAACACCAGATGCGTTTCAGGCATCATCTGCCCTTGGTCACTGGGTAAGACTGTTTATTAGATGGCATGGCGGCACCCACATGGGTAGACTAGTCGGACTTCAACTACCAGCATTCAATGTGCACACGCCCATATGGGCGGGACATTTAAAAGTGCGCGAGGGGTCCTGCTGCTGCTGTTTCCGTCTGCCAGTGACCAAGGGCAGATGATGCCCGAAATGCGTCTGGTGTTTATTTGTGCCGGTTTCAAGCTGAATACATCCTCTGAATAAAAGGATCAAAGCATGCTGTGTGTGGCCTCATCGTTGGGGGGCAACTCCTGGTTGAACTCGTATATATCTCTTTAACTCGTAGAGCATCCGATGAGAAAGACGAGTGCAGACCTTCTATTGTGCAAATTTATTTTTTTATGTAGTCCTCTGCCATTACACGTTTCGGCCGTGCAAGCGGCCTTGATCAAATGACAGCGCTCAAGCCAGTGTTCCGCTTTTTTAAAGTGCCAGTGCTAAAATAAATTCATAAACATAGACAAAATACTTGATGATCCTCAGCGTATTCTTACTTTTATACACACATAAATGCTAATAGTCATTTATAAATGCTCCCATTGATCACATATGCTTGGTATTGAAATATATAAATCAATATTTTAAATATAGATATCAATATCATTTTCTATATAATCCAAAGCCATCGTCAAAATGCCGGCATGAATGCCATGTGGAGCAATGCTGTAAGACCATTTATAAATCTTTATACATAAAAGAATATACATTAAATGTGAATAAGATATGTGCTCACCCGAATGAAACATTAACGTATGAAAAAATCATAATCAATGAAACACTCCGTGCAATAATATGGAAAAATATGCCTGTGCATATCTTGACGTTATATATGTAGAGAATAAAAAAATCTACTGGTGACTATCTGATAGCCAATCAATCGCATCGCTTCCTGTTGACATACTCACATTTCAAGTCAGTGTGTATAGACACAATTGATATCAATATTTAGTTTGGGTCAATCCACTGTCATGAAATTTCATTATTCGCATAATGCATATTGTGCATTGATGTGGACCCATATTTTTTTCCAAACAAATTAATATTGATCGGTAAAGTGCTTTTAGTGCTACAGTACCTCAGATCAAGGTGCAAAGAAGCATAAAAGCGAAAAAGCAAAGAAAAGAATAGGTGCAAAATCGGTGAAAAACATGAATTCCAAATGACAAGATTGTGCAAATGTCTCTTTCTTGATACTAAAATCATTTTACATTTTTCATTTCGATATAACCAATCAAAGATTTTTCTTTCCAAATTTTCTAAAAAGAAACCAAAAACATATATATATATATATATATATATATATATAAATGAAACATAAAAAATATTAACACAGAAGTAGAAAACATTGAACTGATTTATCAAATTAATTCAATATACAAAATATTACAAATATTCCAAAAAGGAAAACAAAAATATTGATATGTAAACAAATAAAAAAGACAAATAAACTAACAGATAATATATATATATATATATATATTACCTAATGGCAGTCGCCAGTAGGTAGTTATAGTTAGGACCTAGTTTCCATAGGAAAAGCGTTTTTTTGTTTTCCTAATAACTTTGGGAGCGTTTGACGAATCTTCGTGAAATTTTCAAAACTAGTGGGGTGCTCCGGTCAGCTCCTGTCTTAAAAGTTTCAGGATGATTCGTCAAGCGAGGGCCAAGAAAAAAGGGGGTCCAAAACGCGTTTTCCACATGTAAATTTCCATAGGAAATTTTAGACAAAGCTACAGCCCGAACTGCTTAACGAAATTACACCAAATTTGGCAGAAAGGATGTTCTTGGTTCAGAAAGTGACCTTTTTGTTAAATGGTGTAAATCTGTTCAGTAGTTTTTTAAATATTAAAGGAAAAATAACTTTATATATCTGGGCGGAGCCTAACCACACATCTCATCGTGAGATCTGATTGGCTGTCAGCACTTCATCCAAGAAGTGTTGGCAGCAATCTTGGGTCCAATACACATGATAGCACCTCATTAAAAAGCATTACAGTGAATGGAAGGTTTTGAGGGTCACCAACAGGAGAACGTATAAAGGGTGATAAGACTTTAGTTACATTATAAATCATTTGTTGATGGTACCATACTAATTTTAGGAATTGTGATGTGTTCTAAGGTGATTTTACCCTGTGAAAAAGCCTTCTGCTGGGATATCATGAATCATGTTTGAGAAAAAACTATTTTCTCATACTTTTCCCACAGAGGTTTGGAAGGTGATCTACAAGCTAAAATGAGAGCACATTTTCTGTAATTTCTAATTATCTTTCTCAGTCATGTGAAAATGAAGTCTGACATTCTCAGTGAAACATGTACATCCAACAAGGGCAGAGACTGTCAGTTGATTCCTTTGTGTTCTACTGGAGCTTCCCAGAGTGTTCTATAGAACAACTAGAGCGCTAACAGTCTTACTTGTGACAAAAGTATTGCACACCTGAAGCCATCTTGATTGGAATAAAGTGGTAACTCTTAACACATTTAATTTAAATGGAACAAAATGAGGTGGTTTATTTTGCCATAGAAATTATGTTTAGTGCTGCAGAAAGAAGAATTAGGGCACATTTTGAGTGAATTCTCAAATCCTTTTCTATTTCATTAAAGAATTCTGACATGCAGACTGAAACATGCACTTTCAATACCAGCAGCAGACTTCCCTGGTGAGCAGTAGCTTTACTACAGTGATCTAATAAGCAACTAGAGTGCTAACATTCTGAAATTATGGTAAATATGTGACACATCTGAATGCCTTCTTGATGGAATCAAAGTAAAAAACTGAAAGTATTTCCTACTGAGGAGACTGTAGTAAATGAGGAAATTGAAAAATGTCCTAGTTTACACAAAGGAAAGTTTCAATTCTATTAAGGACGCGGAGGAGAGGATTATGCATTTCATTCTTCACTCTTTATTGACAGCAAATTCAAAGAAATGTAAAACAAAACACTACAAAACTACGACTCCCATGATTACCGGGAGTAACCATGGCCACCAACAGTCCAATCAAGGCACATTCCGACAGTCCATATATTCTAATCAGCAGCATAGTCCTTCCTCTTTCTGCGCTGAAGGAAGTTAAGCCCGTTGGTAATCAATCCGCTTTGGAATCCGATCCTAGGACGAAAGTGTAAAAAGTTACTACCTTTCCCCTAAACGAATCTCAGCAAAAGGCCAAAACATTCAATACTTAAGGAATTGTATTCACCTAAACACTGGCATAATAACACAGAAAAAATATCAGCATACTGAAACACAATTCAATGGTAAGAAAAACCAAATCAGAAACAGATGACAATAGTAGAATCAATACATTATTAACAAAAGGCACAGCAGAATAACTGTAGTATGAATAAAGGTATATTACTCCCTGGTAAGCAGAAAATCTCAAAACAACCTCCATAATATTATCAACAAGCAGATTCTAAATCCCCCAAGGGTGGGAGGCAACCGAAGGGTATGCCCGGGGGGGATAATCCTCGCATCCGCGTCCTTAATAGAATTGAAACTTTCCTTCGTGTAAACTAGGACATTTTTCATTCTATGGCAGGACCGGAGGCGAGGATTATGCATATTCAAAGGTTACTTACCACCAGAGTAGCGACCCCATGAATTGACTTAAAATAAAACTTTTTAAAAGTGAAATCAGAAGACCAATCCGCCGCGTTCATGATATCTTCCAATCTGCCCCCCACCTGGACAGCTTTGGAGGCCATGGCCCCTCTGGTAGAACGAGCCCCAAACTCGCTAGTATCGATGCCGGCTTCTGTCATAATCCATCTCACCCACCTAGCAATGGTATGGGATGACACAGCCTTGAATGGTTTCTTGAGGGCAATCAGAAGCTGTCATTCTCCCGGAAGCCGCACCTCCAAAGTCATGTCCTCATAGGCCTTGAGGCATCTGGCCACACACAATTTTGGGGACTCAGAAAAAGCTGGATATGATACCGACCTGATACTCGTTTTTGTCCTCTGTGAGATGTTGAATGTGACCCCTCTGGGGTAAAGACCCTAGCCGAGATATCCAAGGCCCTCACATCCGACGATCTCTTACAGGAGATGAGCCAGACAAGTATGTCAAGCTTTGCCGAAATCTCCTTTCTGGACAAATATTGGTTGTCTTGCCATGATAACAGCAGGCGTACGACCAGATTGGCATCTCACAGACCGGCGTAACGGGGTTCCGGAGGGCGAGAAATCCTGACGCCCTTGAGCAACTTAAACACCCAGGTGTGATCCCCCACGGGACGGTTATCCACCGGCGCATGTCCTGCCGAAATAGCCAACCTGAAATAATTGATGGTACAATACGATAAACCTTCCTGAAAGAGCTGCGCCAGGAAGTTCACTATATCTGTAATTCCGACGCCCTCGGGATCCAGGTGTCTCCCCACACACCAACGCACCCATCTCTTCCAGGCCGATCTGTACCTCTTAATGGTTCCTGGGGCCCAGGCTTGCTGTATAAGGAATTCAGACTCTTGCAAGAGTCTGACGTCCTGCCAGTGTTGCCTGAAATCCTCCACGCCATGAGGCAAAGATGGCCCTGGAGAACCAAAGGGTGGGGCTGGCCTATAGGGTCCACCAGGACCCGATCGTAGGATGGAAGACATACCGGGGCATCCCAAGCCAGTTCTAGGAGAGAGGGGAACCACGGTTGAGACCGCCAGATTGGAGTGATCAAGATGATCTAAGCTTTCTGACGCCGAACCTGCACCGCCACCCTCTGTATGAAGAGGAAGGGAGGAAAAGCATACGCCAGAATCATCGACCAATCCTGAAGGAAGGCATCTCCTGCTTCCACCCCTGGTTCCGGTCTCCAGCTGAAATAGCGGGGTAACTGGGTGTTCCATATGGAGTCTCCAGTTGCTGGCATCCTTGAAGTGTCTGGAATTCCAGTCCGCCACCGAGTTCTGCGACCCGGGAAGATATTCCGCTGTCACCAATATCTGACGGGGCAATGATGCCAAAAGTCCTTAGCCAGCTCTGCTAGAGCCCTGGAGCGGGTACCCCCCAGTCGGTTGATGTATTGAACCGCCGTTGTGTCGTCCATCCGGAGGAGCACACAACATGAAACCCTGTCCATCGTCAGGGACCGAATGGCGAAGGAGCCTGCAAGCAGCTCCAGACAGTTGATATGGAGGAACAGCTCCTCCTCTGTCCATCTTCCTCCCATAGTGATCGGCCCACACCTGGCACCCCAGCCCAGGTGGCTGGCATCCAACTCGATCACTTGATCCGGCAGTGACCCAAAGATCGCCCAACAGTTCCAAGCTTCCATGTGGTCGATCCACCACTGAAACTCCGTCCTGGCCTCCTGATTCAGAATCACCAGTTCCGAATAGGTGAGCCCTCTCTGCAGATGAGATGCTTTCAGCCTCTGCAGCGCCCTGTAGTGCAATGGACCTGTATCGAGGATGACAACAAACCAACGATCCTGGCCAGTTGCCAAAGGGATATCCTGTCCCGTCTGAGAACCTTCCGTAGCTCCTTCTTGATCTTGGCGATCTTCTGAACTGGTAGATTCAAGGTCGCCGCGTTTGTGTCGATCCTGACACCAGGAAAATCATACTCTGCTGGGAGACCAACTCTGACTTCTCCTGGTTGAAGGTGAACCCCAAACCCTGGAGCAGAGAGATGGTGGTATTCAGATGGGAGATCAATCGCTCCCAAGACTGATCCATCAGCAAGATGTCGTCCAAGTATATAATCAGTCTTATGCCCAAGGTGCGCAGGTGTTCCACTACCGGCTTGAGGAGCTTGGTAAAGCACCAAGGTGCTGACGAAAGGCCGAACGGCAGGGTCCGGATTTCGAAAATGTACCCCCTCCATTCGAACTGGAGAAACCTGCAGTGAGGGGGAAAAATGGGAACTGAAAGGTAAGCGTCCTTGAGATCCAGACGTGCCAACCAGTCGTTCTGCAGTAGAGGGTCTCACAGGAGGATTTTCTTTATCAATGCCAGCGCCTTGTCCAGAGCAGAGAATCTCGCAACGAACCTCCTCAGCTCCTTAACGAAGGGATCGCCAAAGAGTGTGCCTTGAGCCACCAAACCTGCCTCCAAAGAAGAAAGCTCCCCTAGCTTAGGATCTATCTTCAGAAGAAGCGAACAGTGACGCTCCGCTGAAAGGACGCAGTTAGCGTTGCCCAAAAGGCACATCGCTCTCTGCGCCCATCCCACCACGTCGTCTGTGGGAAGTGGCTGACCGGACTCCTTGGATCGCTCTGCCAGCTCTATAGTCTTAGTCAGTGGCCCGACCATATCAAGTAGCTTGTCTTGACAGGTCCTCCATGACCTATCTATCCCCTTCTTGGGGTCTTTTACATACTTACCAAAAAAGGTGCACAGCTTTGGGTCTATCTCTGGCGTAGCTGTGACCTTGTCAGGCAGGGAAGGATGAGGGCACTCTGATCTGAGGCGGGCCCTCACCTCCTGAGAGAGTGGCTGCCTGATCTTATTACCAACATATTCAGCCACTTTCTTGTCCGGGACCCATTCTGTGGAACGAGGCCTCAAAATCCCCGAAGAAGCGCCCTCAGTGTCCCCGGTCTCAGAGCAGGATTGTGTGCACCAAAACCGGCCTGAATCTTACAGCTCCTCCGAGGAGCCGTCATCATCCTCAAACTCGCCCTCCCCCATGTGAGGAAACGCCTCTTCGGGGTCAAAATCAGTAGCGACCTCGTCGCTGACAAATTCCCGGGTATCTCCTCCTTCCGGTAGGGTGCTTCTTTAAGCGTTTGTGCACTTTTGAGAAAGACTTCAGTCAGTCGACTGAAGCCCTCAAGGTGCCCTGCGTCACGCTTAGGAGCCTTTCGTGGGCATCCTGGGATCACCCCACTAGGCCCAGCCCCCGTCTCCCAAAATCCCCGTGCCTTTGAAGACATGGGCAGACAACCTGTCAATGCTATCCTGCAGGGGGGGCCAAAGCTTGCGCAATGGCGTGAGAAAGAAGCTTGTCCACCCCTGCAGGAAAGCGTTGAGGGGGGGCCTTTTCCTCCTCAGGGGAATGCGAGGGCGCATAGTCATGGTCTCTCTGACTCAGCATATCAAATGGACGGCAGGAGCACAATACAAAAAACGCACGTCTGTATGATATTGTGGGCAACCCCCTCACTCGTGCTCCTTTTGAAGGAAGTATGTCCGTGACAAAAGGACTAAGTATCCTAGACTGCCGGTTACACCTAGGAAGGAAAACAATGACAGTGCGGTATGCCCTTCAAATACAACCGCAGCGCGGTGTCAAGCGAGTGTTGGGGGAGAAGGAGGCATGAGCGCAGAACGCTCACCTTCCCCAAGCGCACACGAACCACGGGAGCACAGTGAGCAGCTCCATGGATCATTAGAAGCGCGATAGAGGCGCGAAACAGCGCCACCTAGCGCACCCGCGCAGGACAGAGAAAATGACGCGTGACCTGAAATCGATGAAACTCCCACAATTGAAAGCGCTCACAGTGCGATAATGGGTCACACCAAAAACCAACCAAATATAAGCAACTACACACCTGAAAGTCCTAAATCAAATCCCTGAAGTGAGGAAGAAGGCATGAAGGGACTTAACTGACGAGGCAGCAGTGAAGAAAGAGGAAGGACGATGCTGCTGATTAGAATATATGGACTGTCGGAATGTGCCTTGATTGGACTGTTGGTGGCCATGGTTACTCCCGGTGTTCATGGGAGTCGTAAATTTATAGTGTTTTGTTTTATGTTTCTTAGAATTTGCTGTAAATAAAGATTTAAGAAAGTAATGCATAATCCTCGCCTCCGGTCCTGCCATAGAATCAGAAACTTCATAACAAATAAGACTCCCAAGATGGTCACCAGAGACAAAAGAGCCCAATTGTAGCACAAATATCACCCAGATGTAGCCCACATATAACCCAATGACAGAATGTCCCAGAGTGTGCTAAAGAACAACTAGAGTGCTGACAGTCTTACTTATGACAAAAGTATGGCCCACCTGAAGCCATCTTGATTGGAATAAACTGGTAACACTTAAAACATTTAATTTGCAAAGGAACAAAATGGGGGGTTCATTTTGCCATAGAAATTATGATTAGTGCTGCAGAAAGAAAAATTAGGGTGCATTTTGACTTTTCAAATCCTCTTCTATTTCACTAAGAAATTCTGACATGCAGACTGAAACATGCACTTTCAATACCAGCAGCAGACCTCCTTCGTGAGCAGTAGCTTTACTACAGTGATCTAATGAGCAACTAGAGTGCTAACATTCTGAAAATATGGCAATTGTGTGACGCACCTGAATGCTTTCTTGATGGAATCAAAGTAAAAAACTGAAAGTATTTTCTACTGAGGAGACTGTAGTAAATGAGGAAATTAGGAAACTTCATAACAAATAAGTCTCCCAAGATGGCCACCAGAGACAAAAGAGTCCAATGTAGCACAAATATCACCCAGATGTTGCCCACGTACAGCCAAATGACAGATTGTCCCAGAGTGTACTAAAGAACAACTAGAGCGCTAACAGTCTTACTTATGACAAAAGTATGGCACACCTGAAGCCATCTTGATTGGAATAAAGTGGTAACACTTAAAACATTTAATTTGCAAAGGAACAAAATGAGGGGGTTCATTTTGCCATAGAAACTATGATTAGTGCTGCAGAAAGAAAAATTAGGGTACATTTTGACTTCTCAAATCCCCTTCTATTTCATTTAAAAATTCTGACATGCAGACTGAAACATGCACTTTCAATACCAGCAGCAGACTTCCCTGGTGAGCAGTAGCTTTACTACAGTGATCTAATCAGCAACTAGAGTGCTAACATTCAGAATATATGGCAAATGTGTGACAATCTGAATGCCTTCTTGATGGAATTACAGTAAAAAACTGAAAGCATTTCCTACTGAGAGACTGCAGTAAATTAGGAAATTAGGAAACTGCATAACAAATAAATCTCCCAAGATGTCCACCAGTCGCAAAAGAGCCCAAATGTCGCACAAATATCACCCAGATGTAGCCCAATGACAGAAGTGTGCAAAACAATTGTTATTTTTTGTGTTTTGGGAGTTTTATATAGTGCAGACTGGTCAGGTGCTTTACATGAGCATTGGTTACATCACACAAGGACAAATTCATTTTGGTTGTAGACATGGGGAGATTAAGTGATTTGACCAGGTATTACTGTTTTGATTACATCAAGATGACGTCAGGCATGCCACACTTTCGTAATAAATATAGGGAGATATTCTCAAGAACGTGTGTTAGCCATTGCAAATTTAGCTTAGCGCAACCTTGCATATCGCAGTCTATCGCGGGAAAACAACACCATGTTATCATGGTATTCCCAACCAGCGGCACCATGCGATGGTCCAACAACAACGTGTCAAATGTCCGCAATAAAGTCAAAGCAACGCCGCAAAAATGAGAAACACCAATGCAAAAAAAGCTGCCATGATGTCAATAGCGAAACAAAAAGCAGCGAAATGCATCAACAGGCAACTCCCATGCCTCATGCAGGAAAATGCAACTAAAAGCAGAGCACAAAAACGGTGAGATGACACTGTACGAGCACACCCCCACATCCGTGACGTAGGACAAATGACCATCGTCCCGCATCACATAGGCATCTCCTCACAGTCAAAATGTACACTGACACGCATGTAAACTGTGCCAATGCAGACACATGCATGGAACACACAGTGAAACAGCATCTCCGCACCATGCGATGGTCCCACAACAACGCGTGAAATGTCCGCGATATTGTCAACGCAACGCTGCAAAAATGCGAAACACCAATGCAAAAAAAGCTGCGATGATGTCAATAGCGAAACAAAAAGCAGCGAAATGCAGCGACAGGCCTGCAACTCCCATGCCTCATGCGGGAAAATGCAACATAAAAGCAGAGCACAAAAACGGTGAAATGACACTGTACGAGCACACCCCCACATCCTTGATGTAGGACAAATGTTCATCGTCCCGCATCACATAGGCATCTCCTCACAGTCACAATGTACACTGACACGCAGTCTGCATGTAAACTGCGCCAATGCAGACACATGCATGGAACATGCAGTGAAACCGCATCTCCCCACCGCATTGAAGAGGGACAAGCAACCCCTACTGCACACAGATGTGTCATGACCATGAGCAATCAATCATGCCAGCGTGGACGAATGTAGGGGCAGTTACTCCTGCTTACGCACATGTTGCACATGTTGTGGGATTTGATTCACAGGGGGCATCCCTGTATCATGGTGGTACATAACTGACCCCACAAGGAGCCCTGTTACCACCTGTAGTCCACAAATGGCAGCCTAAATGGAATGACCCTGGACATATGTGAAACGCTGAAGAGCGGGATACCCTCCCAATTGTGACACACGGGACTGGCAGTTCGAATACGTGACACCCCAAACAGCCTCACTGCCCAGAGGTGACACACCCACCATCCATGAACACATCACAAACTCGCCATCAACACGTCGCACTCACACCTGTCTGAGCGATGTGCCTGTACAGATGAGTGACATGCACTTAGTGAATGTAAGTTTGTAAGGCATTTATTTGCCCATTCCATGCCTGTGGTCATTCTGTGCTGTCCCATGATTGCCAATGACAGTCACAATGTGACATGATCATCTGTAGAAATTTGCAATGATGTCGTCCCTGCGGGATATTCCTGCTGCGGCTGCAGTGGGGCGTGGTCTACCTGCCTCATCCTCATCCTCATCGTCCGGTGCCTCTGAAACTGGTATCCATGGTGCCTTGCTGTATGCACATATGTTGTGCAACACACAACATGCAACGATCATCTTGCACACGATGTCTGGAATGTACAGGAGCCATCCACCTGTGATATCCAGACACCTGAAATGTGACTTCAATACGCCAAATGTGCATTCGACGATGCCCCTGGTGTGTTTGTGGGCCGGAATGTACTGCCTCTGGGACTGTGTGTTTGGGGCATGGAGGGGTGTCATCATCCAAGCGCAGAGTGCATACCCTTGGTCACCTGAGACAGTGCAGAGAGACATGAGTCAACAGTTGGTTCTGCATGATGTGTTGGCAGGCTCACTGTGTCATTGGTGTGTGATATGTCTGACTATGTGCTTTCTGTATGACATGTACTGCCTGTTGCATATGAGCGGCATCAATGTCTAGTACATAGCCTCACTGCTGCTCCTCCCTCCCCTCGAGCCTATTCACCAATGTGCGCAGAGCCGTTGCATCACCTGCACCCCATGGCACACCATTGTCATGTCCGTTTGCGCATGTCCACAAGCCTGACAACGACACAGTGATGTAGTTTTCTGAAGGTGTGCGGCCACATGCATGTAGGCATATGGAGAGGACAGGGTGGACGCAGATGTAGGGTACATGCCTGTCCGAATTTGCCCAGTGCTTGGGTGTAGACCCCTGGCTCATGCTGCGAAAATAGCGACACACACAACAGTTGGCATGTATGTTCCAGGATGCTTACCCTCATGGACCCCTCGGACAAGGCCACATGCCATGGGCATGCTATAAAGCAACATTGCACAATGTGTGACAGGTGGTGCTGACACCACATCAGAGACACACGTATCACTTGCCTCTTTCTCAAGGCCTAACCTCAACTACGCCCAGAGCCACATGTCAAAAGACCACACCCTACGCTGTTATGCCGTATGCCGGTCAAGTCACTTGTGCTCACAGGGGATCTGACACAGCCACATGTCCAAGGTCTACACCACTGCCTGAGGTGACAAGGTTGTGCACACTGTACACAGCACAATCTGGTGTGGTATGGCCCGGGGCCCTCATGCATACATAATGACCACACAGTCACAATGAGATAATTTGTGGTACAGGCACGTGCGCCCGGCACCTTTTATTGCCAGGGTCACACATCCATTGACGCCTGTGCTGGATGGATGTATGGTAGTGTAAGCAACCCCTCACGGGTTGGTTGGTGCTGGCAACAACTACAACAGTGATCTGACAATCAGAATTCCTAAGTACAAACAGCAAGGGTCCATGACTTGAGCTGCACAGAGTTAGTGGCCAAGGATGCCCTGCGGCCAGCACATGCACACCCGCAAGGGACAGTGACTTGTGGTGCACAGAAATAGGGCCACAAGAGCTGAGCAGGTCCTCGTTGATGTCCCAGGAGAATGCTGTGAAATGTTACAGGGGACAGTGGAAGGTGGAAGGTGTCCATCCAGGGCATGATGCAGAGGGCAGAAACAGTCATAATGGAGGAGATGGATGCTACAGTCTCCCTTATCACACCATGTCAGTATCAGCTACATGATGAAGACAACCCCCAGGCCATGGACTCAGACTCCAAAATAGTCCGACGGGAGGGTGCCCATGACTCCCGTGGCACAGAGTCTGTGGCACCAGAGCTGGAAGGGGATGCAGTCTGCGATGAGGCCTGTACACTGATATCAACTCTGCATTTGACAAATCAAGAGTCAGTTTCAAATGTGTGTCTGACTCGACTGCAGTGTGTGCCGGTGTAGAAGTGGACCTCAGCTAGGTCTACCAGTGCAAGGGGTTCGCCCTTCTCTGCACAGAGTCCTCAGACCAATAGGAAGAAGTTGGCACAGAAACTGGAATAAAAAATACAAAGTTTAATAAACCTCATGAGGTGGAACTACATCACACAACACCCTTCGGTATTGAATGAAGTAGCACACCAAACAGAAGGAGCATGTTCCTTTTATACCCACACAGGGGCTTAAAAGAGGGTGGTACAAATACAGGAGAAGGTTTTATGTACATATAAGGTCATATAGAAATGCACAGTCTACAAGTAGGAGGAGTTAACAGTTTGCCAATGCTAGTAAACACATCCTGAGAGTTACATACTACTAACAGCTGCAAGTACAGCTGAAAACTCACTGGGCATGTGCAAAGGTGGAAGATGCTAAATATAGTTTGTTTCTAGGCAGATTACAAGAGCAGTCAACACTGAGGGAGGACAGAGCACATGGTGAGCACGTGGCAGCACATGGCAAACAAAATAGCTGCCAGAAATACAAAATGGATTCCACAAAATGGACAAGAAAGCCTCTAAATACAAGATGGATTCCGCTAATGCTAACCCAATCGCTGCCAATTTACAACAGACGACCCTTTTAGCATTAGCTGAAGACATTTGTTCCTCTGGGGTAATCTAAATATGCATCCCATACATCTATTAGCATTATTTCAGCCACTTCTTTATTCAACATTTGTTGGGCCTTTGTTTCTGCAACATTCCTTTTGACAGGTATACAGGCAGAGATGCAAATGGAGCAAAGCATTGGACCACATTGGATACATACACAGCATGTAAAAAGTATTGTAACCATTACACACAGGATAGTCAGGAGCTTCCAGCCCCAAGCAGAAATAAAAGTCCAAAACCATGCAGCAAAAGTCCAAGTACCAGTCTCTGGATGAATTTCTGCAGCAATTTTATGCAGTTTTGATATTGCGTCATATACTGAAGGTGAGTGATCCGGTATGAATACGCAACAGCTGCTACCGATGATGCGACATGCGCCACCTCGATCAGCCAGAACCACATCTAGAACTATTCGGTTCTGGAGAGCTACAATCCTTGCAATTTGCAGCTCCTCTGTAATGTTCCCAAGTGCCATAGCTGTCTGATTGGTAACAGCTTCCACAACTCTAGTCAATCGTTTTATTTTCCTACTGTTTAATGCATCACCCACAAAGAAGAACAAACCTAAATTAAAATAGACATATTGTTGCAGAGTGGTATCAGTTTGGTCTACTTCGTCAGCACTTATTGTCCTTTTATAACTATTTCTAGAGATATCGTTGAATAATTTAAGGTCCAGGTGGTATGATGCAGGTGCCAGAAACAGAGGGGGCAATAGAAAGGACACATAGCACACACCTGACCACCCAGCAGGTAGTTGATAATATCCGTGGCTACCACAGATAAAGTAAGTATTATGTGTGTCTATAAAACTACTGTTATTTACACCTTCAATAGTCAGAATTTACAGTACATTCGCCTTTCCCCACTGGAATTCTCCCACTACTGCTTATACATAGATCTGCTTTAGCTCTAGTAACAGAAATCACAAATTTTTCATTACTGGTAAAAAGTTCTCATATTTGTGAAGACATATGGTGTTGAAATATTGTCCGGTTGATACTCTTCCCATTCCCATTTGTTCCCTTTGGCTTGAGGATAACCATCTTTATCTTGGTAGCATACTTTATTAAGGCGAAAAAGAAGCCTGCCTACTGTACGTCTTCCAGATGCGAACAAAAGCGCATACCAAGCTTGACAAGAACCATTATGAGAAAAGGGAAGAGGAATAAAAGGTATTCCTCCTTTCTTTTGATGTGCAGGTATCATCCCACACACCCAACAGTTGGTAGTATTTGTGGCATTATGAGTATGATGCAACGTCTGGATAAAGGTATTATTTAAATAAGATTGTCGATGCTTGTGCTCATGGTAGGGAAGCGTAAAGTAGTAGTGTTCAACTGATACTGGAGTAGTGGCGATCAAAAGCTCTCGAGCAAGAGCCACTTCCTCAACGAACCAGGTTATTACTGCTACAGCCACCATAGCAACAACAAACCCTATAGCACAAATGATCATATGCCCTTATTTTAGTTTTTTAGAGCACTAACCATAAATTTGGTACAAATAAGACCCTCTCATATATGTAATTTCTAAAGGAAATGCTCTAGGTGTTACAGTTTTGATTATATCAAGATGACGTCAGGCGTTCCACACTTTTGTAATAAATATAGAATGTTAGCAATTCAGTTGTTCATTGGGATACTGTTGAGAGGCAGAGGCCAGGGGCACAGACTCTGAAAATTGAAGGCAGGTAGGAGAATGCAGAGGCAACAATTTGACCACACTGGGCAGGCAGGAAGGACAGTGGCAGCACAACAGACCATGGAGGGGCAGGGGCAACAAACCAACAATACAGGACTGGCAAGAGAGGCTGTGGCAATGTAATAGACCATTGTGGGCAGAAGGAAGAGGCAGTGGTAGTACAACCATACATGCCAACAGACCCGTTTCAACCAGGAAACGTCCAATGTTTTTAAGCTCAAATGGGCTTTATTTGATCTGTCTCCTGTCTACAATCTCCTCTTTTTCAATGTAACTCAAAGGGGAGAATCAATACCCCTCTTACCAAGTTCAAAATGTTCGCAAGTATGGTATATTGGATCATGGTAGGCAGGAGGAATTGGGGTAGGGACATGGACTCGGATAACAGAGGACAGGAGGGACATGTAGAGGTGCACCAAACTGACCCTACAGGGCAGGCATCAGGGTTTGCAGCAGCACAATACACCACACAGGGCATGCGGGACGGGAGTGCAGCACAACAATCCATAGAAAGCAATAGGGAGGGGACAGGACCATGCACATGGACAACAGAGAACAGGAAATAGGCAATGGTAGCTAGCTGACCATAATGGACAGACAGGAGAGAAAGCTGCAGCATAACAGACCATCAAGTTTTTTATTATTATTATTGGGAGGAGCTTATAAAGCACACTTATACCCGAGGGTGTCCTGGCGCTTCAGGAGGGATGGATCAGGGGCATTGCAATGGAACAGACAAGCCAGGAGGGAGGGAATAGGGGTCTGCACATGGAAACAGAGGGCTGGGGGCAAGGGGGTAGGGCAGGAGCAGCAAGATGACCATGGAGGTCAGACAGGATGGGCACTAGAAACAAGACACACCATGGAGAGCAACAGTGAGACTATGATGGCATACACACAGACCATGGAGGGAAGGTGGGAGGAGGTCAGGGGCAGCTAGCGGACCACACAGGGAAGGTGGGAGGGGCCATGGCAGCACAGAAGACCATGCATGGCAAGCGGGAGGGTTAGTGGCAGCACAATGGCTATGATGGGCAAGAAGGAGGGTGCAGGGGCATGCACAAAGGACCATGGAGGATAGAAGGGAGGGTCAGGACCTGGGCACAGACAAGAGAGTTCAGGGGAAGGGGCCTTACAACAGACCGCACGGGGCAGGCAGGAGGAGCAGTTGCAGCACAGCAGACCAGAGAGTGCAGAAGGGTGTGGCAGTAAAATGGACCATGGAGGACAGGAGGAAGTGGATAGGGGCATGGCATGTGACAGGCAGGGTGGAGGTGGCAGGGACAGGTTACAGTCATCTGACAATGCTAGGCAGGTGGGAGGGAAGCGGCAGCTCAACAGAACATTCAGAGTAGATAGGAGTGGCAGGTCCATGCAACATTGTGGGCAAAAAGGATGGAGCAGGGGCATGCACAAAGACATCGGAGGGCAGGGGGAAGGAGAATAGGGGCAGCAAGCTAAGCACAGAGGCTAAGCAGGAGGTCAATGAAGGGCCATAGAATTGGGCAATGGAGGGCAGGAGGAGTGGACTGGTACATCATGCTAAATGGAGGGCAGTGGCAGCACATCAGACCATGCATGGCAGGAGGGAGGAGGCTAGTCCATGGATTCAGACAACAGAGGATAGGGAGGAGGTGGATGGGGCAGCAAGCTAACTGTTCAGAGAAGGTGGGTATTAGGAACTTTATTGTTTTTAAAATGTGTGTCTGTGCAAACTACTTAAAATATGAACAAGTATGCAGCATAATTTCACTTTTATTCAGGAAGAAGAGGACGTTTGTGACGGTGACTCCGGGCTCACTTGGCAGAAACACCCCCTGACCCTCCACCCCATCGCAAAATGTAATGCCTGTGAAAAGGGTAGGTGGACGCAGTGTTATATAGAACATAGTCCTGAGAGCACGATTGAAAATGAAAACTAGATATAGTATATGGTATAAAGTATGCACCAAAAAGTGTGATATAAGATTAACCGGGGCGTGAAATATAATATGCAATACATTGTGCGCAATAGCAGATTCATTGGAGAGCGCGAGATAGCACAGGCACTAGCACGTGCTATGCGATATGCGCCTTGGAGTGTAATATGCAAGCCTGGGCGTAGGGGGCATAGTGGGGCTACGTGGAGCAGCACGTAGTGTGGCAAAATCTATGCACACTTGCACGCTCGCGTAGCCCCACTACGCGCTGCCCGCCTCCCGCCCGCCCTAATCTTAAAATAATTATAAGAAGGTTAAAAAGTAAATTTAAACCTCTTACCTTCAGCGCGGCGTCCCGGGGCTCCCTCTTCTTGCTGACGATAACTTCTTCACGCAAATGCACATGCGCGGACGCCCGTGCATGCGCATTTCTCGTGAGTAATGCGCATGCACGGTCGTCATGAAGAAGTTATCGTCAGCAAGAAGAGGGTGCCCCGGGACGCCGCGCTGAAGGTAAGAGGTTTAAATTTACTTAACCTTCTTTTAATTATTTTTAAATTTGGGTGGGCGGGAGGCGGGTGGCGGGCTGCTCTGCTTCATTACGGTGTGTGCGTAGCGCTGCCTGCACCGCCTACTTCGTAAATGGCGTAGCAGGCAGCGCTACGTGCACTCCGTGGGCGAAGCGGAGCAGGACGCCCAGGGTTAGTAATATGCACAGGGCAGTGTTGTGTAACCTAACTAGTCTCTAAAGTTGTAATATAAAATATGTTCTGGGGAGTGTAACATTGCATATGCACTGTGACAAAGATATGGATCCCAGATTGTAATATGTATGGCATAGCGCTGTGCGTTATAACATAGGCATCGAGGAAGGCACATTAGATGGGGCAATATAACCCGTGCGAAGGCAAGTGTGGCATGACATATTCACGGGGTGGTGTTACAGTGCACATGGGCTAGATAGTGTCATAGCATACGCACTAGCTGGTGGAATACAACACAGAGGTGTGTGGCACTCGGCGGGCACTGGTGGGTGTAACACATCATTGGGCTCAGCCAGGAGCACGCTGTGACTCTCAAGTGAGGTTTGTCTCCTTTCCAGAGAGTAAAATAAAAAGTATTACACATCCGGCGGTGGATGTGTGTTTTATTAACCGTGAGGGGGGTTTCTTGCATAGTTAGGTCAAATTTTTGTCGAATCCCCTTTGAATGGCTTGATGTGTGTGTGTATTAAATGTGCCCGTCAATAGCTACCCATGTTTGTATAAATAAACGACAAGGGTGTCTACTTGGAGAGTACCCACCGGCGGGGGCGCAGGGATTAGGCACGGTAGGGCGTCACACACGTCAGAGCTTCACTAGCGGTGTAAATACATTCCACGTGGATTCATTGAATGCAGAGTCACCTTTTAATGAATATCACACAAATCGTCATGGTGATAGGTACATACGGTTTGTCCAGCATGTCCTAGGTGTTTCTGTAAATATATTTTAAAAATAAAAAATTAAAAACAAAGGCCGGCCCCGGGGAATGGGGTCCCCGGGGCCATGAGTGGCATGAGGAGGGGGGCAACGCAGCCCCCCTCCTAAAGAATAAAAAAAAAAAGGCCATGACCCGGGGGTTGGGGTCCCCGGGGCCGATTAAGGCCTTGGGAGGGGGGCCACGCAGCCCCCTTCCAAATTTATTTTTTTCAACAAAAAAAATTAGGGTGTAGGCCCTAGGCCCTGGGGGATGGGGTCCCCAGGGCCAATAAATTTGAAAAAGAAGGGGGCCACACAGCCCTCCTTCTTAAAAAAATTAAATAAATAAAAGACCGGCATCGCGCCGGAGGCCACGCCCCCTCCTTGCAGCACTCTGCAAACGCACCCCCTGGCCAGTTGTGAGTTGGGAAATGAATTCCCCTTCAATACTGAGGGTCCCTGAGGGCCAACTAGCCCAACAGGTATCTCCAGTATGCGCCAGGGAGCTGAGTTGCAGACAGGTGTTCTGAGGCCACGCCCCTTTTTACACCTCTATGCAACGCAGCTCTGTGGCGCTTACTGGAGGTGCCTAGTGGGCTAGTTTGACCCTAGGGACCGTTAGGATTCAAGGGGACTTAATCTCTCAACTTAGAACAGCTACAGGGCGCATTTACACAGTGGTGAAGGGAGGGGACAGGGCCTGAGGTGACGTGTGCAAACATGCCCTGTGGCGCGTTTTAAGTTGGGGAAATAATTACCTTTCAATCCTGAGGGACCCTGGGGGCCAACTAGCCCACCAGGTGCTTCCAGTAAGCGCCACTGCTCTGCGTTGCAGACAGGTGGTGCAGGCCATGCCCCTTTTTACACCAGTCTGCAATGGCGCTTATTGGACGTACCTAGTGGGCTATTTTGCCCCTAGGGACCCTCAGGATTCAAGGGGACTTAATCTCCCAACTTAAAACGGCCACAGGGCGTGTTTACACAGTGGGGAAGGGAGGGGATGGGGCCTGAGGTGACGTGTGCAAACACGCCCTATGGCGCATTTTAAGTTGGGGAAATAATTCCCCTTCAATCCTGAGGGCCCTTGGGGCCTAACTAGCCCACCAGGTGCTTCCAATAAGCGCCACTGAGCTGCATTGCAGAGAGGTGGCCCAGGCCGTGCCACTTTTTACACCTCTCTGCAACGCAGCTCTGTGGCGCTTACTGGAGGTACCTAGTGGGCTAGTTGGACCCTAGGGACCCTCAGGATTCCAATGGACTTAATCTCCCAACTAAAAACGGCCACAGGGCGTGTTTACACAGTGGTGAAGGGAGGGGACGGGGCCTGAGTTAACGTGTGCAAACATGCCCTGTGGCACGTTTTAAGTTGGGAAAATAATTCCCCTTCAATCCTGAGGGACCCTGGGGGCCAACTAGCCCACCAGGTGCTTCCAGTAAGCGCCACTGCACTGCGTTGCAGAGAGGTGATCTAGGCCGTGCCCCCTTTTACATCTCTCTGCAACGCAGCGCTGTGGCGCTTACTGGAGGTACCTAGTGGTCTAGTTGGACCCTAGGGACCCTCAGGATTCAAGGGGACTTAATCTCCCAACTTAAAACGGCCACAGGGCATGTTTACACAGTGGGGAAGGGAGGGGACGGGGCCTGAGGTGACGTGTGCAAACACGCCCTGTGGCGCGTTTTAAGAGGTAGTTTTAATCCCCTGCCCTATTATATACTAGGGGCTTACAGAGGAGGTCATGCTAATCACAGGAGGACCCCAACGCATAGTGTTCCCTAGTGTATGTAGGTGTTTTCACTGTATTCTGAGTGTCTTTTAACATAGCACTGGCTAGTCAGACGCAGTTACCACCAGTATCCGTCTGAAAAAGTTGAGGGTACAGGATGATTTTGCAACAAGGCTTCTTTCTGCTCTTCTGTTTGTTCTTTCTGCTCGTAATCCTTCTTCCTGCACTTTTCTTTGTCTTTGAGGACTTCTGTTGCTTCTTTCTGTATTTCTTTTTTTTCTTTCTGTTGGTTTTGTCTTCTTTCTTCACATGTCCTATCTCTGTAGGCATAATTAGAAATTAGCATTTAAAAAACCTTTGAAATGCACTGAAAAAAACATAGGTTTCAGGCACGTTATAGTTAGGAATTAGCATTTAAAAAACCTTAGAAATTCACTGAAGAAACCATAGGTTTCAGGGGTGCTATAGTTAGCTGGACTTTTCACTCGTACAAAACCATTGAAATCCCCCCATTATAGTTAGTTCAGCTAACTATAACTCGCGCGCCCGCAATGCACTGCTGATGACGTCACATATTACATCACTCATGACATGGTCAGTGACATCACTCATGACATCACTGATGACATCTCAAATGAGATCACTGATGACATCACTGATTACATCATCCTTGTGATAGAGTGGCAGACCTCCTCTCCCCCTAATATAACCTTTGATACACACATACAAAAATAGAAACTAAAATGTTCAAAACAATGGACATACCAATACCAGTTACAACAACCTATTCAGTAATTCTAAGATCCACATACAAATCCACTCATTCCCCGTCCTATACAGTCACTCATACATGTACTCACTCATCATATGTACTCATACACCTATACATCCTGTTACACGCCACTCATCCAGAGAGTTACTCACACACATAGTCACTCATGCTAATAAAGAATCAAACATCCATTTACTTGCATATACAGTTATACACACACCACCACACTTACTTCTACAGAAAATTACACATACTTAGCCTTTTAAACAATCACTTATAGAAACACATACTTATTCATACAGGAACTCTTCCAATCTCTCACTCTCACATATACTCACTTATATACACCAATAGTCACATATACTAGTTTAAAACATATGTAGTTACTCATAAAGACACTATTGAGAAAGTCATTCACTCAATAACACACCCATGCACACACTCATCCACCCATACAGTCCTGCACACATGCTGTCTTCAACACATACAAACAGTGAGTCACTCATTCATGCACCTATGCACTACGTAATACCCCCCACCGAACCATACAGACACTCAGACACTCATACTGATACTCAAAAAACCAACTAATAACCTATATAGACACTTATGTAGCTAATCACCAACCAATGCAGCCACTTATACACAAAGTAAGAGACTGAGACCGATATTTACATATTTAAACATTACTCACTAAGCCATGTATTCACTAAGATACACTTAATCAGTCAGTTATACAATCAATTTTTCAAAAACAAATCATTCATTTAGACACTTATATACCCATTTATTCTTCCATCGACCTTGAGATATACATATATAAAACATATGTAATTTTCATAAAAACACACATTCACTGGATGATGTCATCAGTGTTGGTTTTGTACGAGTGAAAAGTCCAGCTAACTATAACACCCCTGAAACCTATGGTTTCTTCAGTGAATATATATATATATACATCTATATATATATATTACCTACTGGCGGTCGCCAGTAGGTAGTTATAGTTAGGACCACGTTTCCATAGGAAAACCTCAACATTCTATTTTGAATAACTTTGGCGCCGGTCGACGAATCCTCGCGAATTTCTCAAAATAGGTGGGGCGCTATGCTCCGCTCCTACCCTGAAAGTCTCGGGGGGATCCGTCAAGCGGGGGCTGAGATAAAAGGGGGGTCCCAAAACGCGTTTTTCCCATGCATTTTTCCATAGGACCTTTAGAACGAGCTACAGCCCGAACGGCTGAACAGAATTACTCAAAATTTGGCAGAGAGGTAGTCCCTAGGTCAAGGAAGTGCCTTTTGTAGGTTTGGTGTAAATCTGTTCAGTAGATTCTGAGAAAATAGCCTTTAAATCAATATATATATCTGAGCCCGCTTACGGTACGCTTACCGTACGCTTACGGTAAGCGTACGGTGGCGTGCGCGAGCGCGATTCTGATTGGCTCTTAGATCTTAGTAAACATTCGAATCGGCCGAAACCAGGAAGCGGCGGCCGCCATTTTGTGTATTTCACTCTGAAAAAAAAGAGTGAAAACAAGGAAAGGGGGCAATGAGGAGAGTTACAGACCCCCTAACATTTGTAAGGGGGTCAAAGAAGGACAGAAAAGTACAAAGAAAACATTTATTGATTTTAAAAAAAATCACGGGGTACGCGTACGGTAAGCTTACGGTAAGCGTACGGTAGGAAAAAAAAAAAAAAAAAAATGAAAATCAGATTTAAGTGTTTAGATATTAGGGGGCTCTAAAAAGAGCCGTTGTGTTTATGAAATGATTTTTTAGTGGTACCTACAAGTAAGTACCGATGCAGAGTCTAAGGTTCAAGAGGAAGACTCTGTTCCCTTCATCATTGAAGTGCACACCATCTCCTCTATAAATGTCTTGCATGTCATAACGCAAGTTGTTGTGGTAAATGGCACCCATACCATAGTCACGGAGGAAAGCAGAAACAGATTTGTTGACGTGCTTTCTTGCTTTGTCATCGCACCGCGTGCCCACCGTGCGTGCACGGCACTAACTGCGTAAAGTGGGCGCGCGGTGCGCGAAGCGCACCGCGTGCTCACTGTGCGCGCACGGTGCGCGAAGCGCACCGTGCGCACACGGAACGAACTGCGTTAAGTGGGCGCGCACGCCACGAATGGCGTAAAGTAACTTAGCATTTAAAAAACCGTACAAATTCACTGAAAAAACCATAGGTTTCACACACGTTATAGTTAGGAATTAGCATTTAAAAAACCTTGCAAATTCACTGAAAAAACCATAGGTTTCACACATGTTATAGTTAGCGGAAATTTTACTGATAAAAATCCAATGAAATTCCCCCGTTATAGTTAGTGCAGGCAACTATAACTCACGCAACCGCAATCTTCTGCTGATGACATATGTGTCTTTATGAAAAAAAAATATTTGTAATATATGTATAGCTAAAAATGTATGGAAGAAGACATGGGCAAATAAGTGTCTAAATACAGTATTAGCATCAGCAGAGGATTGCGGTCGCGTGAGTTATAGTTGCCTGCACTAACTATAACGGGGGAATTTCATTGGTTTTTTATCAGTAAAATTTCCGCTAACTATAACATGTGTGAAACCTGTGTTTTTTTCAGTGAATATATATAACTGCGCCTACTACAGTTATAGAGCCTCCAACACAGGGATACCTCATCCAAGCTGTAAAGACACTGGTCATATCCTGGCTAGAATCTGGGATCTCTCTTCTCACAAGTCTCCCTGTGATGCATCTTATTCCAATAACACTGATCTTACATGCCTTTGCCAAATAACTATTTATAATTAAAACCTATTCTAAAACCACTCAGATGACTAGGGGCCTGATTATGAGTTCAGTGGTATTATCGCCATACCACCACAGTGGCGGTCTGTATTTCGATGTGACCGTTAGGCCAGCGTCTGTGCTTCTGATCGCGGGGAATATTGTGTCGATGCATGTGTGTATATTGTGCCAGCACAAGTGTTAAATGTACACATATGCATGACACATGTGAAATAATACCTACTATGAGTCTTTTCCCATTGCTGGAGTCTGGATCATATGTGCCCAGTCCTGTCAGGAGGTAAAAACTTAAAAACAGACTCACCTGGATTTTGACACCAACAAGGGCATTTTTTTCGGGGTCAAGTTGGTGCTGTGAAGGGGGGGCCTGAAGGAAGAGATTCACATGGAAGACTGAAGGTAAGAAAATAAATGGGTCAGTATGCACCCCAATCCTTCTATTCTGCCGTCTCAAAGCAGTCAGTCTACCCGTCATTTTCGGATCGATGGAAAGTCAACTCGTGATTACAACGGCAGTGAACTTGTCTGTGCCACCCTCTGACAGCTGCTTTCCCCATGCCACCGTCAAGCCAGTTGAAGACTGGCTGGTGGTGGCGGCTATGCTCTGGCGGTCTTTTGTTCTGCAAACCACCAACACCGCAATACAGCAGGCAGAACAGTTGTTCTCTTAGCGCCAAACTCATAATCAGGCCCTAGGTCTACAAATCTACTCCTTCCTTAATCAGTGCGCATTATTCTTAAAAACTTTAAGGTCCATACAACTAAAGCCCTAAAACTCAATAAAGAAATTCTGCTGGGACTACAATGCTCTGTGACAAAAACATACTCTTTCAGAAAATCTCTTAATACAATAATAGTGCTATGCTGTAAAACTCTATTTTAGGCTTTGCACATAGGGTCCAAAACAATATTTCTTAATAAAGAAGACAATCACTCACCTTTGCCTCTTTCATAAATGGGCTCAAAGACACCAGCTGTGGAAGTACTTCTCCACTAAATAGAGCAACCCAACTTAAGATCTTGCTTGCTGCAGTACATTCTGGGAATTCAGGGAAATTTCTAAAGAGCATAGATACCCAACGGCCCTCCCAGCCCTAAAGAAACAACATCAGTCGCAAAGTCCAATGCACATCAATAAAACTAACTAAAAAGGAAGGTCTTCAAATCTTTCCTAAAACCCAATTCTGCCCTGTTCTTTCTCAGTTCAGGTGAAAGGGCATTTCAGAGTTTGGAGCACCCCCTCACTCCTTGCTTTCTTAATCCTGGTGACCGGAAACAGCCTTTGGTCAGTGGATCGGAGTGGTCTCCTGAGGCTGTAGGGTCTCAACTATCATTGTATCAGCTGCGGGTCCTCCATATACATTGCACGATGGCTAGACAAAGGGTCTTAAATTGTATTATCGTATACACTGATAGCCAATGCAGAGATGCCAAGGCTGATGTGACCAACTGTTGCTTTGGAATTTTTTTATGAGTCCGGCCACAGCATTTTGAATCACTTGAAGCCTTTTCGCAACAGATTTGGGGCACCCCAAGTACAAAGAGGTTCTATAATCTAGACGTGATATCACCAGACCTTGCATTACATTCTCCGTATGGAGCCAAGCTGCCTTCTTAGCGATTTTCTGAGTGTCCTTAGTAGTCCAAAGCAGCTTGATCTGTGACTGGGGATGAGTGTCTGAAAAGTTTTAGCGCTCCATCCATCATCTCCTTATGTTTGCAAAGCAGCTTGAGGCCAGCTTCCTGATCTCGACCTCCATAGATAGTTTATTATCTATCCAGAACCCTGGACTGTTTACCTCTGCTTTAGGAGAGGGCTGATCACTAAGATTGTCTGGCCAAAACAGTTCCAACCAGTGAGAAGGGTTGCTCCTGACTACTAAGACTTCTGTTATTCCTCCATTTACATTGAACTCATACGAGGCTGCTTTATTATGGCACCCTTTGAAGCCCCTTTATTCTTAACTAATGTATTGCTGCTGCAGACATGAGGCCATCTAACAATCTCAAGGTTAATCACTACTAAGGGATGTTGATGGACTCTACTGCTCCGATCTAACTTTCTACGACCAGAAGTCTCTACCATCTCCTACTAAATACACAAAAACACAATATTGGGTAGAATTCTACCGGCTATTTTAGTCCAGTTATTTGATGTATGTTTAGAGCAGATGAGATGTAACAGGTTCTGTGAGATGATAGGACATTCTCTCATTTTTAATAACAATTCCGTTATTAAAAAAGCTTCAAGATCAGTGCTTAATTTGAGCCGGTAGTTTCCGATGCTCGACACCGCACATAATTGTCAGCACTTGCACTTATGACAGCAGCCACATGCTGGCGCTGTTTGTATAATTTAGAGATGAGCAGACCAGCAGACCAGCAAATAACTGCCACCCAAGCTATTTCTACAGCTTTGTGGGGCTTAAATAGTCTGAAATGTCACACTTGTAGCAGTGTGCTGGTTAGTAGTTGTGTAGGTACTGTCATTGGCAACACTGGCAGTGTAATGGGTGGTGCAAGCTGCCGAGGTCCCTTGACTAGAGCCCTGGCACGTACGTGTTTTACAAATTAAGCACTGCCCTAGGTACCTTTTTGTTTGCTGGCTGGAGAACGTTATTCTCTTTTGCAACCTTATTTCTCTTTTCTTCCGTTTTATGTTTCTTCTTCTTATCTTCGTTTCTTCCTTCCTTCTTATTAGTTTCTTCTGGTAAGCATTGAGAATAAATGCATCCCTGCTTGACTAGTTGAAACGGATGTATAACCAATTACAGGCAACCAATTGGATAGATGTATTGAGTGAATTGTCGCATTTTAGTAATCCCACATACAAAAACACGAACAGAGATTTTGATAGTTTCTACTTTCCCAATGTATACGCATTTTTTAATACCTCAGTCCGATTATGTCATACGCTACACCGATTTTAATGCTTTCTTTCTCACTTTTTTCATATAACACTGAATAAAATATCTTGAAATAAATAAAAATTTCCTCAAGGTGAGTAAATGGGCTGCGGAAAACATGCAATCTAGCAGCCGTGTTCCAAGCTCCAGATACAGTAGACCTGCCTTTCAATCCTATCTTCTTGGTGGGTTTTGGGGACATGAGCTTGTATTCTGCTCCTCCTGACAAAGAAGCTCCAAGGACTTTACCTGGGATTCTAATCTGCCAGAAACGAAGCCCCCCAGGGGGATGGACTCAGCCACTGGATTGCGCTTTTGCTGGAAAACAATATTAACTGTCCTCAGTGTTCCAACATGCTGTGCTGTATAACACGTGACATTGTTCTGAACCTGCCTGTTGCTAAGCACATAATGTAACAGAGGGCTTGATTCACAAAGGTAAATGTACACTTTTGTATAAGTTTATGATTGTTTGCTATTCACAAAGAGATTTACGAGTAGTACCTTTATGAGTGCAGAGTCTCTGCCCATAGGCCTGATTGATAAAGGTAAACCCATCGGAGATTTGTGGCTCCTGCCCTTGATCTATGCAGGTTCAGGGGAGGAAGCCCCATCGTTTAGGCCTAATAGCATTTCGGTTTTCCATCGTTCCAAAAGAAAAACATCCGTCCATTTTTTGTTGTGGTAAGAGCTGCTACGGCTGAGACATGATATTAAAAATTACTTCAAACAAAATCAAATGTATTCATGTGTAGCATTATTTTTCTGACCGTGTTTACTTTAATTACTAGTTAGGTGTTATTAATGCAGCTCTAGAACACATTTAAAAGTGTTTCCTATCTATTTTTGCTATTTGAAGTATATACAGATGAGTGCTAAATTAAAATCTATCCGATTTAGGTGAATGTGCTTATTTTTATACCGGCCGGAATGTTAAAATACTGGGTGCCAGTAGGAAACTGGCTAGGTAGCAACCTAGTAGCTCTACATCATAGCTACAAGACCAAGAGAAGGGACCCCTCCTCCTGAACGTTGAAGTACTATAATATGAGTGTGAGGAGGGCTACAATGCCCAGGCAACAGGGCCCCTTCCCTGGGCATCACAGGCAATGTGTAGTGCTGTAAAGCCAAGGAGGAGGGTGCTTTCCCTGGGCTTCTCAGCACTGGAGCATGGATGTGAGCTCCAAGTAGGACAGGGTCCCGTCCAGGGATGTAGCTACAATTGGTGCAGCAGGTACAGTGGCACCGGGGCCCATAGAATCCTGATAATCGATTATTTTACCACCCCAACATCAGTCAAAGGGTACCACTTTCCTTGCTTGCACCCATGCTCATGGCATTGTTGTTATGGTACGGGTGCTCTTGCCTAAGTCTCACAACACTCCACCATAGCTGTGAGACCCAGAGGAAGGGGGGTCTCTCTTCCTGGACCTTCGCAATCATGGAGAGTTCATTGTGAGGTAGCATATCACTCCATATGGCAACACTAATGCCTAGCCATCATATTAACAAGGAGAGGCAAGTCAAGGATGTGGCTTGGCTCTAAGAGCTTGTGCAAAAGGTGAGTCATGAACATGTTTGTAAAGTAATTCGCTCAACAAAAATATGACAGATTCTCTTCAGAGTTCAAAAAAGTATATTTCGTTAACATGCAGAAGAAAGTCATTTATTAAAAGTAATAATTTTTAAGCATGAACTTAGAAACTGTCATTCCCCTGTCCTATCATAAGTGAACTAAGAGGCAAGTCAGTTGTCTGTACACCCTATATTTGGCCAAGATTCTTATTTCATATTGAACAACATTATAGTTTATTATACAAGAGAGCTCATTATATATCACAGATCCTGAATCATGCATTTCCATATGCTCTTATGTGATAATGACGACCAGCATTGCCAAAGCCAATAGGTCTCACCTTCGCAAGGTTATTGGCTTGGTCAATATTTTTAGCCATGTTGTACAGCAGCGCTCTGCAGCATGGCTGAATGTAAAACAAATGGGCTACAAGGCGGCCATCATAGGGCTTTTTTTCATTGCTGGTTATGTGCATGGAGGGAGGGAGAGGCAGCACAGAGGGCAGGTGGGGGTGAAAAAAGCACAATGATGCTACCAGTGGTGTCTGTGTCATATAATTTTTATTTGCTATAGAGGTGAGGGGTCATCAAAGCCAAATGGAAGGAGAGGTGGGAAGTGCTATGATGTAGCCAGTAATGTGCACATTATAGAGTGTTTTGTTATGGCGAGTGGGGGAGGCAACACAGACAATGGAAGGAGGGAGGGTAGGTGGGAGCAAGACATCAAAGACAATGGGAGAGAGGGTGTAAAGCAATGCAAGGCAACCTGGATAATGGGAGAGAGGGTGGTCTCAGGCAAGAGGAACATTGGGAGGGAGGGTAGTAACAAGGCAACAGGGACAACAGGAGGGTGGATTGTAGGAAGGCAACACAGACAAATGGGCAGGCAACACAAACACAGGGACGGAGGGTAAGAGCAAAGCAACAACAGGAGGGAGGGTGGGGGCAATCCAACTATGAAAACGGTAGGGATGTAGGGTGGGGGCAAACCAACAAGGATAACAGGATGGAGGGAGGGCAAGAGGGTGGGGCAAGCCAACAACAAAGGTTGTGAGCTAACATGACAAAGGGAGGAGGAAGGTGCTATTTAAGCAGCAGGGAGAATGTGGTAAGGAATAGTTGGTCGTGTGGCCCAAGTGGAGGGGGCAGCTTTAAAGCCATAGGCTGCTTTCAGAACATGGATGCTCATAGATAACCAACGGACGCTAATCACCTACTATGTGACTAGTGCACCTGGAAAAAAGCTACAAAATGTTGTACAACAACTGACAGGGTGATGGGACTTCAATGATAGTGGCGAATAGCTCACTGATCTCAGTGTTGGAAATTATCCTTCAAGAAATGGGTGGTATATGCAGAGGATGGACTTGCGGGGAAAATGTGTAAAAACCCATAGGCTGCAGGTGGGGAAATGATGGGAAGAAGACAACTGGCCCAGAGGTGACTGTCTTGGATTACCCAGGGAGTCCAGAGACTGTGTTGAAAGAAGTGCTGAAGGCAAGGATTGTGGAGTTTGAGAACTATACATAAGCCCCATTACCCTTGGCCAAGATGTAGTAAAGTACATGGGGTTCTCCTGACACATTGCATTGATAAATAATTTGTGCTCCAAATCTAACTGATTTTGACCCATCCGGGAAAATGTTATACTTTCCAAAGGTGAAGCAGCCAGGCAGTGTCCAGAGCAGAAAGTGAAAAAGGAAACCGGGTATTGAAAATTTCTTAAATGGGCAAGGATTAAATAACCAACCTTTATGTGTTGGGTAGTTCTTCTACTTGGAGAGATCCAACTGGAAAAGCAAGAGATTAGGATGAGGATGAGGACGAGGATGAGGGAGAGGGGAAGCCAGAGGTTTTATTACAGTTGTATTTTTCAGTGCAGCCCAAACCAAGTGTTAGGAAGGGGCCAGCACTGCTGACTGGCAGTAGTGGAAGAGGAATGTTGCACACCTAAAGTTTATTGTGCCATGTCATTTTAGCTGGCTGTCTTGCAATGGCCAACCTGACATGCACAACTTAAACCTCTCAACCGAGCTGTCTTAGACAGCTGGGTGGAGTGTAGGCACATGCGTCCAGTGCCTGTAGGAGAGCTGAGCCAGCTCACTTCAATCAATCCTGGTGCTGCTCTCAAGCTAGTTATCAGCATGAAAGCAGCATCTGGATTGTTTAGAGGAGTTGTCTCAGAGACCCCTTGTATTGGAACTGCGAACAGGAGAAGACTGAATTTGATAAGTACATTTAAAAAAAAAAATATTGATTGTTTAATTTATTTTATAAACTCGGTCTGCCTTCAGCTTCAACTTCAGAGGTCTTAATAATGGCCCATTATAAACACTGTTTTTAACGTACCATGATTAAGAGCTTTGAGGTTGCGCCTAAGGGCATTCAGGAATGCCCGCTAGATCACCTGTTCTGTTGTGTTTTTTTACCTGTGCTACTTGCTGTCCCCTTCACAACATGTGTGATTCAGTTTACAATAAAGCTACTGGAAAATATATATGTACGATTAGTTATTACATCGCCCCACTACTTTCAAAAGGGATTAGCCACCAATGGGGAAAGCAATGAAGAAATAATTAAGGGGAAAAAAGTACCTCAATCCCAGCAGCCGAAGGACACACATAAGAAACTTGGTCCATGATCCAGGAAAGGGACAAATGCATGAGGCAAAAGTGAAATTTGCATGTGCTGACTGTTGGACTTGGCCCTTTTTGGCTAAAGCTCCTTAAAATGTGTGCCTTTCTCCTAGATCTTTTTCTGACATTATGTTGCCGACTTAGATGCTTTGGGCACTTTGCCACTGCTGATCAGTGTCAAAGTGCAAGTGCTCCCTGCATAAATTGTTATGGCAATTGGTTGTCCATAATTGGTATGTTTTCCTTACTAGTAAAGTTCCTAGTAAAGTGCACTATGTGTGCCAGGGCTGGTAATGCAAATGCCACTAGTGGGCCTGCAGCACTAATTGTGCCACCCACACAAGTAGCCCTAAGAAGAGATCTCAGGCCTGCCACTGCAGTGCCTGTGGGCAGTTTGTTAACTGACAAGTACACCCACTTGCCAGGCCTTACCTTCCCTTTCTATGCACATCAGACACCCCTATAGTAGGCCCAAGGTTCCCCCTGGGCAGGGTGCAGTGTATGTGAAAGGTAGGACATGTACTGAGGTGTGTATTATGTCCTGACAGTGAAATACAGCCAAATTCGTTTTTCAATAGTTGCAAGGCCATCTTGCCAATAGGACAGAATAGGGAATGTCATGTCCCATGTTTCCAGCATATTTTCCCATAGGCATAAGATGGAGAGAGATGGAGTTTAGTGTGTCTGAACTCAGAATTTAATAATGCATCTTGTTGTGAAGATGGTTTTTAAATTGTGTGCCTAGAAACTACGTTTTAAAAGTGGCTGTTTTTTTGTCTTAAACCATCCTGTGTGCCTCTGCATGTTTGTGTATTGACCATCTGGGTTTGGATGTGACAGGGTCTGGGAAGTGTCCTGACCCCAGGGAGGAGAAGGTGAGACAGCAACAGGCTGGCTTTCATTTGATGTGGGGGGGAGGAGTAACCCCCTGGATGTGAAGAGGGCTGTGTTGCTGCCCCCAGAGGATGCCTCCACGTCCTTCTGATCGTCTAGGCACCTGACTATCAAAGAATGAGGGTGTGCACTGGCAGGAAGGCACCCAGATCTGGTTTGGACTGGGTCAGAGCTCCCTGAACACAAAGACTTCAAAGGCATTTAGGGGTATAAATGTGAGAGCTGAAACCCCTGAATTCAAGACTGAAATCCAGACTGAAAAAGAATTGAACCTACTTTGTGATCAAGAGGAACCTATGCCAACGAAGAAAAGCTGAAGAGACTGAAGAGAAGGACTGCCCTTGCTGTGCGTTCTGGGACTGACCTGCAGTTTGCTGATTTGACTAAGGATAGGCCAAGGGACTTTGTTGTTTTCTGTGTCCCCCTGCTTGTGAGGACTTTGCTGTGTGCTGTGTCCTGAAGTAGCGTGTCTCCAAGGGCCCGAGGAGAGCTGGTCCCCTGTTGTGGAAGCTCAGGAACATATAAGTTTCCAACCGTGTCTCAGCGACACTTGGTGTGTGGTGCTTTTGCACGCCTGAGACTGCTGTGCGGTCCGTGGTACTGTTTACGAGGTGCCCCATGATCGCATTGCCCCCACAGCGTGAAACATCGTCCACGCTGCTGTATTGCAGTTTGTGGCCCGAGCCGTCATCGTAACTGAGGCTTTGAGTAAGAATCACTGCCACTGGCCCGGGCCGCAATGTGCTACAGGATTTGTGGAAGACTGCTGTGTGGTCCATGGTACCGTCTACGAGGTGCCCCATGATCGCATTGCCCCAGCAGCGTGAAACATCGTCCACGCTCCTGTATTGCTGTTTGTGGCCCGAGCCGTCATCATAACTGAGGTTGTGAGTAAGAATCACCGCCGCTGGCCTGAGCCGCAATGTGCTACAGGATTTCTGGAAGACTGCCGTGTGGTCCGTGGTACTGTTTACGAGGTGCCCCGTGATCGTATTGCCCCCGCAGCGTGACACATCGTCCACGCTTCTGTATTGCTGTTTGTGGCCCGAGTCTGAAATCCAGACTGAAAAAGGATTGAACCTACTTTGTGATCAAGAGGAACCTCTGCCAAAGAAGAACAGCTGAAGAGACTGAAGAGAAGGACTGCCCTTGCTATGTGTTCTGGGACTGGCCTGCAGTTTGCTGATTTGACTAAGGATAGGCCAAGCGACTTTGTTGTGTACTGTGTCCCCCTGCTTGTGAGGACTTTGCTGTGTGCTGTGTTCTGAAGTAACGTGTCTCCAAGGGCCCAAGGAGAGCTAGTCCCCTGTTGTGGAAACTCAGGAACATAAAAGTTTCCAATCGTGTCTCTGCGACACTTGGTGCATGGTGCTTTTGCACGCCTGAGACTGCTGTGTGGTCCGTGGTATCGTCTACGAGGTGCCCCATGATCGCATTGCCCCAGCAGCGTGAAACATTGTCCACGCTCCTGTATTGCTGTTTGTGGCCCGAGCTGTCATCATAACTGAGGCTGTGAGTAAGAATCATCACCGCCGGCCCGAGCCGCAACATGCTACAGGATTTCTGGAAGACTGCCGTGTGGTCCGTGGTACTGTTTACGAGGTGCCCCGTGATCGCATTGCCCCCGCAGCGTGAAACATCGTCCACGCTGCTGTATTGCTGTTTGTGGCCCGAGTCTGAAATCCAGACTGAAAAAGGATTGAACCTACTGAGGCTGTGAGTGAGGATCACCGCCGCCGGCCCGAGCCAAAACGTGCTACAGGATTTCTTGAAGCTAAGAAAGCCGCAAGGTGAAAAGGATTGTGATCGTTGTTCACCGAGAGGAATCTGTCCAAGATCGTCAACGAAGGAGAAGGCAGCGCCGTAACCTGTCCGGCTACAGCGTCGCCTAACAACGGAGCAGCAACGTCATTGGGGTCATCCAGCAGGATGTCTGACAAACGGAGAGAGAGAAAGCGAGGCAGCGCACCCCCCCAGGTAAGGCTTGGACTCCGGTCGGGAGCCGCAAAAGAGTGTAGCCTGGGGAGGCGTGCAGGAGGAGTACAGGAGTGCTTCGAGCCTCTCTCCCGCTGCACCGCGTTAGACACTGCTGAATCCCCGAGCGGCATGTACCTGCCCAGCAGTACCAGGGCTTATGACCGTTGTCTCTGGTGTTGGGGCCTAGTGGGGGCTCAAGTTGACCACGCAGATTGACGTACTGCATTATTCCTTGTATTAAGAACTGCCTGATTCATGCATTACGAATCACATTATTCCTTGTGTTAGAATCCGGGTCCTCTGGTTGGCACAGGTAGGTACTTGTGACAAGCAGGGAACCTTTCCTCTAGTCAGGGTAAGGGGTTACACTACTAAAACAACCCCTTGCTCACCCTCTAGGTAGCTTGGCGCGAGCAGACAAGGCTTATCTCAGAGCGTTATAGGTTAAGCATTTGTGAACACATACAGTAACCAAGTGACAACACTACAAATGGACACAACACAGGTATTTATATTAAAAATAAAGATTCTTTATATAGGATTATCACAAGACCATTAAACGATTAAAAAACTACACACTACGTGTCTCAGTCTCATGTATTTTTGGACTCTCAGGCTCTTGCAACGACTCATGCTACAACTCGGCGATGGCGGAGTGGCACGCAGTGACTCTTTCCCCCTACGCAAGTATACAGTTATGGGAATCAAGCACTCTGCTGAGTTGGGGTGGCGGGTAGTTCGAAATCTGCTGGGCAGGGGAGAAGGGAGTGGGGTGGAGGGGGGACACAGTTTCTAAGAGTTAATATTGGTTTGCTTGGAAGTATTGTTGTGACGCATAGGATTCTAACAGACGACACCCACAGCACGGCAGCGACTGAGGTCACAATCACCTAGGGAGGATTCAGGGAGGTGGGAGACAGACAGGTTGCGAGGGCGGACCCCAATGGCTGAACTGGTGGGAACTGACCAGACTTCCTGCGCGCCCGCCTCACGACTCACAGTGCTGTCCTGGAATGTCAATGGGCTGGGTGATAAAATTAAGCGAGGACTGGTGTTGCAACATATCAAGCGTAGAGGTCTGGCAGTTGCACTGCTCCAGGAATCGCATTTGACAGGCTCTACCAGTAAGGCCTTAGATAGATGGGGCTACAAAACGATGATACATTCCGACTTCACCACGGGCTCGCGGGGAGTGGGGATATTGGTAAACAAGCGCTTCCCGCTGATAGTCACTGACTCCCGGAAAGATGACCAGGGATGCTTTGCAGGCAGTAACCTGCCAATGGGAAGGGAAGACATACAACATAGTGACGGTCTACATCCCTCCCACACTGCATCAAACCACTCTGCGTGCGCTGGGGGAGTTTCTCCTCTCCCTTCCACAATTTTATAAAAGGGCGGCGGCGCAGGTTGTGCCCCACTTGTTGAGTATGTACACAGACAGCCTGGAGAAGGGGGCTTTGCCCCAAGATCAGCGGCTGGCCACGACTGTGGCTATCCACAATCCCCATAAACCTCAGCACGAGTGTGCCTCCTATAGGCTGATCTCCCTTATCAATGCGGAAGCGAAGATTTTGGCAAAAGTGTTGGCCACCAGATTACAGGCCCATTTAGCCACCATAATATACCCGGATCAATCGGGCTTCATGCCTAACAGAAACACCGCCCTGAATCTCAGGCGTCTTCACGGGGTCATTGCACGGCAACTCACTATTGAGGAAGAGGCTGTTATTCTGTCATTTGACGCCAAAATGGCATTTGACCTGGTGGAGTGGCCCTTTCTTTTTGCTGTTCTTCGGCATGTAGGCTTCGGTCCAAAGTTCTGTGCCTGGGTCCAATTACTTTACACACACCCTCTAGCCCAGGTCGTAGTGAACGGCCACGTGTCATCCACTTTCCCGCTGGGACGGGGAACGCGGCAGTGTCAAAGTGCAAGTGCTCCCTGCATAAATTGTTATGGCAATTTAATGTCCGAAATTGGTATGTTTTCCTTACTAGTAAAGTTCCTAGTAAAGTGCACTATGTGTGCCAGGGCTGGTAATGCAAATGCCACTAGTGGGCCTGCAGCACTAATTGTGCCACCCACACAAGTAGCCCTAAGAAGAGATCTCAGGCCTGCCACTGCAGTGCCTGTGGGCAGTTTGTTAACTGACAAGTACACCCACTTGCGAGGCCTTACCTTCCCTTTCTATGCACATCAGACACCCCTATAGTAGGCCCAAGGTACCCCCTGGGCAGGGTGCAGTGTATGTGAAAGGTAGGACATGTACTGAGGTGTGTATTATGTCCTGACAGTGAAATACTGCCAAATTCGTTGTTCACTGTTGCAAGGCCATCTTGCCCATAGGACAGAATAGGGAACGTCATGTCCCATGTTTCCATCATATTTTCCCATAGGCATAAGATGGAGAGAGATGGAGTTTACTGTGTCTGAACTCAGAATTTAATAATGCATCTTGTTGTGAAGATGGTTTTTAAATTGTGTGCCTAGAAACCACGTTTTAAAAGTGGCTGTTTTTTTGTCTCAAACCATCCTGTGTGCCTCTGCCTGTTTGTGTATTGACCATCTGGGTTTGGATGTGACAGGGTCTGGGAAGTGTCCTGACCCCAGGGAGGAGAAGGTGAGACAGCAACAGGGTGGCTTTCATTTGATGTGGGGGGGAGGAGTAACCCCCTGGATGTGAAGAGGGCTGTGTTGCTGCCCCCTGAGGATGCCTCCACGTCCTGCTAATCGTCTGGGCCCCTGACTATCAAAGAATGAGGGTGTGCACTGGCATTAAGGCACCCAGGTCTGGTTTGGACTGGGTCAGAGCTCCCTGAACACAAAGACTTCAAAGGCATTTAGGGGTATAAATGTGAGAGCTGAAACCCCTGAACTCAAGACTGAAATCCAGACTGAAAAAGAATTGAACCTACTTTGTGATCAAGAGGAACCTCTGCCAACGAAGAAAAGCTGAAGAGACT